>NW_027094064.1:0-600000 GCF_022702325.1 Drepanopeziza brunnea f. sp. 'multigermtubi' | reverse complement strand
CTCTCTCTACTGTAGCTAGCGAGTCGCGCAACTCACTCCACTCCTACCCGCTAGCGTCACCGCCGAGCCACGCCGCGCCGACTTGGATACATCTACTTTGTATATCACCCACCTACCCACCTACTGTTACTTAGCTAGTGAGTGGGATCATTCTAACCAGCCTAACGAGTTTAACTAAGTGGACTAACATCGGATTCGCGGGGATAGCCGAGAAGTTTTGATGAGATGAAATGAGAGAAAATGGAATGAATAGATGGACGGACGGAAGAGGAGGAGAGGAGGAGAGGAGGAGAGGAGAGGATGGGAATATTTCGCTCCGGACTCCAGCGAGATTTGCTCTTTATTAATTGGATGGGTGAGTAAGTAGGTGAGTTGGTGCTTATTGTACTTATGCTAATGCTTATATTCGACTCCGAGTACACATTACATACGACATACTACATACGCACTCTACCCGTCTATCTATCTTTCCACCCATCCATCTATTCAACCACCCAAGCACAGAAGTCGAGCCCACTTCTCTCTTTTCTCATCTCTGACTTCCCCTAGTCCAGCCTCGATCCATAGCCGTTTCGCGACCTTGACACATGCC
This sequence comes from Drepanopeziza brunnea f. sp. 'multigermtubi', assembly GCF_022702325.1. Lineage (NCBI taxonomy): Eukaryota > Fungi > Ascomycota > Leotiomycetes > Helotiales > Drepanopezizaceae > Drepanopeziza > Drepanopeziza brunnea. The sequence continues at coordinate 599,408 of NW_027094064.1, read as the reverse complement.
ACTCACGCTCATAAGCTGGCGCGCCTTGACGGCCTCGCTTGCATCTTCGGTTTCCGTTTTTTCCGTTCTGAGATTTCCCTCTTTGTAATCCACCCATCAATCCATCCTATCGATAAAAGAAAGACGCCACAGTCCACAGCAGCACGATTTTCAAATGCCCCTCTCAAAGGCCTTTTTTGTATATCTCTCCTTGACCTCAGCAGCACGTCTCGCTCTGTACCCCAAAGGAGATCTTAAAGAGGCAGGCGGCCAGACGTAAATCAATAGAATAACAACAACAGTAATAATAATCACAGCAGTCCAGAAAGAGCCAGCCTTTACAATCCAAATCAATCCATTCCAGATCGGCAATAGCGCGTATGAAGGAGTCGACCAAGGCTAGTTAGTACTGTGTGCTGTGCTGTACTGTACTGTACCGGTGGAATCAAATTCTCTACTCTTTCTTTACTACAATATGATGGGTGTGCTGAGTGAGTATTCTGCTCTGCTCTACTGTGCTCTGCTCTGCTTTCATCAAGCTTCCTGTTCTGAAGCTTGCGGCTGCTGCTGCTGCTGCTGATGATGATGATGACGATGCCGATAGTGAGGTTTGATAGCTAGGATCTCGCTGAAATAACACCACAAGGAAGTAAGTACTTCAAGTGAAAAAAGAGAAATAGAGGGGAGGGGGGGTACACTATACAAATACAGGGTTGGACAGGAATTTATATGGAAAGAAATATATATATCATTCCCATCTTCCAAATAGGGAAGGTGTCGTGCGAAGGTGCTGATGCTAGTGTAGCCCCCGGGTCAAACCCTTCAAGATCCAAGAATTAGAACTGGGAACTTTCTTATTCTTGTTGTCCCTGGATGACGAAGACTGTGTGGCTTATTAAGAAATTCGCTACGCTTTAGTCTACCCTTCCGCTTCACGTCCAACACTTGCTTTCTTACTCCCTGGACTCGGACCGTATTTCTTAAATCATTGCATTGACTACGCTATCTCAGCACTCTATACACAACAATCCTTCTTCCTTTACCCATTTAGTCCTTGGGCCCCAACATCCATCCGGTACACCCCATCCCCATCTCTATCCATACCCCCACCCAGGCTCCACACTCCACACTAAAACCCCCCTTGCTTTTCTTGTCTTTCGTAAATTTCTATCCACCAACTCCATTCTCCAGTGAAATCAATCACCAACACGCCTCAAAAAACCCATGGTACTCTGCAGCAACAACAAAATTATAATGAGGAATTAGCAGTAGACAATACCCGCCCAAATGCAGTATGCACAACCGAAAAACCCGCTATGCAAGTAAACAACATCACGAACTAGGAAAGCTACGCAGCAATCCAACCACCGACGGAGCAAGAGAAATGAAGAGTTACAGCGTATGTCTCCAAATCTGATATCGAGATCCAAGTTATGGCCAGCCGATAGTAGGGGGCGGGGTCAGGTGGCTGCATTCAGCGTCTTGATCATCATTCTTTTCTTACGGTCATCAGCGACAAGCAGATTGCGAACGCGCATCACCGACTCCAGCGTCTCAACAAAGGTATGGAAGGTACTGGCCGCGCCTTGCTCTTGAGTGCAACGGACGATGCTTAGGTGGTTGCGCTTGCCATGCTCGATGACGGTCATGATTTCACATGCGAAGGCGACTTCTTTCATCTCGAGGACTATACACATCACATTAGTTTTGACCACAAAAAACCCAGAAAAAAGAAACGAGATGGGGAGCGTACAATTATTGGCAGAAACCCGAGCAAACACGATATTGCGCTCCTTGTCGACTTGCAGACCCTCAATACCGTAGCGCTTCCAGTCTTTCAACAAAGCCGTGATCTCGCGGCGAGCACGTTTCTGGGAGACAGAGAAGCACAGGAACTGCGAGGCGGGCTTGACGTGGAACAGCTTAGCCAGCCAGCTCTGCTGCGGTGCGACCCGTCTGGTTCTCGCATCTTCACCGTTGCCTCGCCCAGTAAGATTCTGGTATCGGGTATCCATAACGGAGTCTTGAATACTGGCTGAGTCGTCGAAAACTTCTTGGGCTACGGAAGTGTCAGCTAAAGAGTTTACAACGGGCAAATGCTTGTACTTACCACTGATAGACATATCCGGCTTCAATTTCTTCTTGAAAATTCTACCAAGATTAAATGGCTTCTTCTTCGGTTGCTTCGGAGAAGCCAATTGGAGTTGTGGATTTCTGGGCCGCTGGTAAGGGTCAGAGACATCATTATCTGCTGGTCGTGAACCATTAGAGCTGGCAATTGAAACTCTATAGTCCTCGCTGTCAGTCTTGGAATTGCGCTTAAACCAGCCAGATGACTTCTTTATGATAATCGAGCCGGTGCTGGTATCATTGTGGTCGTCATCATTCTTAGACTCGCTGATGGGCGGTAGCTCATAACGATTGTCAGGTCTAGCTGCGGACTTATACTGGTGTTGAAGGTCTGACTTTGATGGCTGGTCGATCCGATGGGTATAAGAAGCCTGTGCTGGCACATTCCCGGCGTTACCTGGTGTAGATCCTGCGGCCTCCAAGAGGGGGGGTACGCCCAGAGAGCTCTTCTTTCGGATCGTCAGAGGTGCCGGAGGCCTCACGGGACTCAGACTTGCCAGTGGCGATGAAGGCTGGACTACTCTGATGGTATCCTTGACCAAAGCAACAATTTGGGCACGACGCTCATCAGGGTTATGACTGCGCTTCATGTTCCAAGGCTCGGGGGCAGATGCGATACGACCTTCCCTAGCTTCGACTTTACGCTGGAGTTCCAAGAGTGCCCTCCCTCTTGCCGTTCGAGGAGACACATCTTCGCCATGGGATTCGTGGATAGATGGCAGACCTCGGCTTGTATATCGGCCATCCGAAGGAGCAGAGGAGATACGACGGTCGGGAGTCGAGAGGTTTGGAGATAGTGGCTGGATAAGCCGGTCGATGTGGTTTACCATGCGATCCAAATACCCAGGCGAATCTTCACACCCAAGCTGCTTCCGCAACTCAGCCTGCTTTCGTGCTTCGAGAAGCTCTTGCTTCACAGAAGTCGTACGAGCAGGGGGAGGTGGTAGAGGGCGAGAGTCCAAGGATGAATGCTTGTTTTTGGTTTTCTTATTGGCATTTCCAGATGTGCTTGGACCCCAGTTGAACGCCTCGTCACAATCTTTGGCCAAGCTGCTGCTATGCTGTCGCACATCCTCACTGAATATCTCACTCGCCTGACCCGGCTTGATGGCAGGACGAAGAGGTTGAGCAGCTATTGACTCGGCCTTCCTTGAACGGATATACTTCGTTGAAGCAGCTGTGTTGTTAACAGGACTTAGAAAATCGCCTTCATCATCAGTCACCTCAGTGTGATTGCTGTGTCGACCATTGAGTCCAGTAGGCGGATTGGGCGCTGAGCTGTTTCTCCGAGCACCGCTCACACGCTTGTGAATCTGGTTAAAGCTTACGCCTCGCTTGTAGCCAGCTCTGACCTGCCCACTGCTGCTCCGGCTTCGTGTAGAACTCAATGAGCTTCGTGAAGCATAGGTTCTAGGAGGTGGTCGCAGTGCACTATCTCCACGATTCAATACCGAAGGTTCTTCTTGCCAGGAATACTCTTCGGCGGCGCGATGTATAGTGATCTTTGCAGGGTCATTTCGATGTGTCAGATGTTGGGGTCTGGAGGCTTTAAAAGGGTCATAACTCTGTTCTGTCTCTGCAGCATTGCTGATGACAGTAAACTTCGAGCCCTCACGCACATGTCCATTCTGTGTCTGTGGGGGAAATTGGCAGGTAGAATATGCCTTTGTTAAAGCGAGCGGCTTGACATGGTGATAGTCACTCGTAGAATAGTTGAGCGCAGGGTTATAGTTTTCTGACTCAGTTTGGCGGTGCTTAAGAAGCAAACTGTAGAACATCTTCTGTTCGTTTGGCCTGGAAATTGTCAGATCTTTATAGTAGAAGAATAAAGGTATGGGAAGATGATACTTACTTGTCACTCAGGAGGGCGTCTACTATTTGCTGCTCTGTATACATGTGCCACATGGACCTCAGATTACGCAACAATTCTTTGTTGATGTCTTTATGCCCCATGGAGATTGCGTAATCGTTCGGACTTGGAGACTGTAGATATGCTGTTCGCCCAAAATTGTCTAAGTAGTCATACTTCTTGAGTAGCGGGTGTTTCCAAATCTGGCTCATCTGGATCCTGTTTTTGGGGTTGACTTGCAACATCCGATGAATCAGACTCTTTGCGTCTTCGCTGATATCTTCAGGCATTTCGTACCGGCCACTCTTGATCTGTGTCATTAATTGGGTAATGCTGCCCGGGTTATCGAATGGCAGATATCCAGCAAGCATTGCGTACAAGACAACTCCGATAGCCCAGATGTCGACTAAGTCTCCGCGATACGCCTTGCCCATGATAAGCTCTGGCGCTGCGTAGTGGGGGCTCCCACAAGAAGTCTCAAGCTTGTGACCCGGAGCCTGATGCAGTGCGGCCATCCCGAAGTCTGCAAGCTTGATCTCCATCTGGCTGTTTAAGAGTATGTTCTCAGGCTTGAGATCCCGATGACAGATATTGAATGAATGGCAGTACCCAAGCGCACTGATGATTTGACGGAAGTAAAGCATAGCCTCCTCTTCGGATAATCGGACATTTTCCTTGATATGCTCAAATAGCTCCCCTTTATCGACGAGTTCGAGGATCAAGTAGCTACAAGAGGTTAGCAATAGATCAATAACAAGAAGCTTTTGAATACTGACATCTCGGTTCGGTTCTCCCAGATATCATACAGCTTCATGATATGTGGGTGTTGCACGAGTTTCATGATGGCGACCTCTCTTTCAATGCCAATCGGCATATGCTTCACACCATCGTAATCGGACTGTCGAGCTTCCGCCTTTTCAAGGTCTGCGAGACTTCCAGCCTGCGAGATCTGAGCATGACTCTTCTGCATGATCTTGATAGCAGCCTCTTGCCCAGTGTGCACATGTCGTCCCAGCCTCACACGTGCAGTAGATCCCTTCCCCAGAGTCTTGCCCAGCTTCCATGGCCCAATCATAGACTTGAGCGCCCGGCTCTCGGCCGAGGTGGTCGAGATTGCGGAGTTGCGGTTCGAATTTGGTTCTTTGATGGCCGAGAGGCGCGGGTTATCTCTGGTTGGCGTATGGCCGCTGCTCTTGTCCTCCTTGTGCGTCTTCTTCTGGAGGAGACCATCCGGTTTCCTACTTTCGTGGTGAGGCATTGGAGAAGGCTTTGGAGAGCCTTGGGATCGCGAGTGGTCTGAATTGTTGATTCGTCGAGTCGCCTCTCCCAGAGGAGCGCGACGCGTTGAGGGTCGAGAATAATTGTTCATGGTACCAGAGTTTCGTGGTCTTATGCCACTTCCACCGGGGTCTCAGAGACCCCTCAATCGAGTCGGATTCGGTCGAGGCGCAGGAGCTTAGGTCGAGGATCGTGGCATTGGGTTGCCCAGGAGACGCGGTTTTCGAGGTAAGAGAAGGGATTAAGGAGAGGAGAGGAGAAGACGAAAGGGAATTCTTGTAGCCAAATCAGTCATGCATTCTAGGCTTTCAATCAAAGGAAGGTCGGGAGAGCCGGGGGCTCGTACATGAAGAGCTGCCTGACGCGCGACTTGTGGCACGAGCAGGAGGGCGACTGGTGAAGCGAAAGAAATGCTTATCGAAGTCGGAAAACAGGTAAATGAGCGTGAGAAGAGTGAGTGAAGAGAGAGTCACACAATTGATAGCTCGCAAGTAAGCAAACAGGGCGTATGTAGGATGCGGGATGTGATGTGTGGAATGCTCGTTGTGATGGGGACCGATGTTTGTTGACGCTGGCGATGCAGAGCCCGTGGAATGCACGGCACCACGTGGGCCGAGGAAAGTACCCACAACACAACAAAATAGACATTTCCAAAGCTTCTAGAAGATATTCCGCCCGGTTGGTTTTTGATTTCGATTCTTATTCTGACTCTAGACAAAATTCCCATATAAAACTAATCTAGGCACGGGCAGCAAAGCAGCAAGTAGAAGGCAGTGTGGCAGCAATGCTAATTGACGCCGTCAGAATCAAAAATTGAAGGCAATGAGGAAATACAATTACACGCGGTTCTGGTCCCCCAGAGATTCAAGGAACTATCACGCATTTTCTACAAAAGAAAACCCCAGGAATAAGCATCGAGAATCAAGGAGATTGGTGATGTACCAAAGCAAGAAAGGGATTACGTGGAGTTCATGACCTTTGGGGGGGAGGGGAAGAGTTGGCACGTCCTACCTCATAGTCGATTGCACTCTGGCACTTTCATAATGAATATGAACTTCGGCATACAGGTCCAGAAGCCGAAATCAATTTTCAACGTCCAAGATAGAGTTCGACATTGGGTGTGCGATTTGCACCAAAAATTGGAGAGATCTCGGATTCTGGAGTCGACCTCCAAATCCACCGAAGCAGCTCGACGAGCGAGCACTGTATCAATATTGTGTGGTCTCGAAGCTCGGCATGCATCTTTCATCACAGAAAGCTCACCGGGTACATATTGCAAGCGGAAATACGCATCATTGCACATAAGCTCAAGGTTCAGAGATTACAGATACAGCTGATCTTGCGAAATATTTTGATGATTGGGGTGCTTCACTGGATTCTATTCTCGGGTCAGCGAGTTTTATTTTCTTTACGGGGTTGGAGGGTGGAATGTGTAGAATTCTCGAGGAGGGTAATTCAAATAAGCACTTGAGATATAATGTTACCCTTGCACTTCCCCTATCCCTTTCTCCTCGTCTTTGGATAGCGCCTATAGCTACCTCCAGTTGAACTTGACTATAGGTAGGTAGGTATCCATTTCTTCCGCCCTTCCGCCACGTACAACTTCAATCGCGATACTGATGTGAGAGCAATGCTGTTTGAAGACCAGCCCCAAATTATCTCTACCACCGGCGCAAACTTATTCGGAAGCACAACGAGATGAATAAAATCGTGTTCAGAAGGATTGAAAGTTGCTGGAATAGAAGTAGTCGGGGAAGGGGTTCTTTATGAGGTTGTGACTGCCTTGGCATCAAACCAATTAAAGTTTTTATATCACGTGATCAGACAATCACGTCGCGTTGGGACGTATCCGCCCCCACATTTGCCTTTGAAACAGCAACAGCACAACCATGAACAACGCGACACAGAGAGAATCTGCGAGCAGAGATGTCAACAAGCAACGGCCGGCGTAGGCCACGATCATCTATAGAAAGTGACGACCACGGTGACAACCTCAGACACGAACAAAGTTCTACGCGCTCCGAATCCTCCAAACGCGCCCGTACCAACGGTTATCAGAGCGATCAAGCTTCTGTCTCACCCGAACTTGATTCTCCCCGCGCAAATGGCTACAGAAACGACGAAGACTCGGACGACGAGGATGAGGGTGGCGCTGCAGAGTTCAAGCCGGGAGCGATCATTCGTGTCAAGCTTAGAAACTTTGTGACCTACGAGAGTGCTGAGTTCTTCCCGGGTCCCAGCATGAACATGGTCATCGGTCCGAACGGCACCGGAAAGAGTTCGCTGGTTTGCGCAATCTGCATAGGACTGGGCTATTCGACTGCGCTCATGGGCCGTGCGAAGGACTTTGGAGAGTTCGTCAAGAAGGGTACGGAGGAAGGAACCATCGAGATCGAGCTGTGCAAACGTCCACAGGACTCTGAAAATCACATCATCCGCGTGCGAATCACCAAGTCTGGAAGCAATAGGGAATGGTGGTTGAATGGCAAGAAGACGTCACTGAAGGCCGTGCAAATGTTGGTCAGGGATCTCTGCATACAAATCGACAACCTCTGCCAGTTTCTACCTCAAGAGAAGGTTCACGAGTTCTCGGGCATGTCTCCTACTGCCTTGCTTGAAGAAACTCAGAGAGCTGCGGCCACTCCGGATATGCTGGAGATGCACGAGAAACTCAAAAATCTGCGGAAAGACCAAAAGAGTTTGGATATACAAGTGGCTGGCGATCGTGAGATCCTGCACAGTTCCGAAAAACGCCTGGAGAACCTCCAAGGCGAAGTACAGAAGCTGCAAGCAAGGCTCGACATACAAGACAGAATCAAGTATTTGGAAAGAACCATTCCGTTCGTGGAGTATAGGGCTGCGCGGGATGACTTCAAGGCCCACAGCCATATCAAGAAACAAGCCCAGCGGAGGCTGAGAAGTCTTGAAGCAGAAGTCGAGCCGACTATGCAACGCATCAATGCAAAAAATTACTACTTCGAGCAGATTTCCGAGGTTGTCAAGGAGCGCAAGAAAGCTGCTGATCGCGACGAGCGAGAAGCAGACAGCATGGTGACTTCTATCAAGTCAATCGACGATGAGATTAAGGAGAAAGATGCCCTGATGGGGGCACAGCGTGAGGCAAAACGCCAGAATAAGACTGAGGTTCAAAAACACCAAAAGGCTCTTACAGATTTGAAAGCCAAGCTGCATGAGGAAAAGATTGTGTTTGACGCTGGCGAGTGGAATGACCGCATTGTATGTGTAAGTGATCTTATCATTCCCTATCATTGCTGACTTGTATTCAGCGAGCGAAGGAACACGAAATACGGGATGTCCAGACGGAGATTGATGAATTGAAGGGTCGTGATCGAGAGCTACAGGAGCAGGGCCGAGTGAACCGCAACAAGGCCGAGGAGATGAAACGTACACTCGCTGCTTTTGACACCCAAGAGGGACAGCAGATGAGCAAGCTTGAGTCAAAGTCTCATGATGCCGCCAGGGCGTGGGCGTGGGTTCAAGCTAACCGCGACAAATTCAAGGATGAGGTCTATGGACCCCCCTTGGTCACCTGCTCACTCAAGGACAATCGATATGCAAATGCTGTCGAGGCACTGCTCAACAAGAGTGATTTCCTCGCATTCACAACCCAAAGCTTGGAAGATTACAAAAAGCTCAGTGAGGAGTTGAACGGAAAGTTAGGCCTCGCAGACATCACCATACGAAGCACCGATGGTCCAACGCCTCGTCGGTCTCCTCTCTCTCGTCAAGAAATGGAGCATTTCGGCCTAGATTCCTGGGCAATCGACCTGATCGACGGCCCTGAACCAGTGCTTAGTATGTTGTGTACCAGGGGGTTGGATACGAGTGCTGTGGCGCTTGGAGAAATGAGCCAGGAGCTCTACGATCAGATCAAAGACGAGGCGAAATTGAACCATTGGGCTACGAACAGTAACGTCTATACAATCAACAGAAGAAAAGAGTATGGACCAGGAGCAGTCTCCTCAACCAGCAAGCAGGTCAACCCAGCGCAGAACTGGACTGACCAACCAATCGATACGTCGGCAAAACAAGAAATCCAGAGGAAAATCGATGATGGAGACCGGGAACTCGAAGAGCTGAAGCAGAAGGTTGTGCCTATCCGAGCGAGCCACCAGAAGCTTGAAAAACAAAAAATTCCAACTCTGCGAAAAGATGTTGTAAGTCAAGAGAGACCTTTTTACCATGACTTTCGTCAGTCTAATCGAATATCTTACAGGCTGATTTGAGGAAAGAGAAAGGCGACTTGCAACGTGCTGATGGGGAGCAGAAGAGTCTCCCCGGTAAAATCGGTAAGTCATCCTTAGACTTTACACTGATATAATACTTACTCGTATTAGCTCGTAGCGAAGAGGAACTGGAAGCAAAAATCAAAAGATTCGAGGACATTGAGAAGGAAGTAACCAAGATCAACACTCAGCATGACCATGCTGTACTGCGGAAAGCCAAGCTTGCGATGGAATACAAAGATCTAGTCTCTAATATTCGGTCCTGTCATGAGGCTCTGCTGGAAGCAAAAGTCAGAGCTATCGAAGCAGAGTCTGATGTCAAGGGACTCGAGGAGCGCAGCATTGACATCGTCCGTCAATTGAACGATGAAAAACGCCTCATGAACGAAGCGCAAGAGCAGTTGACAAGATCTAAAGCCATAGCCCATCGAGCTATGGCACTCGTCACTGATTTACAAGCAGATCCCGAGAATGCCAACTATCTCGGAAATTGGCAAAATCTCTCACCGGACCTGACCGTGGAAAACCTGACAGACGACATAACTGCGGAAAAAACGAAGCTGCAATTCACTCACGCTAATAACCCCAACGCTATCAAAGAGTTTGAGAAACGACAGGAGGATATCGAGAAACTGAGGCAAAAGATCGACGACAATGTGGAGAAACTCGAGAGAGTCAGCCGCAAGATCACGAAAACTCGAGATATCTGGGAACCGCGACTCGACGCACTGATTTCCGAGATCAGCGATGCATTCTCGCACAACTTTGAGCAAATAGGTTGCGCAGGTGAAGTAGGAGTTCATAAGGACGAAGACTTTGGCTTGTGGGCAATCCAGATCAAGGTCAAATTCAGAGAAAACGAGGCTCTGCAAATCCTGGACGCACACCGACAATCAGGAGGTGAACGATCCGTCTCGACCATCTTCTACCTAATGTCCTTGCAAGCATTGGCTCAAGCACCTTTTCGTGTCGTCGATGAGATCAATCAAGGCATGGATCCTCGCAATGAGCGTATGGTCCACGAGCGCATGGTGGAAATCGCGTGCAAGGAACACACGAGCCAGTACTTCCTCATCACGCCGAAGTTGCTCACTGGACTTCGATATGATAGACGTATGAAGGTCTTATGCATTGCCAGTGGAGCCTGGATGCCTACAGACTATAGGAAGCTCGACGTGAACAAGATCATCAGCATAAAGAGGGGTCTCACGGCTACGGCTGCTGGTTAAGGGACCTGACGGACTGGGAGGAGGAAACTTTGATTTTACGGCGTCAGATTGGTTGGGCGGCCTTATTCCTATTTATTATTTTCCTCGCAGATCAAAAATTTAGGGCGGGCTCTCTAATGGCAGGGCTCTACGCCACCAGGGGAATTGTACAATAACACAGTAATGATGATGCGGCTTAGAGGCTGGGTGCCGGTTCTCGAAGACCATGGAGTTGGACGCACACGGGTGCCTACTTTTGGTACTGCGCGCAGCAATCAATCGACGAGTTAAAGACGATCTTTTACATCCATGGATCTTTGGCTGCTCTTCTATACCGTAAATATCTTTTTCTCTTTCTTTCTTGACAACGTCAACGTGTTTCTCTCTCTCTCTCTCTCTCTCTCTCTCTCAGTCTTGAAATTGGGTGAACGTGCGACCGGGGGTGGATGAGGTAGGGGCGGAGTGTATTGGATTCTCCCGAAGAGACAATTTGCCCAAGACTCAACGACAAAGTGCAGCCAGCCAGCCAGCAGCGGGGGTGACGTCTCCGGTAAGTACGGAAGTAGTGTCTCGGTTTCTCAAAGCCTTAAAACGCCTTGCGAGCAGCTGTCTCTCTCTCTCCCTCCGCTCTCATGTCGCCTGGTATCATGGAATCGTCGACTTGGTAGCTTACGTGACCTTACATTACCTAGCTGCTGATTAATTACATACTTGGTGCTATGAATTTTTTATTTTTTTTCCATCTTCCTCTTTTTTTTTTTTTTTTTTTTTTTTTTTTTTTTTTTTCTTTTTTTTTTTTTTTTTTTTTTTTTTTTTCTTTTTTTCCAGATCTGAAAATCCTTCGATGCTTAAGCGAATCCGTCCTTCCTTATCCTCCCTCCTCCCTCCCTCTGTCCCTCCTAAGAGCAGAAAGAAAAGAAGAAGAAAGCAGGAGAAAATTTTTTTTTTTAAAAAAAAAATTAGAAATTAAAAAGATGCCCTCGACACCATCCACCAGACAGACGACCCTTTCTTCGCGGCAGTCAGACGTACAAATAATCGTCGGCTCGCTTAGGTGGGCCTCCTTACATCCTTTCACTCTTAGTCGGCGTAAGCGATTGCGGATCGGAAGCGAATGCGGATTTTTCGAATATGGTATTAAAAATTCTTTTATATCATAGCAGTTATTATTACGATTAAGAAATATCTATATAAGCAATTAATTTTACGAGTATATTTTCTTTCGAAATATTTAAAATCGTATTATTTAATAGAACATTTAATTATGGATCATTATTTTTATTAAAATCTGATTCGTTTTTTACTTTACGCAACGAATCGTTTGAATTTCTATCACTAATCGTCGGTTACCTTGAATTTGTTTTGTAAAAAATCCCGACCTGGCGCAGCTAGCAAGGCGGGACAGTAACGGTATACCACTTATTAAAGAATAACTATTGATATAAAAAAGAAAAAAAAAACATCTTTATATGCTTAGAAAATTTTGCTTTACAAACGTGAATTAAAATTATAAAGATGCATTTATTTGTGGTAATCTAATACATTGAAATGTAGTGAAAAAATGGTCAAAAACTGTCCCAAATAATTCAAATTTACTTATTCATTACGAATATCTTAATAACCACAACCTTAATTAAAAAAAAAAACGTCACATAGATCGAAAATAAATGATTTAATATATTATATTACTAAAGGTATTAATTGTTAAATCAAAATTGATAGTAATGCACGTATTTTTTTTTTGATAGATTTGAATAAAAGTCCGATTTTCGTGTTCCTCGCTTATTCTAGTATATACGCGGCAATTCTGATATATACGCATTACTAAAATCGAAAAGTAAGCACCAAAAGTACTATTTTTATTACTTTAACTTAACACAATAAAGAAATAACAACTTGTAATTAAAATTCAATTAATTAATTAATATCAAACTTAATACGTTGCATCTTTTTATATAAAATTAATTATTATATAGTAGTTGGTTGATTTTCTATCTATTAAAGAAGAGCAAGTTTTACTGTCCCGCCTTGCTAGGTGTCCCGCCTTGGTAGTGCCAACTTGCTATAGCAAGTCGATCAATTCTTTCGAATTAAATTTAAGGAAACCGACGATTATTAGAATTGAAGGTTATCGCTATCGATATGAATATTTAAAAAAAAAAGGAAGAATATCTTGCTTACAAGAAAGGTCATTAATATTATCGATTGTAATTTATTAAATCATCGTTATCGAGAAAAGGTTCAAGTGAAGAGAGTTTTTACGAGGTCGCAGAATTTGACGCTTAAGAAATTGTTGCAACTCTCAAATCTTTTCCGAATCGAAAATTAAAATAATTATTGCATCGTCGTCTTGGATTAAGCTTGTAGCAGAGCGTTCTCGTACAATCTTTTCACGCTCGCGCTCAGCTTTGCGTAAATCGAGTTTTTCACGATACGTAGCATCTTCTAAAGATCTTTTCTTTACATCTTATCGACGATCCCTTATTGTTTTGCAGCAGATTCGAGATTTTTTTTTTTTTTTTAGCTTGCTGCTTCTAAGCAGCAAGCTTTTTACCGATTGATAATACGATCTTAAATGTTTCAGAAGAAGGTATACTCGTAGATTAACTATTCATTTAAATATTTCTTAATTGATAGTAATTGTAATTGCTATAATATAAAAGAATTTCTAATATACTCGAAAAATCCGCCTTCGCTTCCGACCCGCAATCGCTTACGCCGACTAAGACTGAAAGGATGTGAGGAGGCCCACCTAAGCGAGCCGACGATTACATCTTGGACGCCTGCTGGCTGCTGGCTGCTGCTGGCTGCTGCTGGCTGCGAAATCTCACGCGTGCCTTTCTCTGCTGGGGTAGCGCGGTCGGTTGGCGAGGGGGGTTGAAGAGGAGGGGGTTATTTTTAGCATCTGCGGAGTTTTTTTATGGTTTCTTGGTTTCACATGTCGATTTTCAAGGGTTTTTCCCCCTTTTTTTTATATTAAAAAAAAAAAAAAAAAAAAAAAAAAAAAAAAAAGGAGGGGATGGATTTTTCGTCCTGGTTTTCGAGCTCGATGCCATGGGCGATACGGAGAGAGGAAAAAAAAAAAAGATCTAGGAAGTAATGTCTTTGCATGTGCGATGCATGGATAGATGGGTGGGGGAGGTGCGGCGGTCAGTGGGCAGAGGGTTGGGGTGGTGAGGCTTCTCTGCATGGGAGGGATGTATATCCATCCCTATGCCTTGCTTGCATGGAAAGGACGAGGGGGGTTTTCTCTGTGGTGGAACAGAGATGAGAAATTTCCTGGAAAGCACCGGTTCCAGATAAGATAGTCAAGATGTTAGAAGGAGAAGGAGAAGGAGAAGAAGACTGAGTTGTGTCTCATCGTGATATGAAACGTGAGGTTCTTTCTGGGGGGGGGGGGGGGGGGGGGGAGACATATGAGGCGAGGAAGAGACATGTGAGGCGAGGCGAGAGATATCGAAGGGGTGATCGGCGTTGGTATGCATTCTATGAGAACAGAAACCTCGGCCAGATTGTAAAGAGCGTGACCGGGAATGCTCTGCAGTTCCCAGCATCATTGATTCACAATTCATTCATCTCATCATAATCTTATATTGACATGCTAGTGTTCCGCGGTGACATATCTCCCCAAAGCAAGACTGCCGAGGAAGGTCCCACCGAGAACCGAGAGGAAGTATCCCACATTCATAGTCATGATTGCCAGCATGCTATCGAAGCGTCAGTAAGGATTTCAGAGGCATGGGGATAGCGAGCAACGTACAGGAGGTAGCCAACTCCCGCGATGACGGTATCCATAAGCGCGCGCACCGGGTCAACGGTGATTCTCCAAGGGCGGACGCCCATGCCCCGCTTCTTCACCACCATCACATCCTCCTCGACCCCGTTCTCCGACAAAGTCATGCGCTTGCTATCCACATCCTGCGAGATACGTTCCGACTTGGGCAGCTTCCCGGCGACATTCACGTAGCGGCGGTTGAACTCGGCGTCCATCCAGGCCGTCTCCTTCCACTGCTTGACGGCCAGCAGGCAGCGGAAGACGAGACCGAGGATGATCAAGAAGATGCACGTTCCGGCATAAGCGCCCGGGGTGCTCGGCGTCCATGTGGTCGAGTAAAGAGATGTGGTGGTGCTGGTGAAGAAGGTCATGGACATCATGGACGCCGGCATTTTCGAATCCTCGGCGTGGCCGGCCATGTCCATGCCGCTCGTCGTTGACATGTCCATGTCCATATCCATAGCTGCGTCGGTGTTTTGATGTTTGGGTGTTTTGGTGTCGGGACGAAGTGCGAAGGGCGAAGGGCGAAGGGCGACAACGTGTTTTATTGACTCGGGGACTGGCCGCACAGAGTCGGATTAGAGTTAGGGCAGAGTTTGGGGACGAGCGGGCTTTGGTGGTGGTGGTGGTGGTGGTCGTCGTCGTTGTTGGGGCACAGGCGGAGAGTTAGAGAAGAAAGGAATTATTTAAATTAATAGTAGAAGGAAATTGATTAAAGGCATAGTGGATGGGCAGACGCATGATGGGTCAGAGCCTCAAGCCTATTTATTTAAGCACTCCATCGTGAATTCTCGCTTTTCCCAAGGTCCAGGCCGATGGGCATGCGAGCTACGACAACGTTTGTGCGTGCGAGAGTTTGAGGCAATTTGAGAGAGACTGCCCCATGCGGTCAAGCTCGTGACGAAGCTGTCACAAGTACGGTGCTCCGGTAGTTGTCTGGTCACGTGAGCGCATGCGAGAAATCTCTGCGTCGTACCGTAGAAACGGAGAAACTCGAAGTAAATGTTGTTGCGTTGTTGCGATGTTGCGATTTTGCGATGAGAGGAAATCTTTCGACCCGTGACCTCCAAGCTCCAAGCTCCAAGCTCCAACCTCCAACGTTCAACGTTCAACGTGCAACGTTCAACCTCCAAGCAAGCTCGACCTCCACCCTCCAAGCTCGTTCTCGACTCTCCATCTTTTCATCCGCGCAAGCATTCATGCATTTCACGTGATGGGATGATTGCCCTTGGCGATGCTGGACCAGACGGGGACGGGCCTTGGAGTGTGGAGTTGGACGCTCGGCTGGCCCTGGTGCTGGGTCAAGCATTTTCAAAACCCGCCATCTACTAGGTGCTACGCACTACGTACCGGTACTACGTAGGTAGTAGTACTACTACTAGTACGTACTACGTACTACGTACTACTGTACTACGTACCCACAGACTTGACCCACCGACCCGAACCTTACCAACCTTACCAACCTTACCAACCTTACCCCGTACATCAATCATCGAGGCGAGGGTAAACAACGAGTACCTAGGTATGCAACCAGTTTCTTCCTTACTCAAGTATCTCGCCACACTTCTCTCATTTGTCCGCGATTCATCATCACCATCAGGCTCGTCCATCAAAAACACTCATGATGCACCTGAGCAGATTGCTGCGATACATGCTCAATCGCATCTGCATGGGTTGGCTGGCTTGCTGGCCGTGATTCTGCGCCCGTTGACACTTCCTCTAACCTTCTAGCCTCCTCGTCTGGGGTTTCATCTTGTTGCGTCGGGAGTAAAAGCTTGATCGCCTAGGTCGATTGATCCTTTCCTCTCTTTCCTTTCTCCTTGCTCCTCCCTCCTCTGACCCAGATCTCTATACTCTGTCCGAGGTATTATCGGCCCTTCGCATCTTTCTTGCAAACCCTCTCGATTGTCGCCTCGGCTGGGCCATGCCAATTTTTCATCCCGAGTAACTCGTGTTTTCCAGGCCGCGCCTTTCTCTTCTCTTCTCTCCTCTTCTCTTCTCTTTTCTTTATTCGTTACCCCCGATACATTTACCATGCCATTCCTAGTTGCGAGACAACAGAGCCCCGACGACTCGATGGGGGAGATGTCGATGGGAGGTATGACCACGACCGCTGGCGTGCCTGGTCCCCTCTTCATGCAGGGTGTTTTCTGGGCCTTCGTTGGAGCTGGTATTGGGCTGGCCGTCCTTTCAAATATTCTCAATAAGATCTTATGCTATCAGCGGATCTCTGCGTCGTGGGACAATCCCACTGCTGCTCAACCGAAATCAATCTTTTTCAAGGCTCATGCCATAATATCTGCACTCGTGCGCGATTTTGGTTATTATTCGATACCACTTTCCATCAGAAATACCAAGATCTACGTTGCACCTCTGGGACCGGCAACGATACTGGCTGGCTACCTCGTACTACTCATAGTCTGCTCACTGTACGGATTCGACACCAGAGACGTCTCGCAGTGGGAGGACGTGGGACACAGAGCAGGGCACATCGCCATCTGTCAAATACCACTGATTGTCCTTCTCGCCGCGAAGCGGAACATCATTGGACAACTCACCGGCCTGGGATACGAACGTTTGGCATGGCTTCATCGATGGGTAGCTCGATCTATGCTTCTCGCGGTCCTGATCCACGCTGGATTCTTCCTCCGCAAATGGGGCGGAGAGGGCAATATTCTGAGCAATATCAAGGCGCATGCTACCACTCCGAGTGGGATTGCGGCCTTTGCGGTATTGCTCTGGATGATCATTACATCCTGCGCGCCAATAAGGAGGCTGTCCTACGAGGTTTTCGTTGTTCAGCATATTCTCTCCTGGCTCGGATTCCTCGCAGCGGTCTACCTTCACGTTCCAGCGGAGAACCAGAAATGGACCTGGATCTCCCTCGCCTTTTGGGGGTTTGACAGAATCGTACGAGCCGCCTCTCTCGCTTACATCAATCTGGGGCTTTTCCACCAGAATAGCTCCGGATTCCTGTCTTGCAAAGCAACTTTTGAGCCGCTTGACGAGAGCCACACCCGGGTCACCATCATGAATCCGCCTGTCACCTGGGAAGCAGGCCAGCATCTCTTCTTGGCGTGCCACGTTGTTGCACCTCTCGCATCCCATCCATTCACGATATCCAGCCTACCCTCCGATGGCAAAATTGAGTTTGTCATACGCGCAAAAGGAGGGGCAACCAAAAGATTCTTCAAGTACGCGGAGAAATCATTCCCTACCCGCCACCGCAGCACTACGAGGGAGTCCGCACGGTCCGTTCTAATCGACGGCCCATATTCGCGCATCCGCCCTCTCAGACAATTCGACAGCGTGATCTTACTCGCCGGCTCCACGGGCGCCACGTTCACAATTCCTCTTATGCGCGACCTGATGGAAAGCTGGAAAGGGCAAGGGCATTCTCGGAAATTGCACCTAGATCCCCCACCCGGAATCGTTACCCGCTACGTGCGCTTCATCTGGGTAGTTAAGAAGAGCTCCTCGGTCACCTGGTTCGGAACGGAGCTCGACCGCGTGATCCGCGACATGGATAACTTGCAGACTGACGGCCACCACATCAATATCGACATCAGCATCTACGTCACGTCCAAAGACGATTTCGCCGCTAGTCAGTCGGTGAGCAGCGTAGTGAGCACGGCGTCGACGATATGTGTTTCGGACGAGAACCTTCCTATGTCTTCGTCGAAGTCCGCTGAGTATGTTCCCCCGATGGATTGCGAGATGTGCCGCAAGATTCGCGATGACGAGAATGCGATTATGCCTGTTTGCGACTGTGCTACTAGGCAATCCAGGCCCCAGGTTAGCCGTGCTTCGTCGGCGATGACTCTGACGGAGGATACGCCTGTGCGCCGGGCTAGCAGTATTGTTGATAAGCGGATCAACATATTCAGTGGGAGACCGCATGTTAGTAGCATCATTCAACAGGTATCTGAGGTCGCGCTGGGTGAGATGGCAGTGGTTGTCTGTGGACCGCAAGGGCTCGTGCAGACGACGAGGAACGCAGCGGCAAAGTGTAGTATTGACAGAGGTGTACACAAGGGGACCGGAGCTCAGGGGATTTACGTTCATGCGGAGACTTTTGGGTACGCCTGATATGATATTTATTCACTGGGCTAGATCGGAGTTCTGCTGGCTTTTAAAAAAGGGGGGTATCATGGGATGGGAGCGTCGGTGTATCTGGAGCAATCATGTACATCTTTTTTGACGCAGCTAGACCTTTTGTAATTCATGACTTTTTTTTTCGTTCCCTACCTTGCTTCGCTTCGCTTCGCCCACGTCGTAGCCACGCATGTTCCTTTTTTTTTTTTCTCTCTTTTTTTCTTCTGGGGGTGTTACGGTAGCAAGAGATCAGCTGATCCGATCCGATGTGAGCGAGGACTACGGACGGCTTCCTGGGTATACCTACGTACATACGGCTATTCGGATACGAATGTTACAACCCCTCTCCCCTCACCATTCCATTTTCAAAACATCCCTCGGGACATGGTTGAGAGTACGGGACGGATACCGGTGTGGTTTCATCCGATCTGGCTTGTCTATTTCATACAGTACAGTAGAGAGTTGAGAGAGAGAGAGTGACGGGGGGGGGAAGGGGACGGGGAGAGAGGTATTGAGGGATTTGAAATTCGGGGGATTCGGAGTTTTGGAGTTTGGAATTTTCGGGATTTGGGATTCTGCAATTCGGAGTTTTGGAATTGTGTTTGGTTGCGATGTTGCGATGCGAGGGAGATAGGTACGTAATGTTGCGAAGACGATGATGTGCTGGACAGGTGGTGGGTGGGTGGGTGTGCTTTTTCGTTGCGGTCCTGGCAGCTCTTGGCATGGTTCTAGGGATCGGTTGGTTTTGGTTAGGTGGTTGGGGGGTTGGGGGGTTGGTCGGCTGAGGCTACTGTAGTAGCGGCCGGCACACGCGTATAAGACGTCGGCCCTTCCTGTGTTGTAGGTCTTTCCTTCCTCGTCTTTCTTTCTGAATACCAAGCGTACGATTAGATGGTACTACAATACTATTCTATTCTAGCCGTAAGATTTTTATGGCGGTGGTATATTTTATTGCATTGTATTGTATTGTATATATGTTTGTGTATATATAAGTTATTTGATGTCTCTACGGAGATACAGCGCTCATATATACCTATTCCCCCTTGTTTTAACCCACGAAGCAGACAAGCTTCATCGAGCAGTACCTCTACGAGGTCCATCGCTTTGTATCTTCAAGCGCTTATTGAGAGAAGGTATGCCGGAGCGTTGTCGAGCTGTAATCTCATCGAAGCTGATGGGAAATTTTTACAGAATATTAACTAGTAAAATAATAGTTCTTAGAGTGTATATATTATTACATTATTGCGTTCGGCGACACGAATGAAGCGAGGGACTGCAAAGGTATTGCTCGATTAAGCTGGTTTCCGTAGTGGGTAAAGACAAAGGGGGATACCTGCATGACCGCTGTACCTCCGTAGGTACCTACGTAGTTATTGATATGGTATGCAGCTGCAAGATGCGGATCGAATTTCCGAGAGTGCGGATAGGTATGGGTATGGGACGGAGATGAGTATATATTTGGGCTTGCTACTCGTGCTCCTTCTGCTGCTCCATCCATTTATTTATTTACCGTAGAAAGTATCCGTTTGATCTTTCTCTTATTTCAGAAGATGGTGTTACAAGGGATCTGGAGACCTGTACGTGTCATTGCTTTGAGAGCAAAATAGTCCGTGCGGCAGCGATGGAAGAAGGAAAGAAAGAAAGAAGGAAAGATGATCTGTTCGCTTAATTTTATTTATTTGTTTATCTACGGAGCGTAAGACCCGCTTCGGAATGCAGGGAGATCGTTAGCGCTTGACGATCGGGAGCGGCGCTCAACCCTTACTTACTGTTTAACGCGCCAATATTCCTGATTGCAAAGAAACAAGGCAAATGTTGGTGTTGACGGAGTACAGCGAGGAGGAGTCACTGCAGTACTAGCGTCTTGGCGCTAACAAAGGCGCTAAAAGGTCCTTATAAGGCATCTTCCTTCCCCCATCCAGAATTCCTCAGTTCCTATCGACCTTATAATCTCTATAATCTCGCAATCAGTCAGGTCTCAAAACCTCGCCTTTTTATGTCGATCTCACTACACCTCGTCTCTACCTTTCTATCATTATTGCGACGTTCTTTAAAAGCTGAGTGCTCCTACCTATTCTTCCTTGGTTTGCCGCAGCCCCTTGGTCTTCAGTTTACAACAGCCTCTACATCGTACACTTAATACTCTAGTTAAGGCCCGGCGCTCGATTTAAGTCTAGTGACTCATACTCTACACTCCATCCAGAACCTTAAACAGACCTCAGTCTTCTCAACAATTTACAGACCTCAGTCGTCTCAACAACTTACAGACCTCAGTCGTCTCAAAAACTTACAGACCTCAGTCGTCTCAACAACTTCAATCCCTACACTTCATGACCGGCTTGTCAGCCTTACCACTCTATGAGCCTCAAGCCTGCTCTCGCATACATACACAGCCACAAGTCGCTCTAAAGGAGCAGGAGGTTCTCTGAGCAAGGTTTCCTACCTCAATGGTCAAAAAGGAGGTTTCCCTTGTTCGTAACGCAAATGCGAAAGAGATCGGAGTTGCTGGAATACTTTGACGTGGCACAAACGGCCTTTGGAAAGCCTCAACACGTGGCACAAACGGCTTTTGCCAAGCCTCAACTTCCTCTTTCAGCATTCCACCCTCTCGGGTTACGCATACGTCTCAACACTTTTTTATTTGAGCCTAATCCAGCTCTCACTTCATTTCACTTCACTTCACTTCACTTCACTTCACTTCACTTCACTTCACTTCACTTCACTTCACTTCACTTCACTTCACTTCACTTCACTCGGCTTGCAATTGGCCTCAGACAAGGTCTTCATCCAACTCTAGCTTCATAAGCTAGCTGTTTGAGAGCCTCGCTTGGAGCTGGAATTGCTAACCACATAAGTCTATCTTTCTCTCTTCATATAGTGCACGACGAGCGAGCAATGAATTGATGGTGTTTATAGCGAGGAGGAATCACTGCAGTACTAGCGTCTTGGTGCTAACAAAGGCCTCTTCTCTTCTTCAGAAGTCCTCAGCTTCTATCGACCTTACAATATCGCAATCAGGTCTCAAAACCTCGTCTTTTTACCCACCCGCCTACTTATAGTATTCTACATGGCAAACAATAGAATGGCCCCTTTAATAGGCGCGTTGGCTTCTGGCAAGGTCCTTATTCAACTATAGCTTCATAAGCTAGCTGTTTGAGAGCCTTGCTTCGGGGTCCCCATTCAGCTCTAGCTTCGTAAGCTAGCTGTTTGAGAGCCTTACTTCGAGCTGGAATTGCCAAACACAGAAGCCTCTCTTTCTCTCTTCCTACAGTGCACGACGAGCGAGCAATTAATGGACCAATTCCAGCAGGGGTACTTCGTACAGTCGATCTTCAGCCGTAAAGTTTTACGATGTTCGATCTACTGTAGCAGAGCCCAATGTGCCCAATGTGAGGGTTACTAGATGCTATCCCTTGCGCGCATCAAAACGCCTCCCGGGAACTGATCAACATTCTCTCACTTAGACTAGCGATCCATTAATTTTCCAGCTCTCCTTTCCAGTTTGACACTGATTGCACATTTACCTCGTTCATTTTCATCAGCAAAGTCCGTCTTTTTCGTGTCAGGTATGAGGCGAGATGGATTCTGTCTTCCGAACAGTGTCCGAAGCATGGCGAGACCGTCATCTCTTCTTCGCTGAAAACCACCAGGCGACGTACCAACCCCTCGCTAGACCCGAGGAACTCGAGCTTCCCTCGGGCTCGAACTCAGAATACGACGCCGAAACGGCTACACTCGAAACCTCGACCGCCCTGAAAGAAGGATATGCCAGTCCGCGAAGCAGCCCCGCGTGGCTCTCGGAGCTGCTGCCGCGCTCAGAACGGCTGTCGAAGCTCCTCTGCGCGATACTGGTCATCCTGACACCGAGCTGGCTCACCCGAAGTGATGGAAAAGTCAAAAAGTTACACCCCACGGCATGGCTAGACGGACTTCGAGGCGTCGCTTCTCTCCTGGTAGTCTTTCATCACTCTTCAGCCCTCTGGTACATGCCTCTCAACCGCGGCTGGCACAGTTCTCCCGAAGACGTGTATTTCGTGCAACTCCCCATCATCCGACTATTCTACTCCGGTCCAGCGATGGTCGCCATCTTTTTCGTCGTCTCCGGCTTCTCGCTCTCCTACAAACCACTTTCTTTGATTCGCAAAGGGCGATATGAAGAAGTGCTGGATTCGCTGTCTTCGTCTGTGCTGAGGCGAGGATTGAGGTTGGTGATCCCGCCGGCCTTCGTTACGTTCTTCAGCATGCTGTTCGCCTACTTGCATTTCTACGGTTCCGGTCGTGACAGTCGAGAACCGCCTCAGTCTCCTTTCTTCTGGGAGCATCTGAAATCGTGGTACTTTAGCGTCATTGGGCTATCTGACCCTTTTCGCCCGAACAACTTTCCCGGAGGATATCAACCAGTCTACGATCCAAATCTGTGGACGATCCCCGTGGAACTCCACGGCTCGATGGTGATCTTCACCACTTTGCTCGGTCTCTCGCGAGTCCGAGGGCCATGGCGTGTGGGCTTGCTCTGCGGCATCGTATTCTACACAAGCTACTACGCCCACTCACACCTCTTCCTCTTCCTCTCTGGCGTCCTTCTCGCCGAGCTCCACCACGCGCGCGAAGCCCGCTCCCAGGCCCCCAAATCCCCAACCGTCGAAGACCCAGCCAGCTGCAGCACTCTCGCGCCACCGGCCCCCCCGCCGGCGAGCCCGCGCTGGACCGGCACGCACGTCTTCTGGCTCCTGAACCTCGTCCCCGCGCTCTGGGTCCTGAGCATGCCGCCCATCGACTTCGGCGGGGCCCAGTCCCCGGGCTACATGACCCTGTCCGCGTACCTGCCCTCGCACTACGCGGACATCCCGATGGTGAAGGACACGTTCTGGGTCTTCGTCGCCGCCTTCTACCTCGTCTTCATCCTCGACGCCGCGCCCTTCCTGCAGTCCGTCTTCACGACGCGCTTCGCGCAGTACCTGGGCAGGATCAGCTTCGCGCTGTACATCTGCCACGGCACCTTCCTGTACACGCTCGGCTGGAACCTGAGCGAGCGGACCCTCAGCTGGACGGGCAAGGACGGCGAGTGGGAAAAGGCCGTGGGCATCGCGTTGGCCGGGTGCGTCATGTACCCGCTGCTGTTTTGGACGGCGGACGTGGTGGCGAGGGAGGTGGACGCGAGGAGTGTGCGGTGGGCGAGGTGGCTGCAGGATAGGATATCGGTGGGCTGGTAAAGTAAGCCTGTTTTGCAATTTCCCCGGACGGCTTTGGTTTGCCGGGGACAGATTGGTTTAATATGAACCGGGCGTCCTGGATGGAGGGTTGGGATAGAGGACCTTGAATTCGCCAATGCGTAATGTGACGCAAATGTTGGATCGTTCGAATCTGATCAATCACCCCATTCCTTCCTCGCAGACACTTCGTTGACTTCTTGCGCGATGAGGCACATGAAGGTTCCCGAATCTGAATACTGGATCTTTTGGAGCTCTTATAGAGAAGATGTACAGTAAGGCACATGTATCATACCACACCTTCTTGACGGCGAAATTGGCAGCAAGATGTGTATGCTTAGTTTCCATCATTATTAAATGCCTATCCGATAGAGGCCCCAAAGTCTATTTATTCCATACGGTCCATTCGCGCCAATCTTTATTCCGGAGACCAGTCATCAAGGGGTATGAGGTGGTCTTCGGCGCCTATAAACCTCGTCGGTTGACTGTGGGCAGGAGGGAGAGTAGGACGAGAAGAAGTTTATTATGGAAGATTAGACAAGAGAGCGCGATTGGAAGCCCCGGTAATGTCCTTCTTTACGGAAAGTGTTTAATAGGAATCAGATTATGAGGAGGAAACAGAGGGTAGGGTATGCCCACTTTCCTCGTCTGGGGAGAGCGGGGGTAGAGGAGGAAATATGAGGGCCATGTTGCTCTGTTGCTGCTCTGAGCTTAGGAGAAGGTGTTTATTGTCGAAACACATTGAATGGGTAAGGGTTAATTGAAGCCAGAACAAGAGCACAAGATGGAAATGAGACGGAGATCGTAACGAGTGAGCCCACCCCAAAATACAGAACCGAAAAGGGTTTCTATGGGTAATCCACCCGCTCTCGAGTCCCAATGCGGATATGGGAGTGCTGCAGCCCCATTTCCATCCGGCCTCAGCTGAGCGAACGCAGTGCATCGTGAGCTGCAGGGATTGGGACAGCACAGCTAGCTAGCCAGGTGACACTGGTCTCCGAGCGGATCCAATCCATGATAATTCAGGTCCCGAATCAGAAGCAGAATTTCGAGCTTCATTTTCGCCACCGACGATCGAGGTCACACACTTGTGCACTCGAGATGTTCAAGTACTGGACACGTGACACGTTGGGATGTTGACAGTGAGTCGATCGCCTCTCGCCTATCAATACCCCTATTTTTGGTCGGCCCCGCTAGCCGAGCCGCCGAAACCACCACGGCTTCGAATGCCCCACTGAAACTCTAGCTTTGGATTTCCATCCGAGCTCTGCTTTCTCGGGAGGATCTCCCGTACGAAAATCCCCGAAATCTAATTTACATCTTCTTCGATGGAAGAAACGATTCGAGTTCCTTCTACATTGTTGCCGCGTAGCTGATGGAGCTCCCATGGTGAATTAGGAGGAGAGGAGGAGAGAATGGTGGTTGTGAAAATAAGCGACAAAGGCCCTGTATGTATGTGGGAAGGGAAGTTCTGGACCAGAACGTCGAATAGGCTCCAGTGTTGATGGATCTTCAGTTCTCGAAAAGAACCTGTTCTGCTAGAGCGTTGAATCGGGCGTCAGGTAGAGCAAATTCGTGTCATAGTCATCGTCCCGATTCCGCCGAAGATAAAATGCATCTGACACCGCACTTCTGGTCAAGCCTTGTGAGAGACATTCCATTGATCTTCATCTACTCTGTGTTACTTTCCCGTCATGATTCGTATGATTCCGTTTCGATCAGAAATGCATGTTCAATATATCTAGGGCAGTCCAGAGTAAAGTGGTTTGGAACGGTCCAGATCTGACTTTGATCGGGGTAGCAGTGGGTATCTGGAAGTATCCGTCTGATTCAAGCGACTGTGTTTGAATTTCTCTGCGACAGGTAAGCCTTGGACGATTATCTCGGGAGCATACTGACCATGTTCTCAAGTGAGCCTCGTTGACGTGCTCCAATCTGAGGGTTGTTGCTTGCAGAAATGGTGCAGTTCTGGGCTCTTCTTCCAAGAGGTCTCGAGTTGATGACAATGGGGCCCAAAACAGACCTGATGTTGGAGATATATTTTCTGGGACTACTTTTGCCGAAACGCAGCCCTCATCTTTCAGATTCCACCACTTCTCTCCCACGCATATAAGTAAAATAGATTGGTCCGAGTCGAAACAGGAATGCAATCCTCCAGTCGGTGGCTCCCAAGACCTCCTACTTCCTCCCAGGCGAAGTAGTAACCATGCCCAAGTAAGGCAGGCTAGCTGTCGGTTGCTCTCGGTCGCAGGGACAGCTAGCCTTACTAATGCACGGTTATATGCGTAGTATAAAACCTTGAGAGTTGAAAACAGAGGTTTCACCAGGTAGGTAAGGGTTTCCTAGCTGGTGGAATTCCATCTGATCATGGACACTTTAAAATACATTGCGGTATACAACAAAACTTGAAATCCAAAAGCGCTTTTTATAGAAATCTACAAACCCTCAGAAGAGGTAGGTGATTATCAGGAGTGGAAGGAAATACAAGAACCAGTCGCGAGGATGGGTATGTGGCCCCTAATGGTTCAATCAAAAAACGAATTAGATTCTTGTGGTTGCCGACTTTAGTTTGATGCCCTTACAAAAGTCCCTAGCCTGGCGGTTCTATCCTTCTTTTCAAGTCGCTCAGGACTGGCTGGCTGAGGAAAGGACTCAGGACTCACGGCAAATTTACAATTAGCGAGCATGGCGCCCCCCAAAAATAGTTGTATGCTGATCATTGACAGCGGGTCCTCGCGTCTATCACCAGTCTTCGAGCAAGCTTATCAGCCGAAAGAAATTCTTATTATTCTACAAGGATTCTACTGGTGCAGCTTGAGCTTGTAACCTTGATGGCTGGCTTTAATGCAGCAACAATCAAGGTTACGGAAGGGCCGTCAGCTTGTTCTTGTATCCCAGCAGCGCGGCAGAACTAAGCAATTAAGCGTAAGAATCCTGCTGATATGCTTCTTTAGACGAATTTCTACCTCGAATAGAGATGAGGAAGATGGAGGGTACAACCTCGTGCAAAATATGCCTTCTTCAGCTCCCGAAGCCAAATCTGTCACACTATCGTATCGACGGACGACAAGGATAGTGGTATCTTTGTCAGTGACGCTAGTTCTTTTCGTCGAAATTTGGGATATATATCTCCAATCGCATTGCTGGGCGGCCTCAAGTTCGTGATCTCCAACATCGGCGCCGGCGTGGAAGTTTGGTGTTTTTCTAGCGTTCCTACTACCCCTCAAGGTGTCTTGGCTCCCAGCAAACTACCTTCCTGACTTCCAATATACCCTCCTGATTGAGAAAAGGAATCAAAACCTGGCCTGGAAATTCGGGGAGATTCGCATATAAACCGTTGCTGATCGTCCGGCAACATCTCTCCAAGCAGTAAAGCAACACAACACCACACCACCCAACCTTCACTTCTTCACTTCACCCAATCCGGGTAGATCGAGACCCTAAAGGCAAGATGTCGGCAGCTTTCGATCCTACGATGGTTAACCTCGACGAGGCTAATCTGAAAGACATAATCTGTTACTTGAACAAGGGGGAGATTGAATACGATGGTCGGATGGGAGCTCGCATCTCGGCTCTGTTTGTTATCCTTGTGATTTCGTCTTCAGCAACTTTCTTCCCGGTCATTGCTGCCAGAGTTCGATGGGTCCGAATCAACATCTTTGTTTACCTGTTCGCCCGATATTTCGGTGCAGGAGTCATCGTTGCGACAGCTTTCATCCAGTAAGTTGTCTTGTGCCCCTCGGCTAACTTCAGCTCCCTTTCAATCATCAACAACAACAATACACTTCACGTGAAGCTAATATTCTTTTAGCCTTCTCGATCCAGCATATTCAGCGATTGGCCCCGACACATGTGTAGGCATGACAGGCAATTGGGCTGAGTACTCCTGGTGTCCAGCCATCGTCCTGACGTCCATCACCGTCATATTTCTCATGGATTTTGGCGCAGAGCAATATGTCGAGCGCAAATACGGGTTCGCTCATGGCCCCGCCATCGAGCAGATCATTACCGAGCAGCCCAATTCAGATGCAGAAGGAGCACATACTCACGCCGCCCTATCTGGATCTATTACCCACAACCAACTGCATTCTGGCGACCAAGATCAGGCTTTCCACAACCGGATGTCAAAGGCTGAGAACATGGAAGACCGTCTCAAGACAGACCGTTCCAAGACGGAATCCAGTGATTCGGAGATGGCCCTCTCTACACTATCCCCCGCTGAAATCGAGGAGCGCTCTTTCCGTCAGCAGATCGCTGCCTTCCTCATCCTCGAATTTGGAGTCATCTTCCACTCCGTGATCATCGGTCTGAACCTCGGTACCGCAGGCGAGGAGTTCACCACTCTCTACCCTGTCCTCGTCTTCCACCAGTCCTTCGAAGGTCTCGGAATAGGTGCCCGAATGTCAGCTATCCCGTTCCCTAAGCGGTTGTCCTGGCTTCCTTGGTTTCTGTGCTCATGCTACGGTCTCACCACACCGATTGCTATCGCAATCGGTCTGGGACTGCGCAACACGTATGTCTCCGGCAGCTTCACAGCGAGCGTGATCAGTGGTGTGCTGGATGCCGTCTCAGCTGGTATTCTGATATACACTGGTACGGTGGAGCTGCTTGCTCGCGACTTCCTGTTCAACCCTGACTTGACGAAGAGCCCGAGAAGGTTGACGTTTATGATGGGCAGCGTACTATTGGGTATGCTTATGATGTCTCTTCTCGGTAAGTGGGCTTAGGTTAATTGCTTGCTGGACTCGAGTTGGAGAGAAATAAATGACAAAATACCGTTATATGGGAGAATTTGTTTGTGATTTTATATGATATATCCATTTGTTTTTCGTTTTGTTTTACTTCTCACTTGTGCTTCGAGCACCCCCTTTATTTTCTCGCTAAGCATCATGGAGGAATGAGGGATATGCCAGAGAAATCCGCTAGTAGAGTAACAAGCGCTCGGCCCACGATGGGTCCAAAAGAAAAATTAAAAAGGAAGGTTAAAAAACATATAACAGCAGGTATTCGCTGGTGGTCACCCACCCAACTACTAATCTGCCGATCTGAGGCTTGTGTGTGGCAGAGCGAACGGGATGCCCAATTCTCCTCAGTCTATGGTCGTATGTATCGGCTGTACTTTTGTATAATTATATATATCTATCAAAAAATTTCCCTCCTTCCAGCCAGCACTGTTCCCGAAGGGAAGGAGCGAGACTGTTGGATTGATACCGACCACACTATTTAGTCATTTGAAGTTATTGGTCGAATATCTAGTGAGAGAGTCAGACTCTAGTTTCGAAGCCATGCGGCCTATATTGCAGAGAATGACCATCTTGGATGGTCGAACGTCCCCCTTTCCTTCAAAATGTTCAGGGTTCTCGGAATTTCCTTAAGAACATGCAAGAGGATTGCAGCTGCCATGTACGGCGGGCTGATATTCGGAGTTCGAGTCTCATGAGATGGTTTTGTGCTTCGTTTGATTCAGGGTCCTAATCGAATGGAGTTCGAACTTTCTGACTTGTCACTTGACGAATGCTCGAGACCCACACTCTCTGGAGGACGTATGGTCTGACAGCTTCGCTTGCTTCATTTGAACGAAGATTAAGACGGTGATTCTATCAAGAGAGCTGGCAGCTGGCGTTTGCTACATCTTGAAGGGATGGGGTGATGGGACACCGATATGAGGGTGAGCATCTTAGTAGGAAAGTGCTCTATTTTTCAAGTCAATAATGGCGCTGAGGCGCTTCCTAATTCATAAGAGGGAGCACCCAAAAGACTGTCTATTAGTCATTGCGGATTTTCGTCTCTGAAAAGATACCACTGGAGACTCTGCAAATTTTTCGATCTCGTGCTTATCTCTGGATGGTCGCCTGGTATAATCCAGTAGGCTGAGGTCAGCATACCAGCCGTCCACCTTGGAGTCGCTCTTGCTCATCCGTCAGCTTCAGAACAAATTAAAGCCCCGATGCAGCTTTCACTGCCCGGGCCAACCTTTCATCCTGGCTGAAACCAGGGAATTCTGAAGTAATGCCTCAACAAGATCCGGCTTGAGCATCCTGGTCACTTGCACATAGCTGGACTAAATTCCACGGAGTGAGCTCGCCGTGCTTTTGAATTGATACCAGAGGACCATATTGTCTCTTCCCTGTTCTGGTTGTCTGTTGATGTAAATCAAAGCATCCTCGTCGAGAGAACTTGGAAAGGGGGACTCGATGATTTTATGCGTAGTTTGCCTTTGAAACCCTTCATTGGCTAGCCAGTCCCTCCCCTTTCAATCGCTTTCGCTCACACTAAGGCACCAATTCAATGCGCTGCTAGTACCTAATAGAGAAGAGGCAGTACGGGAACACACTCCTCAGCTTAATTCGGTTAGTTTTACTCCTCGAGTGTTCTCGGCGCAAACGGGGGCGGGACTAGGCAGGTGGAACAAAGTGTATGTAAGCGGGATCTCTACACTGTGATTCATCCATATCTCTCTTTTCTCTTCATATGTTGCTGTTGGATTTTGTGGACGAAGTCCACTGTCCTCTCCATGCTGTATACCTAGTGATCACTAAGTCTACCATAGGGGCAAGCTAGGAGCATGCAGGGGAATCGTAGACAAACACGGAGTGGAGGGGGAAATCAGTTAATGGCCGAAGAATATAAAAATATGTAGGCGATTGTATTTCTCGTGGAATAGAATTTCGACTTTTGGGCCCTGATTCATGTCATCTATCCAGTTCAATACTCAAGCTCAGCATCTTTGGTGTCGATGTGCCATGTGGTGTTTGGTAGGCTGTATACTGTTAAAGAAAGACAGACATCTGTACTTAATGAATTGCGCGATTGAGGAAGACGACGACTAGATGGCTGAGGTAAGTATGGTGGAGGACACTGGGAAGAAGTGTTTGCTTTCATCGAAAGATATTTGCTTTTATAGAATGTCTAAGTCAATTCATGACACACAATGGAGAAATACAACCTTGAAGTACTTAGCTTGAGCAGACAATCCTACGCCAAAACAAGATGGGATGAGCGTATGCCTAGCCGAGCTGTATTTTCTCCAGAAGTATATGAACTATGACAGAAACATTACGGGGTGATGAATAATTAGAATCTTCTTTAACTAGAACTTGTGAAGAGGCGATCAAATCCAAGAATAACAATTTTAAGGATTTCAATGTCTCACCAGCCGATTGCTAATGCCACGTCAAGGCACAATAGTGTTTTGAAACCACACTTGACTCGCTTCGGGCTTTGGAAGCCGCGGTCCAACTGCATGGGGAAACTATATACTACCCCAGGAATTGTGTATATCGTTAATTGATGAAAGAACACGCTCATGCTGGCATTGTAATCAGTATCACAGCCATCTTCTGTGATATTTTGCAAACTCAACAGAACTGGACTCGGCTTCTGGGTGGTCGGTCCATAAGAGAAAGATAGAGAGACAGGCTAAGGACGACTCATGTCCCGCAACACGAATAACATGACTTGTGACACGGCATTCGAATCATAACCGGATCAGTATTCGAGGAGTAACTTGTATCACCTCCCAATAAATTCGTTATCTGACCACGAGGTCTGGTAATGATGTTCCAAGTATGAGGTTGCGGTATCCTTGCACTCAGTGAGTGGACCAGAGCTCAGCTTTGTTTCCGTAGCCTATGATGCGTCTACCATATACCACATAGACATTGTAGAGTTTCAATATCCACCCGTTCCGCCGTTAAGAATCGGCTCGCATCCTTAAATCGCATCGCATGCGAAGCTTACTTCTAAATTCCCTATAAATAAACTGTAGAGCCGAAGCGAGACCGGGGGCTGCAAGTCAGTCAGTCAGTCGACCTTGACCGCGAGTCGTCTCTCACAGCTCGACCTCTGACTCGAGAAGCGCTCCAACACTCACGATTGCCAACACACCAGATCAGGGAGTCGACGACACAAAGATTCCGAATGAAATGAGGCTTTGCGACCCGAGTACACCTGCGTCATGGGAAACCTGGGCGACCTGTCGCCAGAAGGGAGCGTAGCTGTCCGTCTCTCGCTCCCCTTCCTACCTTCAACTCTCCCAACCCTCCTCAGACTTTGAATATTACTGACAATATGGGATCCGCAGATAGGTATTCTCGTCGGTCTGCTTTCGACCAGCATCCAAAGTCTCGGGCTCACGCTGCAGCGAAAGTCTCACCTCCTAGAAGACGAGAAGCGCCCCTACGATGCCCGACGCCCTCCCTACCGCCGGCGGCGATGGCAGCTGGGCATGGCCATGTTCATCCTATCGAACCTGGTCGGGAGCACTATCCAGATAACGACGCTACCACTACCCGTCCTATCTACACTGCAAGCGTCTGGCCTAGTGTTCAACTCGATTTGCGCAACGTTGATTCTGGGAGAGCCGTTCACGAGATGGTCTTTGGGAGGAACACTGCTGGTGAGCAGCGGCGCGGTGCTGATTGCCATCTTTGGGGCTATACCGGAGCCGGCACATAGTCTGGATCAACTGCTACAATTGCTGGGTAGGAGGACATTTGTGCTGTGGATGGTATTCCAGCTCATACTGGTACTTGGAATTATTGGCACGGCTGCATTCTTGTCTAGAATCCCAAGCATATCCTCTTCACCACGAATGCGGCTCCTGCTTGGTCTGGCATACGGTTCCATCAGTGGAATACTATCTGCACATTCTTTGCTCGTGGCGAAGTCAGCAGTAGAGCTGCTTGTACGTACAATCATCGACCGCGTCAATCAGTTCAACAGATGGCAGTCCTGGGCCATCCTCCTGGGCCTAGTTACCCTTGCCCTCACTCAGCTCTACTATCTGCACCGTGGGCTGAAGCTAGTCTCCACCAGCGTGTTATACCCGCTCGTCTTCTGCATTTACAACATCATCGCCATCCTGGACGGACTTATCTACTTTGAGCAAACAGACCGTCTCTCAGCCCCACAAGCTTGCCTCATCGCTCTAGGAACCGTAATTCTGCTCTCGGGAGTCCTAGCCCTCTCCTGGCGCCTCTCAGACGAACAAACTCCTTCACCAGTGGCACAGAGCGCTCTCGCGCCCGGCCTCGGTTTCGTAGAAGATACGGACAACGACGAGTCGGCCGACTTCCTCATCGCCGACGAAGAAGCTGCCGTCGGTGCAGAGAACCAAGCCCTGCTTCGCAACGAGCCTTCAACTCCTACCAGAAAATTCGATGCAGTCCTAGGTGCCTCCAGACAGGCCCGCAAGACGGTACGACTTACGGAAGCAGATGAGATATGGGGCGAGCTGGAACACGATACCGCGAAGGGGACGCCCTCCCCAGGGAGACCACCGAGACGAGCATCTACGAATCTGCCGGCTTCGGCGTCCCCGACAGGGCTAGCAGAGGAACCGGACGAGAACACCTCGCTTTTACGAGTGAATACATTCCAGCGGAGGAGGAGGCGGCGTTCGACTGGATTCCCGGGATTCACGGCTAGACCATCACCACGCGGAAGTGGAAGGCGGCAGAGATCCCAGGATGCTACTGGCGGATTCTGGGCCATGCATTGGTGGAAACGAGGGGATGGGAGTAGGAAGCCGTCCTCTAGCCCTAGCGGTGGAGATGGGGGCGCTGGGCCTTCGGAGTCGGTGATATTGTAACAACATCACATTCACACTGAAGAAGGGGCGAGGAGAAAAATACGAATTGGTATCCGGCCGCTGCTAGGCAGGCACAAGGCTTCACAAAACTGAACGGAGTCCGGGCGTTATCTTTTGGGGAACTGGGGCTAGGGTCTAAGACATGGATAGGGCGTTTTTCATTCAAAGACGAGGGTCGTTTTTCATATGTACGATGCACGACGGCTATCTAGGATATCAGGGGCAGGGCAGGGCGTTTAGAAGGAGGACAGACAAAGCTATGAAGCAAGTTTATTTTAAGGGCTCGGCTATGGAATCGGGTATTGTACACGGGCAGAGAGAGGGAGTTGGAATCGCGTTTTTACAGAGAGCGCAGAAGACAGGGAACGGACGGAGAGGATCGATTGCCAGAAATAATCATCAGAGCAATGACTAGATGGTCATGTCTGCCTCCGTATTGTCTTCTTCGCTCATACAATATAAATCTTTTTTTGACTAGCTAGGTAGGTAGGCAGGTATATATATATATATATGTATCTATATTGGTCCACATTTTCCTCTCTCCTCTCCTCTTCACTTTTCCTTTATTGTTTTCCGTCACGACTAGAAAAAAAGACCTTTCCCCTCTCCCTCTCCCTTCCCTTTTTCGCTCTCTGCACAGCCAAACCATCCCAGTCAACGAGCGAAAGAACTGCGGAAAAACTGCGCGAAAACCGCGAAGAAGTCACGAGAGTGGAAAAAAAAAAAAAAAAAAAAAAAAAAAAAAAAAGAAAAAGAAAAGGATACGCAAAAAAAGGACACGCAAAAAGGCCGATTCAAAAGCCAACGGAGGTTCAAAAGCAAGAAAGGATACGTACGGTATATGAGCTCAAGACTTGAACATACATACATACATACATACATACATACATACATACATACATACATACCTTACTGTATTTTTTTTTTTTTTTTTTGCACTTACATACATATACTCACTTACTAACTTGCATACGGTAGGTATACTTACTTACTTACGTACTTAACTAACCCTCAGACCAAAAAATTTCCACGGATTCCGAGTCTTCAAGCTTCCACTCCAACGTGCATC
This sequence comes from Drepanopeziza brunnea f. sp. 'multigermtubi', assembly GCF_022702325.1. NCBI lineage: Eukaryota > Fungi > Ascomycota > Leotiomycetes > Helotiales > Drepanopezizaceae > Drepanopeziza > Drepanopeziza brunnea. Next base: position 564,976 of record NW_027094064.1, on the reverse strand, counting down.
CTTGGAAGAGCATCCACATTCATCGATTCGTCCATTTCCATTTCCATTTCCATTTCCATTTCCATTTCATTTTCATTTCCATTTCCATTGCTTAAAATCAAAAGAAAAGAGGGAGAGGGAGAGAGAGAGAGAAAGAGAGAGAGAGAAAGGGTCTCATCCCCCCTTCCAACTCCATCCAACTCCATCCAACATCCAACTTCCAACCTCCCAAATCTCCCAAACATCCCTTCTAAAATGATCCTATTCATCCATCCACCCACCCATCCATCCCACCCCATCCGGACTCTACATACATACCAAACAGGATAAGAAAAAGGAGGAACGCAGTGCTTCCTTCGAGAGTAGCGATCCGAACCCACCTACCTACCTACCTACCTACCTTCTCCAGAGAAGAAGACTCGTGATTCAAGTAGGACAGAGAGAGTCAAGTCACATTAGGCAAGAGGCAAACAAACCAATGGCATAGAACGTTTGTTTCAAGCAGGTCGATCAATTCCATCCGCCGCGGTAGGCCTCACCATATCAGGGCCACAGAATAATACTGTACACACAGAGACAGAGAGACGGAGACAAATAGGTAGTTGAGCGACAGAGACATAGACAGTGGCACAGACAGAGAGATAAGAGAGGATCGTGTAACCTTCCGGCCCCCTAAAACCCAGCGCGAGAAAAAAGATAATCAGCCCAAGGAAATTAAAGATTCGCAACCCTCAATTGAAGCAAGCCTGGAAGCGAAATATCTTCCCAAAAACGTTTCTTGAAGAATCCTGCCCGACCCGATCCGACCCGGCCGTTCACCCCATCCCGTCCATCAACATGCGTTCATCGTCTGTCATCAGCCCTTGTATCCGATCAAAAACCCCTCCCCCCTACGAGAGAAGATGAAGGAATATTAATTGATTATTCCACGAGTGTACCGTTTTCGATTTTCAAATGAGCCAGTCGAAGAGGAAGAGGAAACCCCAGGAAGAAGAGAAGAAGAAGAAGAAGAAGAAGAAGAAGAAGAAGAAGAAGAAATCGACACCGTAACACCAATGTGACAAGGATGAAAGTGTTCAGGTCTCGCAGGACACGAACGTTGTGATGCGTTGTATTATGTGTCGGGTATCAGGTTTAAAGACGACCCCTCCGTGTACTGGGATGTAAGCTTGACTTTATGCTTGATGCGAGTGTTGCTGGGGAATTCCTCCTTGAGGAGGCATCGGGTAGCTGCCTCTTTGCTGCTGGGCGACGTAATTTTGGTAGGCCATAGCTTGTTGTTGCTCGATACTCTGCGGCATGTAGCCCGGGTGCATGTTTTGTGCCTGCTGTGGCATTCCGGCGCGTCCTTGAGGCGGGAGATGTTGCGGGGCCGACTCCTCTGGCGACTCGACGGTGTTTTGGTCGTCGACTCCATTCTCTCCATTGCCAGCGGGTTCGGGGGCGTTCAAGCAGGCCTGGTAGGTGTGAGTTAGTAAGTGCTTTGAGTATCGAATGGCCGCGCGCAACGTACTTGTATCAAGTTCTTTCCTTCCGCCTTGGTAACCAGAGGTTGGAGCTTCGGGGTTGTGAATGTGTAAACCAGGCCGGTTTCCGATACGACGAGGAGAAGGACTTGAGTACCCGTGAGGACGGACAACTCGTATGCCTAATAGTTAAATAAATGAATCAGTAACTTTCCGGCGCGAGAGCGATCGCAACTGGCGCGACGCGCGAATTGATGCGGTTGTTGACTGACCTTTTTCATGATGCCGGCTTTGCGCTTCGAGAAGGTGATGTGACGACGCGACTTATCCGTGATGAACTTGATCTCGATCTTCCTGCGCTCGCGCCCGGGCTTGTCATCATCGTCATCATCGTCGTCGGCTGCGGCGGCGCGTTGACGCTTGACGCCGCGACCCTCGTTGCTATTCCCGACGGCGTGGTCGTCGAGGGCGGATGGCGAGCCCTGATCGTGTTGGTCGGTGATATCGGCCATAGTTGATATATCTTTTATTTTTTTTTTGGGTATGACGAGTTTGACTCTTTTGAGTTGCGTGCCGGTGACCTTACTGGATATGGGGGTACCTTTGCTTGTCGCAGAAACCTGGTCGCGAAGAGCTGGATTGAGGTTGGCGTGAAAGGGCAGATCCGAGTCAATCAGCTACGACGTGAGGGACGAGAAGAGACTGAGCTCAGCCTTAGCTCAGCTCAGCTTAGCTAAGCTGAATGGGGGAAGGAAAATACTGGAGAAGGCGTTTTCCGACGAGGGGAGGGGGAAAGCTGAAGAGCAAAGAAGTGGGAATTAGCGATTGACTGATAGGTACCGGTAGATAGACAGATAGATTAATTGATTGATTGAGTGATTGACATTGAGGGCTGTGCGGCGGGTATGGGGATGGAGCGGGACGACAGAAAAAGAATAGATTGGGGGGGGGGGGGGGGGGGGGGGGGGGGGGGGGGGGGAGGGGAGCACAGAGCAGGCGGATACCAGAAGGTGGCTCGGAAATAAAAGGTGGAGGCTGGGGCGGGCTGGATGGACCCGAGGGCAGACTGGAGGGGTCAATTGCCCCGACTACCCCGATTGCCCAGAATGCCCCCCCCACCCAAAGATTGCCAGCGTGACCAAGGAAAAGGGCAGCAAGTGCTGGCATGCAGACAGACGAGCAAGCCAGGGCATGCCTACGAGGCGTATCCAGCAGACATCAAACATCGGACGAAGCCCGTGTTACATCCGCAGAGGAACCAAGTGTGAGGGGAGAAAAAGGGGGTTCCATTCATTCCAGCCCTGACCGCCAAGAGAAATCGAGAATGATACCTCGAGACGATACTACTCGCCTCATCCCAAAGGAGTCAAGTCAATCGACCTCGACGTGTCGGCAGGAGGATGGATGGATGGATGGATGGATGGATGGATGGATGGATTGGGGACGAAGAAGATGCGCGAAGGGAATGCAATGCAATGCAATCCAATCCAATGCAATGCAATCCAGTCCAGTCCGAGAAGCCACCAACACTTGAAGAAGGAAGGGCAGAGCAGGGCAGGGCAGGGCAGGGCAGGGCAGAGCAGAACAGAGCAGAGCAGAGTAGAGCAGAGCACACCACACCACACCACACCGGCACGTACCTGCAGCAGGAGGTTCAAAAAAGATTGAAGCCGATATAGTTCTCGCTTCTGTACTTGTGGTTTGTTTGGTTTGTCGTAATTCGGCTCGATTCGGTATCGCGAGGTGGCAGGGATTCCGGTCGACAAACGTGTTTCTGCGAATCTCTTTGGGACAAGTGGTTTTTGGAAATGAGCAAAATGTGGCCGTGGTCTTAACTTAAAGAAGACCAGACGCGCTAGATGAGGTAAGCGCGGTGGGCCTGATCCGGGCGGTGAGGAGACGAGAGAGAGCACGTGCTCTGATATGCATCACCGGGGGGAGGGGAAAGGGCGGAGGAGGAGACGGCCGTTTTAGGAAGGAGTTTTGGGGACTGAATGTGTAGGTACTACGTAGGTAGGTACCTTAGGTATTCAAACGCGAGCGAAGGTGAATTCGCTTCCAGAAGGCCGAAGGCAAAGTGAGTTTATTGAGAGCCAAATGTGATATGTCCTCTTGTTTTGAAATCGAGTCTGGTACGTGAAGTGATTTGAGCCTGACCTATCGCGAGATCGTCATGAGGTCAGTCAGTACAGATAGGTACGTACAGTAGTACCGGTAGTAGTAGGTAGTAGTAGTAAATTCGACGGGTCTGCCTGGCTAAAGCTAACCTAACCCAGCCTTACTTACCACCCGGCCCTCCCCCACTCTCTTTGTTCGACCACATCCAGTCAGTCCTTGATCATCCTTCGCCACACACATCGCACCATCGAGAACGCCTCACCAATCCAGTCCAATCCAATCCGATCAATCCAATCCAATCCAATCCAATCCAATCAATCCAATCAATCCAATCCAATCCAACCCAACCCAACCCACAAGCGACCCTTTTCGCTTCCGTCAAAGCCCAGCCCAGCCCAGCCCAGCCTAGCCTAGCCCGGCCAAGTACCACTACTCCGTACGTAATCCAGACCATCGATCCTTCGCCTTAACAGCCTCACACACCAGAGCTTATCTCACACCTTAATTCTTATTCTCCCCCTCGTCTCTTCTTCTTCTTCCCCGTCATTCCGTAATCGGTGATTCAATCACCCCCGCCCCGGATTCCGGCCGCATAAGGACAAGTACGTACGTACCGGTAGTACTACTACTACTGTAAGTACTGTACTACGCACGTACCTAGCTAGTACATACCTAGAGCAATTTCGAAAAGTCCGTCGAGGGGCTGGCTCCCCTACTAGGAGGAAGTATTTATCCGGTCTTTGTGCCAAGACTCTAGCCGAGTTTATCAGACCCCGAGGCCCGATTCACTCACTCACTCACTCGCCTAGACCGACGGTTCTCAGGCTGGCTGTATGTATGGATGTATGTACGGTATGTATGGATGTATGCGTGGGGGTGTGTCCCATATGTCTCGTCAAAGTAATCCTACTACTACCTATCTACCGGCCTCTTGAGTAAGCATGTTCGAGAAAAGGGGTTGGCTTCAATTCGAGGTAGCAGGGAAGGGATCCACGCTGTCCAATAACAGCCCTATCCAGCTCGGGTACGTGGAGAGAGTGGCTCACAAGACTCAGCAGTAGCAAGAGAAGGAGGCAGGTAGTTTGAGCTTTGTTCAATTATTGTTCTGCGTACAACCATGGATGCCATATCTACATAGATCTCACACTTGCCCGTCACCATCAGGCGCACCACCAGACCACCCTGCCACCCACTCCCTCAAAATATTCATCTCGATCTATCCTCAATCCGCAAACCGCAGCAGCCAGCCGCCCCCCGCCCCCCACCCCCCGGCTCCCAGAAAGCCCCATGAAGCGGCTGAGGAGAAATGCAAAGAGCTTCCGAACCCCGTCTTACCGGCCCTGCTAACACCACCGAACGCCTATGCAGCAGAAAACCAAGATCGCGAAAGGAGAAGGAAAAAGAGAAAGACGAAAAAACCCCAGGTCGTAGATCGCTCATGTAGTAGATCCCAAGTTCGTGGGTCGGGAAAATCTCCTTTTTATCAAGAGAAGAGAGGTAGAAAACGGGGTGTTGTTGTTGTTGTTGTTGTTGTTGTTGTATGTACAAGCCCAGCCCCAGCCGGGGCGAACTCAAGCGTTTTGATGCCAGAGGCAAAGGAGAGATTCTTGAGATGTCTGGGGAGTTCATTAAAAAGGATTCAAGCTCTTCTGACTGTTTTCTCGATGGAATTCATGAGAGTTGCTGGACTCGACGCGATTCAGGAGAGCCGCCGACGTGAAGTCGTTGCTTCGCTCGTAACTTGGCCGTACCCGATCCATCGACGCTCGTATCCTATCGTAGGAAGGTCTGCCCCGGTCCACTGATGGGCGGATAGTAGACTGCTCTACCGATTGTCGATGTCGCGTGAAGTCTGTGCCGTCACTACCATTTTGGCTTCGAGGATTGTGCGTGGCAACTGATGGGGGGTAAATTGGCCGTTGGTCTTCGTCAATGCTCGGACTCTGGGTATGCTTACTCGGCTTCACGATTTCGTACGAGGTGGAAGAGGATCCATTCGAGATTTCGTCTACGGAAGGCTTTAGGGCGGAGGGTACCTCAAGATGATCGAATTTTCCTTGGCGGACTTGTTCGCGGACGATGTCCACGTCGTACGGGAAGTATATCTTCTGAATGGCCTTGATGGAGAATCTGGGTGCCAGACAGAGGACTGTCGAAAGACATGTGACTGCCCAAAAGGTCGGCTGTGAGAAAGTCTCTGCGGCGGCCTTGTAGAAGAAGCCCGATGACGAAAAGGCGGAATAAACACCTGTCCAGAACCAAACCAGCAAATTACTGACAGAGACCAGGAGTAACATGAGCCAATCCCAACGATAAGAGTTGAGCAGGATGTAGGTGTTGATGACCATGATGGCAGCCGGGGCGATGTAGACACCGAAACGTACTCGGTCGTCAATGTTCCGACCATTGGTGGTGACAAAATTTCCGGGTGCGAAGGCCAAGTAAGCCATGTAGTACAAGACCACAGATTGGTATATCCCATCGATCATGTAGAACCTGTGTTGTGGTTAGCGTGGTAGATTCGCAGTAATGAGGAAAGATCATACCAGAACTTCGTCTGTGTCCATTCAAGTCGCTCGATACCACGGCGATACAGCTGTGGCACGGCGAGACAGACCTTGTCACTAACATCCTGATCAAGGACACCCATAAAGACGACTGGCAGTGATGTAAAGGCCAAATTGAAGAGCAGAATGTATGTGTAGTCGTACAGGTAGGTTTGGTCGAAGCTGCAGTAGATCTGGTACCAGAAGATGGTGAACGTCCAGACAATGTTCTTATAGAAGAAATTGGCAATCGTTTCTGCGAGTCTCCGGTATGACCATCGTCCGTGTACGAGCACAAGTCTTTGCAAGAAGCGAAATTGGCCAATGGCATAATCGGCAGACATGACAGCTTGTCGCCCTTCCTCTCCCGCAATACCAACCCCAACATCGGCCTCTTGAATCATGGCCACATCATTTGCCCCGTCACCAATGGACAGAGTCATGACATCCAAGCCATTCTTTACCATCTGCACCACAGCTGCTTTCTGCGCGGGGCTGACACGACAGCAGAGAACGGACTTGCATTGCTTGCAAAGAAGTAGGAACTTCTGACGGATTTTAGGCTCTAGAACCAATTTGAGAGCATCACCATCAATGATAATGGCATGGGTTGGTGCCGGTGGTTCGTGACTCTTTCGGGCAGCTTTCAGCTCAGAGTCGCTACCTGTCATATTGAAGGTGGCCAAGTGCTTGTCAAGCGCAGCTTCGGCGCTTCCAAGAGTATCGTCGTCAATTTTCAATAAAATGAGTTCCATGTCATTATTTAATAAGTTGCAGGAGAAGCCGATGTTGATGGCCGTCTCGACCTTGTCTCCGGTCAAGACCCAAAGTTTGATACCTGCCTCAGCAAGGATAGCAATTGTATCAGGAACGCCTTCTTGAAGACGATCTTCGATAGCAGTGCCACCCAAAAGTGTCAGTTCGCGCTCGATCCGATCAGAAACCTCTTCCAGCTTGTCTTCTCGGTCCGTAATCGCTGCGGAGGCCATTTCGTGCTCTTTGTTCCATGTTTGATATTCCTCTTCCCCGAGTTCTCTCTGAGCGATGCAGAGTGTTCGGAGACCTTCCCGTGCAAACATTTCGAGGTGCTCCGCGGTCGTTCTACGAAGCTCTGATTGCTCTCCTGGCTTGAGGCGTGAGTATATCATACTATCAGCGCCCTTGCAATACAGAATGATTCTGTTGTCGGGCATTCTGATAATAGCGCTCATGCGCTTACGGGTCGAATTGAACTCCAGAGTGTTGAGAACTTTGAAGGATTTGTCCTCTCCCTGAATGTTCAAGCGGATCCCGTCAGTCGAGTTGCCCAAAACAGTGTAGCCAACATCTCTAGCAGTAGCAACTAGGGCGGCCTCATCAGGAGATTGGGCCTTGAACTCGATTTTTGGTGGATCCCCAGGGCTCATCTCGGCAATAACTGTATGGCATAGAGCCAGAGCTAGCATGAACTGCTCGTTGGCGTTCTGCTGCTCAGGACCTGAGTGACCGGCCATATCGGTGATGAAATCGGGAGCCACAAAGGTCAAGTCACTGTCGTGAAGATATGGATTGTTGTGGAGCTTCCTAATATCCGCAATCATCTTCACTCGGGCCTGCGCAATTTCCTCTCGTGCTCTTGCTCCCTCCTTCTCAACATCGATACCTTGTCGCTTCTGCATACCGGCCTGAGCTTCGGTGTAGGCTTCGCCGTACGGAACTCCGTTGATCGTAGCCTTCTTGAACTCCATGACATTCTGAGTAAGTGTCCCAGTCTTGTCGGAGAAGATGTATTCAATTTGACCAAGATCATCCGAAATGTTCCAAGACTTGGGGGTACACGGGTAGTCGAGCTTCTCATAGTACATTTCGGAGTCGCTGTAGATAAAGAAAGCCTGGCATGTCTTGATAACTTCAAGAGAGATGTACAAGGAAATGGGCACCAAATTCTGGAACAAAATGATAGCTGCCCAGAAAGTGATGAAACCATCCAGTGCCGGTTTTCCATCAGCGATCGAGCCGAATTCGAAGTAAACGATAGAGGTGCCCGACTTGCCCCAGTAGACGCCCATGTAGATCCCGGAGGCGAGGCACATGAAAACCAGGATGATGAAATTGTAGATGACATTCCAGTTCAGCTCTCGGGAAATTCGAGAACGTTTGCTAGGTGTGATTCCAGAGTTGATCATGATCTTGGTATCGAATCCAGTAAAGATCACAACACCTAGAACCCATTCAGTGTTCCGCAGGTTACACCCTCTCAGAAGCATGTTGTTGATAGAAACTGGCTCTGCCATTTCCTCCCCTGGAGAATCCGGATCCTTGGAGTCTCTTTGTGTCCAGCGTGTAACAGCACTGTATTGGTAGAGATTTGCTTGAGGCGGTTCGCTGTCAATGAAAAACTCCGTCTTTTCACAATCACGGGCATGCTTAATTTTCCTACCACTTCGAAGCGCGTGTCGTACTTTCAGATTCGTTTCTCCATCCAGATTCTTGGTTTCGACATAACAAGCCCCATCAGGATCGGAAGTCGAAAGAATCACAATATCTGCAGGGATTTGATCATCATTGTAAAGTCCGACAAAATCCCCTACTTTGACATTCTTCCAGTAGTCAAGGTGGAATCGGGCCTTGCCAGAAGCTTGACGAGCTGGATTTATCAGATTTCCGAAGTTCTTCTTGATAGGAGAGTGGTTTGCGTCCTGGAAAGAGAATGCTGAGCCTGGGCGCTCCAAAGGATCAGGAACTGTCAGATTGTTCTCTCTAGGTAGAGGGGATGGCACAGGGGTCATTTGTATGTCTTCTCTAGCTGAGGCATAGGACTCTCTGTGAGAGGTTGTGGACATCGCAGAATGTCGCCTTGTATCAATCGATGCTCGCGACTCATCCATAGCCCGTGAGGCATATTCATTGCCAGGAGTCGGCTTGCCCTTCTTCAATTTGCGCCACAGAGAGAGCATCGCTCGAGATGTTGCTTTCTTGATTCGCCTCCAGAGGGATATGTCACCGTCGTTGACGTTTACATTGTTCCAGCCAATCAGTCGATGTACCGGAGAATTGTTCAGTTCGTTGTCTAGAATCGTCCGCCGGTAATCTTCCACTGAGTCTTTCACAGCCGTGATAGCCACGATAACAATTAAGGGTACGGCGTTCAGTATCGGGTTCGACGCTCCGAAAATACTAAAGAACTGTATATTTGTCAGCACTGATCTTCTAGAACTTGATTGGCGTGCCTACAGCTAGAATAATCAAGAACAGGAAGTAAACGTTGGCGATATTTTGAAACTGGAAGTACAGATTCTTTGGGATGAAACTGATTGCCGTGTACTTCGCCGTCCTGATCTTGTTCCTGCGAAATTGCTGGGCAGGATGCCCGTCTTCATCTACTGCTTCCGGAGGTAGTGGGAGGTTGAAGTATACTTTTCTCGGCCCTTGGCCCTCCTGGTCGTCGACGACCTCCTCTTCCGGACCCTCATCAGTCGATTCTGGCCGACCCTGAACACCCCCTAGAGAATCTCCTCCAGTGGAGAACCTCTTCTTCTCACTGCTCATTGAACCTTTATGTCCTAAGCGCCCCATGATCGAACTGCGTTTGTTCTTCCCTTTGTTTCCCGCGTGTCTCTGAGTCGCCCAGCGCAATCGTTTCGTGGACACAGGCTCTATGGGCGCGCCTTCATCATCATCTTCAGGAGCCGGCGGCTCAGGCTCTTTGTACGAGATAGCCATGGCGGTAGGTTAGCAGCTGGAAATTTGCAGAGGCCCCCTCGGGGCAAGCTGGATCCAAATATCGCTCTGAAAGCAGCCCTCAGTGCGTTGATCCGCCCAGCAAATTTAGAGTATGTTCGAGCATGTATTCGCAGAGTCTGGTCGATGAATGAGTATTGACGATCGGAGAGCAGATATCGGTTCGTGTTCACAGAGCACACAAAGGTTTGTACAAGCCAGAGTCGAGTCTAGTTTCGAGGAGACGGTCGTTCATCAGGGGACACCGGATGGGACGGATCGCGTAGGTAACCAAAGCGTTTCTCTCTCGAAAGGGGTGGGAGCGCGGAATCCCTAAAATGCCTTAATTCGTAGAGGAATGGCGGCGGAAAACAAGTGCAATGAGAATTGCGACGTTTATCCCGCGTCGAGGAAGAGGAGGAGGATGAGGAGGCTTTGATCTCAATAGAAGGGGATCATGGTAGTAAAGTGAAGTGTTCTATGAGTAGGTTGAGTATAGAAAGCAAAACTAAGGTAGGGGAGGGTCGGTGCTTTAGTCAGCGCAGGTCCGCGCCACTCTGGGCTTTACGACAAACCCCGTATCAGAGGAAGTCAGTCAACCGGATCATTTTCTGCAATACGTACGGAGTTCCAGTTAATGAAATATGGGGACTCGGCACTCGGGACTAGGGATTCCGCAACTACTAGTAAAAGACAGGAAACCGATAATCTACAGTAAAGGTGAAGAAAAATTCTGCGAAAGTTTGGTGAAAAGGCCCGATGCTACTCCGTTCCTTCGTCTGCAGAGGCACTACGGAAAGGATGTACAGAGTAGATAATGTGCAGAGTAAATAAAGCTGACATTCTGTTCCGAGGTAATACATAGGTATTCCGCTCTGAAGTGGGCAAAAACGTACCAAAGTATGGATCGCTGACGCTGACGCTGACGCTGACACGCCGCCGGAATCACTGATACCAGTCACTGTGAGTGAGATAGAGTTGACATTAGCGTTGGCGTCGGCCTTGATGTCGCCGTGTTGATGTCGCTGTCGCTGTCGTCGGTGAGATTATTTGTTACCACTGGTACCATAGGTGCCGATTTCTGACTGCGCGTTCTATTGCAGCGCGTCAAAGGCCAGCTATCACGTCCGTAGTAACAGCAATAATCCTAGCGGTATTTTTATTGCTGATAATAATAGAGTTGTCCGCATCAGTTTGATGTCCCTATCAGTTTGATGTCCACATCAGGTTGATACACAGCCTAGCAGATGTTTTTTTTAAAAAAATTTGGCTTGGCGGAGAGATGATGCTGCACTTCCCGTATGTTGGGACGACGCAACTTTCTAAGAGGCAGGAGAGTAAAAGAATTCCGGCGACAAATTTCCTCTTCGTATATCAAGTATCTCAGCCACATCCCGTGTAATACGGTACTATACGATACAAACAAGAATTTGCGCAACAAACTCGCAGAAAGGCCACCTTGGCTTAAAGTCCCAAGGACCCTATATGGGCGTACTCCTTATTGATTCGATCTTTACTTTGATCAGATTAAAGGGGGAAAGGGGGAGGATGCTGCGGCATATTCGGGATACTTAAGTAACACGAGCCGGGATAGTGGGATACAGGACGAGCCCTTGGGATAAGTGATAAGCCTCGTTCGTCCGAGAGAGAATCGAGTACGGTATTCCCTGAGAGCAGAGCGCAGAAGTAAACACACCGGGATCCGGATCCGGCATGTCCGATTAGATACTACACTACACTACAACTAGATTCATTGGGGCGGCTGGAAACATTTCAAGTACGAGGTCCGCTGAAGCGATAGAAGAAATCAAAGTACAAGTGTCAGATTTGAATTGTGCAGAAGACAGCACGGACAGCCTATCTCCCAAACGTCCAACCGCCTGACGAACAAGAGATCTGGCCGCCGGGCATGGAACAGATCCAACCTCGTCCTTGAATGAAACATGCCGGCACTGAAGCATGGCAATGAGCTCGCAATAGAATTAATCCACGTGATCAAAAGGTCACGCTTGCACGCGTTCGTGTCTAGAGCTTGGGAAATTGCATCTTGCCCAGCGACGGTGACTGACTGACTGTATACGTCCGAACTGATCGCACGCTATCCACGCATAGGTAGCCATATCCATAGCCATAGCCATAGCGATAGCCATGTCACAAAACAAGTCCATCAGAGACTTCTTCAGATCACAACCGCCTGCGCCTGCGCCAAAAGCGAAGACAGAGGCACAAGCACAGGCACCTCCAACGCCCGCGCCTGCTCCGAGATTCCCAAAAGCCGCACTTCCAGCCAAACTCCCATCTATCAGGCCATCCAAAGTTACACTGCCCAGTGTTCCGGTCCAAATACTCTCGTCGGCGCCAAAATCATCGGATCAGCGAGGTTATACTTCGAGCCTGTCTTCGCCGCCAAGCAGCAGTGATGAGTTCGCGTCGATGTTTCAGAAAGATGTAACATCACTGCCGTCTCTGGCAGCTAACAGCTTTTCCGATCGTGTCATCAACGACTCGGATGATCAAGATTCAGATAGTTCTCTCGAGGATCTTTCTACACTCCTCGCGGCCAGGCGCTCAAGCTCTGCGAGCCGACCCAAGACGTCAGGTGACAGGGCAAAGACACCCCCACGATATCAAACGCGGACCAACAAATTTCCTGTATCGCCATTAACAGTGTTGCCAAAGTACAAGTTCGACCTCAAGGCTCTCATCGCCCACAAGGAAAGCGACGATGCCGCTGAAGCCAGCTCCAAGAGGTTCAAGGCTATGCTGGAGATGAAGAATGACGAAGATGTTGCCATGGATGGGGACGCTAGGGCGAACCACAATGCATTGCTGGAATCATTTGTTGCGGATGGAGAAGAAGGATACGCTGATAAGGTCAATCGAGCCTTGAGAAGGACAGAAGCGACCGTCGCGGATCCACGATGGTACTTCTTCGAAACCCAGGCCGAACTTGGCAAACCCAAGCGTAAACCTTTCCCGGTGGCTTCAATACCTGAAAGCTGGAAGAGTGTACTCATGGATCCTGAGGCAAGACATCAAACCTTTCTATCTGGCTTTGCTGAGGATATGGTGAGTTTGGGACAGCAGTTACCAGACGAGTTGTTCCTCTGGATGCTGGACGAGGTGACCATCGAGTCCAATGCTCCGCTTCGGACCTCATATTTGAACCTCTTCAGGCAATGTACTGAACAATCACAAAGGCTACTTACACCTGATGCGATACAAAGGATTTTCCGTCGGTTAGGAGGGACTGCTAGAACGACGAGTTTAAAAGAGGCTATCAGACCCGTCCAACGGCTAGCAGATCCCTATCCCAGCCGCGATTGGGCCAAGCTACTTTCAGTCATCAAATTTCTTGGTCAAGCTGCAGAGATACTAAATCAAAGTTCGAGAAAATATGCTATAAGCATGCTTCTCAGGATGAGCCTTGACAAGATGGTCTTTGAGAACACCGACATCCATGACTCAATGCAGCAGTCCATAGCCCGATTATGTTACCATATACCAGACGATATCTGGAACGCATCAGTACGCTCTCCTTCCCCTATATAAACCATCGACTAACAATCATAAGTGTTCCCAAATATGTAAATCGCTCTTCACCACAACCACAGAGCCCTCCCTCCGCCTCCAAGCAATCGACAGCATCTCCTCCACCACACCGCGGACCCACGACCTCCGCCGCCGTCTCGCAACATCCTTCTTCTTCAACTCGCTCTCCTACGCAAAGACGCACTCCCACACCCTCATGTCACTAGACTCGGTCATCGACCGCCTCGCTGACCCAGTCTTCGACACCAAGCCCTCAACCAAGTACCGCGACCTCGCCGCCCTCCTCAATCTCCTCGACATCGCCGTTGACGACGGCAAATCCCTCTCCGTAGATCTGACTAATAAAAAAGTAGAGGAGAAGTACAATAAAGATGTCGAAGAGCTGAGCGCGACGATTAACAGTATCATGAGCGGGATCAACACGGGAGGGGCATCGAATATCTCGCGCATGGAAGCGAAGAGCTTGGCGGATAATGTTAGTAAGAGGATCGCGGTTACATTGCGGACGAAGAGGAAGCCGAAAGAGAATTGGTTTGATGGGAAGAAGGAAGAGGACTTTGAGAGGGAGAAAAAGGGTATGGCTGGTTTCTTGGCGAAGAATAAAGTAGTGCTGAAGGGGAGTGGAGGAGGTGGGGAGAGGAGGAGTGTTCGTGCTAGGAATGGTTAGTGGGGCTACGTAATAAGTGTTGCTGAGAAACCTTGGACCTGCTTATCAAAATTGGAAGATCAGTAATGCCTGATCCAGTCAATACAAGACTGGGTGCAGAGCAAGTAGTATTTGGTATGAGACGGTTTGATGCCAGAACCCACGTGTTACAGACATCCAAACCAGTCGCCATGAACGATTCATTTTATCATACAATTTCGACAACGCCCTGCCCTCGCCCATCGGGCAGTGTGTCTCTGGTTATCTTCGTTGCAATTCCGATAACAGCTGCTCAGTCCAAAAGCCCACCTGCATGCACAACTCCTCTACTCGTAGAACTTCCTGTTCTCGTTGGGTCCGAACAGCTTCGTGCGGATAGCAGGCAGCGCCGTATCCTCCAGCAGCTTCAGCCGCTCGTCAAATGTGTTCGTAATCTCAATCTTTCCGTTTCCGCCGACGATTGAAACGCCTCCAGATCTGTTTCAACAGATCATTAGCATTTCTTTCCACCAGCATCCCGGAGTTCCTCCCAGATTAAACTCATCCGTAATCAATCAAGGGGACATACACATCCTCCGGCAGCCAATTCGACTCATCCAAGCTTGCCTTGACCTCCTTCTTCATCTTCTCCTTGTACTCCTTCTCCGCCTCCTTGATGGCCTTGACCACCGTGTCCTTATCCACCTTGCGCGCCCGCACCGCCAACGTCTCCTCATTTAACGCATAGAAGCCCTCCAGCAGCAAGCCCTTCAAGATGCCCGCATACTTGCCCTTATCCTTCGTCGCCTCGCCGAGCTTCTTCTGCGTCGCGTGAAAGATCTCGTCCAGCAGCTCCTGCCGCGCCGACAGCACCTTGAGGCGCGTCTTGTTGGCCACGGTCGAGCGGGTGATCTGCTGCGACATGGTGGCCGCCTTGAACTTCTTCTCGTAGGTGCTGTCGATGGCTGCCGTCTCGGTGCGGACCAGCTTCGACTTCTCGATGGCGAACTCCTCGTCGGCCTTGATTTCGATCTCGCGGCCCTTCTCCATGGCCTCTTGCTTGATGAAGGCCGTCATCTTCTTGAGCTCTTGGCCGACCTGTACTACCGCTTGCCTATTAGCCTGCTGCTGCTGCTGCTGCTACTGCTGTGTTCTTGACTGCGTGCGGGCAAATTGATTCGGGATGATGCAGAGGGGAGGCTTGCCTGGTCGTCGGAGAGGGCGTGAGATTGTGACATATTGGGCGAATAGAGGGGGTTCGTGGTTCAGGGCGAGTGACCGAGAGCTCAGAGTCGTGAGGTTGAAGCTCCCAAGATAACATGGAGGGTTGTACCTGCTAATCCGCATTGGTACTAGCGCATGAGGGTGTCAGGTCTCAGCAAGACATCAGCCAGAATCGCTGCCATAACTCTCTCGCAATTTATGGTAGGAAGGTATGTTCGATCTTTTAGTATCACTTTGGCGGATCACACGATGTTGTGTAGTTTTGTAACTGGATTGTTTTATTGACTTTCGCTTGCGTGTGAATCTGCTTTTGGGACATTCTGCGCTGTACTTTGTACGAACATCACAACTCTTCATCCAAGTCATGGTCATCAAAGCCCGCCCGCCCAATCCCCTCGAGTGTCCAACCGCCAGATATTTCACCACCGATCTTCCTGGCCAGCGCCGGTCCATCTGCTCCAGAACTCGTCAGTCTTTCCTCCCTTCGCCCCCTGATTCGTTTCTGGCAGTGTCTCAGCCGCGGAAGATCTTCCCAGCGCAAACACTGTAGCGAGCAGGTCCACGGCCGCGAGGATGCAGATTGTTTTCCAGAAGGTGGTCATTCCGTACGGACAGAGGTCCCTGATCCTGAGACCGTTGGGAAGTGTGGTATATCGGTAAATCAGCAGTATGCTGTACAAAAATACTTGAAAGATTCGTCGTTTGGATGAAGGTACGAAGTCTCTCATAGAGTTGAGAAAACGGCCCATGCTGGACATCTTCCTTGGTTCTGACTTTGGGGCTAGGGGCGTGGTCGCTTGTAGATCTGGTGTCGGTATTTTTTTTCATTGGGTAGAGGGAGTCTTTGGTCTTGGCAATCATCAAGTCTTTGCTATTTCTGTTTCAAACAATGGAGCGAATATCGATTGATTGAAATGTCAGAGATGCTAGGACTGCTTGTCTATCCGCTTCTTCGCGTTGCTAGGCCTCCCGAGACTCCGGCGTCAGACCACTCCCAGTGTAGGTTCTTACCATGTATGTCAGCTAAATACCTTTTGCATTCGAGTGATAAAAGCTAGTCCCATAGCGATACGCAATACTCGGCACCACAATGTAGGTGCTTCGGAGGGGTTTTTATTTTGGCCTTGAGCGTCACAAAGCCCACTTTTCTTTCAGTACTTGTCTTTCAAACAAGAGGAAGACGCCTACTACACAAAGAAAGACATTCGACCCTCTCAATCAACTTATAGGCGTTCTGTTGACACTCTAGGGCGATATGAATCTAGAACGTTCGGCGACGATTCGTTGGGCTCTTCTGTTCGTCTCCCTGAATCTTATAACCACATTACTCGTAAAGGGAAAAGGGCGTAGTTAAAACCTGACCTCTATTCCTTTACTTCCGCGAATTCCTTGCTTTCCTTCACTCCAGATCGAGTATCCTGGATACCCAGCAGCCACCCGGCGAGCGAGTGGGCAATTCAAAACCTCTCCAAACCGGACAACGGAAAGGGCCAGGCTGGCAAAGAATTCGGCCAGTAAATCTGAAGAGCTAGCGAGCAAGGAATCTTTGAGCTGCTGTACTCGTCTGCAGTTGAAATGGTGACTCCAGGTTCCAATCTGCATTTTGAAAAGCAATTCTTTCCCTCTGGCTACAAATGGGCTTGCCGCCTATCAGCTTGAGCAGTAAGCCTGCAAATCCACCTCCTGCTTCTACAACAGCAGGTATCTCGAAACTCACATCCGATGGCTCCACATTCCAGACCACGCGACACGTTTTCGCAAGGCCTAGGGGGGCAAGCGCCAGAAGGCAGGGCAGGCGAAAACCCAAGGCTAGAGTCGTAAGCGAATTTTTTTATAATTTTTTCTTTTTTTCTTTTTTTGGTTTTCAAAAATCTGGACAGCCGCCACCAAAAGTATTGCGATTGCCTTTCTCCAGCTATCTCACCTTCAGACCGACAAAGGCTTCCAATATCCCAGCGATTCTGCATCTGTCTAGCCTGCCTCCCCCCCCCCCCCCCCCCTGCCCGTCGGTCTGCGAAAGCAAATTGTAAACATGCATGCACGCTTTCAGAATAAGCGAGCTCTGGGCTAGACAGTCATTCATTCCCCAGGCTGATAAGTAGCTACGAATGGAATGCGTCGCGACGCTAGTATCAGACAAGATAAACAAACCTACGGCGTAAAAGCCCGCAAGGTAATAAATACCACTCGTGTCACCCTCTTCGATGGTAAAGCTGGTTCGCTGCTTCGAGGTTAGGAAGTCAAGAAAACTCTCTCCCTGTGCGAATGAGAATGGGGGGGGGGGGGGGGGGGGGGGGGTACGGTTTTGCTGCTGTGGGCCCGCTTACGAAGTCGTGACCAAGGCAACCGCGATAGAAAGGATCCTTCGAGGCCGAATATCTAGGTCGTGAGATAGATAATTATCCAAATGGAACAGGGACAAACAGACATTTTCGAGAGTGTTGAACTGTTACGGAGATGGAGGAAGAGAAGATCTCCTGTAAAAAGGGTGGAGGAGGATGTTATATTGTTGACTGACTGAGTGACTGAGTGACTGTGACTGCCTTTAACTGGAATAGAAAGAGAAGAGGCCGTCATCGTCCTCCATGTCATTTGAGGGAAGACGCCATGCCGGCGGCAACCCATGGTGCTGTGTGAGAGAGAAGTGTGTAGACATATAGACCTATCCTAGCAATCTACATATATTGCCCGCCCCTCAACAACCATACGCCTTTTACCACCCCATAGGTAGTGAAAGTAGTGTAATGTTTTACAGCCAGCGCCATCAAATGCACATCTCCCCCTTCCCCAACCCATTCAAAGAGTACAGTTAACGCTCCCATCTCCCCCGGATTCTGTCATTTACTCTTCGCGGCCAAAGCCCCGATCCCCACATTCTCCACTCGCTTCTCCCGCACCTCATTCAGCCGTCTCAGCCGCTGCCTACTAATTCTCTCACTCTCCAAGTCTCTCTGAACCACGTCTTCGTCTCTCCAACTCCTGCCTCTCCGTCCGCCTTCGCCCCACATACTGACTCTTTGCACCTTTCTGAGTTTGGTGAGCCCGTACGCGAATACGATACCGGTGAAGACTACGCTCCAACCGGTGACACCCCAGAAGCCAATGTCTGATTCTTCCATGAAGTTTTTCAAATTCATGCCGTAAAGGGCTGCGATGAAGGCACCCGAGCCGATACCGAGCGTACCGATGGAGAACTTGAGGTCCAGGAGCATGAGGGAGTTGCGGTTGGCGTCTAGGATGGCCTTTATGCTGTGGTAGGTGTCAGTATTCCGTGTTTCGGGCTTGGGAGAATGGAATGGAAGGAGACTTACATTTCCTCCGTATTACGAATATTCGAAACCAAATTCCCAGACTCCTGCACAATCTCGTCGCACAGCTTATAATAAGATTCCAGCAGCATCTCGACTTCCGTGTGATCGTCTTCCCCTCTTAACAAATCATGGCTCTTCTCAGTCAAGTACATAGCCGCAAGATCATCGTCTGCTTCCAGAACCTCGTCAATAGCATCCCTGACCAATTTGGCCTTCTGCTCAAAAGTACCCAGCTTCTTCGAGTAGATGAGCAGTTTCCGCAGCTTATCCCTGTCTATGTCCTCTTCCAATTCTCGCAACACTCTAACGACTGGTTTCCTTACCCCTTCGAATTCCTTCTCCAGGCTTGTAATTGCTGATATGAGCACTGCTTCGAGGGCGCGAAACTCGTAGGGAAGTCCGCCCGCCAGGGGCGAGGCTTGCTTCTGGCGGAGCTTGTCTTCAAGGTCATAAATGAAAGCAGATTGATTGTAAGAGTCTGTGGTGCCGTAGGCATCAAAGACCAGCACGCGATTGGCTTTTATAAGAACCCGGAGATGGAGGAGGTTAATTAAAATGGCGGACGGCCGAACGAGGATATGGGGGAGAAGACTGCTGTCAATCTTTCTAAGATCGCGAGGAAGAAGTCCATACTGCAGAGGAAACATTAGCACTAGAATTGATAGCTTGAAGACAAAGGAGCAATACTTTAGCAATAAGCTCGCTCTTCTTGAACTCCCCACTCGCCAGCACCACATTCCCATGTTCGTCGAACTCTGTACACCTCAGCCTCGGCTGCGCAGCCGCTTTTGCAGATATATGCCGGCCCAGACTAAACATCGACATATCGCTTTCCTCTTCATTCCCTCGCAGGGAAGCTGGTAAATCGTCTGGCCGCAGCGGTCTCCCTCCTCGCAGCGATGTGACACCCCAGAGCTTCTGATGCCAGTTTTTGGACCCCGCGGATGCGGCCCGTTGTGCCACTAACGATCCTCCATATACTGCTCTCCTGTGCCTTGCTATGCAATTCGAGCTCGCGGATTGGATCTTCAGAGCGGTGGAGGTGTATCTCGGCCAGAATACACCTAGATTCAGGATCCCAGCTTCTACAGTTGCGCGTCGTGGTGCCGAGGTGGACAGCCGTCTAGTAGTTGAAGCTGTATTCAAGCGACGAGCCCGCAGCTGCGATGACCGTGGAGCTGCATGGTCGAATATGAAACCCGGTCGTGGGTTCGCGCTGAAGAAGCAGATCCTTTCTGACTGCGACTTGAGAAATTTAAGGAGACTCGATGATGGCACAGGTGGGTGCAGAGACCGCATGACAGCTGTTAACTCGGTCGGTTGGGCGGGAGGAGGAGTGTACCTCTTCTTGCTTCAAAGCGCCGCGTTGGTGGATGTAAGTAGATTTTGAACAACCTTGCGCGTCATGTGACCAGGTCATATTGGGTTGAGATCATGTTGCTCAGAGTTGCTTAGGCATGAAACAACATTCAAAGCACTTTAGGTTCATAACTTAGAAAGATGGCTCGCATCAACGCATCAGATTTACTGTGGGAAATGGGTATTGTTTTAAAACCTTGAACTGTTATGTTGACTGTCTGCAAATTGGCAAGCATTCAAAGCTTGTTAAATCAGTAGGCGATGATAGCTAGGGAAATATCGCTCTTGACTACGTGAAATCTGCAGAAGTTTTCATTGGATGTTTATATTTCGTCATGATTGATCAGAAACTCCGAATGCACCTGTAAGGCATACCATTATTCACACGAGCCAACCCAGAACTAGTTGTGCGAAGAGACATTTTGCGTGTCTTCGTGTTTGCTCTATTATCGGAGGTACAAGCAAGCATTGCGTCGTGGCCGTAGCCGGGGTATCGAAGAAAATAAGCACCATCTCCATCCGTACCGCGCATTATACCCTCCACCCTTATCTTACAAGCTCCCATCCACCTTGACCTGTATCAAAACCTCATTCCTATCCATCACACATGCGAGATCGACTATCGAGTGTTGGCGTTATAAGAGTCGTGTGGCTGAAAGATGATTTGCTGGTTCGATGACGGGTCGGATGGGAGGTATCAGACGTGACTCGTCGTACCTCTACGACGTCCGCCGCCACGACCGCAGGTCAAGCAGGAGACGATGATGCCGAAGAAGTTGGCGATAGCGTTGATGATGGCCTTGAGGATACTTGCGATTCCGTTGACTACGGCCATGATGCAAGCACCGATAGTTTGGAAGAGAGACTTGATCTGTTGTTTGCGTCAGCAGGCGCGCAAGATTGAGGATTTCGAATGAACTTCGACTTACGCAAGATACGACGGCACCCATTTTAAAGCTGTTGCGCAACACGACTTGGGTCCGACTTGAGTTCTGTTTGGAATTGTAATGGTCGAAGAAGGAATTCAAGATGTTTAGAGTTGAAAGGCTTGATGGTGTTTAGTGTTTGGTGTTTGTGTTGATGTTTTGGTGAGGAAGGGGTGAAGATGTCGGGCGGAAGTGAAGGGACTTCAAATATATACATGCTTTCATTTTTTTTTTCCCGCGCCCTGCTATTTCCACGACGGGGCGCGTCATAGGTTCAAACAGGTTCCAACAAACAGTAACATAACGTCCATACCAGACAAGGATCAGCTGCAAGGACTGTATCCAGTGACGTCGTATTGACTTCTTTTCCTTGTCAGCCTACCGTACTTGGTACTTGTCTCCATACGTACGGAATAAGTATATCATACTACTATTGGTACTGTATTACATATTAAATCCGATGGTCTGGAATGGAAGCTCATGTGCTCGGGGCATAATCTGGTCCGGTTAAACTGCAGTGAAAAGATTAAAATCAAGGAAGTCCAAGTTAAGGATCAAAAAATCCGGGGCAGGAAGTGATCACCGACGTGCGTTTGCGTTGCGCCACAGTGGCTTAAAGTCAGTGACACCAAGAATTCGATGGATCGCTCACTTGACTCAAGTAGTCGCAGATTAGAGTATCTATTGACTGCATCTTGTGGCGGGTGAAGTCTCGGGTGAGATGTTACTTCCAGAGAAGCACGGTGAAGAATGACGTAGGCGGATCGAAGGTGAAGCAGCGGGTGACCTTCTTGGTACCGATACCGATACCGGTACTTCACGTCGGGTCTACGCCTCGGGTCTTCGCCTCGGGTCCTCACCTCTCAGCCAGGCAGGAGTTCCGTCTTCTTGTCTTTCCCCAGCTGCACTGCTACCCACCGGACCCATATCTACTGTATATCAAGTCAGTCCATCCATCATCATCAGCCTTAACCTCCAAAGCCAAAATACTTCGTACACACCACAATAACGTGAGAACAAGTCCCAAATCCATCTCGTCAACCTTGTTCCACGCCTAAAAGAACAAGCACTTTGGACAAGCCGTGCGCCGTGGAGACGGGACGGACAACCGCGAGAAATGGCCGATTGGAAAGAAATGATGACTAAGTATCAAAATGCTCGCTTCCGTCCTACGACGTTGGATTCTCGCTTCTCTACGTACCAGTACCGGTACCTACTACTACTTATTCTGCTGGCCTCACCGCGCGCAGCTTGCCTTGCAGTCTCATTTAAACCAGCCAATACGGTACCCGATACGCCTGATAAGTACGCATAGTGCCATGGCTCTCCCTCCCGCTCAATCATGAGATCGGTTCAGGATCTCAATCTCATATCGGTCACGTGGTTGTCTGTGAGAAGTATAGGCATCCAGTGTCGTGGACTCGATGACACTTTTCCCTTCTGTCCCAGCGACCTCCATCATTTTGAGACCCAGCTTAAGGATGGCTCTCTGAATTTCTCGAGGCTTCACGAGCCCCAGCACCGTCAATTTGCGTATCGATTTCAGTTTTGATAGCGAGTGCGATGCGGGCCGGAGGCGGATTTTGTTTTCTATCGAAGGGTCTTCCCGCCTTACCGAAGGCAGGTAAACAGGTCGGACTTCATCGTGGTGACTGGTGTAATTCAAACGCAGGGTTTGAATCTTCGAAGCTCTCTTGAATATGGACTGCAAAATGTGTGCATCGGAAAATTTAAAAGTCACCGCCAGATTCCGTAAGTTGCTGATGTGGATCCCGATAATATCCAGGAAACGTTTACAGACTAGAGGGCTACAAAAGCCAAATTCCGCGCACCCGTAGTAACGGCTTCGAGTCTCTCTGTAGAAGAACCGATCCGTAGCAGACAAGCCTTGTCCACAGACCCGTTCCAAGTCAGAGGAGACGTTGATATCGTCCCGAGTGAACACATAGTTGTATATGAGAAGCCGGATCTCAAGAGGAAGGGTCGACAGTTCTAATTCTGAAGACGCGTGTATAGGGCAACGGCTGCCAGAATCCCCGCTGCCGATAGACATATTGTCGAAGCCCATAGCAAGGGTTTCAAGAGGCTCAATTCCGAGGGGAGAACGTGGAAGGCGGTGCACACATCTCGGTTGTCTCGGGGACCAGAGAGCACGACTCTGCCATTCAATCCTCGGCTGTTGTTTATTTCGCCTATCAGTACGTTTAGGAGGTTTGGGCCGGAAAGCAACTTGGAACATGGTGACGACTGCCAATTCATCAATAAGCGGACGGATGAATGTAACGAATGAATCAAAATGAAAAGAGAAATAAAAATGCATTTGATGATTTTTCAGAGTGGAAGGTAGGGCGGGCTGTGATACTAGCGATTCACGCATGGACATGCACATACCTTTGTGCATGTCATTGATTCGTCCAGTAGCGCCACACCAATGCAAGGCTACCAAATCCAGACATAAAACTCGCGGAGTAGAGGCCCTCACCTCCACCTCCATCTCCCCCAACAATTGATTCCAACCGCGAAACGGAGAAGCGAAACAAAACAACACATTTCAGATGCCCAACATGGATCTTACGCCCATTAAAGTCCCCGGCAAACGGAAGAGGGATTGCAGTCAATCCGCTCTCGCAGCCAGAAAGGCGCTGGTAATATATATGCCCCACGCCCAAGTCTCGAAGTCACCACCAAGTCTTCAGTGCTAACAGATTATTTCACAGAATAGGAAACCAGGGCGGCCGCTCAAAATTGCAGAAAATGTCGTCTCTGACAATCCAGTTGAAGCCATGAAGCCTGTCCAAGTGTCAAAACAGAGGACTTTGAAAAAAATCAAGTCGAAACGGAAAATGTCACCTTTGGAAAAACTGCCGACGGAACTGCTCGAGCGGGTCTTCCGCTTCTGTCTGAATCTGGAATTACCCAGATCCAGTCCTATTATCGGTGCAAAGCTAAGCAGTAGCACGATTCTCAACTGGACTGTACATGCGTCTTTCGGACCGTGTTGGGAAAAGTGGTATGGGAGGGAGAAAGTGGATGGGAGGCTGGAGTTTGGTGATGAGGAGGGGAAGGAAGATCACTCCGAGTTACAGAGTGCGGTATTGAGATGTCGTTGGGCGACCCTACCCGTCCTGTTGAAAGCACAAGATCTTTGGATAGAGAAATGTGCAAAGGACAGGGTTTTCATACCCCTCTGTACGTTCTTCCATCCCACCTCATGACACCCTCCCGGGAGATCCATACCAACAGCCGAGCCAGATTTCCTTCAAGACCTAAATCCGGTATCAGAAGAAGAAAAGGAAGGCCAAAATGATCAAGAACGTTCTGGAAATACACCACCACCAACGCCAGTGCCCCCAACCACTCAAGAAGAGTACCTGAACATCGACTACGCCGCCTTCGAGAATACCATCTTCTCTTCCACCGACGACAACTGGCCCTCCACATCCTGGACCACCCACCCATACCTCTCCCCCTCCGTTGAAATCCCACACACGCTCCTTCTTGGCCCCTTCACGCCCCCCTCCCTAAAAAACCTCTTCTACCTGATAAAATCTGGCGCCAAACTCTCCTGGCACTCCTCCACCTCAGGCGAAGTCGCGCTCGAAGGGCTCCGCTCCGCCATCCGCGCTGGCAGCGCTCCAGCAATCCACTTGCTGCTCTGGAGCGGACTGCTTGAGAATCTGGACGTGGAGATGCTGTGTTGGGCGTTCAGGAACGCAGGCGGTGAAGGCGTGGGAGGGAAGTTAAGGACGGTTAATCAGCTTTTGAGGCTAGGTTTTGAGGATATGGGGATGAGGGATGAGGGACGCGTGGAGAGGGAGTTGGCGGATCTGAGAGATGAGGCAAAATTGGAAGGGGATGAGGAGAAAGTGGAATTCGTGAGGCGGTTATTAGGCACGAGGACTTTGACGGGGAGGATTCATATCGGCATATGATCGGGTTAACTGCAGCTGTTGGGTTTCATCTCGGTGGTCTAGATTATGAAGAGAGAGTGACTCGAAGCAGGTAGATTCTCCAGGACATCATGCACTTGAAGTATCTGTTGTGGGACATTCCAGCAGCCGCAAGACCCCCCCCCCCTCCCCCCCTCTCTCTCTCCCCCCCACTCACCACTCTGAAAATATCCCAGGGGCAAAAGTGCACCAATCTCTTTTCCCCCAAACTCAAATAAAAGCGAAAGACCCCCTCTCCCTCCCCCCTCACTCAATCCCGGTATATCTAGCTACCTCTGTAATCCTCGCTTCCTACCTACCCTATAAAACAACCACCAAGGGTTCACCCAACATATAGAATTGGGAAAGACGGCTATGAACGAGACGAGACAGAAAAATGGGATGGAAAAGATGCATCTATATAGGAAACAACAGGAAATCTGGACTTCTGAACCTACGTTGGGTGTGGGATGGTCGGTGGTCGAGGGTAGAGAGGAGATTTGAAGAGGGGGATGAGAAGAGGGAGGGAAAGGGAAAGGGAAAGGGAAAGAAAGGGGAAAAGAGAGAAAAGATACGACTGTGCAGGATAGATACAGTTTGGCAATTGAATTTTTTATTAGCTTAAAAAAAAGAAGAGAGAGAGAGAGAGAGAGGGAAAGAGAGAAAGAAAAGGTTGACGATGCGCCTTTCGGGATTCTCACTTGTTGCAAGTGCTTTCTGGGACGTTGGGGAGAGTGCGACGTGCATTAAAAGAAAGAAAGAACGAAAAGAAAAGAAAAGAAAAAAACACCACTACCCAATATAGAAGGCGAAAAAACCAAAAGTCACCTGTGAATATCGCTTGTATACAGACACTGCTCGCCTGTTGCATACACTAAATCATGTGCTCTACATCCAGCTCCTTAGACATCTACACTTTATATTCCCTACCCATCAATCACCTCCATCAATCATCATCCAGCACACTCTTATTGAAGAACCTCCAAATCTGCCTCCCAGCCTCCTTCCCCACAGCCGGCTCCAGCTCCTCCACAGTCGCATTAGCCACTTCCCTCAAGCTCTCCATCTCCACCACAAGATTCTTGAGGTTCTTGCCCGTCACACCCGGCACCGTGCGCAACATATCTTGCGGCTCGCGGTTGAAGCTCTGATCTTCTGCCTTCTGGCCGCCTTCAAGCCCGATGCGGACAGCTGCAATGGGGTCGGGTTCTGGTTCTTGGGTTTTGAGCGACTCGAAGATCTCGGCCGTTTGATATGGAGAGGAGGACCAGATGATGCGGAGGCGGGGGAAGGCTAGGGTGAGGAGGACGAGTTTGGATTGCAGGTCTGAAGTTGCGTTGGTGGCCGACACGGAGTTTAAGGACCCCGATAGATCCGCAAAGGGCTCGAGAGTGAAGGATTTATTCTGGTCGAATTCGATGAGCAGCATAGGGGATTTGTAGTGAAGTTGCATGGTCTCGGCTTGTGTATACAGACGGCCGTCCTTGAAGGAGGAAATCAAGTCCTTGATGGACTTGCGCTCCACACAGATGCTGGGCGAGAGGATGTAGTCGCCGACTGTAAGCATACAAGGCACTACGACCATGGATCGACCGTGCAGCAGAGAGGGTAGCGAGGAGCGAAACTCGCGGACGTCGACAACAACGCGAGGGGGTTGAGCGGTGGCTGCTAAGCGGCCACCACCTGCTATGCGGGTGTTTATGGTGCGGAGGAAGGCTTCTTGCGGGTCTTCGACGCCATGGGCGTCGGTAGTCATGACGATGGACATGTTGGATTTCTCTTTGATGAGTTTGGTGAAGGCATCCTTTTCTCGGCGGACGGAGGAGAGATAGCGCTGCTCTTCTACAGAGCCACCGTAATACAGGAAGTAGACTCGTACATTTCGGTCGTTGTGCGAGGAGCGGTAGACCTCGACTCTGCGTACGAATGATGTATCTGGCTCGTACATAATTATGTAGCGAGGCTTAACCTCTTCGAGCACATGCTCATCCATGTCTCCATCATATGCATGTATAACAACGAGATCCTTGGTATCGTATAATTGGTAATAGTCTTCCATATCGTCCAAGGGGTCTGCTACGATATCCTCCTTTTGCGCAGCCTCCATCTCTGTGGGTTGGATTTCAGACATTAACGTAGCAACTTCTAGAGGCTTGTCCTCTGCTGCTTGGATGCTTCCATTTGCTGCCCTCGATGGGGCCGAACCAGTATTACCTCCTCCTCTCACTCGGCGCCTCTTATTAGAAGGAGCCTTCCCTCGGAAACTAGTATTTGCACCCTTTTGATTGGCAGTGCCATCCAAAACCTTTTGGTTCTCGGTGAATAGAGCCGCGCTGATCTTTGCGAATTCATTCTTCCATTTCAAGTAAGCCCTGAGCTTTCTTCTCATCATGAAAGCAGCAGAGGGCTCATGCTCTTCATCGTCCTCGTCGTCCTGGCCGACTGTGTCTGGTCGGACATGCATATTTTGCAGGTATTCCTTGAGTTGCCGGCACTGTGCTGTATCACTACACATAATCAAGATCGTCCCGTTTGAGTCGTCCCGGACAACGGGGTTAAAGTACAGGTCTCGGTCAATCTCTTCTAAGACTTCCGCCAACACAGCCCACTTGGGTTGTTCTTCGAGAACAGTTCGTAACGTTTCGAGGTTCTCTGTCCCGGATGCTTTGCCAGTATAGACTCTTCGCTTGGCAGTGTCGAATATTGTATGAGCAGCATCAAGAAACAGCCATGGTGACTGGTTCTGTCTTGTGGACCCAGGCGGTGGAGAATGAGCAGCTAAAATTGTGTCCAGGTGCCGGTTGAAAGAGACAGAATCGTATGTCAGTAGAGTATGCAGCATGCCTCGTAGAACAGTCAAATCATTGACAATCTGTTTGGTCTTCCAGCTTACTCGATGCCAAACTGGATCTAGCTGTCTCCTGACAACCATGTCGAACTGCTTGTGAAGAGCACTATCGAGGTTCCAGTCTTCCATCTCGAGTCCCGAGTTGCTCTTTTTGAGTTCTCCAATACTGACCTCGACACATTCCATGATGGCGGTTTGAATGTCACACATTGACTCGGACATTGGTACCTCTAACTCAATGACTTCTGCCTTTTTCTTGCCTTCTAGTGCCTGGGCCACCACCACTTGAAATCGCGGCCACAAAGAGGCGTTCCTTAAGAACAGGTTCCGCATCATTGAAGATAAGGGAGCAAATCCGGTAGTAAAAGGCTCGGGGCTATCCGAAAAGGCTTTAAGGAAGCCAACCTTGTTCTTTTGCCTGTAGATCCTGAGGATGAATGCCTCCAAAGATGTGGCGACAATTCTCTCGGCGTGGAGCACCACCACTCCAGTAATCGTTTCGGGATTCAATAGGCTTGTCAAGAGGTCGACCACCAGGATCCGTGAAGTGACACTGTAGATTCCCCCTTGGCTGTACATTTTCTCTCGCGTGCCGACGCTCATATTTTCGGTATTCACCACGCTGAGGCCTCTAGCTCTAGGAGACATACTGATGGCAGCATGCTCCGCCAGAGCTTCCCCAATCCACCCATTCTCTCTTTCGTCTGCTCCAACGAGGATTATGAGGTTGTTCCCAGCCGCATCGTAGGAATGGAGGAGGTTCGTTATAAGGCGCAAGAGGCCAAGACCGCGGGCAATAATGACGAGCTCATCCTTTTGACGAAGTTCTTGGAAGATCTCCTGCTGGTATTTCTGCGAACGTTAGCAAGGTCTTCAAGGCTGGCGGGGAGCTCGTACTAGAGGCAGTGAAAGCTTCACTGGCTGTTGATCGCCATTCGCGGAAGACATCTGCAGAGGTCATGACCGGCGCGACGGTACCGCCAAATTACGAGTAGATCTTGATAATACAGTGATCATGAGTTGTCCGAGGTTCACTAATGCTGTATCGCATCGCGGTGTTGAGCAACGGGAGACGGGGGACGCGTCCGTTAGGCTGAAAGGCAAAGCGAGTGGCATAGCGGCAATGCGATCAGTGAGTGGTATGCGGTCGACGTCATGAGGGGCAACAGCAAACCGGATTCACTAGTTTCGAGGTGAGGTATCTTTCCCTCTTATAGATAGGAAGGGTTGCGTTTGTTTATGTACACAGTTCAATTGGACTCTCAAACAAAATCTCCTAACAAAACACCAGACTCAAAGCCATCTCTACCCATCATGCCTGCTGGACCCGACGAGACCGACAACCACCCGGTTGGTGCTGTTACTGGTGAGCTATTCAGCCTGTACATTTACTTTGCTTACACTGATCTCTGAATCAGAGCACGTAGCCAAAACGGCGAGCAGTAAGACCGAGAGCAACGCCAGCACCCATCCTCTCCATCAACAGGAGCCTCCTAAGGGGGATAAAGTCGAATTCATCTACAGCTCAGGCAAGCCAGGTCCAGCTGAATCCGACAAGCTTGCAGGTATTCAGCAAGAAGGTACTAAGGAAGAGCGGGAGGCTCGGACCAAGGAGTTGAACAAGTAATGATTTCCCTGGTATGTTTTGAATGTCCGGATCCTCGTTCGTTCGTTCTTGAATATGGGACTGATTCAAAATAGAGCATCCAGAATGTGAAATGGGCAGGCTGGTAAGGGAGGGCAGGACTAGCATGGACTTTGGCCTTGAATGGATCTCGCATGGATTTGGCTAGAGGGAACACGTAATGCTATAGAAATCGTGGAAATGTACCTTCTATGCCATTGTTACCTTTCACCCATGTCCGTTGATATCAAGTTGGTGAAATGTGGGGCACAGTAGATGTACCGTACTCCACGCTGTTGGTGATATGCTTTTCCCAGGCGAGTAAAGACTAGCGATCTGATATGACTTCAAAAGATTTCAATACCAGGAATCCCATCATGGTAATTACTCGAGGCTTGTGCATTCCTTGGCATCCTACATGGAGCCAACATGTAGTCTGCGAGAGAACATACTCCGTGTGGAGGAGAGCACTCTCCGAGCTGATCAGCTTTCAACCATCGGTGGCTCCTTTATGGGATACCACTTTCTCACACTACGAGAATGCATGTCACTGTTACTGGATTACCTTTCCCCGGCTACTAATCATAGCCCCTACCGTCGGCATTGCCAATGACTTCTCGAATCAAGCATCGACCCCACAAGCAATGGGTAGCCGTTCCGTTAGGCCGCCAAATCGTCGCGCTAAATGGCGGCTGCTGTCCGCCAAGTGATTACTAAGCCCGCAATATCCGCCTTCCACTACATTACTACATAGGCAGACTTGAACCAAACCTATGAGTTACAGAAGGCACTTCCGCCCCTCTCTACAACATACTCGAGTACTCTATCACCAAAGCTTGAGGGCGGGTTCTTGAATACTTTCCGGAGGTGACTACCTTGGAAACGAAGATGCCTTCTATCCTCTCCGACAACGACAAAGAGACAGTGAAGAGACACATCCCGAAGAATCTGAACAAGATCCAGGCAGTGGCAGTAACGCGTTTGTACATCGCATATCCCGACCCAAGAACATGGACATATACAGGACTGCAAGGTGCGGCGGCCCTCGTCAACGACCTTGTGGGTAGTACATTTTGGTTGAAGCTCGTTGATGTGTCGGTTCGTAAGCCCTTGATCAAGCGGCATAATGGCCACGGATTAAGTAGTACTAACATCTGCACAGCCCGCGGGTCGAGGGGTAATATGGGATCAAGAGATTTACGATACTTGGTCTTATAACCAGGACCGGACCTTCTTCCATACCTTCGAGACGGAGGACTGCTTGGCCGGACTGTCCTTCGCGGATGAGAAGGAGGCCAAGCAGTTCCTCAAGAAGATGAACGACCGGGAAAAGAATGCCAGCAAGATGACAAAGTCAAACCCATTCGGAGGCGGAGTACAGCAACCTACGAGGCATGGACTATTGGGAGGTTTCTTTGGTGGAAATCGGCACTCATCTGCGCCTGCGATACAACCCACACCTCCAGACTCGCCAAGCTACACACTTCCACCAGCACAGAGCCATCGAATGTCTGGTGGTAGCTTCACTGGTGGAAAGTCTCAGTTCGCTGCATTGGATGCTATAGATCACAACTGGAGGGAGACATGGGGCGACGATCTGAAGCAAATGGGAATTACGGATGACCTGATTCGGGACAACCAGGACTTCATTGCCGACTACATTCGGCAACAACAAGCAAACCAGGCCGCTTCTGGAATTGAGAACCAGAGGAACAGAGCTCCACCACCACCGCCGCCTCCAACAGGTCCCTCTCGCACTCATTCTGAGAGTCCTCAAAGTGTAGTATTAGGTCGTGGGAGGGGGGCCCCACCAGCACCTCCTCCAGCAAGAAGATCTGCCACGAAAGTTGAATCTGCAAGGGAACCAACTCCTCCAAGAGAACAATCTCCACCCAGAGGCCCACCACCGCCTAGATTTGCAGCACCTCCCCCATTTCCAGATGCTGGGAAATTTGCATACTCAAACAACAAGCCGGCACGACCACATGCTGGAAGTTTGTCCAACCCAGGGCCCCCTCCACCACCCAGACCTCCGAAGAACCCAGTGGAAGAAGCATACGAACCCGGAGAGTCAGGCTCGAGATTTGGTGTACCTCCCCCTTTCATGGGGGAAAGAATTACGGCAGAAAGAAAACAAACGCCACTTCCTACACCGAGCCGAGGAGCTGTCCCTCCGCCCCCCCCTCAAAGAGAATCTACAGGGCATGCTCATGCTGTTCCTCCAGCGAATGGACTCCCTCCGCCTCTTTTGCCTCCCAAAACGGCTTCTGGTCCCCCGATACCCCCACCATCAGCAAGACCTGTGCCTCCACCCCCCTCGAGAACCAGCGGCCCACCCCCTTTGCCGCAATCAAGCGCCCCTGCTCCACCGCCCTTACCATCCTCAACTGCACCACCGCTGCCTCCTTTGCCACAGTCAAACGCCCCTCCACCTCCTCCATTACCTCAATCCAATGCGCCTCCACCTCCCCCGCTACCTCAATCCAATGCGCCTCCACCTCCCCCGCTACCTCAAGCTAATGCGCCTCCACCTCCCCCGCTACCTCAAGCTAATGCGCCTCCACCTCCCCCGCTACCTCAAGCAAATGCGCCTCCACCTCCCCCGCTACCTCAAGCAAATGCGCCGCCGCCTCCCCCGCTGCCACAATCAAATGCGCCGCCGCCTCCCCCGCTGCCACAATCAAATGCGCCTCCACCTCCCCCGCTACCTCAAGCAAATGCGCCGCCGCCTCCCCCCTTGCCATCCTCAAATGCACCACCCCCGCCCCCTATGCCATCTTTTGGAGGGCCTCCAGCACCCCCACCACCCCCACCAGATCGTGACTCAGGGCATCAAGCTGGACCTCCTGCCTCTCTACCACAACCAACTGGTGACCGCGCAGACCTGATGGCCAACATACAGAAAGCAGGTGGTATTGGAGCACTCAAGAAGGTTGATCGCTCTCAAATCAGAGATAGAAGTCAGGCTGCGATACCAGGGAGTGATACCGGACCAGCGGGTAGTGGTTTGCCCCCTGCTGGTGCAACCGGAGGGGGCGATGGTGGTTTGGCTGGTGCATTGGCAGCTGCTTTGAATAAGCGGAAGCAGAAGGTTAGCGCAAGTGGTAAGTTCAGAACCCCTATAACTTGACTTCGAAGGCTAATTTTATCATAGATGATGAGGCGGATGACGATGATTGGTAGGTGGTCGATTCTGCTTTTGAAGATGGAGATAGGGGGTGTTTGAGCACTTGGGCAATCCAAGGCGTTGCGAGTGTGAGAAAGGAATTGTCATGCTCAAGCAGTGTTAAAGGAAGTTGGAATGTAATCACATACGGTGAAGCCCAACCCATTATTGTAAATGCAATGCGCGTATCTATTTTCTTTTGAATAAAGAGTCTGGATCCGATTCAGCCCAGAAGGCTCACCATGAATCCAAGCCGGTCTCCGAGAAGAGGAAGCCAAACAAGAACAGCCTAGTCAATGAGTTGCAACGTCTCTCCCATCGCAACCCACCGCCAGTCCACCGAAAGAAAACATCCTGTCGAGGTTCCCAGGCAGCAGTCTAGGTCGTGACTACCGCTATGAGATTGAGAGAGAAGACAGTCTTTCTTTTCGTCACCACCATGCCTTGCCACCCACCCATCAGTCCACCTGTCCATCATACCATCCCGAAAATGCCCATGCACTCTCTAGATCTCTAGATATCATCGACATCAATTTCCTTACCCTTCCCATCCTCATCGTCGCTATCGCTGCGATCCTCATCGAATTCGAAGTTGCAGTCGCCCTCGCCCTCCTGGCCGTATGTGTCCGTCTCGTTGATCTTAGCACTCTCGGGGAGCTCGCCGTATGCCTTGAGCGAGCGGGCTTCGTCGGCGCTGTACTTGAGGATCACGTCGCCCTTCTCGTCTTGGTAGTCTCGGAGCGAGAGCAGGATGATATCGCCCTGGTTGATCCAGACTTTCTTGCGGAGCTTGCCTCGGATGTGTGCCAGGCGCTTGGAGCCGTCAAAGCAGAGAGCCTCTAGGCGGCCGTTTCCTAGCATCTTGAGGACTTGGGCGTATTCTGTTGGAGGGGTTAGTCGGAAGATGTTGAAGATAGTGGGGTCCGAAGGTGGAATCTCATGGAAGGTGAGGAGGTAACACGTACCTTGACCTTCCTCCTTGAAGGTCAACTCGCGCTTCTCGTTGTCGTTCTCGTTCTTTCCTCGACGCCTATTCTTACCACCCTTTTGCATGCAAGATCTTGTCAGCGCCGCCTCTTTGCGCGCTCTGAGGTGGGGGCGAGGGTGAGGGTGCGGGTGCGGGGGCTTACCTTTCCCTTATTCTTGGGCATGTTGACAGAGTTCTGTTATCAAGTGTGGGATATGTGATTCCGGTGGTATTAAAGCCTGAAGTCGGACTGGAAGGCGTGGTTGTTGGGTCAAAAGAGGAGCTGGTGATGTTGATGTTTGATGTTATTTACAACTTTCCAGTCGAGACCGGGACCTCCGAGTGCGTCAGAGGCTCGCTTCGAAACTAAGGGTGGCGCTAGCCGGTCAGAACAAACCTAAAAGTTTTGACTGGCGGTTGCGTCCTTAGTTGGATTGCAATTCTTTAAAGCAAGACCACCACCAAAAGGCACAGTGGAGGATACTCTACGGACTTATGATGCACTTTTGATGGAATCCACAAATCAAGTCACAACAATCTAAGGATAAACCTGCAGTCTCAACTTCGCTACAATGGCCTCCAGAATCATTACCAGAGCGGCCTCCCCAATGATGGGCGAGATTTTGGAGCACAATGCCCTGTCCATCTTAAAGATGCCCGGCGGTCCAGCGGTGGCATTCTTGATGAAATACAGAAATGCGCCTGTCTACTCCCTCACATCTCGAGCATGGCTCGACGGCAACACCTGTTTCCATCCATTGGCACCCGTCTTTCAAGAACGCTTTGCCAAGCGAACAGACACCTTCTGGTGGTATACCATAACGTACAAGAGCGTGCGGGCGCCTAGGGTAATACGGAGTCATATGAACAGGAAGATGAGACATGCCTTCACCGAGTCGTTGAGGAAGAAAGGATACGGGCCTGATGGGAGCAGATTGCCTGGTGCAGAGGCGCAACCACCATTGACGGGCACGGCGCATATTTCACCTTTGGAGGCTCTGCTAAAGACGAAGATGGAGGATCTGATATTACAGACAGATAGAGCTGTTGAGGGCATGCTAAGGAGAAGGACTCATCAAGTTGGTCCATTGAGGCCCAACAAACCAAACGAAAATTCGGTGAAGAAGGCAGAGAGGGACAAGGCTTTATGTACAAATCCCAAATAACGACATTGATCTTCATCTTACAGGCTCTGCATTTAAGTTTTGAGATGAAGAGATTGTGAGTTGCCTATGGTTACTGCAACTTTGTGGTAAAACTTTCCTTCCACCCTATCCAGCCTTGCCGCTTGACCAATCACAACGCCAGCCAACCCTAGCTCGAGGTCGAGTTCGTGTCTCTCTATCGCGAATTATTGCAACACCTCTTTCAACCACCAAATCGCTCACAATAGAACCCACAAAGATGCTGATCTCATTGACTGTCGGAAAAGTCGATGCTGGAGTCGCAGTACTACTGACCCAAGATAAAAGACTCGTATGGCCTTCAAGAACACTTCCCAATCGACCTTCAACTCAGCTAACAAGCAACTCAGATCGAATTCCCCTCGATCCTCTTGCCACCCCATATTTCCTCTGGCAGTATAGTGGACATCACCGTCTCTCGAAACCTCAACTCCGAGACCAAATCTCAAGCAGCTTTCCTCGCCCTCCAAGATTCAATCTACTCCTCCTTCGGCGCCGAGGAGCCGGCCACCCCCAAGCTCAGCTGTAGAAATGCTACCCAGACCTCTGTCGTCCTCGAATGGGCGCCCCTCGAGGTCGCAACCGCCGACATCATATCCCTTTCCCTTTTCCGCAATGGACAGAAGGCAGGCAACATCCCGAGGCCCACCGAGAACCATAGCACAAAGATCAGTGGATTGGCCATTGACACGGAATACACGTTTCATCTAGTGCTGAGGACGAGTGCTGGCACATACAGCAGCGAGAAGGTAGTCGTCAAGACACACAAGATGACAGATCTAAGCGGAATCACTGTTACCCCTGGTATCCTGCCTGCGCAGCTGAGAGATAGCCTTACGAAAGCCGTGGAGAGGATAGGAGCCAAGATCGCGGATACCGTCCGCATTGATACAACACATTTTGTCACTACAGAGGGAAGGGGCATGCTGTGGGAGAAGGCGGTCGAGACGAATATCCCTGTGGTCAGACCGGAGTGGATTGAGGGGTGTGAGAGGGGAGGCAGGATCGTGGGTGTCAGACAATACTATCTTGATGCGGACCCGAGACAACGTCAAATTGCCCAGCCAGAGCTAGCACCTCCAACATCTCCTGAGCTGAAGAAGGAATCTCCACTACCTAGTCCACCTGCTACCAATGGATCTAGCCAAGCTGTTTCACCTTCACCTCCCACCAAGGACCCGGCGAAGAAAGAAGGTGGTAGTGATGAGGATGGGGAAGGAGAGAGCAAAGAGGACAAGTCAGCCGCGCAACACGAGCAGAAAGTCAGAGTCGAAGACCGCGATCAACATAAAGTTGCCCTTCGGCCCGCGGCGCTGGCTTCACCATCAGACTCAGAGGAAAGCGGCCGCAAGTTAAAGGAGCCGGCTGAGGATGGAGGATCGGGGTCACAGACGCCTGGAAATTCGAGTTTCCAAGATGTAGCGCTGTAGTGGAACCTGTGTTAGGGAATGTACTTTTGCT
The DNA here is from genome assembly GCF_022702325.1 of Drepanopeziza brunnea f. sp. 'multigermtubi'. Classification (NCBI taxonomy): domain Eukaryota; kingdom Fungi; phylum Ascomycota; class Leotiomycetes; order Helotiales; family Drepanopezizaceae; genus Drepanopeziza; species Drepanopeziza brunnea. The sequence continues at coordinate 528,992 of NW_027094064.1, read as the reverse complement.
ATAATATACCTAGAGATTCCCTCGACTGGCTGCGACTTGCTTCAGCAGAATGGTGTTTGGGGATCCGATGTAACTAGCTAATAAGTGGGAATGCAACTGGGCGTACAGTACATATACATCTGGGTGTCTTTGATATTGTGCAAGAGAATTGAAAATAGTGTCCGGATCCCGGTTTCGAGATGGCCAAGTGGTTCATACTCAATTTTGTCATTACTTTCCACTACACGAATAAAATGTCCATGCGACTCCATGCTAAACTGTAAGGGCAGTATGAGGGCTAATCCCCTATAGGTCCAGCTGCAGCCAGCCGCCGCTAAACCAAAGCTTGAAGATCTACATGCCTGTAGATCCTGTAAGTGACCATCTCGATATCTATCAGTCAATCGATGAATGATACCAATATTTTCCTTCTTGACAAGTAGTACAGGTAAATCCCTTCAAGAAGCGCAAAACAATGGCCTGGTCATTAGTCTGCCCCGGGAGCAGAGGGATTGGCTTCCACCTAACCCGCCATCTCCTTCAAACGACAAAGATACCCGTTATTGCAACGGCCAGGAAAGATGTCACGGGAGTCAAGAAAAGCATACTCGAGGATCTACCAGATGTTGATCCTGATCGTTTGAATGTCCTCAAAGTGGATGTCACAAGTGAGTAGTTCAAATTCCAATGCTATCAAAATTCCGGACGGATCAGAGACTGACCGCAAACCAGACGAGAGCGACATCATCCGCGCAGCAGAAGACGCCAAAACCATGTTTCCCTCCTCCTCCCACCATCTCCACATGGCGTTCTCTATTCCAGGCATCTTGTACCCAGAGAAGTCCCCCTCGCAACTCGAGCACGAGAATCTCACCCGCACCTTTGCCATCAACACCGTCGGCCCCCTGCTCCTCGCCAAACACTTCACGCCTTTCTTACCCAAGAAGTCCACCTCCCTACCCTCGCCCTCCGAATGCTCAGATCTCGGCATCCCGGCCCAGGCGGTCTGGCTTAATATGTCGGCACGCGTGGGCTCGACCTCCGACAACGCGCTCGGAGGGTGGTATTCGTACCGCGCGTCGAAGGCGGCGATCAACAGCATGAGTAAGAGCCTGGACTTGTATCTACGGACGCGGAGCGGGGAGAAGGCGATGATGATCGCGTATCATCCCGGTACGGTACAGACGGGGCTCAGTAAGGAGTTCTGGGGGAATGTGAAAGAAGGGAAGCTGTTTAGCCCGGAGTTTGCGGTCGAGAAGATGGTGGGGGTTGTCAAAGGGGTGGGACTGGAGGGAAGGGGACGGTGTTGGGATTGGAAGGGGGAAGAGATTTTGCCTTGAGCGTTCCGTTGGGGATGGAGGGTGAAGGGTAGCGTGGTGGCTTGGTTTCTGGGATGTGGAAAGGTTAGCGAGAGGTCGGAGGGGATGCCGACTTGGGGCACATGCGATGCGAGATGCATTCCACGACCCCCAGTCGATGTTTTGGACCGGATGTCCTCTTTTGTGGACTGCGGCAAGTAACCAGGAGTTTGCTTCTTCAATCAAGTGCACATGCAAAGCTTGAGGGACTCAAACTTCTGGTGTTGCGAAGGACCCTGGCGAGCACGAATGTGGGTTGAGAGTTTGTACCATCCACAGGAGAGGTATGAGGTCCTTCATTACAAAAATACTGTCAGATAGTGGACTGGAAAAATCCACAGTTGAGGCCTATCCACCCCCAGTTACCCCACGGGGTCTCCGCGATGCCCTCGGGGTAAGTCTGCGGCGATACTGTGTCGAAGAATTGCCGGTCGCAGCATTCATCCATCCCTCGATCAGACAGATACACCCTGCTCTGCCCGCCTATTGCCGATCTTTGCTTTGCGTTTGTGTTACTGTCAACTTTGCTATCCTTTCATCCCAATTTCAAGATCTTTGGCAATGATCTCGCTTCATTAACGTCTGCACAGCCAAAGAAGAAGGAGTTCTGTCCTTATACATTGATCTTGATTCCCGAGTCTTATTCATGGACCTTGAATGCCCTCCAGCCAAAGAAAGAGAGCGCATATTCAAAACGGCAGGCTGGTATACAACTGGCCTGGCGCTGTTCGCTGCCATTGGCACTTTCCTATTCGTAGGTCAGCAGACCGCTTTTACCCCCCCTCTCTTTCTTGACTGGTGGAGAGGTTGTTGATATCAATGTCAAATAACTACGGTTTCGATACCGGCATTGCAACGACGAGTGCGTTTCCACTCTCACAATGTCCTTGTCGTATTTAATTTTTATCTATGTCTCCAGCAATCGCCTACCAGAGCTGGAGAGATGACACGGGGCAGCCTTCTGACGGCCTTACAGGAGCGTGTCACGGCTGCGGATACAGATGCGGCACACACGCGCGTCTCGATGTCCACCAAGAAGAGCCGCGGGTGGTAAACAACGCACCACGAGGAAGAAGACGATGACCATGATACTTCCGAAAGAGAAAGAAAAAACAAACCTCCCCTGGGGTATGAATCTGATTGGCGGAATCATCGATTGTATTGAAATTCTTGTGGTGATTTAACACGGGCAACACCGCCATGTTTTCAAAAGCACGTCTTCAACTCATTCGAGCCAAGCAGCGCAGTTCTCGCCTAGCTTTAAAATACCACTCTCGTACGTAAACACAGGCCCGCGGATGTCCCGAATAGGCGAGCCGAAAAAGATAGGGGTTGAGGTGAGGTGAGGTGAGCAGTGCGGCTAATGGAGGCGGGGTAAGTAAGTAAGCGAGTGTAACATGTATGTGAGGTATGTAAAGTGAGATGATCCCCCCACCTCTTGATAAATTGAGGTTGTCAGTATCCAGTCTCGGTCCAGTCTCGGTATAAAAATATCTTCCTTCAGACGTCGTCTCTCGATCTTCGGCTGTAGCGCTCTCTATCCATTTCCGAATCAGAAGCTCAGGAGGGAAAGGAAATCAAAAGCTACCATCCCTTTGGCCGCTTTTTCCTTTCTCTGACCTGATACGGCGTCTGCTATTTGCCATTCCATCCTCATCGTGACCGCTCCAATTCGAAAAGAGGGAGAGGAGGAAGAGAGAAGATCGTCGCCATGCCCGCCGAGCCCGTGGAGTATAACTTCAAGCAGGCCTTTGCAGCTGGGCCCGCGGACACGATGCGCGCGCTGCGCTTCCACGGCCAGAGAGATATCCGGCTCGATCAGGTTCCGGTCCCGGTGTGTGGGAGAGGGCAGGTCAAGATCCGGCCTGCGTTTGTGGGGATCTGTGGGACTGGTTCGTCTCTTTTTCTCCTTCTTTTTCTCTTCTTCTTCTTCGTCTTTTTCCTCTTCTTTTTCCTCTTCTTTTCCCTCTTCTTTTCCCTCTTCTTTTCCCTCTTCTTTTCCCTCTTCTTTTCCCTCTTCTTTTTCCTCTTCTTCCTCTTCCCTCCTGTTCATCTCGTTCGTTCTCGCGTGTATGGAGATGGCTCTTATTCCTGTTTTTGATATGTGTATAATGTATATGGCGTAGATCTGCACGAGTACTTGGGAGGAGCGAGCTTGATACCATCGGCGCATCCGCACCCGATTACAGGCGAGAAGGTGCCGTTGACGATCGGCCACGAGGTGGGTTACCAGCTAGCTCGGTCTCCTCTCCTTTCAGCCGTGCCCATGAGACAGACATCCATCCACCTGGAGATGAGATGAACATGCGATGCGCTGACCGCCTGATCTTCCAGTTCAGCGGGACCGTGGTGGAAGTCGGCGAGGGAGTGACAAGCCATCGCGTCGGCGATCGCGTGTGCGTACAGCCCATCATCTTCGACGGGACATGCGGTGCCTGTTTGGAAGGCTACATCAACTGCTGCTATAGCAACGGCTTCATCGGGCTCAGCGGTGCGTCCCATCTCTCCCTCCTTTTCTTCCTTTCTCCCTTTCTCCCTTTCTCCATCATGGTGGCTCACCCACCTCCCCGATCAACCAACAGGTTGCGGAGGCGGCCTATCCGACTTCACAGTCTGTCCCGCCACCAGCGCCATCCCCCTCCCGCCCACCATCAGCCTCGAAGTCGGCGCTCTCATCGAGCCCCTCGCCGTCGCCTGGCACGCCGTCAAGACCTCCCCCTTCCGCGCCGGCGATGACGTCCTCGTGATCGGCGGCGGCCCCATCGGTCTCGCCGTCATCCAGGTCCTGCGCTGCAAGGGTGCCGGCCAGATCATCGTCTCGGAGGTCTCGCCCCAGCGGAAGCGCTTCGCGGCCGCCTTCGGCGCCCACCACGTCCTGGACCCGACTGACGTCGACGTCGTGACCGAGGTCCGTAGGCTGTGCAGCGCCGGCCACGGCCACGGCCAGGGCCAGGGGGTGCACGTCGCCTTCGACGCCGCGGGCGTGCAGAGCGGCTTGCAGGCGGCCATCGAGTCGCTCCGGGCGCGCGGCACGCTCGTCAACATCGCCGTGTGGGAGAAGCCGACGCCGATCTTCCCGAACGACTTTGTGTTTAAAGAGCGGAGGTATATGGGCGTCGCAACATTTGTGGCGGGGGAGTTTGCGGAGGTGTTGGATGCGATTGTTGCTGGTAGGCGGACTCTTTTTCCTCTCTTCCTCCCTCCTCTCTCTTCCCTCCCTCCCTCCCTCTAATATTCCTTCCAAACCCAACAAATCCAACCAACAACCCACACAGGAACCATCCAGCCCTCCAAGATGATCACAAAGACCGTCCCCCTAGCCGACGCCGTAACGGAGGGATACGACAGCCTGATCCACGATAAGGATAACCACGTCAAGATCCTGGTCGAGGTACATGGAGAGGTTGGCTAGCTTAGATAAGCTCGCGTGGCGTGCGGTGTTCGAGCGAGGAAAGAATTTCGAACTGGTTGGCGTGAGAGAGAGAAGGGGATTGGTAACTGCCAGCTAGCCTACCTGCTGGCCAGTCTAGCCAGTCTAGCTAGCTGCCAGCATCGCGCTCACTCACGGACATATATTCTTCTCATGGTTCCTGTCAATTATATTCAGTCCACCTCACCTCCTTCCGCACGATCTAAAACGTAAACTCCACGCTCCTCGGGGAATCCGTCGGTCATTCATCATCAGCCCCCAAGACAAAACAAGACAAGACAAGAGAAGAGAAGTGACAAACAGAGAGACAAACACAAACAGATAGAACATATGATGAATATCACTTGCAGCTAGCAAAGCCCACTAATTGATTAATGAATTAACTGTAAAGTAGTAAGATAAAGAAGACTCTGAATATAAAGGGTACAATACAATACTCTAAAAAAAAAAAAAAAAAAAAAAAAAAACATCTTCTCGCTTAACCCTCTTCCTCATCCTCGTAATCCTCCTTCTCCCCTCTACTACACCTCCCTCGCGTCCTCCCGCGAGGGATACCCGGGCTAGGATGAACGAGCCCCAGGCCACGCACAGCAGGCGCAGCAAGCGGCACGCCCCCGCTCCGCAGCTCCTGCATGAAAGAATCTACGCCCTCTCCCGTCGTCGGCGACGACCAGAGCTCATCGCTCGGCCGGCCTCGGCCGGATAGCCGCCTCTCCTCGAGGCGATCCATGCCCACGCGTCCGAGCGTGCCGAAGCTCTCCGCCACGCCGCCGAGCGTCTGCAGCAGCAGGATGTTGTCATGCTCCATCTTGTTCAGCCGGGCGTCCATCTCCTTCTCGCGGAGCTTGACGTTCCGCCGGGTCCGCCGCTCCTCCCGGCGCGTGGACAGCGCGGCGGAGCTCCTCGAGGACGCCGTGATGGAGGTGCGCACGTTGTTGCTGGCGATCGAGGTCGTCGGGGGCAGGACGTCCGAGTCCGAGTCGTAGGGGGAGAAGGAGGAGAGCGGCAACGTGAAATTGCTTTTGCATTGGAGCAACGTCGCGGATAGTGGCGGGGACTTCAGGCTAGTCCTGTTGGTCCTTTTCAAGTCTCGGATAGAGGAAATCCGGAACGGGAGATCGGATGCGGTTTCGGGGCAAGGTGGTAGGTCCGCTACCAGCATGATCGGCGACAGACTGTTTACTGATGCTTTAATTGGTCCCCTGGGACCCCTCTTAGAGCTGCGTCGGGGTGCAGTGAGCACTGCTTGGCTTTGAGTCGGGTCTTTAGTGACATTGATGTCGTTGTCGCGGGACTCGGTAAGCGGGCGACGACTATCGGACTGAGCACGCAGCGACTCCATATCTCTTAGCTTCCGAGCTTTCACCCGCTCCTGCCTGTATTGGCGGGTAGCGAGGATCGACTCCTCCATGCCGTCTCTGTTGGGATTCGCGCGTGACGCTGCAGCTGTCGTCTCGGCCCGGTCTTTCGAGCTAGGAGCTGCGTGGGAGACGGAGCTGGTTCTCAATGGAGCTGCAGTGGACGTGCGAGGGACAAATACATTCTGCGGAAGTGCAACTATAACTGGGAGGCTGGCTAGCCCCTCCGGGGCGTCGGGTAAGGGTCCGGATTCTGAAGGTTTCGGAGTTCCGTTCCGTACTACCTGTGGGCGACCAGACGCATTGTAACCTCTGACTGCGACGCCGAGCTCTGCTGGTAGAGATGGCGAGGTGCTGATACTATAGCCCGGTCGGTCCGCCGGAGGTGGGTTCGGGGTTCCATCCAAGACTTGGTTTTCCTCTTCCTCGTTGATGAGATTCGAGTTGCAAGTCGATTGGTCGTGTTTGTTCTTTGTCGTCCTGAATATGCTCGAGCTCCGGGGCGGAAAGTCTGGATTCTTCGGTGTGACAGTTGGTGCCATCGACACACTGCTGACTCCAGGCGTATGTCCGGTTGAAGTGGCGCTAGACATCTGGCTTAACACTGTTTCTACTGACTCCCGAATTTCGTTGAGCCGCAGGTCGTCATTACAGCCCTCAAAAGGAGAGACGGCAATGTAGCTCTTCTGCGATGCCTGTGGATCGTTTCTGGTTGATGGCGGGGAATGGCTTCTCGCCAAGTCCGGGTTGTGACCACTGATTGGCCGGACATTTGGTTTCGGAAACGGTATCAAGATGGATGGAGAGAAGTTCGCATTCAGAGGACTCGGGGGACCCGAGAGGGTCTCCTCGCCGTCGCCTGGAAGGCTCGTAGAAGCAGATTCCCAGACTTCCTCCACAGGCTTGAGGGTGGTAGCCGCACTCCTTTGCTCTGTCGTAGATTTGGTTGACGGGGTTGGCGGGCGGGATGGAAATTGTCTGAGTGGTGTTGTAGGTGCTGCTTCCTGCACATGAGCGTACTCCATGGGAATAGAGATGGCAATGTGCCTGGATCCACTGCGAGTATGGGCAGCAACAGCGCTGTCAGGGAGTTTCATGAGCCGCGGAGACTCTCTCTTCCTCTTTTTGAAGAATCTTAGCGCACCCTTTTTTAACGACGTCAAGTCTCTCTCTTCCTCGGCAGGAATACTCATGAGGTTCGTTGGCGGGGGGTCCTTGGTCATAAGGAAGTCTGACAGTGCCTTCATGCTCTCCCGGCCACTGCGCGCCTGACCAGGCTCCCTGGACCCTCTTTTGATCGAGCCTGGTGTCCTGGAGAGCATCCAAGATTTCTCGGGGGATTTTGAGTCCCAATCGTGTAGGTCAGATCCTGATGCCGCCACGGGAGTCACGGACGGGACATGGGCGTTTTTGGTGGTTGGTTGCAGGAGGGACGCTGTAGGAGCCCGATTTGAGGAGACCAACACTTCTCTGCTCACGAGAACGGATGATTCTTTTTCAAAAGGCAGGGAGGGCAGGGAGGGTGCCTCGATGCTGGAAATGGAAGTTCTCATTCCTTCAGGAGATGATTGTCGGATTTCTGCAGTTCGCCTCATATTGAAGATGCAATGCTAGCAAGTCCGGCTCCGTACCAAGATAAGCATTCTTCTACTCCCAAGGGTCGAAAAGTGCGGCCTTGAGCTGGATAAGATTAATGGTTACTGCAAGTGTGGTTGATGCGCCAGATGTAAGAGCTACACGGTCCGCCTCTTGGACAGTTGACAAGGCCACATCCGAGTTGCTCTGCTTGGATTGTACCGCGGTTTAGATCAGATGTACAATTTCAGAAGTATGGATGGATGCATTCGGCGCTGGAGCTAGAAAAGAAGAAGAAGAAGAAGAAGGAGAAGAAGAAGAAATATGCGCCGAGTCAAGGCCCGAAGCTTACTTTTATGTCTAGTAGAAGTAGGACAGCAAAGTTCGGCTCAGGCGGGCAGACAGGCAGTGCGACACACAGGCAGGGTACCGGTGTATTTCAACCAAAACAGTAGGAAAGCTCGAAGGCAATTCCGAACTGAAATCGGGAGAAGGGAAGGGAGAAAATACATGAGGGGAAAAGAGAAGGGAAGGGAAGAGAAGGGAGAGAAGAAAGCAGGTCTTAGACAGTTGTGCATACATACCGGTACACCGTACATACCTAGGTAGGTACCTACGGACTGTGCTGGAGAAGCCAAATCTGCCATCTGTGCAGATACCGGACGTCGGACGGAGTACGGAATTACTCCTATTTGAGCCAGGGATCTCTGGCCTCATCCTGGTCCCGGTCCTGGCCCTGACCGTGGATTCATGCCCGGGACTCTCCTCTTGGCCCAGATAAAAAAATGGCTTTCGCTGTTCCACTTCATGGACCTCGTGGTTGTGCTGGTCCTGTGGTGGTGGTGATACGACACGTCAACCCGCTGGATGCTGAGAGGGCGCAGATCGGCAGAACAGATAATCGACACTTCTGCGTATCCAAGGGATGATGTACCGGTAGTCGGGTCCGGCCGATCCAGCCCGAGACGATTGTCTGCATTGTCTGTCTGTGTGGTGTGATCGATATACAATCCAATCAATCAATCAATCAATCAATCAATCAATCAATCAATCAAATCAAGACAAATTAATTCAATAAATCAATCAATCATCACGTCTCGATCAACGCAGCCCGGATCTGGCCACGGAGATGGGAGAGAGTAAACCACCGTCCAAGTCCGAGCCCAGTCAGAAAAGGGATGCCAGGAATGGTACGTAAACAGGATCTCCATAACATCGCCGTGAACTTGCTCCTTGCGTTGCGTGGAAGTCAAGTGCTACCTGAAAAGGGGGTTGTGAAATCCGAGGGGGTTGGGGTCAAGTTGCGTTGAGTTGATTTGAGTTGAGTTGAGTTGAGTTGAGTTGAGTTGAGTTGAGTTGAGTTAAATAGAATTGGGAATTTGGAGGCAAGAATGGTGGCTGGTCGGGATAATAAGAACACTACTGGTATACGATACTTACCTAATACAGTAAGATCTATCCATGATCGCTGCTAGGGGGGGGGGGGGCAAATACGGTAGTACGTACCTAAGTAGTAAGTACGTACTTGGTACAGTAGTAAGTAACAGATTGGCGAAAATGCGGCGAAACTCTATCTGGACCGAGGATCGGGTCAACAGCCCAACAGCCCGACAGCCCGAGTGGTGGTACCTGCATCCGGCTTGGAAAGCGCAAAGCCAGGTGGCGATGGATGCACATGCACCAGAGACAAGCTTTGCCGATTCTCCAGATGTCAATCAAGCAATTACTACGTAGGTACCGGTACTGTCGTCGGTGAGGGATCTCTCCATATGTCACGGCCGTCATCGTCGCCTGCGTGCCCGCGATGGCCATGCTCACAATATTATTCGAGGCGAGCTTCACTGAAGCCACGCCCTACCAACTAGCTAGCTACAGGCTCGTCTATGTACCAGAATTCCTCCACCATAAAATAAATGCTGATGCTCTATGCCCCGGTCCAATCCGCTAGAAATGCAACGCCTGCAATGCTCGCCAGGATGTTCGGCACCGGCACCTATGGCTTCCCCCGCCCATCACGAACGCCAGAGGGAAAAATACAAAGGACAAGACGCATGATCCAGATATGTGGAAATCAGTTCCGCTTGGCTGGCTTGCGCGCAATGAAAGGATCTGCAGCGGGTCGAGGACGTCGTGGTGGTGCTACACCTCCCGGGGGGCGCGGTCGCGCACCTGCTGACTTGGCTTTTGCCGCCTGCTGAGCTTGAAGAGCGAGCTCGATCGAAGACATTTGGCCAGTGGGTGGGTTCGGGAGAGCCTATATATGTTAACCTACAGATCCGGAGTCGATTTCATATATCGATAGCTTACCTTTTTTCCAGGTCCTGATTCACCTTGGTCTTCTGGATCCCGGCTTCTCTTGTGACCGGGCTTACTTTGGTCACCCAGTAAGTTCTGACCTCGAGAAGCATTGGCTACCGGGGGTGAGGCAACAACTGATGGCTTCCTAGAATTAGGAATACATGCAGCATCGGTCATCCCGACATCGTCTTCGGAGTCGTCAACTTCCTGTGGCGGAGCTGGACCAGCAATGTTATTGGATGGAGCAGATGCACCCTGGGAGAGTGCTGGCGAGGGAGCTGTCCCGTTGGCTGGAGCTGGCTTGGCCTTCATAGCGGGCTGACCACCACGGGCTGTCGGCTTCGAAAAGAGGGCCACAATATCACCAGTGGTATATCTGTCGCGGGACTTTGCATCCTCAATGAGTCTATTCCAAAATTGACCTTGCTTCAATGAACGAGAGTCTCCAAGAACCCAAAGAGACGATTTGGCGCGAGTGAGACCCACGTTCATACGTCTGATGTCTCCAAGGAAACCGATACCTCCAGTAGCCTTAGCTCGAACGCAAGAGAATATGATAATCTCTCGTTCTCGCCCTTGGAAAGCATCGGTGGTATTGAATTCAATCTCTTGAAAGATTTCTTCGCCGTATGTATGAGCGAATCGAAGCTTCATTTCGTTCAGCTGAGCCTTGTAGGTGGTAATGATACCAATTTTACCCTTGAAGTCAACATTCGTATAGTCGGTCTTCAGGCGTGAATACAGCTGCAGTGCGGCATTGAGTTCGGGAATGTTGATGAACGAATGACCGTGGACCTGCTTCGTCTGAGTACCTGCGACATCAAAGAATCGATAGGGTCCCAGGATAGTGCTAGCGTGCCATGGCTGCTGTCTCAACTTCGCCATATCAGGACCGTCGATCAGTCTGCTGTTGTAAAACTGCTCGCTTGGGAAGCTGCTAATTTCAGGATGCATACGGTACTGCGTGTCGAGAAGATGAACATCCTTGGGGTGGTTCTTCTGCATTCTGACAAACAAACTTTGCTCGTATCCAAAGCTCTGAGCAGATCTAGAGAGGACCGTAGGTGGGAGTTGTTCAGGATCACCGACAAGGATACACTTTGAACATCCATACTTAAGTGGAATCAAGGCACTGAGCTCGATACACTGTGCAGCTTCGTCGATGATGACCGTCTCGAATTCGACGTTGAGTTTTCGGAGCATGTCGTGACCACTACCACTGAGCGTGGAGCAGAGAACATGAGCACCGTCAATTATCTCTTGCTGGAATCTCTGACGATTGATCTCGTTCTGGCGCGCATACGTGTTGCCACTTTGCTTGTCCTCGTCGATTTTCGAGCCGATCATGGCTTGTTGACGCTTCAGTTGATCGAATTGTTGACGGAGTTTGCGCTCCTCGATGACATCGTTATCGGTCCGAGCCTTGTCCATCTGAGGTCTGATAACATTCAGTTTTTCCTTGATCTGTGCAGCATCCGTGTGCAGTTTCTCGCGGTCAGCGTTTATCTTATCTTTCTCGCCGCTGTTGCCATCAAGCTTTTTCTGTACCAGCTCGTCAAGCATAACATCCTTCACCGCCGTATTAATAGCATCACTTCTACCAAGACGGATGACGTTGATCTTTTGGCGAGAACCACTCAGGGGCAAAATTCCTTCTTTCAATCGAACGACCAACTCGTCCACGGCTGCGTTACTGGGAGCGCATATCAGTAGCTTTTTCTTGGGTGCTGCTGTGCTTGCAGCTTTCTGGCCCGGAGCTGCAGGCTTTTGCTGGGCCTGTTCCTGGGCTTGCTGCTGTAATGTCTGAGTGAGAAGAGAGCCAACCATAGCGACAATGGTCTTCGTCTTTCCGGATCCCGGTGGTCTGTGATCTATATTAGTACACAATATCAGACGAAAAAAGATGGCTAGACGTACCCCTGGATTAACGTGAATCCGTCATTATCGTTAGCCGACAAAATTGCCTTGGCCTGCCCCGTATTAAGATTGTACCTCGCAGAGACAGACGATACCTTCTCATCCGTGTATTTTTGAAGGGGTGAGGGCTTTGCCTCCAAGATTTCACTGCAAAGATCGTAGTACTCCAAACTGCTTAGAGCCGCATACTCACGCTGTGTAGTCGTCATATCTGCAATCTTCAGGATGTAGAGCTTGCCATTGGGAACCAAGCACTGCAGAAGCGCAGGCTTGGTGTCTCTGCTGATTCGATATGTGACTTCAAGAACATCCTTTTTGCGAGTGGTACGCTCAACACGGGCAAGACAATGTGGCTGGCCTTGACTGTTCAATGGATCAGGGCTTTGAGAGAGGAGAACAATGTCACGTTCAGATACCTGGAGGTCTCGGCTAGTCGATCTGGGCATGTTGGTGCTCACTTCCATGAACTTGTCGACGGACAAGCGATTCAGGACCTTGATCTCAATCGGCTTGTAGTTGTTTTCGTCCCTGGCGGTGACGAGAGAGCGCCAAACTTCTGAAATAAGCAATGGTCCGAATGTTGACTTGTATAAATCCAGATCAAGGTACTTGTTATCGATCTTCCTACACTCGTTGTTGCTTGGAGGAGAGTCGCCGTCGTGAAAGATGTCCCAACCAAGGATCTCCAGGTAGAGTCTGTCCATATTTGGCTCTACACGAGCACGGAGATCCTTGGCTGAACGCTGTACCTTGGTTTTCTTGACTGGGCCTGAATTCATCAGAAGGCGAGCACGCCGCTTGCTCTCCTCATACTCGGCCACTGTCTTGTTGGTTTCCTTCCTCTTTTTCACAAGAGCATTGGTCTCGTCTTCATCATCCTCATCGTCATCCTCCTCATCAGAAGAGACCATGATCTCACTTCGGATTGGTGCATGGTCCTTACCGGCAACCCCACCGAGACCGTTGAGGCCGGAGCCCTCTCCCCTGATTGCTGCAGGTGCGCGGAGCGCTCTGGCTTTTGCAATTGCTTCGGCCTTTGTCTTGGCCTTTTCCTCTTCCAGCTTGCGGCGATTACTCTTGAAGGCTTCTCTAGCTGCCTCGGACATGACAGTCTCAGCCTTGTGTTTGACGAGAGAAGCATACTTGTCGCTTTTGCCGGTGAAGGTGGTTGTGCTTTTTGTCTCGGTCTTTGGAGGCAGTCGTGGCTCGTGTTGCTTTCCCTCGGCAGAAGCTGTCCAAGAATCAATAGTGGCTTGCTTCTTCTTGAAGATCGAGACATTCTTGGGTTCATCAATGATTTCAAGACCCTGATGATCATCCAAGGCTCTCTGTAGATCAGCCTTTTGCTGCGATGTCATATTCGTTCTGGTAGAGCCATCCAGGGCGCTCTTGATGAACTTGGCGGTTCTGTCATCAACTTCAAGGTTGTAGTCTCCAAGAACACCGAGAAGCTTGCCGAGAAAACTTGCAATTACACCGATCATATATCCATCTCGCAGACGCAGCCACGTCGTCATACCGTCGAGATTGTTACAGGTCACCTGTAGAACCTTTTTGATGGCATCTTTTGATGAAATATAGGTCTCTAGGTCTCCTTCGTCTTCTGAAGACGTAGGCGAGGTGCTCTGCTGAGAAGACGCAAAGACGTTGTACTTGCCGAATAATTCGCCTGCGAATTCTGCCACATCGCGGGTGAAGTCTAACATTCCTTGGGTGTTCTTGTCAACCCGTGGGGCCCACTTCTCCAAATTTGAAAAAATCATGTCGAGCACTCGCCATTGACCTGTCCACCAGAGCATGATGGCTTTCTTATCCTCTTTGGAGAACCCAGAGCGAGCCCGAATAACGCCTGTATCCCCAGCCAAAGCCTGAAGAGCTTCACGGTTGAACTTTACCATGTTTGGTACAGGACCGAAAGCCTTCGTGTTGATTACCTTATTGGCGGCAAAAATCAAAGCACTGAGCATTTGACCAAACGACGTCTCAAAGAGGTTCTGGACGGCATCCTGCCTAGTATCTTCACCAGTCATAGCTTTGATAACGCCAACTGTAGCTTGGCAAACATTTTCATCAGAGGATATCAATGACGCAAACAGTGGACGAGACATTTTCGGATCTTGAGAGAATTGACCCAGGTCCATGCTTGGGAAGTCACTCAGTCGATCGATGATTCTCGAGACGTTATCCATGAGCTGACCAACGTCCTTGTTGAATTGTAGCTGATTCGCTGGCATCTCGTTTGGCTTTTTCTTATCCCGCGGGAGGAATTTATCGAGTCCGACGAGCTGGAAAGTAGCTGGGATGATACTTTTCGCTAATTCAACATTGCCGGGTCTGAAAATGTCCAAGACTGCTTGCCAAATGGACTGTGAATGGCCTCTGAGTCCACGCTGAATGGGGATGTCGCGTCGTAATTCTTCGCATTCAATGTTGATACTCTTGCAGTCGAGAGCAAGTGCCTCCTTGATAACGAGCAAAGCTAGTCCCTTCAGTTTCGAAACGTTTTCTGAATCCTCGCCCAGATCGGCACAGCCGGTGATGATGTGTTTGTATTGATTGACAAGCCCCATTACTTCACTAATCACTATCAATGAGGTCGAGGCGTTGACTCTGTACTCGCTTGAATTGAATGGTATCAATGTAAGATATAGAGCATCAAGGCCAGCAAAAAGGCAGGCATTTTTGGCTGCTTCTGCACATTCTGGGGCCCGCTGGACCAGGCCTAATAGATGGCTAAGTAGAGTCCGACATGCTTCGTACTGCTGGTCTGAACTGATAGACTTCAAGAAACCTGGAATCCACGAGACCACTTGCGATCTCTTAGGATCATCTTTCTCAAAATTGTCCGGGTTTGCCAGTAATTTCATGAAGCCCTTGCTTTGAAAAACCTGGTCAGCAACCGTCGAGGCGGAGATCGAGCCCAGCGATGACCAGAGAGCTCTGGGGGCCTTCTCGAGGAGTATTTGCAGGGCATCGAGAACAAGTTGAACAATAGTGCCAGAGTTGGCCGAGAAATGTTGCAGTGCAAGGCGAAATATACCCGGTTGAACTTCCATTGCAAGCAAACGATGGGTGATGAGGTCCTTGTCCATCTTTGCTAAGATCCGAAGAAAGCCTTTCCAAAAAATCGTTATGTCATCTGGGTCGGCACATGGTTGTGCTACCAACATGATAGCTTCAGTAAGAACATCGTGAACGGCCCAATCGAAAGTTTTGCCTGTGAGCTTTGACTCTGTTTTCTCCCAGGCAGCTATTGAAAACCGATTGCGAATGGGGTTGCGGCTGAAAAGAAATCGTGCCATGGCAGGCAAAAGATCCGCCATCCTAAGGATCCTTCTACTTTGTAGTTGCTCAAATACAAAATCGAAACTTCCGGCCAAAATTTGATCATTTCGATGGTACTCAACACAGCACAGAGATTCATAAAGAGCGAGTAGACCAGTTTGGTTGTGGGTGGCCAGGTAACTTTGGGTACGCTTTAAGGGGTCGACTTGGTTGAGCGTCTCTTCGGCACCTTTAAGACCTTTGTTCAGCCGGACAAAGTCAATTGAGCTAAGTCGCTCTGCCATGTCTCTGACGACTTCTTCTTCAAATTTCCTGTGAACTTAAGCATGGATATGTATATAGTTGGAGTTCCAGGGTACTTACTCCGACAGGTCTTTCAGAAATGCCTTGCGACCTTCATGCCAGTTGTAGGCGCATTTATCACAAGTCGCCAGAAACCCGTTCAGCTTCATTTGGTAGGCATTTTGTAAATCCCCAACCAAATCTTGGCCCAATCCATAAACAAGAGAGTACTTGTAAGCCATCTCATGTCGTTCTCTGCCATCTCTTATGTGCTTGCGTTTCTCTTCCAAGGTCATATCCTCATCGGCTTGATCAGGTTGGTCGTAGTCAACCATGTCGTCTTCGAAACGCCTAGGGCAGAGCCAATGTGTTTGGGGTGGAAGACTCTTGAGTTTACTGCAGATTCGAGGGTTAGCCTAGGTTTTAATGTAAGGTGAGAGCGACAAATCTGAGGCTATCATGAATGGGTTTCGCAGATATATAAGAGAAGGCTCCAAAAATTTTAGACTGGGAGTTCTCCAAGTGCATAGAGCGTCAAAGGAGGGAAATCGCATACCCATCCAGCTCGTGGAGCTCCTCCAAAATATCTTCTTCCCTCATGGCGAAAGTTTATTGTGTGCTATGAGCACACCATCTGGTCACAAGTCGTTGACAAACTGCGGTCTTGCCTGAAATATTCTTCGAGGGAAAGAATAAATCCACTGCGATTGGTAGGGGTGCTCGCGGGAAACAGAGGGCGGGATGAAGATGGACTGTGGTTGTAATTGTAGCTGAAGGTTTTGGAAGTTCGGAGGCAAAGGAACTATTTCGCTCTTTGTAGATTAGTTTAGCATAGGTTTACGATTGAATGCAACTGCGAAGGTGACTTGCTGAGAATCCGCGGGGTGGGTCGGTATTCACTACAATTTGGAATGGAGGTCTAGATTCGGGAGCCCAAGGTATTTGAGGTTCTCGGGCGGGTGACGCGCTGAAGAGCACGCTAGACCATGTCAGCCTTGCCGGTACGGTATACGCCTTGTCATATACCTCGCTCGTACTCGTCGTATCTCTACGAGGCTAGCCTAACCGAATGTAATTTCGTAGGTATAATCAAGCCCCTACTAGATCAATCGTCAATGCTATGAATTCGGTCAAGATCCTCTTTATTCTTCTGTATATGGAGAGTCGAACGTCGATATTTAAAGCTGCTTGCTGTACTCAAGGCTCAGTATCAATAATTTCCTCCTTCCTATTCCCTATCCCAACGTACCGCTCCTTCAGCGCTTCACGCGGTACCAAGTCCTTGCCAACCAAAAATCCTGCTGAGCAGAGTACTCCGTAGAGCACAAGATTCCATCCACGATAGCTATGGATACTGGCCAAAATAGATCCAGTCCAACTTCGCCATCATGACGACGTACTTCTCAGCTTCAGCGACCATTCTTGCCTTCTGCCCAACCTCCCACACTCCGTTCCATTGATCACTGCGAAGCTCTCGGCGGATATTGCGATAAATCCTCACCCAAAAGTATCAATATAAGTCTTTTGAGCCTTACAGCTATAGTTGAAGCAGATAACAGCAGATTGGCGCGACCTCGCAAGCCGGCGACAATCGCTATTAACTAAGGCGCGATTCGACCTAGCCTCTCTCTAAAAAAAAAGGGGTATTTGGGACCGTAACTAAAAGGGCAGTTGGAGTAGAGTAGAACCTGACTAGAACGAACGACTTTCCACCGAATGTGATTCAGGTGGCGCATGTAAGAAAGACAACCATAGACAGCGTGCGCGCATTAGAAACAAGCAAAATGTTGCACACAACACCAAGACTTTCCCCTTTGATACCGAGCAAGCAGAGTAGTAGCAAGAGACTTGGTGTTGTCAATAGTGTTTTCGTTTCTTTTCTGGAAACCGCTGCTCAAGTCTTGTATTTGACAAACGATTCCGAATTGCCCGCCATGAGTGCTCTATCCCCTGCATTCAGACCCTCAACATCATCGAGCACGAGACGATAACCTTGACCCATGAAACCCAACGCCAGTAATGCCATCCCACCCAGGTATAGTTCAAGCCCGTGTGAGCATCCACATGAAAAATAGTTGTACAGGGTATGAGTATACGAAAAGGAATTGTGTTCTTCGGTTCTTTTGCGATCGGGCTACTGTTTGCATAGATCCTCCTCCGTCGGCCAAGTTTTCGGGAAGCAGGACGTACTTAAGAGATCGTAACTGGCAGGCAATTCAGCTGAAGTATCGCTAGTGTTTTGGCGGAGAGCTTACCAGGAACAGCGCATTCGCCAAGAACGTGTAGGCGAAAATAGTCCACCCAACCCATCCACCAGTACCTTTGCCACCGCTGAATATCTCACTGACAACGATCGTGACGATGGCGCCGACAAACTTGTAACCAGAATAGGCAATAAGGTCAAGTAGTTGCGAGTCGCTGGCAATAGAGAGCAAGTAGGTGCCCAATTTAAGCAGCAGTATCTCTATTATGACAATGAACAAGGACCAAGTTGCCGTGTATCCCAGTAACTCTGGTTCAAAGGCGCCTCGGAGACCTGCAATCATACCGGCTAGGAGAATGTATGTGACCAGAGCCATTACTGGAATGTACATATCCGGGCTGTTTAGATCGTCTCTTGGTGGCATAAACCATCCCTCCTGACCATCCGGACCAAGAGTTTGCTTTCTAGACCACGGCTTGTGTCTCCAAGGAAAGAGGACCAGGAACAGTTTGTTGACCACATAGCCATTCGATACGTTGAAGTAGTGTTTAAGCGCTGAAAGTTTGACATATCGGTTAATCTAGGTTGGATCAGCGATTTCCAGGAGAAAAAGAGTTGTATTCCACCAACGTTCTGTTCCATATATTCTGTTCCGTGCTTGAATGCAGTTTGTCCAACCTGGAAGCCCATTTGCGCCGTAGGATCCGACATGAAGTTCCCGTATGCGCCAAACGCGCTGCTTCCCTGGGGAGCCTGCTGTTGGTAGGGGTTTCCATAGCCACTCTGTTGTTGTTGTTGCTGCTGCTGCGACATGGGAGGGGGAGGAGATCTGAGCTGAGGGACTGTAGATACGTGTTGAGGGACAGGGTGGTGGAGAGGCGGAGATGTTGCTGGAGCGGGATTTCCATAAGTCGGTCTCTGCATCTTTGCGTATGAAGTGAACTTGAAAGACAGGGATGGAGATTTGGTTTCTAGCAGAAATGCGATGCGGCTTGTTGAATTGGACAACCTGGCTTTCCTATTTCTTTTTCCAGAGCTACAGCGGCTACCTTGCTAGTACTTAGCTTCGCTTGAACTTCGGGACTCAGTCAGCCCAGTCCAGCCAGCCAGCCTTATCGATCTGGTTCTCTGGCGGCCACCGATAGATCAACACTCTTCTCTCTCTCCCAATAATACAACAACATCCTTACTATTCCATCACGATGTTGGACTCTTTCGAAATACTGACGACTTCTGGTGTCGTCTTGTGGTCAAAATCCTTTGCGCCGACAAGCCCTTCAATCATTAACAGCCTCATTACCAGTGTTTTCATCGAGGAGCGCACGCTTCCTGGATCGGGCACCGCAAATGATATTTCCGCAGCAGACAACCCTCCATACAAATACGAGCAGCATACCCTGAAATGGACGACAGTGAAGGAGTTGAATTTGATATTTGTGGTATGATGGGATAGTAGCGCAACTCCTAGGCTCGGCCATGACTAAGTTCTACTTAGGCAGTCTACAGATCCCTCCTTCACTTATCCTGGATTGACAAACTCGTGGATAATATCAAGGCGATCTTCGTGGATCTGTATGGCGACCAATTAAAGAGACCAAATACCACCTTGGTTGAATGCCATTTCGACGAGTACTTCGACCAGCAAATACAGAAACTCGAAAAGACAGGCCTGGGTAAAGATACGAGAGCAGCCGAATCCTCCCTATTTGTCGAAGAGGCACCACCGTCAACATCTGGTAACTTTGACGATGAGCCTCCTCCAATGCCCGGATTGCTTTCAAGAGGTACGTTCACAGGGAAAGGGAAAGACTCTATGGAGGCTGACCCGAATCAGGGCAATCGAAAAACAACTATAGAGATCTGACCTCGAACGACTCTACCCCCGTCGTTACGCCAGAGAATTCACGACCCAGCACACCAGCAAGCCACATACTCACTGGAAAGGTAGGACCAGGTGGCAAAGGCTCCCGAAGAGCACGAAAAGCAGCTAATACCCCGACGGTATATGCATCTTCAGGAGATGAGTCTTTTTTTAAGAAAGGCAAAACTGGAAAGCCTTCAGGAGCAAAGAAAGGAAGAAAATGGGATGCTGATGGGCTAGCCGATGAGGATAGCGATACCCCGCTCGATTATTCCGCGCCAGCAAACGGTGCCACATCAGGCGAGGATGAAGGCAAGGAGCGGCCAGGAGCCATGGAGGAAGTGGACCAAGCGACATGGGGATCGAAGACTGGAAAAGGACAATTCGTACTGAAAGATCTGGACGACCAAGTCAACTCCATATTGGCCTCAGCGGATGCTAAGAAAGCAGAAGAAACATCGACAGCTGCAACTACAGGAATCGTGGGATCTAGTCTGAGCGCCATAGGAGGACTTTTCAGAAATGTTGTGGGAGGAAAGACCTTGACAAAAGAGGATTTGAATAAAGCCATGAAAGGCATGGAAGACCACTTGCTAAGAAAGAACGTAGCTCGCGAAGCTGCTGTACGACTTTGCGAAGGTGTGGAGAGGGAATTGATTGGGGTGAAAACGGGCAACTTTGAAAGTTAGTATCGATATGCCGTTGAATCTCAGCCCTTGTTAACCATGTTACAGGCGTGCAAGCCAAGATCCAAACAGCGATGGAGTCATCATTACGGAAAATCTTGACTCCAACCTCGTCCCTTGATCTGCTGAGAGAAATCGATGCAGTGACCGCACCTTCAGCTCTTTCCCTGCAAAAACGACGTCCATATGTCATGTCAATCGTGGGTGTCAACGGTGTTGGAAAGTCCACGAATCTGTCCAAAATTTGCTTCTTCCTTTTGCAGAACAAGTACAAAGTGCTGGTCGTGGCTTGTGATACCTTCAGATCAGGTGCTGTCGAACAACTGGCTGTACACGTGCGAAACTTGAAAGAGTTGACTTCGCGAGAGGGAGGACAGGTTGAGCTGTACCAGAAGGGCTACGGAAAGGATGCCGCCAACGTGGCAAAGGATGCCGTGACTCTTGCCGGCGAAGAAGGATTCGACGTGGTCTTGATCGATACCGCTGGACGCCGTCACAACGACCAAGTAAGTTCGCCCCCGGTTTTGGTCTCTTTTCGTACTGACACAATCGAAGCGCCTCATGTCGTCGCTCGAAAAGTTTGCCAAGTTCGCACAACCAGATAAAATCCTCATGGTTGGAGAAGTATGTATTCCTAGTCCAGTTGTGTTGCTGTCACTAACCCACCCAGGCATTGGTAGGAACAGACTCCGTAGCCCAGGCGAGGAACTTCAATGCTGCATTCGGCAGCGGGCGGTCACTCGATGGCTTCATCATCTCCAAATGCGACACTGTTGGAGATATGGTCGGAACATTGGTTAGCATGGTGCATGCCACAAACGTCCCAGTGCTTTTTGTAGGTGTTGGACAGCACTATAGCGATCTTCGGAATCTTTCTGTGAAATGGGCAGTGGAGAAGCTGTTAAGTAGCAATTAATAGACTGGCCTTCCACACTTATACTGACTGACCTGTTTCCCTAATTCTTTGGGGGGGGGAGGGGGAGGGAAGTTGGGCTGGGTAAGGTAAGTAAGTATACAAAAATTGTTTTGATGAGGATCGAACCGAACTAAGCCTGGGTAAGACTCAGCATGGAGCTTTTGTATCTCTGGATCATATGGGCTACCATCGGTCTGCTGTGTTTTTGTCGACTCCGAGCAGTGCCAACTCCCCGATTGCATCGCCTAAGGCGCCACGAGATTGTCAATGCGACAGCTGCAACAATTACTTCGGATCGGGTCGCTCCGGACCTTGACAGTCGACCTGAACGAACCAAACCTGGTTTTGTACCAGTTTTCCACCTCCTCCAGTTGCACCGCAGGTCATGTCTGAACTCACGTCTCTGGATGTGACATTGCTCCATGAGCAGAACCTTGAGAAAGTTTTGTCAACCTTGCCTAAGCTGAATGACAACTTGACGTGGACTTTCTGGCTCAACTACAAACAGCCGATGAGTATAGTGGGGTCGAGCACTATGGGATGCGAGAAAGTATGGTATGTATCCCACCGTTCATGCCAAAAACTACTGTCATCAGAGAGATATTGCTAACTAGCCCAAAGAGATGCCACACTCCGCTGTGCAGACACCCTCGAGGTCGTTCGCTTCACTACCTCCCATGGTTTTGCTCGCCAATTTCACAACAGCAACACGATTCTACGCGGCCATACAAGCCTTTCAACCCTCGCCATGCTCCATCCACACCCTCGAAATTCCATTCAACATGCTCCTGGGGGACCGGAAAGGTGCGGTTTTCCTGGCCGACGTCCTGCCGGGCAACAATTAAGCACTTGATCCTCGCCTGCAATGTTGGGCTCAAGGATTTAATGGTACCTCATGCGAACTCCCCACCCCCAACCGTAACAGTGATAGTGACGACCATCGGAAAACGAATAAGCTGGCGGCTTTTAGGGAGGGCCCTTTTTCTCCACTCCGTTCTCCTCTCGCTCTGGCCTGGCTATCTGTCTCCGAGTAAGGAAGGAGGAGAGAGTTCCGGTCCATACTTCGTAGATGCCTTGTCTTCTAAGAGAGGGGGATAACATTGAGAGACGATGATTGGTGGAATACAGTTTGGAATAATGAATGAACCCACTCGTCTTCTCACGAAGGGGAGGCAAGGACGCGGGCCTGGCTGGCTACCTTTGCTGCTGCTTGCTCATCTCATATTGAGGAGGGTTTCCGGATCGTACTTCGTAGATGTCTGTCTTGGTTAAGAGATGGGATTGAGATTCGATAACTAGTCTAATACGGCTGATGACAAGAGACTCATGTTCTCCAATGAAGGACACTGGCTCGCTACCTTTGCTACTAATCTCATATCGTCAAGAAAATCGAATATCGCAGAAAAATCCAAAATCGCTCAAGTGTTAAAATGCAAAAGTACCCCATGTGAGTTTCAAAGTTGTTTTGATGGATGGTCTTCCCAATTATAATATCGCTAAAACGCAATTTGCTAAGCTAATATTTTTTCAGTCTCTCTCTCTCTCTCTCGCCAAATTATGCCGCAAGTCTCCATAGCAAATTTTAGGGTATCATCAAAGGCTGCAGCAAATAGAAAAAAAATGCACCATGTCGTCGTAATGATGTCCTTCGCCCCATATGTATAATCATCAAATCCCAGTACCGTCGTCATATTCAGATCCCTCACCCTCATCAGTCATCTCCAAATCCGTCAACTCCGAATCGCTTTCATCGTCCTTCTCTGGCTCTGGACTCTGGACCACAGCCTTCTTAGCATTGGCACCTCTCGCAGCCGGCTTTCTCTTCGCAGAGATGGTGACTTTCGCAGCCTTCGCGGCTGGCTTTCGACTTGCAGCCGGCTTTCTCTTAGCAGGGCCCTTGGCTGTGACGACTTTGACATCAGTCGCAGCAGCCAGCTTTTCGTCGCTCTCAACCTTGACCTTGGCACTCTCACCAACACTCTGTTCGCCATCTTTAGCCTTGAGAACCTGAGATTTGGCCATCTTTGGCTTGGCTGCCTTAGCCCGACCCGATTTTGGCTCCACAACCTCTGCCTCGATCATCTCCTCCTCAACGCCCTCCTCCTCAACTTCCGCCAATCTATTGGACTGCTTCCTAGGCTTCAAAAATCCGGGAAGCTTCTCATGTCGGGTGAGGAGATGTTCCAGAGGGCAAACACATTCATCCCACTTTGGTGTTCCAGGCATGTTTCCACCCACGCAGCGGTAGCAGTCTTGGCCGTGTTTGATGAAGAGTTGGTGGAGACCGTACTTGAGGTGGTTTGGTACGCGAACATCACAATGGCTGAATGTCTCGTTTTCGGAGACTTTGCGAGGCTCCTTGTTCTTCATGGTAACACGGAATGGAACCCATCCAAGCCATCTGCAGAATCGATGGACATGAGTGTCCACTGCAAAGCTGTTACGTTGCAAGCAGAACAGCATGACGCAAGAAGCAGTCTTGACACCAACTCCGTAATATTGAATGAGCTCCTCCATGGCATCTTCATCAGTCATCTGGAATACGTAATGCATGGTGAGAGGTTCCTTCTCGAACTTCATAATCTCTGCGTCGATTTCTTCGGATGACTCCGGCTTCAATCCACGAAAGGTACATGGCTCTCCAGTCTCCTTTTGTCTCAGGAGAGCGCTGTATCGAATGCAGTTATTCTCGTAGATCATGCTCATGGTTCGCTGAATCTCATCGGTCTTCTTCTCTTGGCTACCACCTCGCTTAGTGGCCTCAACCACGAGTGATCTCTCGGCCCGGTAGACCCTGTCCCAGTCGATGCTTCCTGCGCCAGCACCACGTTGGCATAGGCCAAATGCATCTCTCAAGCCAATCAACTTCTTGTTCGCATTCTCCATGCTGGTGTTGCCGCTAAGGATGGTTCTCATCAGGGCGTCCAGTAGCGAGGGAACTTCACCACAACCAGCAACTTCCAGAGAAGGAAGAGGCATCTCTGATGGGTGTCTAGAGTGGCCATGAGACCCAGAAAGAATGTGGTATACCTCCTCGCAGGCTTTGGGCGATGGCTCAAGGTGGTCTGGAAATGGTGAGGCGCCGTAAGTCAGCTTGTAAGGATGTTGCTTGACCTTGGCTCCATGCTTCACCACGACTGGCTCTGGGATAGGCACAACTTTGATCTCCAAGAGAGGCAATTCTGGCAGAATAGGTGGGATAAACAGAGCAGGCTGACTGTCTGACTTTGTTGATTTGGTCTTTGTGCGCTTGGCTGCCGGCTCTGCAAGGCCGAGGTCAAGGCCCATTCCATGAGGCTTGTCCTCTGCTTTTCTCTTGGAGACATTGAAGATGGCTGTGATTGAAGGGGGTGCTGGTTCTGGTTTCGACTTTGCGCTTTTGGGAGAAAGAGAACTCGACTTCGACTCCGCAGTCTCCAGCGGTGAGGGAGATTTTGACTTTGCCTTTATTGTTGCCACAAGTGGCGAAGATCTCGACGTGCGAGGCGCCATCTTGCCTCCTTCCCTTTCTTTGCCTACTCTTGGATTGGAGAGCAATTAAGGTGCTGCTGTAACAAAAGGAGTATGTATGTATGTAAGTATGTAGGTAGTGTGCCGGTGTGTCGGCAGAGATCGAATGTCGCAATAAAGAAGTGCGGATGTTGATAGAAGAAGGAAGGTAGTCGAGACGGAACAGCCCTCCTTAGGAGTATAAATACTCCCGAAATCAATCTGAGGCGCTAGCTGTCCGCCGACATTCAATTCTCTTGCCTCTCCGCTCTCTTCGCCGTCTTACGCATTCAATTTTGAAAGGTGATATTGATTGAATTGATTAGGTTTAACGCTTTTGGGCGCGTTACAGGGTTTCAATCGACGAGGTGAAAGAGTAAGAAAGGACGCCGAATTGGAAATTCAAAGGGAACTCGTTCCTAGAAGGAACCAAATAGGATCTAGGATCGTAGTAGTTGAAAAGAAGAAGTGATATAGGAGTTTCGATGTTGATACACGGTGAAAAAAAAATAGGGTCAAGAAAAAAATGAAGCTGGTCGATGACGCAGACGAGGCTGTGATGATTTTATTAGCCTCGCATATGTGGCATGCTTTTCGGCACGGGGATATATAATGCCGGCTGCAGGAACCAACTCGAGGCTGCCAAATAGAAAAGGAGCAAAGAGGAAACCCGAAACTGAGCTTTGAATGATTGGACTCTAGAAGAGACAGCTTGAAGGTCATAAAAAGAATTGACAGGTGAATGGCATCGTTGACTTTTTTTATTTGGGTTTTATACAATCATATTTGACTTCAGACAGCCAACATAGAGCCCAATGTTCAAGTAAACGCCAAATTCAGAAGTGTCTAAGGGTATCTATCTATTCATAGCCTCTTTGCGGCTCAGTCGCGAAGTTATGCAAACTGTCAGTTGCATTAGTGTTTGTCTCATAGATACAAATACTAAGAGAATTGGGCATACCTGATATCATGACGATCTCTGACTGGTGGAGTTTCATCGCCCTCTCTTTCCCTCTTACGTCTCTCATGGCCATTGAAATCGGTTCCGTTGACTTTCATACCGTTTACTAACCCAGGGGCTGCAGGCACAACGTTACCATTTTCATCTACCTGAGCGTTCTTCTTGATCAAGTCCAACTCCTTCTCACTCGCAATGCCTTTTATGACTGCCTCCTTCGCACTCTCCAAGATCTTCATCTTTTTGGATTCTCCTCTAAGAAGCTCTAGATGCTCAAAGTAGCCCTCAGTGACAGGGGTAACGTATTTGCCACAGAAAACCCCGACTTCGAACTCTTGATTTGGGCGGGGAGATTCCTCAGCGCAAGCAGCTTTCAAATCTGAGAGCGATTGATAGATGACCTCTTCAGCACCAATATGAGAGGCGACGGCTTGTCTATCTCTGTTGTGTGCGACAAGCTCTTGAGGGGATGCAAGGTCAATGCCATAAATGTGGGCGTGGGTGATAGGCGGAGCGCTGGAAGCAAAGATGACCTTTTTTGCGCCAGCTTCACGTGCCATGCTAACGATTTCCCGACTTGTAGTACCGCGCACGATACTGTCATCAACAAGGAGAACAGTCTTGTCTTTGAACTCTGAAGGGATAGCACTCAGTTTGCGGCGGACGGACTTTTGGCGCGCACCTTGACCGGGCATAATGAATGTTCTGAAGACGTAACGGTTCTTAACGAAGCCTTGGACGTAAGGAAGTCCCATAAGCTCGGCCAAACTGGCCGCAGATGTATTGGACGTCTCAGGGATAGGGATGACCACATCAATCTCTTTGACTGCAGCCTCACCAATTGTTTCGGTTATTGTCTTTGCGAGTTTGCGGCCCATGTTTTGTCTGCTTCGGTGCACGCTGATGCCATCGATGATCGTGTCAGGACGAGCGAAGTAAACATACTCGAAAATATCAGGGGAGTAGTTGAGCTGAGGGACAACCTGACGAAACTCGGGTTTTGATCCCTTGCGGATAATAACAGCCTGTCCAGGGAGGATGTCGACGACATCAGAGAAGCCGAGCTGGCGCAAAGCAATTGACTCGGAAGCCATCATATAGTCCGTAGTCCCAGCCACCGTTCCAGATGGTCGAGAACCCAATACCAGCGGGCGAATTCCGTACGGATCACGGAACCCGAGGATTCCAAACCCAGCAACCATTGCTGTACAGGCCCAGCCACCAACACACTTTCCGTACATCCGCCTCAAGCTTTGGAAAATATCCTCTTGGTTGACGCGCGCCTTTCCGGTCTCGTTGAGCTCGTTGGCGAAGACATTGAGCATTAATTCGCTGTCACTGTCGGTATTGATATGACGGTGTGCCTCTCTGTCCAAAGTAACTCGGAGTTGCTCAGCGTTGATCAGATTTCCGTTGTGCGCGAAAGTAATCCCGTAAGGGCTGTTCACGTAGAACGGTTGTGCTTCGGCGCTGGCGCTGCTACCAGCTGTGGGATATCTCAAATGACCTAAGCCCATGAAACCCGGGAGATCCTGAACTCGAGACCCGTCGTGAAAAACCTTCGCAGCCATGCCATTTCCCTTGCACTGGTAAATGCGACCACCAGAGGCACACGTTGCTATGCCGCAAGCATCTTGGCCTCTGTGTTGGAGGTAGTAGAGCGCATCGTGGAGGTCCGCGGCAGCAGTTGTCGCAGATATGCTCTCGATGTCACCGAGGATAAGGGCGAGAATTCCACACATCTTGAAGATGTGGGAAGAACGCTGGTTTGCTGTGGATCCGGGTCAGCTTTGTCGTGTGGGGGGGGGGGTTGTATATTCAGAGCAAACGCTGGAGGGGCTGGATAGTGGGGTGGGTATTCAGTTCCAAATTTTATCCTCAGAGTGAATAAGAAGTCTAACCTAGAGCTCGCCGTCAGTATAACGACCAATTAAGGGAAGGCTAGTATGGGACAACTTACATCTTAAAAATTTGTGTTCATCATAATGACCCGGATCTGTCGTATCATTGAAAAAATTGAAGGAGGAAGGGTACGGTACTCACACTTAGGTGTACTGGTACTGGGCAGGAGATCGCAGATCAATTGATTGATGCGGGCAAAGAGGAAGGAGACTTGAAGTTGGCGCACACATTTTGGAAGATTGAAAGTAATTTATACGAAAGTCGAGAATCCGAGTTTTAATACTGTGACCGGCTGCGACCGGACCGGTGGCTGGATCCACATCTGTCGTGGCGGGGTGTGGCTTTTTACGTAGAAAATCAAGCCCATGCCCATCTTGCCCCAATGGGGAGGGGGGTTCCTGATGACTAAGCAGGTTAGTTAGCTGAGCTTGCAAATAAATGTCTCTCATCCTCTGACACTACCGACACCGTGCTTCGTAGAGAAGTCGGTTTTCCTATGCCTCTACCGCTGAAACCGAGTGCTGCTCTATGCCGTGAACCCAACAACCTCCAAAGATGACGCACTCAAATAAATATCTTGGATTCACTTTGCTAGACTTGGCTAACGATAGGTATAGATCCTATCTTGCCGGCTTGACTCGCTCTTTCGCTATGGAATTCTCTGCACGAGTAAGTGTTTTCACTGAGCAGTGTATGCATCTCCGGTATCATGGTCTCTCTCTCCCTCTTTTCAGTCTCTTCCCAAATGTATGTCAACGAGTTGAGAGCATCATCGTTCATTGGTTTTCTGAAGTGCAGAGAACCCTTCCGTATATGATGTCTACAGCATTGTTTTGAGATTGGAGCTTGAGGAGCCAGAAGGATGTTTGCATCTGGCTTGCACGCGGTCCTATGCTAGTTGTCTTATCCTACACCGAACGTACCATTCATTCTGTTTCCTGTCCTATCTCCCACCTCTCCAGAGCAAAGTGCAAAAAGAAAAGTTGCAACGATTTTCCGATCCAACATCGCCTTTCTCATCTGTAGTAGTCAACATACAAAGACCGACAATAAACCATATGGTCCCACCCCTTTTCAACGATGCAAAGTTTACTGCAGACACCCTAAATCTGCACAAAAGACATGTCAGATGTTTGATCTCAAGGGGTATACTCTTAGCTCTTGCATCAAGACTCCGCAGGCGATTCCCCTCCCTAATCCCATAGCATTCTACCATTGGCAACAAAATGTTGTCCCATGCATCTCTTGGTCTGGTGTTGAGCGAAATGGGGCTCGATCAACAAAGCCTGCATGAGATATAACCCCGATCATCCCTCCAGAGTTTGGGACTCTGAGAAGTTTTGCATCTCCCTGTCGATTTGGCAACTCCACCTGTTAGGAAGATCTTCAAGGGGGGGAGAAATCTAACGCGGAAAAGCCCTGAAGATCTCCAAGTATGTGCTGCCATCCCGACATTATCCTTTCTCTCCTCTAATTCGACGCTGGTCTAGGTCAATAACAGAAGGCGCAGATCTTCCAGCCAGCAACAACGGAGATATCCGAGCCTGGACCGAACACATTCAAATCCTCCTACCAATGGCTCCATTCACGGACCAGGAAGTTGTGGTCCTTGACGATGAAGAGGAGATCATCATCATTGACGACGACGACGACGATGAAGATGACGAAGGAGACATTGAGATTATAGACTTTAGTAAGTCGACCAACCCTCCCCCCTCCCCCCCCACTATCACAACAATCTCGACCCATGGGGAAGAAAACGGTGCTACAGATTTTGTCATTAGCGAGTTGCCTGTATATCATTCCTGACTTACACACACAGTGCCCCCTCCAACAGGGCTATCGCCAGAGGATAGGTTCATCGGAATCCGACCCTATATACCTTCTACACCATCAATTGCCTCTGTCATTTCCCATCCGCGAAGTACGTCCCAGGGAACTCAACTGGGAGGTTCCTGCAGTCCCGGAACCACAAGGTCTCGCATCAACTCGACATTCCGCAGGCCGAACTGGGGTTTCAATGTATCCAAGTCTCTGAGTGCAAGCCGAAGTTCTCTAGGTTCATGTTTCCAACACAGATCAGAGTCTCTTGGTGATCCTCGATCATTTGTAGGATGCCCGTCTCCCAGATCAGGTCCAGGACTTTTTAGCGGGACTGCTCAAGAGCCAATACCTCTCGATGATGAAGAGGCTGTTTCGGAAGTCACCCCTCGTAGGATATCGAGAGCCTTCGAATGGCGCAGTAGAGCCGTCAGTCTCTCCAGCGCACCTGTTGCAAGGCCAGGGATACCCAGCAGCAGTAACTTCGCCATTCTGGACGATGCAGACCCGCTCGGACTAGTACCAGTGGGCGACAGACTACTTTCTCAAGAACCAGGTCCAGAGCAAGCACCAACACATTTCAAGCCAGGCGAAATTATTGACCTCGAAGAAGATGTCGTCGAGATGTTGCGCGTTGAAGATGCCTACGAAGAGGAAGAAAAACGGCGGCGAGTCAGGAGAAAGGTCGAGAAGGTAGTACATTACGAGCGGCGCAATCCCACCATCGTCGGCGCATGGCAGCGAATTGAAAGCACAATATGCCTGGAATCTATCACTCTGAAAGCCAACAAAACAGTTCAGCTGAAGGACGAGAGCTTCATTCGCATCAAGGACATCCTGCGCAACTCCGAAACTGAGGAGATCAGGATTCGAGGACATCGACTTCAACGAGCGAGAGATTTAAATGGGCTTCTTCAGAAGAAGCTAAACGAGCTTGTTGTATTCCTTGAAGTCGATCTCGATGATCCTCGGGCGCCACTTGAGCAGAGCACTGTTGAAGTGTCACTAGAAGAGGTTGCCAGAGTTCGAAGCGTCCGCTTCACGAATCAGAAGTTTCCACTCGCGAGAAACGTTGTCTTGACGGAATTCCGGGACAAGGAGCACGCAGCTGAGGATGGAGGCTTGACTGTGCGATGGACGTACACTTGTACCTACGAATCTGCCGGAGATAGAGACCACAATGTCTTCAAGGAGCGGTCACTTGAGCGATTGAAGGTCGATGAATGTACTCCTGGTTTTGAGATCTCGGACGAAGACGCCCGGACGCTGTGGCGTGGTGAGACTATAATTGGAGGCTCCTACCGACCTGGGATCGATCCCGAAGAAGTCATTGAGGTACCAGACAGTCCGAGCGAGGTCCCAATCGATGTTGCTGGTATGCAGGAGCCGGAAGCAGTGTTATGCATACCGAATCAGTCCATTGATATCGATGAACACGACCAACAAACTAGCGAGCTTGTCCCAGAGGGCCCAGAGGGCGTTCAGGGCAGCAGAGAAAAGCGAAACCACAGTGCTGTCGACCTTGAGCCTGCAGATGTTCCGACTTCTGGATCGGCTCTCAAGCGTATCCGATGTCAAGACCTAGATGAAGTGGAGGAAACACGGGAAGGCGTAGCCAGGATGAGCCTTCAAACAACAGAGCCAGAGATGCCGATAGACCTAGAAGCCCAACCAGAGCTAGCTGACGACCAACCACTTGCCCCAGAAACGATCGATTTGTCAATAGAGCTTCCCAAGATGATCGACCTCGTCTCATCAGATCCCACACCTCCTGAACCCGACACTCCTCGCCCACCTCCAGAACCTAAACCACCCGTGAACAGAACGGCCGGCCAGACCTACACCTACGGCGACGCCTTCTGTGGCGGCGGCGGCTCCTCACGAGGCGCAACCATGGCCGGCCTGCGGCTGAGATGGGGCTTCGACTTCAATAAACACGCCTGCCTGACCTGGCGTACCAACTTCCCCTTCGCGCACTGCCACGAGCTGCCAGCCCACGAATTCGTCGACCTCTCAAAGACGGACTCCAACCCGGACGCCATGAAAGTCGACATCCTGCACCTCTCGCCACCATGCCAGTTCTTCTCGCCAGCCCATACAATTGAAGGCACGGATGACGAGATGAACACGGCGAGTCTTTTTGCGGTGCAGGAGGTCATTGAGGTGGCCAGGGCGAGGATCGTGACGCTGGAGCAGACGTTCGGGATTGCGTGTTCGAGGTTTCGATTCTATTTCAATGCGTTGATCCAGATGTTTACCACGCATGACTTCTCGGTTCGGTGGGCGATCGTGCCACTGGCGCAGTGGGTAAGTCCTCATCCCTCTTTCTACTCTCTCTGCCTTCCGCCCAAAACCTGACCTGATATCAGGGATTACCGCAAAGACGCCAGAGGCTGATCATCATTGCTTCGTGGTAAGGCGTTCCGACAGTTAGAAGACAGGAAAAAAGAACTGACTGACGCACAATCTATCACAGCCCAGGCGAACCCCTCCCCCTAATGCCACCGCCAACACACTCCGCAACCGGGCCCATCCCACCCCTCAACCTCCCTCCCTTCGTCTCCGCCAACATCACCCTGGCGTCCATCCCGTACAACGCGTCGGATCACGACATCAGGTCTGTCATCTGGGACCCGGAGCGCTACCAGACGCCGTGGGACGGCACCAAGATCCTGCCTCGCGCCATGACCACCTCGGGAGGGCAGAACTACCATCCGTCGGGGAAGAGGGACTTGACGCTGAGGGAGTATGCGAGTCTGCAGGGGTTCCCGCCGAAGCATTGCTTCAGGGGAACTTATGTGAAGAAGCAGATAGGGAATGCAGTGCCGCCTGTGGTGGCGAAGGTGTTGTTTGGGCATTTGAAGGGAAGCTTGGAGAGGGAGGATGGGGTTGAGGGGCCGGAGCTGATTGAGTAGGAGGACGACAAGTTTATGTAGGAGTTGCGGACGGTGAGTTTGGGGCGTAAGGAATTTGAATGGTAAATATTTTGAATGATGCAGATGTCTGTCCAAAAGCAGAATGCCATCCACGTTAGAGACTTGTCTGAGATGGGCTCTGCGCAACCACTCTTCCATCCCTGAGTTAGAGAAATGACTACACGTAAAGCATCACAAGAAGCGTGCAGAACCAAGAGAATCATGACCGACATGGACTCAATTGAACTCTTAATTCTAGATGGGATGCTATGCTATGACAACCTCTGCTCACATATCTCCCGGCCCTTGTGGTATTTTGTGTACCTCCACTTGGAACGGGCGTCAATCGAAAGAGCACCGACGCAGTCAAATGTGCACCGCAATTTTGTGCATCAAGTAATAGCTTCCTGTATTCCACAAGTCAGTCAACGTCCTTGAAGTTTCTGCAGAATACTTGAGACTTATAATGTGGGAGCTCAGAGATCTTGGTTAGATTGTGTTCAATACTCCGAAGAGTTCACTATTTTCAGTGCGTTTTTTTTTCATTCATTGCTCGGGTAGGAGACTGGCAGATGGGCTGCCAATAATAGAGAAGAGAGAGAGCCTACCGTATGCCAGGTGTCCTTTCCTCCCCTCTTGTATCCTTAAATGTATTCCGTCGCGCCCTGACAGATGCGGCCCAAGCCCTATAAGTCCTTCGACACGTTAGCTAGATGTCTTTGCGTAAGGACAAAAAGAGCTGGAGCGTGGAGGAAGGTGTTCAGTATATGTAAGAATGAATCTCATCCTATCGAGTGATATAGCATCCCCGGCGAGGGAGCCACCAAACGAGGTCGATCGCAAATTATATCATCATGTAGGGGATAAAAAGATAATGCAGAGACGGCGGGCGAACTTACAATCGAAGTTTGCAATCTCGCGGGTAGAATATGTACCATGATTGCGAGAGCCACGAATTGTGGGAAGAAAGTGCGAGAAGATCCTGATGATGAAAACATGGTGTGGAAAAGAAGATTCTCGCCTTTTTCAAGCTCCGATTAATCTTCCGCGCTAGATGGCGCTAGTTAGGGTGGAAATTTTAGCGAGGCTGTAGCCCACACAAGGTGATTTCAGATCGCGACAACCACCACAGCAAAGCAAATCGACAAACCTCACGACAACATCGTCCAGTACGTGCCTACAACATTCTCGCAACCTCCAGACGACCAACTAACTAATATTCCCCAGCATAACGAAAAATGGGTGACGCAGAGATCAAGGCATCGTCATGGAGACTGGTCGAGGTCGGCCGTGTCGTCCTCATCGCCCAAGGACCTTCTGAGGGCAAGCTGGCTGCGATTGTTGAGATCATCGATCACAAGCGCGTATGTGGAAAAGCAGAAATTTTGGAATCCAGGAGTGTAATGACTGATTGAAATGCAGGCTCTCATCGATGGCCCATCTACAGACACCAAGAGCGCTGTCCCCCGTCAATCTATCGCCCTCTCGAACGTCGTCCTGACCCCTCTTATTCTCGAGAATCTGCCCCGTGCTTCGCGCACTGGTGTGGTCAAGGCACACTGGGAGAAGGAGGGTATAGAGGCAAAGTGGCAAGAGAGCGCGTGGGCCAAGAAGCGCAGCCAGAAGGAGCGAAGAAAGGCACTCACGGATTTCGAGCGATTCAAGGTTATGCGATTGAGAAAGCAACAACGCTTCGAGGTCCGAAAGTCTTTGGCGAAGCTTAAGGCTGCGGCTTAGAGGGTTTCTTTGGGGGTCGGGGCTGCGATCATGAGTGGATTGGGTTGCTGGATTCTTTTGCTTCTATGGAAGCTTTGTATCCTAGCGTCAAATTTGACAGGCGTCAGAGCATAGGGACTTCACAAAGACAATCAAGTGCTTTCATGGAAATGCAACTACTTGGGTTACGACGTGGTGATGCCACTGAATGCAACTTGGGGCTGGGAAGTAGTCCACCATCAAGATTAGCCAGAATGTGAAATGACAATAAAAAAATCACCCAATTTCACGTAAAATTCGAAATAAAATTCTCTATGTATTCTAATGCAAATCAATCTCCCATGAAAGTGATCATGTAGCCTTGCCATCAACACGTAGATCCAACCATTCCGGTGGCCTAAAATATAACCGAACTCACAGCCCTAAAAGTTTTTCCCAAACAGTCGACAGGCCAGTACATTGTACCTCCAACTCACCTTTCAAATTACCAGGCAAGTCTATTCAGTTCTACCCATTGTCTCAAGGCGTGCTCAAGATTCACCGACGTTCTCCGAATCCGCTTCAGAACCTGCGAGGGAAAGCGCACACGAGAACATTCGAAAAACGTCAATAACATCTCTCCACCACAACGCAGCTGCTAACACCTTCATCTCGACAACAGACACTCGACAACAGACATACCTCACCCAATATGTCGAACCCACGTATCGAAGAGCTCCCAGATGACGAGCCAGTCACCAAGAACGTCACCGCGGAGGATGATGCATCTTCTGACTCCGATTCCGAGGGAGAGGCTGCTGAGTCTGGAATCCCCGCCGAGGGTCAAATCGTCCACTCCCGCAACGAGAAGAAGGCGCGCAAGTCGATCTTGAAGCTCGGTCTTACTAGAGTTCCTGGCATCACCCGTGTCACCCTGAGACGTCCAAAGAACGTGAGTACTCCAAGTCTAACAGCAAGCTCCAATTGAGTCCACCGGGCTATTGCAATGTCATGGAAGCACGACGGGCGCCCGCAGAGACGACTCTGGGATTGGCGCACATTTTGAATAATTTGAGATCTATCAGAAACCCTAATACTAATTTCAATTCCACTTGCAGATTCTGTTCGTCATCAACCAGCCCGAGGTCTACAAGTCACCAAACAGCAACACCTACATGTAAGCTCTTCAGCCTGCCCGCAACACGTAGCCTACTGATGTACTGTTAGTGTCTTTGGTGAGGCCAAGATCGAGGATCTCAACTCCCAAGCTCAAGCTTCCGCTGCTCAACAGCTCGCTGCCCAAGAGTCCCACGACCACGCTGGCCACGACCATGCCGGTCACGACCACTCCGGACACGACCACGGCAAGGGCAAGGCTATCGAGGCTGATGACAAGAAGGACGACGAAGAGGACGACGGAGAAGAGGTTGATGCGTCTGGTCTCGAGGACAAGGACATTGAGTTGGTCATGACCCAAGCCAATGTCTCGCGCAACAAGGCCGTCAAGGCATTAAAGGAGAACGATAATGACATTGTCAACTCTATCATGGCTCTCAGCATATAGATAGTATACGCTGTCATGTCCGTCTTCCTGGAGCTTCACTTGGTGGGTGAAGGAGGGTTGGTGGTGATTGCATACGATGCATCTTTCCAACGATCTGTAATTTGAAAAGCATTTGCAGACTTCAATGCCACACTCTCAGACTTCTTTCTTGCCGTACATATAACTCCGACTCTGCTGTGACTTGCATGCAACCGTCTGGCCTTCGAGTGATGCTTCAACCATTCTACAGAATAAAATATCTATAAAAAAACCATGTTCGGAATGTAGCATATCACGTGATGTGGCTAAGCTCTTGTCGCCGAAGCTGTCGATTTTAGGATTCAATGCACCCACCACTCCTCCCCTCTCTACAATTCTCACACCCACATCACAATGGCAGCCGGAGTAAGTTGAGTCGCTCAATCGAATCCCAATTTCCTCTGCGGAGCTCTATCACGCCTCTGAGCAGTGCCGCGATGCAGAAACCTTTCCGAGGCGTCCTGGAGTCCGCACCTCCTCCACAGCATCTCAGCTAACGTATCTCTCCTTCCAGCGAAGTGCAGCACTCAAGCTCGACTGGGCTAAGGTTACCCAATCACTCGGACTCCGAGGCCAAACAGCCGCCTCCCTCCAGGCCTTCAAGAAGCGCAACGACGATGCCCGCCGCCGCGTGCAAATTCTCTCCGAGCAGCCATCCAAGGTTGACTTTGCCCACTACCGCGGCGTCCTCAAGAACCAGGCTGTGATCGACGAGATCGAGAAGCACTTCAGCACGTTTAAGCCTGCGACCTACGACGTAGGCAGGCAGATCAAGGCCATCGAGGCGTTCGAGGCACAGGCCGTGAAGAATGCTGAGGAGACCAAAGGCCGGGTGGATATGGAGTTGAAGGATCTGGAGGCAACGCTGAAGAATATCCAGACTGCGAGACCGTTTGATGAGCTCACTGTGGTACGTATTGCTGCGGTAGATAATTTGTGGGACGGGCTGATGACGGTTATGCTTTTAGGACGAGGTTGCTGCTGCTCGACCTGATATTGATGAGAAGACTTCTCAACTCGTTTCCAAGGGACGCTGGTCTGTGCCAGGCTACAAGGTATGTATTTGCAATGAATTCATGTCCTTGTTGGACGGATGGCTGATTTCATTGCAGGAGAAATTTGGCGACCTTTCCGTCTTGTAGACGGCCCCTTCGAATCCTTCCCTATGTCTGTACTAGTGTAAATAGTTCTCTGAACAAAGAGCAAACGCATGAGAATGCACGATTGAGCCTGAATGCTTAGTGATACATTTCTCTACAATACGCTCAAATACTAGGAACGATGCTTGGGTGTTGTCAAACTTATCGGAACTTGTATACAGATTGCATGCAAGTCATTAATAACTCTAGGATCATGGCGATCCAGAGTAGCAACTAGTTATATCTGTGGACCCTCACAACTTGCTTCTGTCCTTCCGTCTATTCATTACATCATAGAGTACTTTTAAGGGAGCTTTTCAAGCCTTTCAAAATCAATCTGGCGAAGACAGATTGTTCAACTATTCGTCTGTTAGAGCGTAAGTGTAGATAGAGACAAAGGCTGTGGGCAATCCTTTGCAGTGATGCAAAATGCTCTTCACTGATGATACTCCTTCGTCTGGGTCGGGAAGTATCATTGTAGTGTAAGGTGGTCTGGAAGCAAGCATTCGCTGGGCAATATGGGAAGGTATTTTCCCTCGAGTAACAAATACTCTATAGAGAATTGTATGAGGAATTTTTGTCTTAGCAGGCACACAACATAGGTCGCGTTTTATTTTGCTTAGTATCTATACACCCTACACATTTACATCGGGCATTGCTATCACCATTACCCTCTGCTGCGCCCCATCTGCGCTGATATATATCAGGGTGTTGAAAGGGAAGGAGAATGGAAGTCAGAATGGCTAGTAAGAACCAGACGAGCAGAATCCAACTATGTCGTTATTTTTGAACGCTTAGGCTTGAGGCAGGGAGGCAGTCTTTTGCTGAGGATTCAGCGCTAGACCTTGGGAATCGGTTGAAAGATGGTGTATATTACATGTTGGTTGACTCTTGAAGAGCTGATTGATTACCTAAGGTCGCCATCCCGATTCTGGAATGTCTGATATGCTTATGAATCTAATGTACTTGCAACTTAACGGCCTTGTTTCTGGCATGATGGTTTTCTTAGAGGTGGACAAGGCCGATGAAGTCCTTCTTATCTCGGATGACAACTTATCATATAGATGAAAAGCACTACCTCTCACATATTTGAATGACTAAATCAAGACTGCCGTCTGAGCCATGTAAGAATGTAAAAGATCTGTTTTCAACGAAGCTCTCGTCGCTACCAGATTAAACGGATACGATTTATATAGCGCTATTCAAGCGACTTCAGATCAAAGCAATAAATAACTCCTGCAAAAGCGGAAAGGGATTAAAAACATATTAATAAAGCTAGTGACACCGTACACTTTGTTTTTCTTGTGGTAGAATTGGCTCTAATAGCCGGAACAAAAAGAAGTGTCTTGCGTACCGCAAACCATACCTAGGAGTAATCAATTGGTCTTGCGTTTAGTCCGCTGTTTTCTCATATCTATGCCCTTTCGCGATCTTGCAACAAATCGACTTTTCGAAGTAGCTTCTTTGCCTTCCGTCTACGATTTCTGCGGCCCGGCTCTGAAAATCATTAGCCGGCACAAAGTAGCATTTAGTTTAAGAGGTTGAGGTACCGGTATGTGAAATCGTGATCCATTTTGTTCGAGGCAT
Organism: Drepanopeziza brunnea f. sp. 'multigermtubi'; assembly: GCF_022702325.1. Lineage (NCBI taxonomy): Eukaryota > Fungi > Ascomycota > Leotiomycetes > Helotiales > Drepanopezizaceae > Drepanopeziza > Drepanopeziza brunnea. Next base: position 490,756 of record NW_027094064.1, on the reverse strand, counting down.
TACGGAAGAATCTTTGGCCGATGACATACCTTATCCCGGCTAAGCTCAACTGACAGGCAGTGACAGCGCGCTAGCGGGGATCCTTTTAAAATTGTCGATGGGTAGGGACTTGAGCAAGAAGCTTGATCTACCCATTGACGCCTCACTTCCGTTACCTCCTGGGTACACTCTCGTTGGCTCTTACCTTGTCCAATGGCCTTACTCGCGATGCAATTATAACTGCCTCTCGAGCCCAAAGTAGTTTCTGGACCCGCTCACTTTGATCTTCGAGCTGCCCCCTATTACACGAGGCTGAGGGCAGTCCAGAACCCTCATCGGCGCAATGGAGCACCAAAGTCCTGCGAAAAAGCAGGGATTCATTATACATAGTACGACAGATGATGAAGTGTAAGAGAAATTCTACAATTTCTTGCAAAAGCTCAGGCTCTGACGTTTTACAGATGGTGGAACTTGGTGTATTGCGTTGGTGGAGCATTATTTTTCGCGGCAATATATCTGTACTATGGGCTCAGGCTCTTTACTTGGTTCTCTGGAGAAGGAGAGGAGATCATAAAGTACGCGGTTGACGTGCCCAATCCTCCGGGTAATGGCACGGTCATGGAGAAGCCCTCCATCAAGGCGCGGGAACTCCAGAGCAGTACTACGGCACGCAGACTAACAATGAGCAGGCTCATGGCTCAACTGCTATCCAATGCTATGCACCGGCTACTGGCGAGTTCTTGGGCCTCGTAAATCCTGCCACACCCGAGGGAATCGACCGCGCAATCGAGAAGGCTCAGTCGGCGCAAGAGAAATGGAAGAATACAACATTCCCACAAAGAAGACAGGTCCTACGGTGCTTACTCAGATTCATACTGGATAACCAGGAGGATATCTGCCGGGTTGCTTGTCTGGACTCGGGCAAGACTATGATCGATGCTACACTGGGAGAGATTCTTGTTACGGTTGAGAAGCTCCGCTGGACTCTGAGACATGGGGAGAAGGCTTTGAAGCCCTCACGCAGACCGACAAATCTCCTCATGATGTACAAGAAGAACACGGTTGTGTACGAGCCTCTCGGCGTGGTATCTGCACTTGTTTCTTGGAACTACCCTTTCCACAACTTGATTGGACCCATGATCTCTGCTATTTTTTCTGGAAACGGAATTATTGTTAAGGCATCAGAAAATACGGCGTGGAGTAGCGCCTACTTTTCGCTCATTGTGAAAGGTGCTCTTCATGCGTGCGGTCACAATTCTAATCTGGTCCAGGTTGTTACCACTTGGCCTCAGACTGCGAACTACTTGACATCTCACCCATCCATATCTCATGTTACATTCATCGGCAGCCGACCTGTTGCAAAGTTGGTTGCAGCCTCTGCTGCCAAGTCTCTTACCCCTGTGGTTGCGGAGCTGGGTGGAAAGGATGCCGCTATCATTTTGGACTCAGCCGAGAAAGACGTTCCTCGCATTGTTGAGATTCTTCTACGGGGCACTTTCCAGGCCGCTGGCCAAAACTGCATTGGTATCGAACGCATCATCGCTTGTCCCCTGGTCTACGATCAACTCGTGACGAAGCTTGAACCAAGAATAAGAGCTCTTCGAGTAGGGTCAGCTCTAGATGCACCAAAAGACTCTCAAGTAGACGTCGGAGCCATGATCTCAGACGCCTCTTTCGACAGACTTGAAAATCTGATTGCAGCCGCCGTTAAGGATGGCGCTCGCTTACTCGCAGGCGGCCACAGATTCAACCACCCAGTGCACCATTCAGGCCACTACTTCCAGCCTACTCTCCTCGTGGACGTTACCGCTGAAATGGCCATCGCGAAGGAGGAATGCTTCGGACCTATTTGCGTGTTGATGAAGGCCAAAAATGCCGAAGAAGCTTGCCGTATTGCTAACACTCCTGACTTTGGTCTTGGAGCCTCTGTTTTCGGTCAGCCAGGCTCCACCATTGACGCCTGTATCAAGAGCCTTAAGACGGGTATGGTAGCAGTCAATGATTTTGCAGTCTTCTACGCTGTGCAGCTTCCTTTCGGAGGCCAACGCGGTAGCGGATACGGCCGATTTGCAGGCGAGGAAGGCTTAAGAGGATTGTGCAATATTAAATCCATCTGCGAAGATCGGTTCTTCTGGGCCGGTATCAAGACGGCTATTCCAAGCCAGATTCATTACCCGATTCCAGACACGAAGAAGGGGTACGAATTCACGAGGGCAGTGGTGGAGATTGGGTATGGGGTCGGCTTGTGGGAGAAGATTCAAGGGCTGAGGAGGATGATGAAGAACTCGTAGAGTGGTTGCGTTCACGAGGTGGTATGCGCGCTGATATATAACCCAACGAGAAGATAGCATACGTATACATTGCCGGTTCGAAGCGTTCCGAGTGATCTGAGCGCTGGGAGACACGATGATAGAGAAGCAGATAGATCAAAGTAGAAATAAGCAAGGAAAACAGAAAGTCGAAAGCTCTGCTCAGTCAAAAGGAATCAGAGTCTGGCAGATGAAGAACTCCTCTTCTGCCAGAGCGGGCTACACCTACATACCTCTGTAGCCATTTAGAGTACCGACTGAGACTGGGAGAACCCAGAACCCAGAACATAGCGGGATCGGAAACGGTGGTCCCGGAGCAGATGTGGGTGGGTGGGCGGAATCGCCTTTTGACTGACGCTTTTTCTCTCTCCGCCCCCCCTCTCTCTCTGTCTATGCATAGGTATGTTTTTTGACCTATGAATTAGTGTGATCCGGGAGTCTCCTGTCCTTGATGTCCCAAGGGTGAGAAGTCCAAATAGGATGCTGTCGGGTGCATCTGTCGTCCATTCAACTCAATCAGAATGGCCCTCTGCCCTGGAGATACGGTGACCTGTGGAGGAGTAGCTAGGTCTAGAGATGATGGGGGAATCATAGAGGAGGATTGGATCTTGTCTGGCTTTCACGAGATTTCATTTATTGAGCTTCGCTTGAAGAGCGCGGAACGTGAAATTACCTGAGAAAGTGACTTGGAGATTGCGTGAGGGTGTTCGAGATTAACGCAACGTCTGACTTTGATGTAATCTTACAGAGCTCAGAAAATACTGTAGAAATGGTGACAAAGCAGCTACACACCAACTCGCGATCACCTACACCGTCTCAATATACCTTCGCACCTCCCTATTCACAAAATTAGCATCTTCCTGTACAACCGAGATATGTTCCACATGAGGGGCTGTGTAGAAGGTGTCGGTCGTACCAATCTGTTACGGCTTCATCCCACAGCCGAATCTCGTGCTCTCTCGTCCCCCCATAATGCTCCACGAACTCATCTCCGAATACTTCTCTCGCTACGCTCTCCGGCCTCATGAACCGCTCCGTGGCCTCCTTCAGACTCTTCGCCAGTCGCACACCGGGATCTGCCTTGCCGCCAACATCTTGCCCCTTGCCAAGCGGCGCCTGCTTAATCTCAAGTTTCTTCTCCACGCCTCGCCAGCCCAGAGCTAGGATAGCAGCCAAAACGTAGAAAGGGTTTGTGTCCGCGCCTGGGACTCTGACTTCAAATCGCGTCGCGCCAGACTTGGCAGTTGGTGGCGCGATGAGTCGGATAGAGGCTGCACGGTGCTCTAATCCCCAGGACACGGTGACAGGCGCCCAGAAGTTCTCCACGAGGCGCTTGTACGAGTTTACAGTAGGTGCGAGAAGAGGCATGATGTCTGGGAGACCTTCTAGTAAACCTGCGAGGAAATGCCGGCCCATGTCAGATAGGTTCTCGGTGTCTGTCCATTCTGCATTCGTGTCTTTCTTGTCGCGGCAGAATAGGTTCTTGCCCTGCTTGTCCACGATGGAGATGTGCATGTGTCCGCTGTTCCCTGGGAGACCTTGTCTAGGTTTTGCCATGAAGCAGGGTGTAATGCCGTAACCTGTCGCTATCGACTTGACCACATACCTGGGTCTATTAGCCATTGCCTTTCCGAGCCTGGGGGGTGACTGACTTGAATAATGCAGCCTTGTCTGCCATTTCTTGGATCTCTCCAAATGCCAAGGCAGCCTCGAAGACTCCAGGTCCACTCTCCGTATGCCACCCTTCTATTCCACAATTGAACTTCTCGCACGCATCAAAGATCCCATAATAGTAATCCTTGTTTTGTACTGGTCGAGTCAGACTGTATCCGAACATGCCTTCGGTCAGAGAAGGCAGAGCATCAACGGGGTTGTTCTTGAGGAAAGTCGCAGTGGAGGAAGTGTTTCGTTCGGCGAGAGGGCCGCCGCTGCTATCTGCAGAGGGGGTTTTGAATTGAAAAAATTCGTATTCAGCTAGAACATGGTCAGCAAGCAATGCAATTGCCCTGAGTATCAAACACACCTCCGGCCATAGCACCATAACCACTTGCGTGCAGTTTATCCACGGTGCTTTTCAGCAGACCTCGAGGGCAAGCACTGACAGGCTCCCCCGAATCCGGGTCCTTGAAGTAGATCAGGAAGAACGGCACATTGTCCTCCCACGGTATCCGCCTGAAGCTACTCAAGTCTGGGATGGCAATAAGATCATGGTAGCCGTTCTCGGCATTGCTGACCTTCAATTCGCGGAAGTATGTCTGGTCGTGCATATCCCACCCAAAGACCACCGAGCAGAAGCCGAAGCCCTCCTTTGCGATGCCCAGGAACTTCTTCTTCGAGATCAGCTTGCCACGCAAAATGCCATCGACATCCACACCCGCCAGCTTGACCTTGGTGTCATTCTCTAGAAGCTTTGGCAGCGAATCCAGGGTAACTTCTTGTTCCGACATTGTGGTGAATGAAGGTGGGGGGTGTTGGCTGAGCTCGAAGCTGAATCAGGGAGGGGTCGCTAATTCGCTAATTTGCCAATTCTTGTTCTTGAGGCTTGTCGGTTGCACTGACAGTACCGAAGAGCCTCTCAATCCGAGGAGAGATCTGTACTGTAAATAACACCAAAATAAAAGAAGAAGAACGTGAGAAGATGAGTGTAACAAGAACGTAATCCGGATGGATCTCACGATAAGAAAAGCACGCAAGGACACAAGGAAGCTACCCCCTGGTCAGGCGGCCCAGTCCAGGCCAGCCCGAGGGGTGACAGATGGCTACACGAATCGACATCATTGAGGTTGAGGAGCGCGGATTTGTATATTTGTATAAATATCATCAGAGCACGGCATAGAGAGGAGAGAAAAAAGAAAAGAGGGAGTATGAGAGATGTCTATACATACTGGATGTATGTATGTGTTCCTATCTGTCTCAAGGATCAGGCTCGCCTCCAAGAAAATTCTGCCGATTAAGCTGATTACTAATACCAAGACTAAGCACGTTTTTTGCGAGGGGAAGTCTTGAAAGCTTTACGTAGTTGGCAAGGCGGTGAGGAGCCACGGACGGTCTGGTACCGAGGTAACTGTACCGTATTCCCAGCTCTTGGGACTGGGACTGGCACGACGGTCGAGTGCATCCTAGTGCAACCCGAGGCACGCTCAACCACCCTCCAGCTGAGCAAACACGTACATACATGTAAATATAAGTACATAGAGTAAATCTGATATGGTAATAATAATGGTTTGCCATATGACCGACAGTCAGGCAGTCCAGCGTGAGTGATGGAATATCAATGAACCAATGACCGTAAAGAAAAGTACCAAGTAGCGGTAGTTGCGCGTACTTCTATCTACTTCTTACGGAGTACACATGGATAAGCGGTCAAAACAAAAGATAAGGGGAACTCCCCGGCCGAGAACGGACCTTCCATGACATGACATTATCACACGTCAATTCCACTTTGTGTGACTCGATCCTCGTTAAGACTTCAAGACTTCACGACCTCACCTCAAACAGATACAACCAACTACGGTACCTACCTACCACCAAGCCCTCTTCTTCTCATCTTGTCTAAAGGTATCGCCATACCTGCCCTTATCGCACTCGTCTATCTATCTGTAAGTGAGTTGCTAGCTTGCTAGCTACAACTAGTTGTCCACTCCTCCCGACCATTCATGATAATAAGCGAGATCTACAATATAATTTATCCATCCATCTGTTCTTCTGTCCTTCCGAGTGAAGTTATCACCATTTGCTATTATCAAGTCGCTGATTCTGTCTCTCAGACCACGAACACACACGCTTTGACTTCAAAGAATACACCTACCAAGCCTTTAAGATGGCAGACTCCAGAGGCAGCAGCGAGGGCAAGGTCCACACTATCAACAGTGTTGGCATGGGAAGACTGACTGGCAAGAACGCCATTGTCACCGGAGCTGCCGGGTGAGTTCTGTCTCCATCCTGTCCACGGTTTGGACCATTCGTTGCTTCTTTGCCTTTGCAACGAGTCCCCAGTCTGCATATTGTGGGCTTGAGTCACCTGGGGCCAGATCCACGTGATAGGCCTCTCCCTCCCGCCCTGTTGTCTTTGATAGTCATTGATAGTCAAAAGAGACGAGTCCATGAGGCTCTGCAGAATTCGATATAGCTACCCTTAACACATCTTCTAAGCCTTGATAACATTTCCAATCATTTCCAAGAAGAACACCTGCTTATACTCCCCCAGAGGTATCGGTCTCGAGACATGTATTCTCTTCGCCAAAGAAGGCGCCAACGTCCTCATGGCCGACATCTCCTCCGCAGCCCTCGATAAAGCCTCCACCAAGCTGAAACAACTCGTCCCATCCGCCCTCAAAGTCGAGATCAAGGTCTTCCCTCCTTCTTATCACCTAACCCAAGGCCCAGCTAACACCCCCAGGTCTGCGACGTCTCCAAGGAAGCCGACGTCCAAGCCCTCGTTGAGACCGTCGACGCTTGGGGTGGCGTAGATGTCATGTTCAACAACGCAGGCATCATGCACGCTGACGACGCCGACGCCATCGACACTTCTGAGAAGATCTGGGATCTGACGCAAGCCATCAACGTCAAGGGCGTGTGGTTCGGCTGCAAGCACGCCGTAATTTCCATGCGCAAGTTCAAGAAGACCAAGGGCTCTATTATCAACACCGCCTCCGTGGTTGCCTTGGTTGGATCGGCCACTCCTCAACTTGCATACACTGCGTCTAAGGGTGCTGTGTTGGCGCTGACGAGAGAGCTGGCTATTGTGCATGCGAGAGAGGGCTTGAGATTCAATGCTCTGTGCCCCGCTCCGCTTAACACACCGTTGCTGCAGGACTGGTTGGGCGATGATAAGCCTAAGAGGCAGCGACGCGAGATTCATTTCCCGAGCGGTCGCTTTGGTGAGGCTATCGAGCAGGCGAATGCCGTTCTGTTCCTGGCGAGCGACGAGTCGAGCTTCATCAACGGTCAGGTAAGTTCCTACCTACATGCATATTTCGAGTTCACGATTCGAAGTCTTGGGATACTGACATGGGCAGGACTTTGTCGTCGACGGCGGCATGACCAAAGCCTACGTTACCCCCGAAGGCCCACCCCTCGCTGGACCCAAGAACAACGCCCTGCTCTCCGAGCAAGTCGACGCTATCCGCGGCACCGGCATCTAAACCGCGATCCCGATACCCATTCTTCTCCCGAACGCGAGGATCGATTTCTGGGCCTTGGCGTTGCTTGCATCTCTCCTGTTACACGGCTGACACGGTCTCGTTTTTTATCTATCTCTCCGTTTTTTCTTCTTCTCTATTTCTTGGTCATTTTTGCAAATTGTACTTACGATTGTTGAAATTCACGACACAGAAGAATTAAACGAGATGAGAGAAGAGAGGACACGAAGACTTCTCTGCACGGGATGTCGAAGCTTCTCAGCGACGCATAGATAGCCGGGTGACCTGATGCTCTAACGCGTTCTAATGAATTCCTCAACCCCCATCTTTCACAAATTTTCTCGCCCTGCTTGCTACATGGATCAGATATGATCTCCGCCTCGCTTCTCCTTGGGACCAACCGGTGTGCACATGGATGTGAGTCAGTGGGACGGACAGATCGAACGTATTAGTTGGTACCTATTAAAATTTTGGTATCGGCTCTGATTCGTTTCGCATTTGGCTAGTTCAAGCGTTCATTCGTCTGTTCGTGCATTCTTTCTCAGTGTCTCGATGGAGCATACGGGTGACACGGTGCTAGGTATCCCTAATTCATGGGGTATATCCGCGCACCTCTCAGACGTGTACGTTACGTGAGTGAGGAAGGGAGGGGTGTGCTGTGTACTGTTATGTTTGCGGGGGGCTTAGGTAGGTACTTACTTGTGTTACAGCGTCGCTGGGGAGAGAGATTGGGAGAGACTGGGGGAGAAAGAGAGGCTGGGAGAAGACCTCTCCTCTCCTCTCCTCTCCCCTCCTCCATTCCAGGCCACGCCCGACAGGACAAGCCACACTGAGCGAAATTCAAACCCTTTCACTCGAGATTATTCGCAGACAGACATATATACCCACACACCCATACACCCACATACCATACACCCATACACACCCATCCTCCAAACTCCAACCTCCAACCCTCAAACCTTTTCACATTCACACCTATCCAGTAAACAATACACACAAGCAGACCCAACCCAACCCAGCCCAGCCCAGCCCAAGCCAGCCCAACGCAACCCGAACGGTATTCAATTCCGGATTCCGGGCAGCTTGGCTGGGCTTAGCTTGCTACCTACCTACCCACCTACCCACCTACCCACCTACCCAGGAGAACGACGACGACGACGACGACGACGACGACAACGGGGGCAGAAAAAGTTGAGAGCCAGCCATCCATCCATCTGTCCATTCATTCATCCATTCATTCATTCATCGTGCATCTTATGAACCTTGAACACTTAACCATTAACCCCCTCTCCCTCCGGCTATCCCTCCCGCCCTCTCCCCACACGCCCCGAGTAGCTCTCCACAAGCCGCGAGTAGCTCTCCACAGATCCAGTAGTGAACAGCAAGCACACACATACACACACACATACAGAGACAGAGAGTAATAAAGATAAATCGATCCATACGTTCAGTTCAGTTCGATTCCGCTTCTCTATTCACCTCTTCGCTGACGCCTCTTCGCTAATGCCTCTTCACTAATGCCTCTTCACTAATGGCTCTTCAATAATGAAGAATCCAGCAGATCACATGCACTGCCAGGCGCCGCTCTGCTCCTCCACTGTTGTCAAAAGCCAAGCCAAGCCAAGCAAGCCAAGCAAGCCCGCTCACTCCTGCCGGCACGAGAGAGGGGGAAAAAAAACATAAAAGAAAGAGAATTAGAGCGTCAGATCCAGAAAATGCATTTGAAGCTAAGACTTTTACATTCTAGGATGCTTGCATGCAACATTGCGCCGTAATTGCCCACTCGCCCACTCCCTCTAATCAAGCGGGATACCTTCGTACTCGGCGAAGCCGAGTGAGAGGTTCATGTTTTCTATTCCAGATGTTAGTCTTGTTAAGTACGGATTTGGAGCGATGGCGTGATAGAGGAAGGAAAGGCTCATGGAAGTGCGGGTATTATGAGAGAGAACTTACGCAAACACTGAGTAGCAGCCCCCTTCAATAAATTATCAATCGTCGCACAAACAACGACTCGCTTCCCCGAGCTGTGCACGCCAAATCCGCCAATCTCAACACCATGCTTGCCGCTAATATTCTTCACGCTCGGCGGCTCCCCAATGACCTTTACCAGTCTCTCGCCCGCATAACGCTCTTGATATAGCTGGCGGATGTCTCTGCTCGTCATGCTCTGCTTGAGCGGAATGCTGATCGTGTGGTGGATACCCTGGAACCAGACTGCGACGTGGGGGACAAAGGCAACCTCAGCGCCAAGCTGCGAGCTGATCTCGCGCTCGTGGATGTGGTCAGTCAAGCTGTACGGAATGATGTTGCCGGTCAGGTTGTCGACATCGTTTTTGGGGCTAGGCTTGGTTCCTGCGCCGGAGTAGCCAGACACACCGAAGACGGTAGGTTGGCCGCCGAGGAAGGGGACGAGAGGTGCAATGCCTATTTGAGCGGCGGTTGCATAACATCCCGGGTTGGCGATCCGGGTGGCCTTGGAAATCTCAGATCTGTTGACAAGCTCGGGAAGACCATAGGTCCACTTGCTGTCGAATCGGTAGTCAGCCGAGAGGTCGACGATGACGCTATTTTGAGGACCCTTGCCTTCGTTGACGGCATCGACGAATGGCTTGCAGACGCCGTTGGGGAGAGCCATCACCCAGCAGTCGACTTCTCCGTTCTCCTCCATGCGGCGGACGTCCTCAGCCGTGAGGTTCTCGTAGGTAATGTCTCGCTTCTCGTAACCCTTGAGCTTCTGGCCAGCCAACTCACGCGATGAAACGTGGCGGAGGTCCATATTTGGGTGAGCATTAAGAAGGCTGATGAGAGCCTGTCCCGTGTATCCTCGGGCGCCAATCAAGGCGACCTTGGCTGGCTGCTCCTTAGAAGAGTGTTTGGAGCCAAAAGGAGGGTTTGGGTTGGTGGTGGTAGCATACCCACGTGACGAAGAAGCGAATGTGCGGGGGGTGGATGGGCGAGTAGTCATGGAGACAGGTCTGTGAGCGCTGGTGGAGAAGGCCCGCGCTTGTTGCCGTTGTGGCTGACCAACATGGTGTATGGAAGCGCTCATTCCGCTGGCAGCTCTCGCAGCTCGATGGAGACGCTCCTCCAGGTTGGCATCACCGAGCATAGCACGGCCGTGCTTGGTAAATTCAGTCATAAGCTGCTTGACCTCGTCTCCATTCTCAATCCCGTACCAGAACATGACCTCCCCATCCTTCGATAGACTGCCCTCGGCCTTATCAAAGAACCAGGTTAGGTTCTCGTCGTCCTCCTTAACGGTCCAGACCAGCTTTGGGTTGTCCTTCTCGATAGCGGCAAAGACATTGTCTGCGACGTTGGTCAACCATCCGGCCTTGGTGATGGTGAAAGTTGCCAAGTTAGCAAGGCTGCTTTCGGGTGAAGGTGGGAGGACAATGGCAAGAGCATCCATGGGCTCGTCAAAATAGGCCTTGAATTCCTTCTTCTGCAAGCCATCCACGAATCTCTCAACTGTAGCCTTAGCATCAAGACCTTCACGATCTCTGACCAAAACATCCTTGAGCTTCTGAATATCCTCAAATTGCGAAATGGCAGTGGTGGTAGACAACTTGTTGCCTCGTCGGATGAGAGTTCCCGCTCCGGTATCTGTGAACAACTCCTTCTGGAGATCGGCCGGATGAATGATCGCCACACTGGATGTTCGCGGGAGCGTCTCAAGCAGTTGCTTGCACTCCTTGATCTTCAGTCTTGTTCCGTATCGGCACCACCATTGCGACATCAAGTCCTCGTACTCCTCGTCCAGATTAATAGCAGAAATCTTCTCCCCAGTATCAGCATTGAACAATCCTCCCTTCTCAGCCAGAAACACAATCTTCAGAGGTTGAAGCTCCGTGGCCAGCTCCGCAGCTGCAACATCGGCATTGACGTTCAAGACCTGGCCCTCGGGTGTCTCAGCCATTGAAGTCAAGATTGGCAGACATCCTGCGTTGATAGCTGCCTCGATAGGAGCCTTGTTAACCTTGTTAATCTTGCCCACCAAATTGTATTTGGCCTTGTCCAGGTAGTCCGCTCCAAAGACGCCAGAAGTGATCGGTCGGGCACGAACTCCCAGCTCCTCGAGCTTCTCAACCAACTTCATATTCTCCTCCAAGAACAGCTTGCGCGCAACACCCAATGTCTTGCCATCCGTGACCCGGATACCCTCCTCGAACTGGGGCTCCACTCCTGCATCCTCCAGCAGCTTGTTCAATTGTGGTCCAGCGCCGTGCACGACAACGGGGAAAAGGCCGACATGATTTAGGAAGGCGAGGGCAGAGGTGAGGGATTCGAGGTGCTCGGTGAGGATGGCTCCTCCGACCTTAATGACAGCGAATTGCTGCTGCGAGACGGAGCTAAAGTGGGAGAGGTACTGCTGGACCTCTCTCTTCGAGCCAATGTTGCTCAGCAGCTGCACGACCGTAGATCGGGTCGACAGGCTGCTGGATGGGGCAGAGTATCCCCTCCTGTTCGCAAGAGCAGCTGCTGCGCCAGCCTTTGGCACAGTGTGTGCTGAGATCAAGGGCAGACGACTGGCAGCTGTGCATGCCCTTCTGGCGGCAGCGCCAGCCGTGGAACGTAGGGCCAACATCTCGGATGTGCTGGTGGGTTGTGAGGGGAGATTGACGGAGTGTACCGTATATCGAAGGGTCAACCTCCAGCTCTAGCAGAGCACACAGGTGGTTGTCGGCGGTTCCGAGGCTTGATTTCCTGCGCCTTTTATTTCATGGGCGAAGAATAAAAGGCTCACGGCTGGTGGAGGGGTCAACGTTGTCAGATACCAAGGAGGAGAGGGGAGGGAAGGGAAGGCTGGCTGAGAAACAATCGCACCTCGGGCAAGTAATTCAATGGATGGAGTATGAAAACAGGCGAGTTCGCAAATTCATGCCCTCCCCGCTATGTATGTTGACGACGTAATGTAAATACAGTAAAGTCCAGCACAGTGACTCGGGTACGAGAAGATTTTGAAGTGTGGGGAGCGTCATCGGGGTTGGCCCCGGTCTGAAGAAAACCTTGTTGATAAGTATCAGATTTTCGCCCTGCGTTTATCCGTAGTTGTAGTAGGTAGTAGGTGATCAATGATCCAGTACCGGGCCTTCCATGCAGCTGCAGGAAAATGTTTTTTCTGCTTGTTCCATGAGAGAAAAGAGAAAGGATAGGAAAGAAAACAAAGCTTATGGCCACTTGCAACGGCCGAGGACCAGTTGGTTGACTAGCCTAGCTTCCGTGTCCGACAGCTGTCTGGCTCGCTTGAAGAAAGCTTTCCACAACAAGTACTGCAATTGCATCTACAGAGTATATCTACACCTATATCCACAATCTTATCCACACCCAGACCCCCTTTCAACCTTGCCACGAGCCACTTGGTACTCGATCTTCCACTGGTTGGATCCCGAGCAAAGAAGAATCGACACTGCACATTACTGCTTTAGGTTACCAGAGGGAAGGGGAAGGTGTTGAAGAAAGGCAAAGTATGGTACATGCATAACTTCGTTATCAGTCATGATGTCTCCATTAGCTCCTACCCACCAGAATTTCTACATGATACAGAGTGACGCCCAAGGATCCATCGGTCTAAATTCCAAGACAGGCAGACCCAGGGATCCCTCACGGTATGCCGCGCCCTGGGGAAAAGAAACCTTCGTAAAATCAAATAGAACAACTCCAAATCGCTAAACCTTCGTTGAATCCTGCTTGCTCGTAGCCAGCGAGAGTTCACATACAAACAGGATGAGCCATCCCAGCGCTCATGGCAATTTTCTAGCCGTGACACGAATTCATGAGCCATCCCTTGCGTTCAGTATGCGCCCCCATCCGCGTGCTGCTCTTCGTGCTGAATGCACCTATCTGGTGGCCACAACTACTAAGGGGTTAGCTATATTTTGGTTCTGGGTATGAGGCCTTCTTACCAGCTGGTACAATAATAACAATAAGCAAGATGATTATTCCGACAATGAGACACATTCTCATCTTCATGTCTAGCACAATTTTAGCCATTTTTCTGCCAAAATACGAATATCCGACGTACCCTTCCACCACATCTGCTTGCGAACTCTGTTTGCGCCGCGACGGAAGCCTTGTGCGGATACGGCGAGGTTGTCGGTCTTGTCTTGGAGAGAGTCGAGACGTTCGCCACGTTGAGAGACTTTGTTGATGTTCTCGCGCATCACACCAACTGTGTCATCGATTTGCTGTAAAAGAAAATTGTCAGAACATGAATATACAGAGTAATAATCCGCGCGATTCCGGAGGCCATGGTGGTTGTCCAATGCCAAGACTGATGAAGTATCCTCCTGCCTGTGGTGACGAGACTGGAAAGAAAGATCCAGGGCTCATTGAGATAGCAGCGCGGATGTCGCTCAAGTGAAGCTGATGAACGTATATCGCAAGTTGTCGAATCGACTCTTTGCTTAATGCACGCTGGTTGCTCTGCAGCTGCTGCCAGGACCATTCTGAAACCATTCCGCGGCATCTCGAATATCGTCTTGAGACCAGGTCCCATCGATCACCCAGACAATTCCGCAGCCTTGTCTAAACCCCCATATCTGTCTGCAGCGTATGTATTGGAGGCCCCAGTAGGTTCGCATCGCCTTTGGTTGCGCCGGAGGCATCGCTCATCGCCCATCGCTCATCACTCATCGCTCATCGCCCATCGGCCCATCGTCGCAGCATCAACCAGAATCTCATCGTCCACGGCAGGCAGGACGCTGCATCGGCATTTCTCAGGACTCGGAACCAAGGGGGTGACTTACAGCTTGCAGCGCAGCGGTTCTCTGGTTGCCCGGAGCAGAGTTACCTCCGCCCGGTGCTTGGTCGGTTGGGATGTACGGATCATAGGGTCTGTCGCCGGCGCTGGCCATTTTGAAGTATGTATTGATTGAGTTTAGATAGAGAGAAGAGTGTTTATTCGTTGACAAGGTGAGTGCGTGGTATGTTGCGTTGTTGTAGTTGAGAGGTGGAAGGTTGCGAGGTGAAAGTCGGAGGGTGATACGGTATGTAAGGGTGGTTGGTGAGTTTGAGGAGGAGCGTCGTTTCAGCGTTTCACCGTGGCTGCGAAACTTGGGGGGGGGGGGGGGGCTAGGTAGTAGCGTGGGTAATTTAGGAACGACTAATATAGTATATACTTGTACGTAGGAACACGAACAATTTGCTTAAGGTTAATTCCAATAGTGCCGACTGGGATGGAGTTTGTTTGTTTACCTATATCCACACAGAATGGTTCACGGCACGCACGATTCCTCCCAGTTTCTATAGATTCTTTGTGCCTGTCACATGTACGGTACTCCTATGTACGGAGGGGTACGCAAACAACTGCCGCAGCGTCTGGATCCAAACAAATCAAGGGGGCTGTGATACCGATAGGTGGTCGGAGACGGGGATGCCGTGACAACAGCAAGAAAAAAGAAAATAAGGTTTTACGAGATGGCGTCTGCCTGTCTGGACTCTGCCAGCCACTCGAGCTGGCGAATCTGATGAGGCTGGGCTCGGATAGGCGGATAAGGCGGATTCGAACGAAATGTACCGGTACAACCTAAGGTTGGTATTCAGGACTTCTTTGGTCAAGCCCTTTGTGAGTGTTTACGTTGTCGACACAGTATCTTAATTGCCGGCGCAGGAGTATGGAGAACAAGTCTGCCTCTCGTCCTAGGTACCTCTCTTTCATTGTCTACTATCCACTATTGATTAATGCTGGTCTCTCGTTACACAGGGAGGTACGGTACCGGTAGAGGAAGAGCTCGGGATCAGCCCAGCCGCGAGCGTCCTGCCAGAAGCTACTTCTATTCCGATATTCCTGTAACATCCGACTGCTCGTCCTGCTTCTCCTCGCCAAATACCGGTATCCTCCTCAGAATCTCGATCCAGGTGGTATCACGTGATCTGGATCTACAAAGGTACCTATACGTATCTATTACAAGTAGATACCAGTACCGGTATCTCGAGCTCGGCTCGTGGGGGTAAGGAAGACGCAATGCTACTTGCTCCACCACAACACGGTCAGAATCTCTCTCGTCTTCTCTCTCTTGTCCTTTCTTGACTTCTCTTCTCTTCTCTTCTCTTCTCTTCTCTTCTCTTCTCTTGACGGGCTCCTGCCAATCCAACTTCCATTTGCTGCCGTGGACATGCATCCTTATTGTTATTGCCTCGCGTGTTTCTGAGAGCATTCGGCAGTAAGTGATTACGGACTAGCCGTTCCAGTGGTTCCTCGCGCGGTCCATTGAAGTCCTGCCGAGAGCACTTTTCCTCCCATCGTTCCTATCCTCACAATCTCCCATCGTCCCTATTCTTTCCTCGTGATTTCTTCAACCTCACCCCCTTCGATATTAGCCCGTCTTTTCATTTTCTCTACCCGTAAAGCACTTGTTTTTCTGGAAAAGCGACGAATTCTCCAGCGCCCGATTTTGGTCTCAACCCAACCAACCAACATATTCGCTGCACCACCAAATTTTCGCCAGTATTGCTATTGAGATCGCAGCAGAAGATCCTGGCTATTACCACCGTGGGGTACTCTCTCTATAAGTTTTAATTTTTAATTTCTAAAATATTCTTTCAACTGTCGACGTCATCAAGTTCGGCGTGCTAGCGTCCCTGGCGGATCTCAACCCTCGGTACAAGATTTCGACGTCGCGATGCGGCCTGTTGGTTCTGTGGCGAGGACGGCATTGGTGTGTTTGGCTGGAAGTCAAGTTGCCAATGCCCTGACTCTAGATTTAAGCTCTCCTGGTAAGTGGAACGATGCATTCTGCAAGTCTTGGTCAACTTGGCTTACAGCCTTCCTTAGATTCTATCAAGTCTGTCGCGAGCTCGATCGCTTTCGATATGATGAGCTATTACACCGGGAACAAAACTGGAGAAATACCTGGGAACCTGCCGTGGCCTTACTACTGGTAAGTCTCCATTTGCTACCACCTGAAACTGTCGCAAAATATACTGACAGAAGGCAGGTGGGAAACCGGGGCCATGTTTGGTGCCATGGTTGGTATGTTAGCCCTCCTTACGGAGTCCTCTTGCACCGAAGTCACAGGCTGATCGATTGCATAGACTACTGGTACTACACTGGCGATACGAGTTACGTCGATGTGACGACCCAGGCCCTGCTCTGGCAAGTCGGGCCCCATCGGGACTACATGACTCCAAATCAGACGAAAACCGAAGGAAACGATGACCAGGCATTCTGGGGTCTTGCAGCAATGACAGCTGCAGAAGTCAACTTCCCAAACCCGCTGCCAAACCAACCACAATGGCTCTCCCTCGCACAAGCAGTATTCAACACCCAAGCTGCGCGCTGGGATATGACGAGTTGTGGTGGAGGCTTGAAATGGCAGATTTTCACGTTTAACAATGGCTACAACTACAAAAACTCGATATCGAATGGCTGCTTCTTTAACCTTGCCGCGCGACTTGCAAAATACACGGGAAACCAGACATATGCGGACTGGGCAGAGAAGACGTACGATTGGATGGACAGCATTGATCTTCTGGACGACAACTACTACGTGTTTGATGGTTCCGATGATACGATCAACTGCACAAGAACAAATCGTATCCAATGGACGTACAACGCGGGGGCAATGTTGCTGGGAGCTGCTACTATGTACAACCACACCGATGGGTCTGCGATTTGGAAAACACGGCTAGATGGACTGATAAAAGGTCTCGATGTGTTCTTTCCCACAGACAACATCATGCAGGAAGTTGCATGCGAAAATAATGGACTTTGTAACGTTGACCAGCACTCTTTCAAAGCATACTTGTCCCGCTGGATGGCCGCGACCACCAAAATGGCTCCCTATACATTCGACACCATAATGGCCAAACTCGGACCGAGTGCCGTTGCGGCCGCAAAACAATGCTCAGGAGGCGATAACGGCAGGACCTGTGGCATGAGATGGACAATGGGTGATACCTGGGATGGCGGTTATGGCGTTGGCCAGGAGATGGCTGCTCTGGAGGTCATTCAAAGCAACCTGATTGCCCAAGTGGCCGGACCTCTCACGAATCTGACCGGAGGGACCAGTATTGGTGATCCGAACGCTGGTGGCAACAGTCGCAACGTCCCGACTCAAACTGGACCGGTAACTAAGGGTGACAGGGCCGGTGTTGGGATTCTGACAACCGTTGTCCTCTTCGGATTCTGTGGCATGATCTGGTGCATGAGTACCTAGTCGGTTGGAAAAACTTTCATTGCTGATATCCTCGAGGAAGCTGTATATATGACTCTCTTCTGGGCTGGTTTGCACATAGGGAAAAGGGATGGTTTTTGGGGACTCGGGTCCGTTGGGTAGACACTGGGGTTGAGCTAGGACATGCGGGACTTGCATGGTTCAGGCGTAGGATGATTAGGATTGGCATTACATGAGGATAAGATTGTACGCGATTAAAGCGAACGATTTGACATTGGGCTCGCTTCTTGCGCTAGGTTGGGTTTCAATAAGATCTCAGCGTGATGTGTTGAAAGAAAGCTGCAGAAAGGCAGTCAGTCAGCCGTGTTGCCAGCCTCTCTCGGCTATCCTCAGGTAAGCCAGCTAAGCCCTCATCTCTAATACAGATATTTGGGATCTCAACCACATCATGCTATCAATTCTCAACTACAGGTAGGATCATGTCTCGCTTCTTTCCTAAATATCTACTATTTCCTTCTTCCTCGCCATCATCATCATTTCCCTTCCATATCTACGGCTCCAAACCCCTCTCGACCTCCTCCTCTCTTCGCCCTCGTAGACAACACCGCGCCCCAGCATCCTACTACCGCGGCGGTACCTCGCGGGCCCTGATATTCCCATCCTCCTCCCTACCGGAAAACCGCAGCCTCTGGCCCACCATCTTCCTCTCCGCTCTCGGTTCCCCGGACGTCTACGGCCGCCAACTCGACGGGCTAGGCGGTGGCATCTCCAGCCTCTCGAAAGTCTGCGTGGTGGGCCGGAGCGCGCCCGGGGATGCATACGCGGATGTCGACTACACGTTTGCGGCTGTCGGGGTGAGGGACAGGGAGGTGGACTTCTCGAGTAACTGCGGGAACATGACGAGTGCCGTGGGTCCCTTTGCACTTGATTCTGGGCTTGTTGCAGTGGAGGAGATATTGGAGGGGGAGGGGGAGGGGAATGGAGTCAGGGATGAAAAGATGGCGCTGGTCCGGATCCGGAACACGAACACGGGAAAGATTATACATGCGCGGTTCCCTGTTGTGGAGGGCGAGGCGGCCGCGTACGGCGATTTTGCGATTGATGGGGTGGCGGGGACGGCGGCGCGAGTTGAGTTGAGTTTCGTGGATCCGGCGTGAGTGAGCCCTCTCCTCCTCCTCTTCCTCCGCTCGCGGCCTTTCCCTTTTGGCACTGGCGTTGAACGAGAGGGCAGCGGATGCCTGGCTGATGTTGGGCGGGACAGAGGCTCGAAGACGGGAAAGCTGCTGCCGACGGGGAACGTGGTTGATGTCTTCGACGGCGTGCGGGCTACGTGTATCGACGCCGGGAACCCGTGCGTGTTCATCCAAGCCCGGGACGTCGGTGTGGCTGGCACGATCTTACCGGACGATATCGATGCTCATCCTACGCTCCTCGAGACGCTGGACGCGATACGCAGACGAGCTTCCGTCGCGATGGGGGTTTCGACGGACTTGGCTTCTACCCCTGGCTCTATCCCCAAGATCGCTCTGGTATCTCGGAGATCATCGCATATACTTCTCTCGGGGGAGATGATAGAGGGTGCGAATGTGGATCTGGTAGTGAGGGCGCTTTCCGTAGGGCAGCCTCACCGCGCGGTCCCGATCACCGTCGCCATGGCTGTTGCGGCTGCTGCGAACCTGGAGGGCTCGATAGTTAGGGGTGTGTTGGAGGGAGAAAGAGTTGATCAGAGTGGCATTACGGTGGGACATCCGAGTGGAAAGATCTTGGTCGGTGCGAAGTTTGATGAGAGGGGGACGTTGAAGAAGGCTACGGTTTTTCGGACAGCGAGGAGGTTGATGGAGGGGTTTGTCTATTGGAAATAGGGCCAGCGGTACTTTCCTTGGGGGGGTTGCCTCTTCTTTCTTAGGGGAGTTCTGGGAAGAGAGGGTTGCATTGTACGTGAAAACAGACTGTGGGTTGTCTGGGAAATGTCAACGGCATTGGGCATTGGTCGGCGTACACGGTATCTTTTCAGCCCTGAGCCGATAAATTGCGTTTGTTGGTATATTGGTATTTGCGTGCCTGAAGACATTGGGTGGGTAGGTAGGTATACTTCACACATAAATATGTTTCCTCCCACCAAATATCCCAGACGGAACCGACTGTTGATTGCCGTCCAGTTATCACCTGCTTCCCCGTTCTCCCGACCCCTACTGCTCCATCTGCATATCAGATCTCTGGATGTAGCATGCAAGTCAGTCAGCTAGAGGACACTGGATCGTTGCCTTCCTCTGTATAGGTATTGTTGAGATCTCCGAGTACACTTCGACGTGGAGTTCGATAGGTCACGCGTATGCGTCAAGATCCCCAGCACTTGCTAGGTCATAAGGGAGGCCATCTCATCCTCGTCCTATCTCTCCATCTTGCGCAACTACAAGTTACCTACTTACACCCCACCGATGCCATCACAGACTGCGAGCGGCTTCTCCGTAGGCATTGATCGTAAAGCCCCGGATCAGACCTATCTCTCTCTCTCTCTCTCTCTCTCTCTCTCCATTCCTTCTTATCAAGTGACAGTCAGTATCCTTGAAACCCCTCAATTATCCAGATTAGCCCTATTCATTAGATTTCACCTGCGGGCTACACAACAGTAAAACCCACATCGCCGACTTCCTCAATTTAAGCGTCACTCCGCCCTGCCGCGCTTCACGCCCGTCGCCCGTCGTACAGGCCCTGTCCGACTGCCTTGCCGTCTTTTAAGAGGGTGCGTAAAAGCTCGGTCTTGAAGAAGCCGGACGAGAGGGTGTTTACGCGGATGCCTGTGGGAGACCCTTTCATGACGCTGCCTAGAGGGGGCGCTGGTTTGGTGGGGGGGGAGAGAGAGAGAGAGAGAGAGAGATGAGGGCCGAAACGGAGATTGAAGAGACTTGCGGTCCTGACAATTCCTCCGACGGCGCCCTATACATTTATGAATTCAAGAGATGGGTTTAAGATGGAATGTCTCCGGATGGTAGATGTGGACGTCTGGAAAGCTCGCTGGGGTGTTCCTAAGGGGATCAATGACTAAATAGTCTCCAGGTTGTCGTTATCCCTTTCGAGATACATCTACTCATCCTCACCTGCTCGTCGCTGTTTCTATAGGTACACACTCACTCCACACCCTCCTCATCTCTTCGTATAAAAATCAGTCCCCGTGACCCCGTGCCTTTGGTTTACATGAAGTACGGGCCAGAGTTCAGGGGAGGTCAGGGTTACGTGAGAGCAGTAGCAGCCCCCCCCACCCTTAAAAAAAGCCTTTTCTGTTATAAATCTTTAGGTCTCAAGATTAAATGACAAAAACCGCGAAGGACGAGAATACCCTATCTGATGCTAATAAGTATGGATGGATATGCTCTCTGCTTTATCTTGACGAGGATTTACGGCTCGGCTAGCTAGCTAGCTAGGTACCCCTATCTCAAGCGAGATCGCCTAGGTTTCCGGAAAAACGCCCAGCAGTGATGATGAACGCAAAGGGATTCATTCGACTCTCCTGTACGTACAAAACATGCTTCGGCTCTCCTTCTCTCGAACTCGTGAGGATGCGGTGCTGACTATATTGTAGTTTTAGCTTGCCAGCTAGCGAGCCCCCTCTGATCTGGCTTGATACACCTGTGTTTTCCTGCCGCAGAAGGCCCGGCGAAGACGAAGGCCATGGACCTGCGTGTGAGCTACCCCAGCTACTGTACGGCGTCACCTTGCGACGGGACTACGACGACATCTTGCCGCGAAACCCGTGGCCCGGCTCTCCCCCGTCTGGCCGAGGAGATGGTCCACCTAGACTTCCAGGACGCCGCCGACAGCAGAACGTGGTACCGGACGGTGGGAAGCAGACACGCAGCTGTGAGCAAGCTTTGGACGGACAAGCAACAGCAGGCGTACAGAGACCTCGCGCGCTTCCCTCTGCGCGAGACCCGGTCGACACGGGCGAGGCGGTGATCATCTGCAACGGCAAGGTCGGATCACGGGCCCGCGGGGTGGTCGCTGAAGCAGCACTTGGTCTAGTCCACAAGGAGGACTCACACGATGGGCGGGATCGCGGTGTCCACAGGTCATCACGACGTCCTTATTTGGGAGCTCGGCGACGAAGGAGCTTACTTCGACGATGCGATGCGATCAAGGGCTGTGGCGATGAGCCTTCGAGCTAGCGAGCTGACGGAGACGCACACGGCACTATTCAGGGACAAGGACGAAAGCGAAGGTGCTGCCGAGCCCTGGAGGTCACGGGAAGAAATCAATAAAAGGAGTTTGCGAGCGAGTTGACGGAGTCGGAACGGGCCCGGAGGGATAAGATGAACGAAATGGAGGCGGCGATGCTTCAGGATGACCCAGGGATTTCTGGGTGCGGTTGACGCGTCCTGGGGCGAGGCACTCGGAAAGATTACGTCTGGTCGCTGTCTAGGATTTCTTGAGTCACGACGACCATGTGGGGGAAAGGCTGCGGGATGGTCAGGTATGGTTCGGAGACTTAGCGGTGGGCTAATTTCCAATTTTTTTAAAAAAAAATTCATTTTACTTTTTTTTCATCTCAGGAGAGAGAAGAGGAGAGAGAGATATATATGCGCCGAAAGATGAGCCATCGGACATTCAAGTAAGTAGTCACCTTGGGGGTCGAGCTGGCGCAAAATTTTTCCATCTGCGCACATTCCCTCCCACAGCCAACGCGGAGAGGATTCCCCGTTGCCCTCGTCCCTAGGACATCGATCGTGGCGATGTAGATGATCCTCACGCAGGATTGCGAAATCTCGACAGACTTGGGGGCCCTTATCAATCCCCTTCAGATGGTACGCCTACGAAAGAATTGATAGGGGGGTTCCGCCGTCTGATAGCCGAATTTCCGTCAACCGATGTCGTCTAGCGCTCTCTGCGCGAAGATTCTCTGCTCTGCCTGGAAGCCTTTCGACCTCAGAGGGATGTCGTGATGGGCGAGTTGGTCGCGGTGGTCGCGTTGGTCGCGTTGGTCGGGAAACTAACGCTCTCGGGGTTGTAGTTCAGTGTAAAGGGGAGGGTGCTTGAAGAGACCCAGTCTTCCTCCTTCGACATGTTGCCGTAGATCTTCAGCACACTGACACTGAGACGGTAATCTCCTGGAGGGATGAAGGGATCGGTCCCATCGCTGCATACATGACACGGGGGGCGGTCAGCAGTTGCTAGATCACGAAGGGTGCGACAGGGGGAAGGGAAGAGATATGCCCTGATCTGGCATCTTGGGACATCGCAAAGAAGAAGAAGAAGAAGAGGAGGAGGAAATGAGGGGCTGCGAATACACTTACAGGTAAAAGTTGAATCCAGGTTGGACGTTCAGGTCCTCAAACATCCACAGCTGGAAGAACAGATCTCCGTTCGCTTTCAAGAGATCGTACTTGTACGCGTAGTAGACGAGGGCGGACTTGACGTCGGGGATAATAGCCGGCCAAATAGTGTTGTTCGGCCACTGAACGCCGACACCTAGGAACGTGACATTGAATGTTGTGGATGCTGTGAGAGCTGTGGCGTTGTCGGAGGTGGCATTGTAGAATGCCAGTGTAGTGCCACTCGTGTCGATCGGAGTGTCATAGAGCGAAGTTGCGATGCCGGTGTAAGGGACGGTGACAGAGTTAATGCTGTCGGTGGAGTTCAAAGCAATGTATCCACCGTAGAATGGGAGCCTCGTGATGTCAAGATCTGGCACTTTGGTGATAGAGACGGTGATGGTTGATTCCTGCCCGGGGGGAATAGTCACTTCTAACGGAGTTATCTCGACTTCGGCGTATGTAGCCTGAAGGCTGCGAGATACTTCGCGTCCACTGTCGTCCAAAAGAGTATAGCTATCGCGTGATGATAATCCGAGTCCGGAAGCAGCACCGATGTGAGAGAGCCTGAATGTGTTCCTGTCAGTCTCATGTATATAGAATGATCTGATCGCTGCCGCACCCAAGGTTCACGATCAGGGTATATCCGACTTACTTGTAAGTTTGGGCTGTAGTTCCAATGTTCTTGACCTTGAAAGAGAGAGACTTGGGCTGATGAGCTGTGTCGTTAAAAGAAAGACCTGGCACGTCGACAACGGTAGCTGTCCGCACAGCTCGATAAGCATCAATTAAACCTCCTCCCTGTTGGAACACAGGAGCAAGGAAGTCGTATACTGTGGATGTGTTGTCGTTGTACTGCATTGGTCTACTAGTAGTGGCGAGAACATTTCGGATCGTCAAGGCGTCCCAGTCGGGGTGCGCTTGCTTCACAAGCCCTACGACACCTGCTGCATACGGAGTCGACATACTGGCTGTAGAGAATAACGGTGTTAGCGTTGTTGTCTTCCAACATAAGGCTCACGAGTGCGCAGCTCCATAACATCCCGACAGAGCGTCGAATGGGGAGAATGCACTCGAAAGGTACTCACTTCCTGAAAGTACACCAAACCCTCCAAGCCTCTTGGGCAAAGTAGAGAGAAATGAAGCACCTGGTGCTGAGAAAGTAGGGAATGTACGTCCGTCATTAGTCGGACCCCAGCTTGACCAATCTGCCATCCGGCCACCACTAACTCCATTTGGGGTAACTTCAAGAGAGTCTTTGTGGTTGGAAGG
The DNA here is from genome assembly GCF_022702325.1 of Drepanopeziza brunnea f. sp. 'multigermtubi'. Taxonomy (NCBI): domain Eukaryota; kingdom Fungi; phylum Ascomycota; class Leotiomycetes; order Helotiales; family Drepanopezizaceae; genus Drepanopeziza; species Drepanopeziza brunnea. The sequence goes on along the minus strand of NW_027094064.1, from coordinate 466,631 downwards.
GCTTCCCAAGGATGCTTTGAGGCTCGGATCTTTTTGTAGAGCTGAGAACAGTTCCTCTCCCGACGTTGCCGACAAAACCCCAACTGCCTCTATGCTGGCAGTTCGCGGACTTGCAACTTCCAAAGTCAAAGGATTCCTGCTAGGGGTTCCCTCCCCGGCAATGTCTAGAACGGGTTAGTGATCAGCATTTGCTCCCATAGGATTTGAATAATCAGGTCGCCCTACTAATCGGGCGGGGATTCACGATCCGCAACTTACAGAAAAGAATGTATTTAGCCCCGAGAGATGCCAGGTATTTGGTTGCGTCCGAGCCAGAGCAGATTAGGGATGCATCGTAGCCCCAGTTGACGAGTAATACGGTTGTATTGAAATTTGGCAACTCAAGATCAGGAGGGTAGGCACAGGCGGAATTCAAAGGATCTGTCAGTTCAGAGGACGCGGTCCAGAGACTGAACTCCTCTGGGAACGCAACTCGGCTTCCAGGAATCCATGTCAGGTTTGTATTCGTCACACCACCAGATGTGTAGGAGCCGTTCCAGTAATAGTTGGGGGTCTCAGTGTTGACGACAGCACCAACTGCTGTGACGTCGATTCCTGAAGCAGGAGCGACGCCAGAGTAGTAGCTGGATCCTGAGTTTCCGGCAGAACCCATGAAGTAGGTTCCATTCTGATTGATGCGTTGTACGACAGTTGACCACGGATCTATAAAGTCAGTCAGGACTTGCAATTGCCATTGTTGAGAGAGGGATACATACCGGAAGGATATTGGCTGCCGGAGCCAACAGAAATAGAAGCTGTTATGACATCGACTCCTCTCTCCTAGCATTGCTCATTAGATTAAAGTTGTGACGAATATAAATAATGCTTGACGCTACGTGGGAAAATTATACAGGAAAGCCGACAGTGCACGCGGGAATGCTCGCTTGTAATGAAAGACTTACGTATATGGCGGTGGTGGCTTTAATCAATATGTCGCTTGCCACTGCTCCAAGACATCCAAACACTCTGTGAAGTTCGAACGAGGCTTCGGGGGCCGAGCCCGACACCCCAAATCTCGTAGGATTTGCACCTGCGATCCCAAAGACACTAGTAGTACGAGAAGAGTTAGTGATTTATCGACCTCAAAATCGTCGGGAAAAAGGTGAGACGTTTGATCTCAACTACATACTGTGTGCCATGAATAGTGCATTCGGTCCAAGGATCGTCATCCTCAACAGGAGTACCTCCAAACTGATAATCATCACCTACCCAGTCATACCCATAGATGGCTTTGCTTCCCGGGCCGATAGTGTTACCAAGTGAATCCTGCTTGTAGTCAAACCCACTATCCATGATTGCAATTGTGATTCCTTTGCCTTTGACGCCTTCGGCGTGGACTTTATCGACGCCCGTCCTAGATTTAGAAGCTCGGGATTAGCGTAATGTACTTGCAACATGGGCTCATGAAGAAATTCTAGATTGCTCAGGTTCGAAGGATTCGAAGCGAGTCCTCCCAAAGCCAGTAGGCAATATTAGCCGACTTACATCTTATGTACCGAGAACGAGCCAGTCTCTTCCTGCATAGCAGCCGCCCTTGGCTCCATGCTGAGCATTTCGCCGCGGGCTTGAAGTGGACCGGAGCTGGCAATAGTTGACGCCGGGTAATAGAGAATTATCGGTGAGACTTTCTTCACAACTCTAAGATTTTGGATAGTGCTTTGAACCAGCTCTTCAGTCACGTCACTTCCCAAGCCCGTGACGTTGGCAGAGACTCCTCGGAAAACCGATGAGGAGATCTCCACATGGGGCTTGATTTCGACTTCATCAACCTGAGCCTTGCTGCCGATATTGTTTTTGACATCTTCGAGGAGAGCATTGTTGTCCTTTACCGTGAGGTTAACTTCACCTGGTCCAAGAAGGTGGAGGACCACGAGCACGAACGTACCTCGGGCGCCCAATCCTCGTATTCAATAATAACCCCGTGATTAAAGGGTGACTTTCTCGAAAAGACAGTGGAAGTAAGGCATGAAGCCCACAGCAACGACATATAAAGATTCATCTTGCAAAAGAGCGTGGTGGTCCTGACATCCGAGTCGGCAAACTGCTGTCCCGATGCTGGTCCTTCTCCAGGGGCGCTTGAGATATATAGTTATACATACCCCTTTCTTTGAGTTGGACGACACGGTCCTAAGAAGCTTAGAGCAAATACTACTACTCCGCACGCCGGGGACGTCCGTACTCAGGGCTGGCATGCCTATGCTAAGGAATCCCTGGCTAGATCGGATAATCGGATGAGCCGGATAACTGGAGAACTGGAGAAACGTCGATTGCCAATTTTGAAGGAAAAACTCAATTTAAATGGATTGCGTTCCCTAGTGACATACTACGTACTACTACTACGTATTTAGCGGTCGTTTGGTCCAACTCCAATTGTTAAAAACTGACTCGGTTTTTAAAAACTGAGCGTAAGGTGGTGTTTGGTCCAATGCAAAAATCGACTGCACCCACTGGTTTCTACAGACCGTTTCGCCACCCTATACAGATCCGTCAAAACTGTAGAATCATCAGTTCATGAGCTTGTACGCTAGCCAAGCCACCAACTATGGTAGTCTTGTAGTTCTCCGAAACCTTGTAATAATTCACTTTTCCTACGTATCTTTCGTTGCGCGGGATGTACTGTACTACGTAAAAGGTGAGTAATCTACGGTGTAGCATTTGGTGTAAACATGTCCGCGAATACGCTCTATACGTAAAGCTAATAGTCACGCCGTTTCTCAACCTTCTTTAGGAACTCTTTAGGAAGAGAGAACGAGCTAAGATACCGGTACGACCCCCTCGCGCTCTTCAAACCTTATTCCATATTCCAACTATCGAAGGTTTCCGATCAGCTAGCCATGTTGGTAAGAATGCCTACATTATTACCGAAATCCGGTAATATCGTACGTAGTATCTCCATTTGCATTTTCCTGCCGTGACAAATATCGGCGGCTAAATTGAAGTCAATCAATCACGCCAATTCGCTGACAAGATCAATAGTGTCGGACATAACGCATAGCGCAGGAGATACAGTACCTAGTAGATATGAGTTTAAATCCTTCAGCAGTACAAACTGAGTACGCGAAATTGCACCACACGTCACACCAAGTCATCGATTTCTACAGTACAAACCGTACTACAGAACAGAAGCTCCAGTTTTTAAAACTAGTTTTTTGCGCCAGTTTTCGAAGCTGGAGTTAGACCAAACGACCCCTTACCCTTCGCACCTCCGTACAATCAATAGCCCAATGCTTCGTCCACGTGTGTTTCGAAGCGCTCTTAGTAACGGTGCAACGATGTATCGAGTGAATTGCGCCGATATACGTAGTAGTAGTATCTTGTTTTAATTATACGCTTCCATTCAATCGAAAGGTGGGAAGAGACAGGGGGGGTCATGTCGCAAGGGTATTACCAGTTCAAAAGTTTCGGGCCCAGCATGATGATTCGTAAGCGAAGTCTTATATCTACTCCCATGAATACTGTACATGTGGAAAGCATAATTAGCTCCATGGATCGCACTCATACTCCCCCCTATGACTTACAGAGTAGAGCGGTGGTGGTTTAGGCCCAGGTACAGTAAGAGCCCGTGCGAAAGTAAACATACTACTACTTACTACCTTTCCACATGTTAAGTAGCAGTATTCATGGGAGGGGGAGTATGATAACGATAACATCTGGACCCAGGATACCGGTGATCACTGAACGTACTCCCTCCCCCCCTTCCCCCCCGAACAAGTAGCGCCTGAGGGAGGCTCAAAAGCTTAAAACTCCTCAGGTGGTAATTATTACGCCTGGGAGGTAGGTAGTAGTCGTATTTGTCCACGTTCGCTCGCTAAGCAATGCTCTCCAGAAAATCCCGCTAGGTACAAGTAAACAGTGGAAACCAATCATTGCCTTTATAAATCCGATTTCCAAGAAACAATTTCGAATCCACTTGTCGGTACATCAATATCGACCCGAAGTACGTAGTAGTTGGGGGTGATGTGGTAGGTTCGGGTATCTCAGGCACGGATGAGCATACCTCGCTTAGCGTGATCTACACTCAAGGGAACCCCAACTTCGTTATAAACACTGTTACGTAGTATATAGCTAGTGCATGTAACTCCTTCTAATCGTATAGAAGGAGTCAGCTCCCCTGAACCTTAGGGACACACAGAAATCAGGTCGATTATTTCCCATGCCTCGAAGAAAGTGGAGTTGTATTTCCTATGCCTCAACCCTTTTTTTGAGTGGGCCCGCTTAGCTAAATCTACTCGCTGCTCTATACAAGAAAATTTTTTCAGTAATGCCGCTTATACTAAAATTCTATACAATTGCAATTCTAGTATTATTATCGCGTTTTGTTTAGCTATAATAGCGGAAATCCTTACTACCGACGCTGCTTTGGATGCTTTATTACAATTTTCGGACGCTACATTTAACGACCTCGGCTTCGGTACACTCGATTCTGATATAAATACAGATCCATTTCTTAAAGATTCTTAAGAGAAACTTGTTTCAATTTAATAAAGCGATGTATTTTATAATCTGAAAGCTTTTAAAGACGCAGTACTTAATTAGGCTATCTACGAGCGATAAGAGCTTAAATGTCCGAATAGCGAAAAGACTCATGTAAGATACGTATGCTACTTTAACGATACATGCAAGTAGCGCGCTCGTTGTAATTAAGACGTTCGAACTGAAGAAGCTACGGTATCGGTGTGGTAAGGAAAACATACATGCTTTGATCGTGTTCGTTATACAAGACCGTTGGTTGCGCGGTCAGCGTATCTTTTGGGATTGATTCTTAAGCTGATATCGAAAAAATTTTCTTGTATAAAGCAGCGAGTAGATTTGGCTAGGCGGGCCCACTCAAAAAGTGGGTTGAGGCATGAGAAATACAACTCCACTTTCTTCGAGGCATGGGAAATAATCGACCCAGAAATCAAGTACCATTTTTACTCATGGTTTTGCAATTGCAAGAAGCTACGTACGTAGTACGTGCGCTGCACGCTAGTGATACGAAGTCGCGAACGTTCGCTACCGGCGATCCAACACCTCTAATACTTAATGCAACCACTCGTAGGCTCTGATCTGGTTATTCCTACTGCGGGACAGGGCTCGACGAAAGTGGCATATCCGTACAAACAAAAGCGGAAGATGAGGGGGAGAGGTGGAATTTGAGCAGCGGTTTCGAGGTCACTGGCTGTTAGTCAGTCAGTTACTGCTTACGGATCCGGATTCAAATAAAAAGCGTTTGGCTGTTAGCCAGATACTGCCTACGGAGTCGGATTAATATCAAAACCGTTTGGCCGCGCCCATCGACACCGCCAAGGAGGGATAAATGCGACGGATACGGAAGGTAGTGATCGAGCGTGGGGAACGATACGTATCGTAGGGCGCACCGCTTTTACTGTAAGTACGGAGGACTTAATATGAGCGAGCGCTCGCACGCTCACCGTGGGCGCACGGACTATGAAAGCTTTGTGATATCAAAGACTAGGTACCTTAAAGGCAGGTAGGGTGTCATTTCAGCGGTCCTCTGACCCTCTTTTATTAAAGGCGGTTATTAAAACGCTTAAATTCAGTATTAAGCTTTATTCAAGAACGGCTTAGCTAATAAATCGTCCTATTGAAAAAGACCGTCTTATAGCCGTCCTACCGTAGTACGAAGTAATTCAGGAGAGAGATGGAACGCTAGCCGTTTAGCGTACTTGGCAAACAGGGGGATCAATAGTTACGCCGCTCCGAAAAGCGGCCGCATATCAACATCCTAAGTGTCCTTTAACGTGATACCTAGTAGTATTTGCTCTGAATACTCCGAACTTGCTATTTGCATCCTTTAACGTCATAATACCGGTAGTAGTAACTCCTTGAAATTATGGTTGCGAACGAAAATTCGGCCCTGAATTACCACCTCTGCAAGAATCTCATTCATGAAATACTCCAAATGCTTCTCTATACAAAGAGCGCGCTCCTCGACCACGGCCTGGGAAAAAGCCTAGGACATTAGCCTATTATCAAGCTGAAGAAGACGCCTACAACAATCCTCTTGCAGCTTATACACTTCGTCCTCCTATTATATGCTCGAAAGTATTTAGACTTAAGGAGCGTAAGGTCGACGTAATACTACTACGTATTTCTTTATTTTCACAAGATCGCTCAAGTAAATCCTATTGCCCGGCTGCCCGAAGCGAGACCGCCTTGCTACTCGCAAACGATGGAATGACGCTAAAAAGAGTATATAAGCGAAGGGTATAGATCGAAGAGTCCGGAATCGCCGTTGCGATCGCAAGAAACATTTAAAAAAAGTTAATCGTAGTTTCCTGTTTGAGCTTGCCTCATTATACGATACTTACGGACAATGCTGCATTCTCTAGTAATATTTTCTTGCTTTATAATTGATTGAAAATAAGTAGTATTTATAGCAAAAGTATAGTCGCGAAAAAAGCAATTCAATGGGGGGAACGCATGTCGTTGTACCCGGAGCGGCGTAACTATTGATCCCCCTTCTTTGCCAAGTACGCTAAACGGCTAGCGTTCCATCTCTCTCCTGAATACTACGTACTACGGGTATTGAAAAAGACCGTCCTATAGGTAGCCGTCTTATAGCAGTCCCCGTTCGGATTTTTAAAATAGGTTTATTAATAAGCTCTTTTTGAAAATTTGTAATAGTTCGATAACTATTTTTTAAAAAAATAGAGTTGTAAATAAAAACTGTTTTTCAAATGGAATCGTTTTACTGATAATTCAATAATAGCTATGCTAAGATGTTTCTTGATATCGCTGCTACGGCTTGTATATTAACGCTTAAAGATTCATCTAAGTAGTCGGAATCGATCGATTCAATAAAAGTTTACCCGACGAGATCGATGCACCAGGCCTCGTCTACAAGGGGGTGGCAAAGGGTAAGTACCCACGGTACAGGCCTAAGTACTACGTACTACTATTACCCCTCGAGGGTGCTTCAAAAGTTTAGTTTCCACTTTAAACCCCTGGTTGCCCTACCCTTGAGGGGTAATACTTACGCCTGGGACGTAGTACTTGTAGTAGGCAGTAGAAAGGAGGGGGAGCTGATAATCATATTTTATTATTTGCTTACTAATCTAACTTCTCCGAGACGGTTGAAAGTTCGAGGACGACCTTAAGATGGCTATAGGACGGTCTTAAGATGGGTTTGAAACGCCCGAAAACGGTCTTCAAACGGCTTTTATGCGAAACGAAGAGCTTTTACTTTTATAAAAGACGGTTCAATCGATTAGAGTAGTTTCATTTTAGCTACGATTTAAATAAATTGAAACTTTTGTTTTTTAATTCTATTCAATCGTAAGTATTGGCCTAAGGTGATTGATCCATTAACTATGCTAAGCTCTGGGAACCGTCTTGTAAAGAGACCGTCATCGGATTGTCAGCTGACGGTTTAAATAACGCCCTACCTTCCTTTAAGGTAATCACCTGGTGTACCTTGGTGTTAAGTAACACCATAGCCCAAGTGCCTCAACTGCCTCAGGCCATCAGACACTTCAAAAAACCAAACCCCCCCCCAAAAAAACCAAACAAACCTGGCCCCCCACCCACGTGTGGGGGGTCAGGGCGAACGAAGTGCGACCCAGGGGGTTGAATAGGTCTCTTTATCTAAAATACTCCAGCAATCCAAACCGTAGCATATATAAAACCCAAAGCTACGAAACAAAAGCCAGAGCAAACATCAGCTGAAGCTAAAGCCCCCCGGACGACCGACATCCTCAGCATCGCGAACGCAACAGAACCCTCGCAACCAAACCCGAGAGAGTTCCGCGACGGAAAGAGAAGAAACAAATCGCATCTACGCAGCACGTAGTAGCAGCACCGTATTCAATCTCAGCATCGAGGAACCGATGTCCAGGTTTTCCACTCTCACGTCTCACCGGTTCGAAGGATCTCGTGCTCCCCGTGCCCGATCTACCTACCGAACCTACCGTACTACCTAGACGCCCGCCTGAGGCTGCAAAGTCCGATTTCGGGCGCGCGTCATCGTGGTTTCTTGCTGTGTAGCTTTTCTACGTGGTTTACTCTGGGCGACTCCGAGAGGAAACAGAATCCATACACACCTCCTGTCACCACGACCTCCCCTCGCCAACCTCGAGCTCATCCCGGAAACCTCCTCTCTCTCTGCCTTAGCTTCCGGAGTTGCAAAGATGAGACAGACGACTTGCGATGCGTTGGTTGATAGGGATATGCTTCCTTCCGCCTGCTCCCCAACCCGAGATGTGAGCTCGGGAGAACAGTAGCCGTACCTATTTACTGAACGGAGTACGTGGTGAGGATTTCGAGACCACCGGCGCTCTCTCTCTATCGCTGTAGGTACCGGTAGACTTGGGCCTTCAGACCAGGTCTCTTCCCCCTCCTACCTCCCCCATCCCATCTCTCTTCAAAAGTCCCAAACTTCCAAACTTCCAACCTCCACAGCCAAACAGACAAACAAACTCAACACACACACAGAGAGAGAGAGAGAGAGAGAGAGAGAGAAACAAAAGGCAAGCTCTCCATCCAGGCCGGTAAGTGAGTAAGTAAGTAAGTGAGTAAGTAAGTAAGTGATATATATCATCCCAACCCCGAATCGACAATAAGAGAGAGAGAGAGAGAGAGAGCAGAGCGGCGAGCAAAAAGCGGCAAGCGGGTAGGTGATGATAGGCCCGGAGACGAACACAGCTCCATCCAGCCTACACTCTACCCACTCCCTACCACCTACCACCTACCACTTTTAAATTTCCACCGACTCCGGTCCGGCCTCGATACTTACGAGTCGCCACGCGACCCGGACCCGGACCCGGACTCGCAACAGCCACGCTCCAAGCCGGCCCCAGCAGTCTGTTACCCGCCTGACTCTCCTCTGTAGCTTTCCCCTCCCCTCCCCTCCCTGACGAGAGTGACGAGAGCTTTTCCCTCCCTGTGATCCATCCCCATCCGGCATCCGTAGGGCAAGGGCGCAGACGACAGGAGCTCGCGCGGAAAAGCACTCGGAAGAATCGCTTGCTGGGGCCTTCTGGTATGGAACGAACGAACGAACGAACGTACCGTGACTCCTTGGCTTAGCACGTCGCCGGACCCCCATATGGGGGGGGGGGGGGGGGGGGGGGGGGGGGCGGCAGGCTTCGCCTTGCTACCCGTTCGACGGAAAGAGATACGACAACTTCCACAACAACCACAACAACAACTACTAAGCAACGCAGTACCGTACCGTAATAGCAAGAGGCGAGGTCAAACGGCACCGCACGCGCACTCCTGGCAAGGAAAAGTCACCCATGACACGGGGATACCAGGGACCATGCCTGGCAGAGCCGGTGGTGTAGCAGAGAGCTTACGTAGTATATTGAATTGGATGGGAGTAGATGTGGATGTGGATATGAATATGGAGCATATTCGGAACTCGATGCCAACTTTCGAAAGCTGAGGCCGAAACTTGAGACTCCTGAAAGCTTCCCGGGACATTTTGATTGGTAATGATTAATATGCAACAAAAGTCTTGTTTTTCCGCTCTTCCAGAACCTACCTACTGTAGAAATGTAAATTTCGCTTCTTCGCAGCTTGCAATGAGAGAAAGAGGAAAACAAAAAACCGTCATCTCCACTTTTAGAATATCATGCGAAGCGCCCTCCCCTCGATCTCACCCAGATCGGCCGTACCATGAAAAACTCCCATCCCCCGATTCTGCGCCACCCTATCCAAAGTCCCAGCTACCCGCTAATAAAATCCAGTAAGCCTCAAGTCCCTTGAGCTCGAACCGACGCGGATCGTAATATTGCCCTTGGTAGGCATGACCCAATTCTGCCGCACCTCATCCCAGAAACTCATATCTCGTCTCGTAAGCCCGAACTCCACAGTCTTTGTCTGATTCGTCTCCAAGTGTATCTTCTCAAACTGCCTCAACACCTTGACCGGGAAGTCCACTGTGACGCCTTCCCCGAGGAGTACGTCGTCGAAAGATATGTACACCTGCACGACCTCCTTGCCGGCCACAGGGCCCGTGTTGGTGATGTCTACGGAGACATTGGCGTATACTTTCCACAAGTCGGGGTTCCCGCCTTCGTCGCCGCCAGCTTGAGAAGGGGTTTGGGTGACATCGTAGCCGTCCGGATAGGGGTATTTGCCTTGCTTGATTTCGGAGAGGGCGGTGATGTATGGGTAGACAAACTTGGAGAGCTTGCGGAAGTTGCTAGGGAAGAGGGCTTGCGAGGGATCGGGGATTGTGTCGTCAAATTTCGGAGGGGTGATTCCAGATGGTCGGGGGGAGGGGAGAAGTGATTTCTCGCGGACCTTAGTGACTACCAGGTTGGAGTAGGTAAATGTCGTGTAGGAGAGGCCAAATCCAAATGGGAAAGTTGGCTCCACGCCGAATTTGTCAAAATGACGATAATCGATGTAGAGGCCCTCATCGAAATTCTGCTGTGGGATAACGCCATTGGCATAATACAGAATTTTGGCTCCAGGGCCGTAATCGTCCAGAGACTTGCCAACGGTGTACGGCAGTTTTCCACTTGGATTTTCGACACCAGTGATGATGTCTGCAATGGCATTTCCGCTCTCTTGACCTGGGAGATTCGCCATGATGAGACCTCTGATTCGTGGATGGTGGATCCATTGCTCGACGACGACAGGGCCGACAGAGTGGATGACTACAATCGTGAGTCCCTTTCCGCCGCCACAGCCGTCGGCTACAGACGTAACTAGTTCATCGCCGCTTTTATGGAGGAAGAGGTCGTTTCTATCGCCATTAATTCCTTCACGCGACATGTAACCTTCGCCCGAATCCGCATTAGCGAAAACGATGCAGAAATCTTGATTCGTCAATATCTCAGGGGATATTTTGAGAGGAGGGCTGTTTGTCGGGAAGTCGGTAACGTAGACTCGATCCTTGTTGAAGGCCTCCTTCAATGCAGATGCTGGAGTGATGAGATATGGGAAATCTACAGCCCCAGATCCCCATCCGGAACCTAGAGTGCCGGAGTTACAACCACGATCAACACATGCGTTGGGACCCTTCCCAGAACCAGAATCGTCACCAAAAATACCAATGCGCATTTTCATGCCATGCTCTTCAGTGGGCCATCCGTCTTTACTGAGAGGAAGAATGTGGCCTTCGTTCTTGACAAGGACTGTGCCTTCTGTTGCGACTTTCCGGGCGATGATGGAGTGATTTCCTTGAACGTTGACGTATTTGTTTACGAGTTTCAGGTCTTTGTCGTCCGCACTTCCGGGGTTGATAGGGCCCATCTGATCACTGGTCCATGATGAGAAGTTGATGCCTTCTCCGTCAAACTTACTCTTGTCATCCTGACCTAGCTGGTACCAGGAAGCAACAACACGTGTTACCATGTCGTTCAGTCTGGATACTGGTAGAGACCCATTCAAAATAGACTTGCTGAGTTCTGGGCCCCAGAGTGAGTTTCCTTGACCCCATCTCAAACCATCTCCTGGCATAGACATGTCCAATCCAGCAAGAGCGCTTGCCACGCCACTTCTTTGTGCGAGCCAATCGCTTTGAACAAACCCCTGGAAACCTAGCTCGTCCTTGAGGATTCCGTTCAGCAGTTTCGAATTACCGCATGAGTACGAATTGTTGAGCATCTGGTAGCTGCACATAACACTGGCAACGCCAGCCTTGATCGCATCTTGGAATGGCCATCCATACATCTCATGGAGTGTTCGGTCATCCATATTGGAAGACATGGCATTCGGAAGACCCCACTCCCATGATTGTCGGAAATGTTCCTGCTCGTTGCCGACAAAGTGCTTGATTGTAGCCATGACGCCCTCTTCTTGGATGCCCCGGATCGTCTCAGCGGCAGCAATTCCTTGGAGAACGGGGTCTGCTCCGAAGCCTTCCCAATTTCGGCCACCAGCAGGCATTCTGCCGAGAGGTCCAACACACGGTCCCAGCAGTACGTTGACGCCCTTCAAACGTGCTTCTTCTCCATGTGCTTTGCCTCGTAAGTACATCAGCTCCTTGTTGAATGTTGCGCCAACTGTGATCCCGGCTGGAAATGCGGTAGCGTTGTCCGCGAACCTCAATCCCAGAGGACCGTCTTGTAGAGCCAAACCTGGGAAGCCAACGTGGCTTGCAGGGCCAGTATTTCCTACGGCCAATCCCATCGACCAGCCCGTACCTGTGGTGATGTTGACCTTCTCAGGCAAAGTCATCTTGCTGACCAACGCTTCTGCCTTTCTGTAGCTCTCGGCCCATTGCGATACAGTTCCCCCTGGAGGCGTAGGATACCAGGGTGGAGACTGTCCATCCAGAGGCGTCTTCTTGTAGAGCCAGAAGCCTCCAGCAGCCAGCACCGACCAGAACACAAGCAACACAGCCATTACAATCAGGAAGCATTTCGAGCGGCGGACAAACGTCTTCCGAATTCGCGCAAGCTGCAAGCTGGGTGCGTAGGCAGAGGATGCGAACTCGAGGGGTGGTTCATTGAGAGAATCTTTATCGAAGATTTCAGTGGCATCGAGGTCCGAATCGCTTTCTGAATGGTAGGCATCATCGAGGGGCTTTGTTGGTGGTATTCTATTGCCATGTCCGTCGGACTGCAGGAGAGCCTCACGGCTCTGACCTGCTTCGTGGCGGTTCATCGTGGTTGTTCTGATGTTTGTCTATCTGGGGCTGAAGCTCGAGAGCTGGTTGATGATGTTCGTTGAGCTTTAAACAGCTCTTCAAGATCAAGTATTAGAAGTCATTCGAGAGTGGATCAGGACATGGAGTAGCTTTGAGGGAGAGAGAAGAAAGTCATTTTTTTGTTGGTGTTGGGCGGTCAACTAACTGACTTGACTTGAATTCGCGGTAACACGAAGTGTGAATTTGTTGTTGGTGCTTTGATACTTGTTGATTGGAGCTGCAGTCAGTCGTCGCAGCCCCGGCCCGCAGCCTTCCCCGGGAAGATCTGCCGGAGATCCGCTTACCAATCAACATGACGTCGAGACCCGAGATCCCTAAAGCAATTCACGTTCACTGCAGCGCAAATAAACAAGAATCAGCTATGTCTTTGGTCTCTTTGGTGGTTGTAGTCTTGCGTCCGGTGCAAGTTTATAATATAAAGTCGGTAGCTCCGGCCCGTATGATGCCTTGTTATCTATCACCTTTGAAATTCTAGCTAAGAAGCCGAGAAGTATTTCATGCATGACTCCGTCAGTGATCGTCGGCTCGCTTACTGATTATTCTCGGCGGCTAGACCTGAACGCTTACCGAGGACTCTTAAGCAAGTTGCCGCTCAATATCCAGCTGCTTTGCAACTTTCCACTTCCGGGCACAAACGCCATCGGCCTCCCCACTGAGAATAAAGCTCGATTGAATATTACGATTATAAGAAGAACAGCGTGGGGCTTTAATCGTCAGGTTGGTCATACATGCGTGCCTCGACAACAATAATTTAAAACAGAAATGGACCAAAAGAGAAGATATCTAAGAAAGGGCAGAGGCCCAGTTGCAGACATTCACATCTACGATATAGCGATCCGAAAAAAGGATATCTCCAGTCGTTCGTTGAATAATAGCGCGTGAACACCGTCTCATCACAGTCAAGGACACGAGGTCGCGGGATACCGCATTGCTCTGCGATACCACATCTGTACTTGTGTTATATTGTATAAAGTATAGGTCGGAAAGAGAGATGCGCTGAGATTCTTGTAAGTGTGTCCGTATGGTATGCCGACTAACATTTTTGAGTGCCTTGCCGCCAGGTACCGTACCTAGGTAGGCCCAGGTCCAGCTGGAATTACCTGGCGATCAAAAAGGAATTCCAGACCCGAGTTCATTCGCTGCGTTTTTCCAATTTTAGAATTTAGCGCTCGCTACAGCCAAGAGTCCAATGAAAGCTTTCATTGCTAAGCTATCCATCCCACTTACTTTTCATACGTAGCGACCCGACTGCCCTACCTAATCGATACACGAATGTCTCCGTCATCCGTCTCCTAAGAAGGACTATAAAAACCGTGTGCGCCTCCCATGACATTCTCTATCAACCGCTGTCTGTCCAATAACTGCATCTACCAACCATGAAATGCTTCCGAAGCAGAGCCCATCGATCGCTGTCTGTCCCAGCCGCCGGATCCACATTCGTCATCCCAGATAAGGATAAGTACCTATCTATCATGCTCTTGGCTCCAGCCAGCAGTGAAGGTCGCGAGAGACATCCTCAGACCTCGCCCCCAATGTTGAATGCTCGAATCAGACTCCTGGCTCATCCATCCATCGCTCACTGTCACTTCCGCCACCCCATCTCGGAAAGCTGTTTGCTCCAGAGCATCACACCACGCCCCATCCTTGACATACGTTGAAAAGACCTCGGAGGAGTGCCACCCAAGGCTTGACAAGATATAATCCTCCTTGCAGAACCAGCAAGTACAGTATCCCCATCCCCCCCGGCCCCAAGAGCATACGGGAGATGCACTGGGAAACCCAGACTCACTTAGCATGGGGAGGGCGGGCAAGGTGAATTGGCTGAAATGAGCACATCGCTCATCACTACGGAGTGCGAGTCCAAACAAGGGAGAACACGTCCGATGCCCCCCTTGCGGCTGGAGCGTCCTTCTAGGCTGCTCCTTCTCCCCCTCTCCCTTATCAATCGGCCCGCCCGCTCGCTAGGTATTTCATGCTTCCCTTTCCTGCATCCGAAGCGGACATCAATCACACACTCACACTCACACTCACACTCACATACACTCACATACATACATACACATACATACACATACACTCACACTCACACACATACATACACATAAACATACACATACCCGCCCCCCTCCCTGCATGATGGCATCCAACCAAGTTTTCATAACACCTACCTTACCCATATGCAGAACCGTTCCGTGTTGCCTCCACTGCACTACTCCGTACCTAGGTACCTATCAGATAAACCTCTCACCTGACACATCCAAGTACTTATCTCTCCGACCGATATACCGACCTACCTACCTACCTACTATCCCCTTTTTTTTTTCTCCCTCCTCTACGTGTCTGGCGTACGGCAAACTTCCCGTACCTCCCCTTTCGTCATCTCCACCTCTCTCTGCACTCCCGAGGTCCCCGAGGTTGGTATAGGTAAAGATTTATAATTCAATCCTCAAAACTTCTTCCAACCAAGTCTAGACAGTCCAATCGTGAGAAGGTAGATTTAAATTAAACGTAGAAGGTTCGGTACGCCCTAGACCCTGAAAGTATGTAGCTCAGGAAAAACCGACATGGCTACTCATCGATGCCGTTCTATTTGCATTAGCAATTATATGGCCCTATCCGCCTCCCGACCCCCGCATCCGCGTTTGAGCCGTCCCACCGTCTTCCTTCTCTTGATCCTCGCATTCGCCCAGTCATATCCTTCCCAGTCCCGAGGGCAATCGCTGCTGTTCACCCATATATAACCCAAAATCCTTTCTAACCCTCGCGCAAGAAAGATCGAAAAGATCGCCAAGCAAAACCCCACTGTATAAACATTTCCTGGCCAAATATACAGCCCATTCAAAGATCAAAAGACAAACAATCATTTCCTTTTACCACGAGAATGTCATCAGCGCCGGGTTCAGGGCCAGCGGCAGTAGGAGATGACTAGCTGCGATCGTCGCCATCGGTAAGATAGCGACGAAGTCGGTGATTTTCCAGTCATACGGCACGAACGGGGCCTTGGCGAGAACGATCATGCCGGCAATACCAACAATGGAGAAAGCCATGGATCCCCAGAACTTCTTCAGCACCTTGGGCACTTCGATGAAGAAGTTGGAAAACTCGGCTTCTTTGGATGTCGCGCCCCATGTCATGTCGATCTTAAACATATGGGAGAGGAGAGCTTGCGATACGTGAAGGGAGAGACCACCCAAGAAGATTGCTAGCATGAATGTCCACTTCAGGTTCTCAAAGAGCGAGTAGAGGAGACTGCGCTCGCCAATACGGTACCGCATGACTGCAAGAGCGAGGTTGCCGAGACCGTTGAATACGATGATGATGGAAAACCAAACCTTCCACGAATCGACGTAGTACTTGTCGAGGTATCCGTTGAACCATCCGATGGCAAAGTAGTTGGCTGTAGTCATGATCCATGCGGCCCCAATAGCGTAGTATGTTCCAATGTAGGAAATAATAGTGATCTTGGACGTAAATCGAATGTTAGAAAACAAGAAGCGACGGAAAAGGGGAGTGAAGGGTCCCTTGTAGAACCACTGGAAGATCGGATGGAACAGCAGCTCGTTACAGCCGTAGGCATATTTTTCCCACCGTGCCAACTCGTCGTACACGGTCAGGGACACACCCTCTTTGAAACCTTCGCCTGCCCAAGCGGCCAGTCGAATAGTGTAGCCATTGCATTGAAGACGGAGAGACATGTCGAAATCCTCGGACACGTGGGATTCGGACCAGAACTTTTCATAGCCATCCTCATCTTCGTAAGAGACCTGTTGAATAGCGGCCCAGCGGAGAATAGCGTTGTGGCCGACGAAAGGCGCAACGTCACCGTTGGAGACGGTGTATCGGATGGCGGTGTAGATGAGGTTGGTGAAGAAAGTGATACCGTTTTCGAAGTAGGTGTTGACGACTTGCATGACACCGGAAGAGAATTGCATGATACCAACTTCTGGGGATTGTTCCATCTCGGAGCAAGCGTCTAAGAGGCAATCGGCAGGCACACGAGTATCAGAGTCAACTGAAATTCATTAGAAGATTCACTGCAAATATCCGTAGAACGTACTCAGCAAGATATAATCTCCAATCCGAATGTTTCCATCGGCCCAAGCGCGTCCATTTTCCTCGAGCGCTTCATTTAGGGCTTTCTCGTAAGAGGTAGCCTCATCGGCCTGAGTCCAGTCAACGGGTCGGTTAATAGCAGCGAGCTTCTGCTCGACCATGCATGAAATGTTCAAGCCAAAGTTCATGTTCGAAGCCTAAATTAAAAACGTCAGCGTGCAGTTCGCTATCCGCGAAAGGATGAGGCGTTGTCCACCCTTGTCGGCTTGTAGGCGAGTCGAATGGGGCTGAGGAATGTAGGACGTCTCTTATTGGGAGCCTTACTTTCTTGACTATATGACCATCAGCTGGTACCCAGAAATCCCTTCCGACCGGAGAACTTACATTTTCCTTTTCTGACAAAGTTATCATCACCGTGCTTTGGTCTGGCAGTCCATCCAATGCTGTGATCAGCATAGAAATCGATTCTGGCTCGTCGCTCCTCCTCATTCAAAATTTGAAGGCCGTCATCGTTGATGAACATGTTGGCCGAGCCACCTTGGAGCTCGTAGGTGGAGATGGCCTGCTTGATGGACTTCACAGTTGGTGCGATGACAGAGCTCAATCCCTCTTTGTACACCGGGCACTGAATGGTAATGTGAGGCAGGGTTGCAGACTGGAGTCTTGGAGGAGCACGCGCAGAGTAGAACTTGGAGTTGGTGTGCATTTGTCGGATGGGACCGAACAACTGTGCCAAACAACCCATGATGACTTGAGAAAAGAAGAGGGTGAAGAAGATCTGGACTGGAGTCAAAAGCAAGAGGGCGAGGCGGGTGTAGCTCCCGTCAACCGTGGTCTGGATGGCAAGTTGTCTGGCACCGGCTCCCAAGAAGACCATGATGAGGACCAAGGTCATGGCGACAAGGACCGTGTTCTGCAGGTGCAACGGACGCTTCTCGGGAATGATTTCCCCACTCTCCTCGTCTATCTCGTATACTCCGGCGTTTGAATCCTTCTTTTCGTCTTCGTCGGGGTCGCCAGTTCTCCACACGAGTTCCATCAGCTCCGACTCGATGGCCTTGGCACGCTGCACCAAATGTAACGCCTCATCGTCCCAAACAACCAATAGGGCTTCTGAAGCCACAAAGGCAGCAAACTGATGCTTTCTCGCTCTGGGGAGATCCTCGAATGTGGGGAGAAGTTGGATGCGGAGACCATTAAGTAAGGGGACGTCTACAGCATCCGGGGACCATTGAAGGAACGTCTTGATGACTCTCGAGTTGACGGTCATGGCGCACTGCATGGGTTAGCTGGTGTTGGTCCAGGTACAAGGTAGTTCCTCACTTGAACATTGAGCGCTGAACATGCAGCAGCGAAAGCAGAGTTGCCCAACTGTGGCGGGCAAGCCATATATGTGTTTTTGGACTTTCGGAGAAGCACACCTTCAATCTCGCCACTCCCATCGCTGACCCAGAGATGCGAGCATTGTTGTTGGTACAGGTAGTTGACCATTACCTCATGCTTGATGTCGTCCAAGAAAGTGGAGCTATGTGTGGAGCGATTTGATATCGAGGTTCTTGATGAGCCGAATCTCGATTGTGGGGGTTGAAGCTCTATGTCCAGACTGCTGCCGTGGGGAGATGTGTTTGCTGCTATCTTCTCGGTCATTGGCACCGGAGCCCTAGGCTCAGGCTTCTTTGCCTTGAAGTAGCTTCCTAAGCCCATGGCAGCGGCACTATTCTTGCTCTTCGATTAAGAGATATTGTCGTCGAGACCGTAAGATGTCTCTCCCCTGACTCCGGGGGCTTTCTTACTCCGGCAACTATCGATCGGATGAGAGATCAGTGAGCGACTTGGGGGTGAGAGAAGTATAGGCAGCTTCGTATATATGTAGGAGGGAGTTGGGTCGGCCTGAGCGCAGTTCAGTCAGTCAAAGGTTCGATTTTGGGGCGATCGCAGTTCTTCTTACACTGTGATCTGTCGGAGGGTGTATCTGCCTCAAGAATGAGATGGATTAGTTGGGTCGAAAGAGTGTCGTTATGAGCGGCGCACACTGGGGAGGGGGGGATTGAACGATTGTTGGGCGAACAAGGAGAGTGAAGTGTGAAGTGAAGGGTGTGCGGAAAACCCACGATGTATATTGTGGGAGTCACTACTACTTCCGTACTTCGACGGCGGAGGTAGCTAGCTAGGCACAAGTGTGCCAAGCCGAGGCGCTCGGGGTGGTGGGAAAGAGTTAAGTCGAGCTGTGCTGACTTGAGAATAATGCCCGTCAAAGACGATCTGCTTGGACCTTACCTTATTACGGTTACGGACGGCGTGGGAAGGGAGCAAAAAGAAAAAAAAAAAAAAGATAAGAATAGGCAAGGCGTTTTGATAGTCCGAACTTCGACCAGGGCATCAGCTACTGTATCCGTTGGGACAGGGCAGGGCTCCGATCCGAGAGCTGGGGTAGTCAACTTCAAGACCCCGGTGAAGATGCTCGTTACGGATCCAGGGTCTGATGCTGTTATTGATGCCGCCGTGGGGCTTGGTGAAGTCAGTTATTAGTCGTATCGCGTTGCTGGCGTTGAGAGAGGGAGAGACGGAGATACAGAAATACGGAGAGACAGAGAGGGAGATGACCCCGGGACAACAGAATTCAGTCTCGGTTCAGGTGCACCATACGTGTCACTGTGGTCACCAATTTGCGTACCTATCAATTATTTGGGTGCTCATATTCTAGTAAGTGGGAGATGGACGGATAGATAAACCTTGGATGATATAGTAATTTTTAAACTCCAAACTATATAACAGATCTGTGCTTGCGGGATGCTTAGTGCTGTAAGGCTGACAGGGACCATTGGGCCAATACCCAGTACTTACTACTGACCCACAATGATAGATGAGACATTTGAAGTACCGACCGACCTAGATAAATAGTCAGTAGCCTCTGCCTAAGTAGGTATCTAAGTATCATCACTCTGTTATGATCGGGTTCCGAGAAAGAAATGAAATTGCTATGAGGCATTCGTAAGGTATCAATCATATCATATCGTATCGCCTTTTTCGGCGGTCCCACGGCTGACTAAAATCCCGAAGATGAGCAAACAGGTAAATACTAAATAGTCATTGGAGGCTTGCACTAGGTAGGCACTACAGTATACTCCGTAGGTAGGTGGTCAGTCAGTGTGGCATCGAGGATGACAGTCTTGCATGGCCCCTGGCTAGCCCAGGCCCCGGCCCTACTTGTCGGGAAGTCTAAGTAAGGTTAACTTACCAGGAAGAGCTTAGATAAGGTACCGACGTAAGAAAGAGTGGGAAGACCCATAAATTACAGTTAAGGTAGACCCACAGATACACATGGCGCTGATAAGTATCAAACATCATCGACATCACGGGATTCCTGTGATCCATTCAACTTCTCCCTTCACTCCTCTCCCTCCCCTACCATCTCTCACTCTGAACACAACAAGGGATTTATTGAAACCTGTGGTGATCAACACCCACGTCACGATGTCTACGGACTATCTCCGGCTCGTCCGTCTCCCGTCTCCCGTCCTCCTACTGTCGATCCTGGCCTTATCGCTGCAGACAAGCCAGCTACAGTGGGGGGGCAGTCGAGACGCGGAACGGATCCCTCGCCTCGCCGAAGGTCACGCGCCCAGATTGCAAACCTCGAGCTGGAGATGAGGACGGCATTATCTCTGATACGAACCTACATCAAAGACGCAATCTTATCAACCCGAAAATTGAATAGGGACCAAGGCCAGCCTCCGAATTTCAAATCAGGAATTTCCGCCAAAAAAAAATCTCGTGAATGGACGACACATGGCTTTCCCCTGCCTCCCGCGCCGTGGCGCAGCTGCAGCTGAACCTGATCGCTTGAAATCTGGTTCCGACAAAGTGGATAGCAATATCGCAGGCTAAATCCAATCATGTCAACAATGGCGTCATCTTGTACTCGCCGGGCTGTGCCAGCGAATGAGGCTGATGTGCCATATGAATCTTAAAGCGAGCAGATCAAACAGGGCACATGTTGCGAGTCCGCTCCAAACAGCGAAAGGGATGATTTGGTAAGCAGCCAGATGCAGAGCCCCAGACTCGGGGACATGCCTAGTTTCAGCCTCTTCCGTCCTACCCAGCACGTTTTCAGCACCCCGCAAGCTATAATAATGGACGGTAAAGCTGCTGTACCCGATAACTCGATGCAGAATAACCTATCAATCTGGGGCTGAGCGAATCCCTATCTCTCTTTCCGTTTCGGAAATCACCTAGGCGCGAGATCGAACAGAAGCAAACCAATGTTGGACTCAAACGCGGAACAGCTGGCATCAGACTCGGTCGATATCTAGATCCTTTTTAGATTGACCTTATGCGCTTCCAAGGCTAGGATCGGAGTTCGAGCAATCCAATTGGACGGACTCCTTTGCTGTACAGAAGTGATCGTGGCCGCTTATCTTGCAACAATCAACTCCTACCGCTCGCTTCATCCGCTATCAGATCTATCGCCTATACCAACCCTTCAAAGATGGCAACCAAAACTCAATTTCCACCTCTTCCCGACATCTATTTTCAGCTGACTGCATGCCGGTAAAGCTGACAGGGGCAGCACGGCACGGAAGGCAACCGGCTCTCTCTGCCAGGGCAGATAAGGGGTTCCGCTTACAGCTTTCCCCTGAGCGGCGAAATTTCAAGCTTTCGATCGGAGACAAGGATTAGTATTATCTCAACCTTAGCCTTGACCCCCGCGCTGCATAAGCAAGCCACGTGCAGCATGCAACGTGAAAGGCGCATACATATCGAAATGAAGCTCCGAAGATTAGTATCTGAAATAAAAACAGATAATCATTGGAAAGAAAGTGTGCGATATCTACCCAAAACTTAGAATGGAAGGCGTCTGTCTGTCAATCTATTGGTACGACCTGCCACCTGTTCCCCAAAACGGTACGTACCGAGAATAGGATACCTACCAACCTCTCGGTGAGTCCTCTCGCACAGCAGATCCGATTGAGTTCGTATTCTACAAGATAAGATGCAGGATGCGCTGTCAGTCAAGACTCGCCTGCCTGCCTTAAGGGGTCTACGGGGTGCGATTGTGCAAGCGGATATGTACACGTACCTATATTGTCTATCTACCCATCTGATCAGCTCAGAACAGGTATTGGAGGTGGCACGACAGGATGCGTGATGCGAGATCTGGGTGCGGGAAAGCCAGATCTTGGTGAATCGAGTGTGAAATTGAGTGCATTACTCGCGAGAACCACGGATGCTGCTGATAACGAGAGCAGGAGCGGGAACCAGGCTTCTTTTCCTGGGCCTCCCTGCCCTGAATATGGTCCGCTTTCAATTTGCAGCATGATTACTGTTGGGAAGAAAGAAGCCCTTCGCGAAGCCAGCTCCCAACAAGATAAGTGACGCCTTCTTCTGTTTCTTCTTCTGCCCTCCGTCTTCGGCCATTTCTCACCTGGGGAGACATGTCTCGTAGTATTCCGGTGAGGCACATGGCTCTTCGCACCACCATGTTCGGCATATAGACACGTCTGGATGTACAAGGCAATGTAATCTGTGCATTCCATATATTTGTGCTACTGGTAACACCTTTCGAGCTCTTTGCAGAAAGCCTTCTACTCTCGCCTACTGCCTCCCAAAGTCAGAAGATACATTTGACAGATGTAGCGACCCAGCTTCCTGCCCAGCTGTACAGTGAACCATTCCATATTCAAGGCCCGGCGTTACACGACACGCGAGGCTTGTATGGCTCTCTCATAGCTTTTCAACAAGGCCATGTTGAAGAAGAGGCTATCCGGTCTTGCATGCCCCACGCCTTCATGGCCCGGTAAGAGAGGTAAATTTCGGCACCATGCCACGGCATAGAGACCGCGGCCCAAACCGACACCCAATATGACTGCGGCCAGAGCCTACCTAGCCGCGTGCCCTGACAACCAGACAGCCAGCCTACAGCGGTAAATGGAAACCAATCCCAGCCACCCGCCTCAGAAAAAGGGGTGCGTGGAAATTGCTTACCGTCAGCAGGACCCGTCCATCCATCAATTCTACTCATCTCCCTGGGCCCGGGGAAAATCAAGCTCTGACAATCAGTGTCAGGAACACCCGTTCCCAGACCTCAGGCCAGCAGCCAGCATCCAAGCGAGCGTCAAGAACACAAAAATAGACAATGAGAGAAAACACCCCGTTTCAACATTTTTGACACCCAGACAACCAGACAACGGGAGCGGACCGATATGCTGACGCTGACCCAACCCCCCTTTTTTTGTATTCCCCTTTCCTTCCCTTCCCTTTCCTCTCCTTTAACCAATCAATCACCAACCCACGCATCCCTCACGATCATGATCATCCCGTCTCACTCACTTACCCACCCCCAGCCGCTCCCCAACTCCCGGCTCCTCTCGCCCCTTTGAGAATCAAGCCAAACGAACATAAATCAGAAACTTACCGTGGAAGCAACCTAGCAACCATTGTCACAAAGCGACCGAAATGCAAGAAGGGGGTCGCTCGCTCATCATCATCGAATCAATCACGCAAACCATGTATGGGCTCTACTAGTGCACAATAAATAGATGCGAGTCGTATCCAGGAGGGAACCGGCAACGCAAAGGTGGGAAACGCCATGCCGCAAGCCAGCAGCCAACCACACGGATGGATAAACAATAGCGTAGGTATGGAGTAGGATTTAAATTATGGTTTAAATTATGATTTGAATTAGGATTTGATTTGAATTGGGATTTAAATCACGATCCACTATCCAGCCCAACAGCATAGGTCAGCAGAGAGCAAAAGCAGAGAAGGCATCACTCCTCCCGGACAGACGAGGAAGTGGAAAAGGGTACAGTCGCAAGCGGTATGTACGTATGTTATTATCAAAGAATTTTTTTTTGGGGGGGCGGGGGGCGGGGGTCTATATCTTTTCCTCCTTCTTTCTTATATACATACATATAGAGGTATATCTATAATTTCTACATCTGAATAAT
Source organism: Drepanopeziza brunnea f. sp. 'multigermtubi' (assembly GCF_022702325.1). Classification (NCBI taxonomy): domain Eukaryota; kingdom Fungi; phylum Ascomycota; class Leotiomycetes; order Helotiales; family Drepanopezizaceae; genus Drepanopeziza; species Drepanopeziza brunnea. Next base: position 442,982 of record NW_027094064.1, on the reverse strand, counting down.
ATTATTATATCCTATCTATCTAAACATTCCAATTTCAAACACACCAAAAGAAAAAAGAAGAAAAAAAAGAAAAGAAAAGAAAAAAAAAGAGAAAGAAAAAAGAGGCATCTCTTACAATATAAACATACCCACCCCTCCACCCACCCACCTATTTCCTTCTCCTATTTCCCTCTCCTCCCCCTCCTCCCCCTCCCCCTCCTCCCCCTTCTTCAGTTTTTTTTTTTTTCTAAAAAATAATAATAATAGTAATAATAAAAATAACAATAATAAAAAAATAAAATAAAAAAATTCCCAACCCATCTTCTCGTCTCGCATCGCACCCTTACACCCATTCTTCTTCGTTACATAGGTATTTCGTCGTGGGAAGAACATAGTAAGAAAATAACGAGAAAAGAATAAGATGACAACAAGAAATAAATAGGAATAGGAATCCTAATATTTATTATATCCGTTTATATGATCGCATCATACATACTCGTGATGTGTGATATCTTTCTCAACGTGACTATGCCCGCAGAGCACAGCACAGCGCGGAAGTGTGTAAGGAGTACCGGTAGGTAAGGAAGCAAGTAAGAAAGTAGATGGATGACCTGACTCCCCCCCCCCTCCCCCTCCCGTGATGCCTGCTTGCTTGCCTGTCCGCATTCCTCGCGCCCGCTTCCAGCAAGCCCCCCTCTAACCCCTCTATCTCTTCCATTCCGCCCCCCAAATATCTAGCTTCCCATATCCCATCCTCTCCATCTCATTCTTATCCCATCCAAAGATCCCTTGATCCGATCCGATCCGATCCGATCCCATCTTATCCCATCGCCAGCATACTTAGAAGAGCCAACTACCATAGCAAAAAGCAGCCGCAATCCCGAAACTGAGGAAAAAAAGAGATCCATGACAATCCGATCCTTCCATCTCTAAAGCCATCCCGATCGCGCCGTACAGAAACCCAGAGTTACTATCAACAGCTCCCTCTTCTCGTCCCGGCTTATCGTATATCGTATATCCACACCCCGTCCTCCTCTTGCCGAGCCGAGACAGGTCTTGGCGAAGCCTCGGTTATCTCTCTCTAGCACTGCTGCCACATCTGCACTTTACTGACCTCCATCTGTCCAGCCCCCTTCTCCTGCCACGTCGGGAGCCACTGATCGCGCTGGCTCCAAAAGTCCCTCGCGGCCGTGGTGCTGGTGTCGAGCCACGGCTTCTCACTCTTGCCGTCCTCGAACCACCCATTGGTGCCACCAACGGCCACGTTCAAGATCAGGTAGAAATCCTGATCGAAAGGTGTCTGATCGCGACCGGTCTGGGACCAGACGTCCACGAGCCGCGTGCCGTTCGAATCGGACAGAGGGAAGCTACCCCGCTCCCAGAGAGGCTTGTTGAAGTTGGTGTAGAGGACCTGCAGGAGGCGCGTGTTGATGTAGGTGAAGAGGTATTTCTCGGACCACTCCATGCCGAAGGTGTGCGTGGTCTTCGCGTAGGTGGTGTGGAGAGCGCTCCTCTTGACGTTGGTGCGCCACCAGGCATCGTTCGCTGAGTCGGGGCCCCAGTGCAGAGCAGAGGAGACGATGTTGTTCCCACCTTGCTCGTAAGTGTGGTTGTTCCCGCGGGACTCGGCAATGTCAATCTCTCCCGACAGAGGCCACGGCCCGTACGTCTCGTTTACGGGCAGCATCCAGATGGCGGGCCAGAGCCAGTCACCCGAGGGCATCTTGGCCGTCACCTCTACGCGGCCGTATCTGATGGTTGCGCCTTTCTTGGTGTTGATGCGGCCAGAGAGGACGGGGGGCACGATCTCACCCGTAGTGAGGTTGGTCACGGCGGCGCAGGCCTTGAGTTTAGCGTCGAGGGACCCTCTGGAAGCATCGTATGTGCAGGTCCCGTCCTTGGTGAGGTTGACGACGCTGTTTTGCTCGATGAGGCTCGCATCTTGGAGGGTGGGCTTGATGATGAGCTTGCCGTTCTCGATGTAGACGTTCTTACCGTCGCTGGTGGTCTGCGCGAATTCACCGTTGCTGAAATGGGTCATTAGTGATCGTCTTCCAAGGAGTGCGATCAATGCTTACCCGAAACCACCCACCTCCGCCTCCATTGTCCAGATATCAGTGTTCAAGCTCCCACTGGAGAAATCGTCCGTCATAACCGGGCAGTAGGTGTGCTTGACGACGGAAGAAAGACCGTCGTAGACTAGAAACCCCGCGACACCAAATCCTAACAGCAAGCCGATCAGAGGAATGATCGTGACCCATTTCTCCTTGGGGTCCTTCTTGTCCATCCATGGCTTCTCGACCTCGCCCTTGCGCACTCGTCGCGAGTGGAAGTATCTGGTCGGCAGTGATCGCACCGCTGAAGAGGAGCCGACTGAGGATGCTGGTCTCGAGGTATACGGGGTTCCGAATGGATTTAGTGGAGGCGCGGGGGAGATCTCATCGCCGAATGGGCCACTCCTGCTCTCTGGCGTCCCTGGACGCATTGGCGTCGTCGCGGCAGAGTTGTTGCCCGAGACGGCGCTCCCTCTGTGTCGCGACTCGTTCTCCATTGCGTGGTTTGGGTTCCGGACGAGGACGGGCACAGGACAGGGCAGAAGGGTATATCTCAGTCGGATCAAAAAAAAGTTTTTTTTTTTTCTTCAGAATGTTGAGGTAGGTAAGGAAGCACAGAGAGAGGGCTTCGTTCGTGAACCCGTATCGGGTCGGACGGAATGAGTGTCTGGGCTTGGGGTTGGGGTTGGGGTTGGGTTTGGGTTTGGGTTTAGGAGATTTGAAGAATTTCGGAGGGGAGACAAACGCGGTCGGTCGAGAAGCGGGCGGGATAGAGCGGGTGGATAGATAATGTACGGACTGCGGATAGTATGCTGGATATTGGTCTGTGGTCTGTAGTCTGTGGTCAGCGACTTCAACACGGGCCATCTGTCGATCTCTTGACGTGTAACTCTCAGTAACAGCTGGGATGAGGCTGGGGAATCGGGATGCAGGATGCAGGATGGACGATAAACGATAAACGACGGACGATGACAGATGAAGCTTTTCGAAAAGATCGGACAAGCTATAAGCGAAGAGGTGCGAGCAGACCGGAGGTGCACCACTCACTCGGTCTCAGGCTTCGGCCGAGGAAATCGATCGGCCGTACTGCAAGCGCCGTGATGACGATACCAACAATATCAACAATCAACAATGGCGATTGACTACTGAGATGTCTGATTAAAGGGGCACTCAAGTCTCACAGAGGTTGTTGCTGTTGCTGTTGCTGTTGTTGTTGTTGTTATTGTTATTGTTTTTGTTGTTGTTTCTGTTGTTGTTGTTGCTGTTGTTGCTGCTGTTGTTGTCACTGTTGCTGTTGCTGTCGTTGTCATCATCATCGTTGTCATCATCATATGGTTATCGCCGCCTTGCCTTGCCCTTGCAAGCTCTTGCTCTGGCCATCACATCATCCCATCTTATCCCTGATACCGAGAGATCCAGGCCCAGTCTTATTTACCCCTGCCTAGCAAGAGACAATAAATATATTTGGAATAATCAACAATTTTTTTTGATATTGCGTCAGTTCAGCCGAACGTCCCAAAGGGGCAGTTGCTTGTTTTTCAATCTTATCTGGCCCTTGCCCTTGCAGATGATCTGCAGATGCAGACTCTGGTGTGCAAGTGCGGGGGGCATTCAAGATATGCCCCTCTCGCGTTAGCTAATTATCCTCACTGCCCTGCCCTGCCCTGCCCTGCCCTGCCCTGCCCTGCCCTGCCCTGCCCTAATAAATTGACGGGAGATTTGAATGCGATAAAGTGGCACATGTCCGCCCGCCCGTGCTACTCCGGATCCACGGACATCATTTTTGTTTCCTTCTTTTTGCTGCGGGACTGCGCCTGCTTTTCTTGCATTTCCATTTGCATTTGCATTGTATTGTATCGTATTCTGTTATATCATCTTGTACTGTATGCAGTCTCTCTGACCACCGGGCTCGGTTGGTATTAATAGCAAGCGAAAACGTGCCAGCAAACAAGCAATCGTTAATCAATAGCACAGACAGGCACAGCAGCTATTGGATATATGTCAGTCACAACGTAAGTACGTACTGCTTCTGTGCTGTAGCCTCGATCATATGCAGTCATCGATATCTCTCATTACGTTGCATGAGCTGGCAGCGTAGAGACGAAGGGGTCGGATTCATCGTGTACAGCGTACGGCAGGACTGAACTCGATGGCCGAGCGTTGTAGCTTTCGATATGACAGTTTCCAAGATTCAAGGCAATCATTTTCTTCCTGCAAAGCTGTTTTAGACATGAGAGGCAGTAGCTCCATATTTAATATCACGTTATCTCTTGGTTATCCATGGCAGCACGTCCTTCTGGAACCAAGACCAACTCGATTGGCATCATTGACTGGGAGAAAGCTGGTTTTGTGCCAAGGGGATGGATCAGGATCAAGTTTCGTATTTCGGGCGGGATGGATTTCTCACTAGAGGATGTGATCAACCCAAGAATATATGACTTCTGGGAGAGGAAGTGAAGGGGCGCAATTCCTGACGAAATCGACAGTTTCGCTCTCAGCTCCCAGTTCCTCACACCAAGACTTTACTTCGCAGAGCGTGTTTGACCCAAGACTCCAGGCTGCTGCTGAGGTACCAGCGTCGTGTACTAGTCCTGATTCCAGATCGTAATTTGGCAGTGAGGGATCCTCCTTTGCCAGCTTCCGCAAGCAAAAGGTGTCCTCTCCGTCTCGCCAGGTGATAATGGCTTCCGAGGTGGTTGAGGATGTGACTCGTCTGAAGACTTTCGAAGAACCCAACATCCATCGATCTGGAGTAAGTTGACATATCGATTTGCCCATCACTGGTGTCATCTCAATGTAATGTCAATGATTACTACAAGGAGATGATAGATTGATGAATACCAAAACATGTTTGAGCCGAGCTGCGGCAGAGCTACTTGCCCTGGTGTCGCAGGAAAAGTTGTGTGTGTTGTTTCGCACGATCTTGAATCCGTAAGGTAAAGTTGTCAGATTGAGCTAATTCGTATATCGCGTAACATACCACCACCCAGCAATTCCATTTGTGTCAGGAGATGGGCAGAATATAATTTTTATTATTATGATTCATTACTTTATTATATTGCCTGCGGTATAATGCGTGGAATTCAACGATCTTGGGCGATTTTCTGCCGGATTTAAGCGGGGATACTTTTTCTTTCCGAAGATCTTTTGCTTCGCCCATTTTAAGGAAGGACCCCTAAAGTTAAGGCAACGAGCCCCACTATTTTCTTGTTTACTTTTCTTCTTCGCCGGGTATTTCATGTTTACGGAGCTGCTTTCAGGTGTGGCGATAGATGAATATATATACTTACTTGTTCCCCGAGAACATTGGATAGTGAATCATTGAAGGGTAATGGCGCTGTAGTCCACTGCAGCCCACTCGTGCGCTGATCCGATCCGATCTGATCCTCCGCTCCGGCCAAGTGGACACTTCGGGACAGCCAGCCAGCCCTTTCTATCTCAGTAAGCAGCATGCATAATCGAGGAGTTACTTGACTTGACTTCTGTTACGAGCAAAGAAAAGATAAGTAACCGAGAGCTCCAGGCTAACAGGCAGCGCAACTGACTATTGCAAGCTAGATCCTCCGAAGGCGCGGCAAAGCTCTTTTCTTGACCTTTTCCAATCAGCAGCCGCTTGGTGTTATGGGTACGCTGCTTATGCGAAGCCTTTCTTGTGCGCACGAAGGAGGCCCATACAGTAAGCCTTAGCAATTACGTCGGGTCAAGGGAAACAAGCTTCCGAACCATAGAGTAAGCTGCTGCACACAAGCTTATTCTAACCTTCTTCACTCTTTACTCGCCGTGAGAGATAACCTTTTTGCTTTTCTTGTGGTTTTTGTTAATTTTGCCAAAGTCTGTCGCTATTGATGATTAAAACGCTGTTGATTATTGCTTCTTACTTATTGCTTGCTGATTCCAATCGTTATCGAAGCCAGCTCTGTCAAGATCCCTTCGAGAGTAGGAAACACGGATCGCAAGATGAGGAGTCAAGCATGGAGAGCCCTTGCAGTGGCGATAACAGGATTTTTGGCCAGTGTTGATGCGCAGACGGGAACAGCCAAGGATTTGGGATCGTTGCTTGCCGGACAGAAGAACCTGACGACGTTCTATTCTTTGATTCAAGTAGGTGGTATAAGTGGGGGAGTAAGGAAGATGAACATATTGCTAATGCGCGAATCAGAAATACCCTCAGATCTTGTTGCAGCTCCCATCCTACTCTGGCGTCACAGTAAACCAATTTTCGATTGTTCAGGGCCTCAATTGCAAGAGACTAATTGGAGATAGATCCTCGCACCGAATAACGATGCCTTCGAAAAGATTCCCTACACTCAACTCAACCAGGCCTTTGCGGACAACGACCAAGATACTATTGTCAATGTCCTCGAGTACCACATCTTGCAAGGCACGAAAATGGCAGCTCAATTAGTCCCAGGCACGCCAGTCTTCATGCCGACACTGCTGACTAGCACAACATGGACCAATGTTTCGGGAGGCCAGAATGTAGAGAACGTCGAGCAGGCTGGGGATGTAGTGATTTTTGTGTCAGGTCAGGGAAGCAGAGCTACGCTTACACAGGCCGTAAGTCGATTCTTTCAGGGGGCGTCAATTGCAAGGCTCATCGCAACAGGATCTCTCCTTCACTGGTGGAGTCGTCCAAGTCATTGACTCGCTCCTCATCCCACCCACAAATCTTACCAGTACTACCACATCCTTCAACATCACTTCCTTCCAAGGAGCCCTCTACCAAACCTCTCAGCTGCGAAACTTTACTGATACCCCCAATTACACCATTTTCGCACCAACCAACTCGGCCTTCCAGTCCCTCGGTAGCGCCATCTCCAACCTGACGGTTGAAGATCTCCGCTCCGTCATGGACTTCCACGTCCTGCAAAACCAAGTCACCTTCTCGACCGCTCTCAAGAACGGCACCACCTGGCCCACCAAGCAAGGTGAGAACCTCACGGTGCACCGCTCCGGAAATAACGTCTACATCGGCAGCGCGCAGCTCCTCACCTCCGACGTCCTGCTCGCCAACGGCGTCCTGCACGTCATCGACAACGTGCTCAACCCGCAACGGCCAGGCGCCCTGCCCAACCCGGACCTCCCCACCCAGCTCCCCGCCTTCGCCGCGGCAAGCAGCGTCGACAGCCTACCTTTCACAACGGCGATCCCGTGCACAGAGAGTTGTCCCGCGGCGGTTAGCACGAGCGGGAGTGCCTCGGGCGTAACGGACGCTACGAGGACGGCGACGACGAGCGCCAGCAGCCCGGTGAGGACGAGCAGTAGCAAGGCACTGGGTGCGGCGGTGGCGAGGGAGACGGGTTTTGCGGCTGCTGGGACGGCGGGTTTGGTGATTGCGCTTGGGGGCGCGGTCATGATGCTCTAGGGGGTTTGGTGGAAAGAGAGGAAGAAGAAATACTCGTGTTTGCGATTGTGCGAGGAGCTGGCGTATACCTCTTATACACCTATAATGCGTAATGGGTCTGGGAAGAAGCGGTTCGCCTTTTTAACGTTAAGCGGAGGATAGTATTGATTTACACATGCAAGTAAAGCATTGCGGGAGGCTTTGGTTGTTTCGAAAGGCGGTTCGTTCGGAGGGTGGGAAAGCCTTAATGTAATGTCGAGATCCCCCATATGTTCCCTCTCTCTCCCTCTCTCTTTCTCTCGCTCTCTCAATGCATAATGGAGCTGCAGGATCTTCATACTGGAACCTCATTGCAATGCAATTATTGCGTTATTCTCGCCGACGCCAGTCCCGGTTCGGAGACCCATGTTAACGGCCTCATCTGCCGTCCAAACTTCTTTCTTCGATTCTCTCTACTCTGATGCACTTTGAGGAGCTCCTCGTACCCATCTTTCCCATCCTTCCCTTTCCACTTTGGCTCGCCTTCGTCTGTTACGATATCGCCGAATTCACCTAGGTTTGGTGGCTCGTTCAGATCAGGGAATATTGTGCGAGACAAAGCGTCCGCAACAGGGTTTGCTCTTGTCTGGTATCCGTTGTATTGCCCAGTTCAATATTCTCACCTCTGAGGCTCGTCTCGCATATATACCTGCGAGTGTTAATGCCGAGAGCAACTATTTCAGTGGTTAGTAGTCAGTGTATATCACTGCTTGAATAGAAGTCCGAAGCATCTACACACAGTTCCTTCTTATAGACCCTATAGTTAGTTGCATTGTAGTTGGTTGAATGCGAACGCATCGTATAGTATAGGTAGGTAGGTACCTCCACCTTGTTTCTGATTACGGTTACCGCCCAACCTGCTCCTTTCAGACTAGCGTCGGTGTAAATTCTCATTCGTTCGCGGAAATCCCATCCATTCATCTTAGTCGCTTCCGAACACTTTTGTTGTAATAGGCTGAAGGAAACTATTCCAGTGTCTGCCTAACGCCATTCAACATTTCCGGTAAGCCTCGTAAGTGATCCGGTATCTTTCATCAGGGCTTAAAGACTTTTCATTTTATAATATAGTGTAGTGAATCTAATGTAATTCAAATCGAAGGCTTCTCAATCTGTATATAGCTAGAATCAGGAATTTCTCATTGTTAATCCACCTCCCCTTTTGAAAAACTACCTAGACCTTCTGCCACCTTCCACTACAGATCTTACTAGCTGCAGCACGTATAACAACACTTCACTACTGGAAATGGAAAACCCGATAGCTACTCCTAATAGCGTTCCTGGATACTATAAATTATCCAAAATGACAACCTGATAAGCGAAGAAAATGCCAGAAGCTACTTTCAGAGCTCAATTTGATATTCGGCTTCGCTTGATCCACTCTCGCTTAGGCTCCATGGAACGAACCACTCCCTTCAGACTTCGCCAGCTGAACGTTCGAAAAAAACACATAAGCAGTCTTGCATGCCAAAAAAAAATCACGGAAGCGTGGCCCGATATTTGCAAGATCCATAGACCTTGGAGACCATGCAAAAACCATCAGTGACTGTTTTCTAAAGTCGTAGGAGAGGCCGGGATCTACTCGTTTTGAGCTTTCGTCTGATGATGCCGGAGAACTTCGCACGAACATTCGGGCCAAAGAAACAGGATGTCTGAATAATTGATCCGTGGATCTTGAGGAGCCTTGGCGCATGCGGATGTAGAATCTAGAGAAATGGTTGTTCTAACTCGTGGATGCTAGATCTCTTGTAGGTGCGTGCTAAGACTGAAAGGCTGTAAGGAGGCCTACATAAGCGAGCCGACGATTAGCTCGCTTAATTTTTTTTTTTTTTTTTGGTAGCGATAATATCGCAAGCTAGATTATTCGTTAGCGATTGAATATAATAGATTATAGGATATGATCATCTTGATCTAATTAATGATGGAGTCCTGACTTTAGGACAGCGACATCGCTTGACTCGTCTACAATTAGAAAATTGTAGGCTCGCTTAATGTTTCTGATAGTGATAACTTGCATCCAAGATTTTGTATTAGCACTTTTATACAATCTTGAAACAATATAATGATTTGAATATAGCGAATAAAAGGATGGGCTAAAATCTTATTGCAGCGATATTATGTAAAGTATATACTATTTAGGAAACATCCGCATGATAAATTTGTATGAGGACACGACTTCAGCCTTCAGGCCTCGTCTGCAAGGCCGCAATGAACCCCGCCAACCAAGAACTGCCGGTGGGAGGCACTGATAAGCAATTGTCAGCACCACAAATGCAAACCCGCTTAATTCTGCGTACAAATACTTCGCAGTTAGTGAAACGAGGCTTTCAATTGCAAAGATAGGTAATCCACCATGGCTTCTGCGTCGGCATTCAAGCAGCCCAAGGGTTTTTGGCACGGTCAGATCGCAGAGGCGGGAGAATTCCCAGCAGAGAAGGGACGATACCACCTATATATTGGTTTGTCGACATCCAAACGCATAGCCAGGATTCCGAGTCTGATAATGCCACAGGTCTCTTCTGCCCCTTTGCGCACCGAGCGAACCTCATTCGACACCTCAAAGGTCTTACGGAAATCGTCGACATCTCGATCGTGAGACCCTATCCCAAGGGAGACGACAAGGGTTGGCCGGGTTGGAAATTCCCTACCGCGGAGGATCCATACGAGGGTGCCACGGCAGACCAGCTCTTCGGGAGCGAATACCTGCATGAAGTCTACTTCAAGGAGAAGAAGGATTACGAAGGGAGATACAGCGTTCCCGTGGTATGGGATAAAAAGACGAACCGACTCGTCAACAACGAGAGCTTGGAGATACTGCGGAATTGGAATACCGGCTTCGACTCCATCCTGCCGGACGAGTACAAGAATCGCGACTACTATCCCGCAAGACTGCGCGAGAAGATCGACGAGATTGGAGCGTGGATGCAAGCGGATCTCAATACGGGAGTGTACAAGGCAGGCTTCGCCCCGACCCAGGATCTCTATGACGAGAACGTAGTCCCTGTATTCCGGGCTCTGAACCGGCTGGAGAAGATCCTAGAGGAGAACGGCGGTCCGTACCTTCTGGGACCCGATCTGACCGAGCTGGATCTGCAACTCTACCCCACGCTCATCCGCTTCGACACGGTTTACGTACAGCACTTCAAATGCAACCTGGGAACGATACGGCATAACTACCCGCTCTTGAACGAGTGGATGAAGAACCTATACTGGAATGTCCCCGGCTTCAAAGAGACGACAGACTTCCGCCACATCAAAGAAAACGCACGTATCCCCATTTCCCCCCGTGTTTTTGTTCATTGACTGCTCGATCCGCAACGCTAATCAGATACGCGGGAGAAAAAAGTATACCAAAAGCCACCCGAAAGTCAACCCCCTGGCCATCACACCTCTCGGACCGATCCCTCATATCGAGAGCGGATTCGAACCGGATTGGAGCAAGATCCAAGCCGGCGGCGTGGACTTACCCGAATAGTATAGAATAGAAAGGGAAGGCCAGGCCAGGCTAGGACGGAAGCGCTTGCCCCTGAGGATCTCGATGTAGAAGATTAGCCATCTTAATCATGTACATGTATATATGTATATATACATATATTTGTGTGTATTTCGAGAACCAGAATTTCTTGCATATGAGAGCAAACTACCTACCCTACTCTACGTGTGAACTAACGCAGCGACAAATATACTTTACAACACAAAGACCGGAGGAGTATAGTACAACAAGAAGAAGAATCTGTCTACCCGCCGCCTCAAAAACAAACAAACTAGCATATTTTCTTGCAGCCCCCCCCCCCCCCCCCCCCCCCCCCCCCCCAAAATTCGACCTGTTTTGATACTCACTTACCTATCTCTCCTACCGCCAGACCTCAAGGCCCATCCGCTTCAAAGCCAGTATGCAAATACCAGCCCGATTTGTAGATACCAAAGGAGAGGGGGGGGGAGGGGAAGAGGCGCTCGGTGTCTGTGTCTACCTAGGTAGTTCAAAGCTAGAAATCGACTGTGCAAACTGGAGTAGAGAAACTATTTCGCGACCCTATACAGATCCGTATAGACCGTAAAGTCACAGTCACCTTTTGACCTGACTTGATATTGTCAGTTTGTAAGTTTTTATGCTAGCCAAGCCACGAACTTCAGCAGTAGTCTTACAGTGATCTTGCAATAACTGGAATTTCGTAATCTGAGTACTTTTACTTGCGGCGAATTCACGTACGTCAAATTGTACGTTATAAAAAATCATGACGCATCGAAGTCGCGAATCTAATCGATTTCCTTAAACCACAAACTGTCGTCTTAGCTCATACAAACAAACTAGAGGGGAACCAAAAAAGCCCCACAAAAAAGCATTCATATACGGCCTGGACATATTTTCAGACATTGCAGCAGGTCCAAGACCATGATTTTGCTGTACAGCCCATTCTGATCGTCTATCCCGAGACTCAAGATGACTTCGTCGTCTAGATACCCCATACCCTTTTCTCGAATGTCGCTTTCTTCTCTGCCCCACGCGTACGCAATCGTTGTTGTGTACGTAAATTCGCCCCATGCCTGTCTGTCTTCATCTTTCGCTTCTGGTACATCATCCCATATTTCCGCAGGTTTCCAGCCTCTGTTCGTTTCATTCGCCATAAGTATGGGATGCTGGCTCATAGCCAGCATGTTAAACGGCCAGGTTGCTGACCATACGACGAAGTATCGCTCGTAGCGTATGGGTAGACCATAGCCGTTTGTATGCTTTCGCTGGATTGCTGCAAAGAAGACTGATGTTGGGTTATCAGCTAGACAGCTTGCATTTGTACGCAGGCATAGAAAAAGTTTCAGCGACGGGGTTGCTTGGTGCCACGAAGATGCGATGGTAAAAACATCGGTCTCGGCTTTTCCAACCGACGAATCTACTAGACATGACTGCTCGAAGGGGTCCGTCATGTTTTCCGTTGTGAGTCCACCGCCAACGAGCTGTGCAAAGCTGCGGGTTGTGGGATTCAAATCGTACTGCAGGAAGGAGGTGGATGGCGAGGGGAAGAACATGACCCAGTTCTTTTCGTACGACTGACGAGTTGATGGTGGGTTACGAGTAAGCTCTGTCAGAAAGGGGTAAGACATTAGTGGACCCGGACCGAGCCGACGAGGGGACGAGGAAAAGGTTTGTTCGATTGCAGGATATGTGATTCGAAGGTCAATGGCCCAGACGCCGATGCAAGCGTATCTGGATCTACAAATCTTCAGCAGTGGACAATGGGAGGGAACTACAGAGCCAGGTGCCTTACTGCGAGACGACCATTAATATCGGCTCCCCTCTACCCGAGTACAACAGTCTTGGATCATGGAAACCAGGGATATCTGCCAGTTGCAGTTCCTTACCCGAACAACTTTCCGCGGGCGTCGGAGGAACATCTACTTCAATCGGCGGCGTAACACATCGTAGTCCGCCGCTGGGGCCGAGAAGCGCTAGGTCTTCGTCCGTACAGTACTTCCCGCGTGGTGTGGGCGAGTGTTGGCCCTTGGGATAGCAGATGTTGGCTTCGCAGAGCACATTTCGTCGGAATGTCTCGCCATCGGGTGTAAGCATACTGACAATGATATATTGGTTCTTGGCCCAGGACGGAAGAGCAAAGATGGTTGGGTTCCAGAATCTGCGCTCCTCGTCCCGAGCCGCGGACTTCATCGAGATGTTATACAGCAGATTGGGAAGACGGATGTGGCCTGTGAATCGGTTGGGAGCTCGAGGACATGTTGTGAGATGCAGAAGAGCTTGAGGAACGACTGCTCCGGGGCCTGTTGGAGGGGGTGGGATACTAAATCCCGGCTCTCCTTTTCCCTCTTCAGCCGGGCCGAAGGCAGCAGCAGCAGAAACAGCAGCAACGGCTGGCAATGGATATGGATAGTCGGAGACATTAGGGAACTGCTGTGCAATAGGAACTCGGAGCGGTTCTTGAAATTCGGTATACCGAGGCGGGTACAGATGATGATATCGTGCGTCTGGGACTCGCGGCGTTCTCGAGAGCAGGATGCAGACGAGTGATATTGCCACGACCGGCAGCAATAGTCTCTTCAACAGCGGTAGCATTTGGGGCTGACAAGGAGGGCTGACGAGGAAGAGCAGATAGATCTCTTCTGCTGTAGAAGCAAACACTTAGCAAGTATAAGCCCAGCTGATTGAATGAATTGGTCAGGACTCAAGTGCCAGGCTGTATATCCATGTGAGGACTGCTCTTGCTCTCCTCTGGGACTTTCTCTTGCTCTTGCTCTTGCTCTTGCTCTTACCGGATTTGTCCCTCGATGTCCACGTGACAATATGATGAAGTAAGATCCCATTCCCCCATGGATGAGACACCATACGACAACATTTCGCTCGCGATAGTTTCATCCCTTTCTCCTTTCTCCTTTCTCCTTTCTCCTTTCTCCTTTCTCCTTTCTCCTTTCTCCTTTCTCCCTTCCTTCCGACCTCCCTCCTGGTCAAAAATGGGTTACCATTGCCCTTCTCCCCTCTCAACACCAGGTGGCACCCCGCGGACACCCAAGATCATCGAGACCTCCACGCCGTGGTCCGACGTTCTCCTGGAGGACTTGCATACCACGATACAGTTCCATCCGCCAGCCAGACTCGTCCGTAGGTACGGAATCGGCTCTCATGGCACGTTTAAAATGCGTCTGCGGCGGTGGGGCAAGGCCTTGTGGTTGAGCCTCTCTCTCCTTCTTCTCTGTCTGTGGGTATCCCAGCGAGAGCACCAGATCCACGTCCAGGGCCAGGCAGAGGAGCTGGATCTGCCGAATCTTGATGCTTTGCAGTTCATAGATGCGAATCATCCGTATCTTCGCGTAATGACCATGGCCACCTCCCCATCCAGCCCAGTGCTCGGCTAACAAGACGCAGTACGTGGGTCGCTGGCTGGCAACAGCAGACGAGACGCATAAGGACGGATCTTTCCCAGGTCACATCTCTAGAAAGCTACTGTAATGAGTTACTGACTCAAGGCAGGAGTATACTTCGACTTTGCGCTCAATGGGACCAGCACCTTGCTTCTCTCCCTTCACAACAGCGACGGCCAACGAGATAATCCCACAACGAGAAAATCTAGAACGATCTCCTCGACGTTACCTTTCCTACCACTGACAAACACTTCCAGTGCAGCACCAATATCCTTGCTAGTCAGAGTCGACGACGAAGAATACGTCGTCCTCCCAAGAGCCACGTCATTGGTCTCCATCAGCCGGGGAAAGCTGAATCCTCTCGCGTCCCACGAGATCCGCATTATTGCTCCTATGGCTGGAGGTGATGCTGTCGAGACACTGCAAGTAGAAGGGATCTGGATCGATAAAAGCGGCCAACTGCTCCCGTACGAAGACAGCTTGAATGCGGATCGCCTATTTGAGGACCGGCTACTGAACAGCCACCCTCGAAAGATGCTTGAAATCGTGACGGACCTACCTGGATCGATGTCTGGAAGAGATAGCCGAAAGAATACCGGGGATGGTCGTGCTATTCTTGGAGGCGTACTGGGATGGGAGTACTTGCTAGGAGAGATGTTCGGAAGTGACCATGTTACGATCGGGATGGATGGCATATGTCTGATCTCGAAGTGTATAGGTGGTCGTGGAGCTCCTGCTGGCCTTGCTGACGTCTTCTTCCAGAGGTGAGAAACTTGAATTTCATTCGATTCGAAAAGGGCTGACTTGTCCTCCATCAGTGGCCCCGCTGGGTCAGAGCAATTCAACCATCCGTGGCTCTTCCAAGAATACACTCCCGATGTCATGGTATCGCATAAAGCTCAAAGTCCTCGATTGTTCTGACACTAGGTACAGATTCTGAACATCGGAAGCTCTGATTACGATTCGTTTCAGACACATATCCAAGAATACAACAGGACGATGTGGGAGCTGAGTGTTTTATTTGAGGAAACCTATGTCTCAATGATCCAGGCAATCAGGACACTGGCCTACCCCAAATACTCGGCTGCCACCATGGACTCGACCCGGTACATCTATTCCGCCCAGAATGCTGCCGCCGGAGTTCCCATTTTCGTCATGAGGCCATTCCGGGGACAACTTGAGCAAGCTACACATGCAGTTGTCGACCGACTTCGAATGGATGGTGATAAGAATGTCTTTTGGCTTGATACCTCTGGTTGGCTCAACACCGAGGTAAATTTCGATGGGCGAGGAGAGGACCAGGACTTTTTTCTTGACGGTGAGTCAGTTGAAATCTTGGGGAGATCGCTTTGTGACAATAATCTTCAGAAGAGAGTACTTCCAAGCCATGGCGCCTAACGGAGCGAGGGAACCAGCGAGTGGCGATTCTTCTACACATGCACGTCTGCAGATTTCTGGCCCGCGAGACCGAGAAGTGTGCCTTTCTCCCTCCGGAGATCTATCTGGGAAAGGCACTCGATCATGGGGCAATCCGCTTTAACGAGCTCCTTGAGGGTGAACAAGCGACGAAGTTGAAGAAGCTTCTCTGGCAACGATGAGACAGACGTCTGTCCGTCTGTCTGTGCCCCTTCGAGACTTTGATGGCGGTTACCTTCATTCCATCCGGCCAAGGATGTGTGCTGCGGGACCTGACAGCTTTTGGAGTTTATTAGTAACGCTACTGCTGCTGCCGAGATCTGAGAGGGCTGCGACGGGTAGGCATATTTCAGGAATTATATTCTTCTCCTTCACACGGTGTACATAATCATGTAGAACCAAAGATACTTTACATAAAAGACTACATGTATCCTAAGTATATAAATATTCATTTATCCTTCCACACCTACTTTTTACTATAAAGCCCGGCCTGGTGCGCTAGATTGGACCGACTTGCGCTCCAAGCGCGATGACATCGCCGCGAAGATGACTGAGACCTTAAGTTCTTTGTGCGCATCACAACCTGCAATGTTCGACGACGACCTGACCATTTGACTACTCTCTTGTACTACTGTACATGACCATGGATTGACATCCCGGCGAAACCCAAAGAGTCTGCATCTGCATTTTCTCCTCCCCGACCTGACGCTCGATGCCCGAATCGCTCCAGCCAGCTCCACTGTTGACCTCTCCTCACCCTCACTATCAGCTCAAGACCATCTCTACTGTGCGACCAGAGCTGGACATCGGACACCAAGACATCAGACGAAGCTGCATTGATTGCGGTCTCATAGGTTCTTAATGGCTTCAAAGCGCGCAGAGCTGGAGCGGCGGAAGTCCTCAACACCCCACTACCAGACCTTTCCTGTGAGTGCCCGAGACAACGCTCTTTGCCTCAGCAGACCATGCACGCAGAAGCGCACCCTCCCCTTCCTTTCATAACTGCATGGCAGAATAAGTACTGATGTGATGCAGACCCCCCCGCCAAAATCCCGTGGCCCACCTCCCTCATCTCCATCCGGCTCGGGTGGATTCGACGGCCAACACGATGGCACAGACGGTCCTCTCCCCTCAACCGACCCTCAGAAGTCCCCCCTACCCAAGAAACAGCTAGCTATACTGGCAGTGATCGCTCTCGCGGAGCAGACAGCCCTCAATTCCATCTCGCCTTACCTTCCAGAAATGACCTCGACCTTTCCGGATGTCGACGCCGGCCAGATAGGGCTGTACGTCGGCGCAATAGCCTCCTCCTTCGCACTAGCGCAATTCGCTACCAACTTCTTTTGGGGGTGGTTGAGTGATCGCATAGGCCGGAAACCAGTAGTGATGATGGGCACGGTGCTGACGGCGGCGTGCCTCGTGGCATTCGGGTTCTGCAGAACGTTGTGGCAGGCTATTGTCGTGCAGGCGCTTATGGGGCTGGTGAATGGAAACCAAGGAGTCGTATCGACATGCCTGGGAGAAATCACAGACAGGAGCAACCAGAGCAGGGCGTTTGTGTACCTCCCGGTTATCTATGGGCTGGGAGGCATTACTGGGCCTGCGGTGGGCGGATTACTGGTCTTCCAGGATCACCCATTCAAGAAGGGTGTCAAGAACCCGTATCCGTACCTCCTGCCGAATCTGTTTTCGGCCTGTATACTGGCCATTGATTTTGTGCTGACGGGGCTCTTCCTAGAGGAGAGTTTGGAGGAGGCAAAGAATTTGCCGCCGTTGAAGGAGAGGGTGGGCAACCTATTTAGTTGGATGTGGCAGTTCGTAGGTGGATCGCACCGTCCTACTTACCTGCGGAGCCACTTCAACAGACATCGCGATTCCAGACATAGAGCTGGGCTGGAGGGGAACGATACGGAGGACGACTCAGACGAAGGCAGCGAGACCCAATCCCTTCTCTCTTTGCGCGGCTTCTTTGCGAATAGCGACAGCCATCTCTCCAGCAAGGAAGTGCTGAACCGCGATACCATGCTCCTCCTCGGCACCTACTTTGTCTTCCAGTTCTCGAACATCTCCTACAACTCCCTCTATCCAATCTTCGCGTCCTCGCCGCAACCCACAGGCCGCGAGCTCTCGCCCGAGGAAATCGGGCTCTCCCTGTCCTTCGCCGGCATGGTGACGATCGTCTTCCAGGTCGGCATCTTCGGCAAGCTGAAGGAGAGGATGGGCAACAAGGCCACCTACCGAGGCGGCTTCTTCCTCTTCTTCGTATCCATGCTCTTGGTGCCGTGGGTGGGCCACAAGAACGACCGCCCGCCCTTTGGGATCGGCACGGGCAAGCTGTGGCTGTGGGTTGAGCTCGGGTTTGTCTTGCTGGTGAAGACAGTGGCTGGGGTGGGGGGTTTGACTAGCGCTCTGCTGCTTGTACGTCTCTCGTCTCAATTCGTTACTTCACTGATTGCAGCACGCAATTTGATGATTTTGATTTCATTATATATATATGTACATCTTTGCTAATTTCGAACAGATCACCAACTCGGCCCCAGACCACAACGTCCTCGGCACGCTCAACGGCCTCGCGCAGACTCTCTCGGCCGCGGGTCGTGCAGCGGGCCCCCTCCTGTCTGGCGGCCTCTTTTCGATCGCCACACGCGTCCACCCCAAAGGTGAGGCGCTCGCGTGGGGCACCTTTGGCGGGATCGCGTTCCTGGGCTTTGTGGCGAGTTTCGGGATCCGCGGTAAGGAGTTGGAGAGCGAGGAGTGGGAGGCTGGGAGTGCGAGTGAGGGAAGCTCGGGAAGTGATGATGGGGAGGGGGAGGATGCTGAAGTGGGTGCTAGGTAGTGTCGTACGATGGGATGGGACAGGATGGGACTGTGGGATGAGGTGATGGGTTGGGATCGGTCTGGTGGAGTTTGAAGGCGGATGATGGTTCACGGGACTGGATTTCTTTTGTCTGGTAGACAGCACAGCACGGCACATGGCGGCGGCGGCGGCGGATCACGGGAGCGCAAAAGGTCAAAAGCTCAAGACGGGAAGGAAATTCGGAAATGGGAAACTGGACATGGGCGAAGTGGCCATGATAACTTTGCTCAGGTTTTGAGGTCCCAAGAGGACAATGTATGTATATGTAGGTAGATATCCAATCGAGCAAGCACGCACCGATCGCTAGCTATATCGCC
Organism: Drepanopeziza brunnea f. sp. 'multigermtubi'; assembly: GCF_022702325.1. NCBI lineage: Eukaryota > Fungi > Ascomycota > Leotiomycetes > Helotiales > Drepanopezizaceae > Drepanopeziza > Drepanopeziza brunnea. The sequence goes on along the minus strand of NW_027094064.1, from coordinate 424,112 downwards.
TTTCTGGCATTGTGCCTTTTTCTTTCCCCCTTTTTTTATTTTTTGCCTTTTGAAAAGACGGGGAGGCCTTTCGCTATGTATATATGTGTATGTACGTGTACATATATATATATATATATATATATATCACAAAGAACGGAGCGTACGTACATGGTAAGGATTGGTTGGTTGGTTGGTTAGTTGGTTGGGAATGTTTTTTTGGCGAGGAAGAAAGAGAGAGGAAGGGAAGGGAAGGGAAGGCAGAGGGAGAGGGAGAGCGAGAAGGACACCGGTTCGTGTTTTGCTGTTTCTTCTGCTTGTGCCGCCCGCCGCTCGCTGCTGCGGGTGTGGATGGGGGATACCTACCTAGGTAAGGTACCTAGGTAGAGGGATGGTTGGCAGAACGGCACGGGAAGGAATATCCTGAGGCCGCCCTCCCCCCTCCCCCCTCCCCTCCCCTCAACACCTCCTCCCAGGCTCCGGTCGGTATTCAAACGCTATCTACCCGCTTCCTACAGTCAGATAGATCATCCGACGCCCGCGCGCGAACTGACCTACCGGTAGGTAGCGCCTGCCTCCTCTCTCTCTCTTTCTCTCGACGTCTCGCAGATGCTGATTAGTGCGATGGGCACCACCGCGTCGTGGGAACGGCTGGTAGCTGGGAAAGTCAACTTCTATCTGACGCGTCTTGGTCATCAGGAGGTGAAACGTAGGTGGTATGTAAGGTATGTATGTATGTAGTATGTATGTAGGTATGTAGGTATGTGCGGGTAAGAGCGTGCGTTGCCTGCCTGCAAGGTCACCAACTTACTACGTACTACGTACGTACGTACTAGTACTGCGTACCTTCCTTCCTGGGTTGATCTAGGTATCTCCTCGAGGATGTCTCATTTCGAGACCGAGACCAAGACCTACGTAGCTAGGTAGGTAGTCAGTCAGTCACTCAGTCAGTCAAGGTCTCATCTGGCAAAAGAGGTCGGGTCCCGTGATCGACACCCACCGGCCGAGCCCCATCTCATCTATTCTTTAATATAATAGAGCGCTGGATTCGGGCCGCCGCCTCGACCTGAGTTGGTAACCCTACCCGACTCCGATTGCTGATGTCACTTTAAGAATTACCGTAGGTATGGACGCAACGCTAAACGCCCGGAGATTTTTTGAATGGATGGATGGATACTTACTGTACTGTACTGTACAGCACAGTACGTAGCGCTTATCAACCTTTCGTGATAGTGTTTCCTCTGTCTCCCCCGCATGAACATACTACCGGTATATAGTAGTAAGTACACGTCGAAAAAAGCATAAATCGTGCAAAGGGGTCCTTCCTTGTCTTGTCTTGTCTTGTCTTCCCAGGGCCTCTAAACCCAATCCTGCACCGGACAAGGATTCCAGCCCTGAGAAGGTACTACTAAATATAGTACCTTGAGGCCAGTGTTTCTTTTCATTTTACGTAGTACGTAGCACTATATTTTATTTCCCGTTGCCGTTTAGACTTTAACCGGGCCCGCGAGCCATTCAGAAACCACCCCCCCCCCCCTGTCTCGCCCCGCGATCTGCAGGGCCTAAAACCGGGTTCCGACATTTAAACATAGTACCGGTACTACAGTAGGTACTGTAAGTACGTAGTACTACGTGTAAAGCATGAAGTATGCAAAAGGTTGTTGTTGTTATTATACTATTATTATCCTCTCCATACACAAGCTCTCCCCCTCCACTATTGAAGTGGTGTGTTGCTAAGGGTGTGTTTGGCTCATACGGTAGTTGCAGGTCCGTGCAACTGAGCAGTTGAGTTGATCCTAAACAGGATCAACTCAACTTGACAGTAGAAGTTGCACGGACCAAGGCCTGTTTTGGCTCGCAACTAGCAAATTGAATAGCAAACTGCAACCTAAGACTTAAAAGAAAAAAATTAATTCGTTATTATAACTATTAATTATTTATTAATGCAATAAACTCGATCGAGTATTTCGAAATTTAGCTTTGCGTATTAAAAGGTCTTGAGTGTATGGAAATCCTTTCCGAGTAACTCTTAGGTTATCCTTGATTCGTAGTAGGTGGCTTGTAAGAAGCTTTTCCACCTATTGAAGGCCTTTTGTTGTTGTTGTTGTTGTTGTATTTATTTACGTCGGGCGGGTAGCAGGCGAAGCTTGCCGCCCTAAGACCTCCCATAGGGTACGGCGACGTGCTAAGCTAAGGAGTTATATACAAGAAGGCCCCAGAAAGCAATTCATAGTGATGTAGCGAGAGCTACTATCGCATGCGCCCTTCCCTTACAGATAAGATAGATCACATAGAAAGAAACCTTTCATCAAGGGAAAACCACAAAGGAGAGTGAAGCAGGTACAGACTGCTATAGCTAGCCAGAAGCGAGCTGTTCAAGTCGCATAGCGACGGGAGTCGAGGCCGGACCGGAGTCAGCCGAGCCTATTGAAGGCCTGTCAGATCGGAAGTATACTAAAGCGTTTTTGCGAAATTGTTTTTATAGTATTGAACGGCGGCGCAAGCTTCAATTGCAGCGACGATAATTCTAATATTGCGATTCCGTAGATTGCGCTTTTTCAGAATGGTTTTCGGAAACGGCATGATGAAAAGGTTGCGTGGTTGAGAATTATTAGAAGGAAAAAAAATATAGAATAAGAGGGGGGGGGGGCGAAAAAAGCTTGCAACTTGAGCTTGCAACTTGGGACTTAGAGCTTTTTGCTTAAAGTCCGATTTGTATAGTGCAACTGCAATTGCAAAATCAAATGCATACTTTGCGAGATTTACGAGCACGAGCCAAACAGATTGAAGCAATTCTTGCATCTTGACGTGCAACTTGGAGATGCAAGAATATTAAAGTAGTGCAACTTGGCTTGCATCTGCGAGCCAAACACACCTAGGGAATGGGGGAATAAGGGATTAGTAAGCAAAGGCTAGCGGCCGCCCTACGGTACAAGACCTCGGCGCCCTCTTGTATTCTAGTTCTTTCTTTCTCGTCTTTCCTTCTCTATACCAAGCGTATAGATTGGTAGCTAATACAATACTACCTTTTCTCAGCCGTAGCAAGTACTAGGAATAATAGTTATCGATATTCTATATTGTTGTACAGTGTGGTCCTTACCTCACGTGCTCCCTTGCACGTGCCTGCCAAGCTCCTTAGAGGCCACGTGCCACACGTACATATCTATAGTTGCTCCTTCTTCTGCTCTCCTGAATAGATCAGACACTTCTATTGCCATCTCTTAGACCTTTGATCTCTGCTCCACCTATCTAAGTATACGCCATCTGTTACCATATATGTATATAATGACACGTCACTTTAAAAATCAATTTATCGATATCATGTTTTATTTGTTGATAAGTAAGTCCTTAACATCAAATGATAACGAGAGACCTAATTTCCATCCACTAACCTCCTTCCTTCTTCCGAAATAGAGCTCAACCTTATTGTCCAAGAAGATAAGAAGCAGCTCAACTGCTTAATAGATCTCAGCTCTCGAATAGAGCCCAACCCACAACCCATTCCGTCGCTAATGCTCATCATGACCCTGCAAGAAGCATAGCGAGCGAGCGGATAAGGCCTTTATCGTAACTAGTTCCAATTGCAAAAAACTTTGACGACCTTGCCAGGGGCAACCGAGTCGCTCTTGATGTCAGGGTTTAACCACTTTATGGTGTCGACATCGCTGCAAAAGTCGTTGCCGATAGCTTGCAAGTTGTCGCCATTGGCGACCGTGTAATAACCATAGGCGCTGTTCGCTATCCTAGCGCAATCGCGCTTTCGGACTTTGCAAGGAACTTTGAAAACGTCTCCTGGCTTCCCAAAGTCCCGCGGGTTCATCCCTGCAAGCTCTTCTACACTGACGCAAAAGTCGGCCGCGATAGTATCCCATTGGTCGGATTTCGTCATCGTATAAAAGCCGGTGCCATCTTTGGCAGTCGCGGGCCTGCAAGTTCGACGGAAGGCGGTTGCGGCACCGAGGAAGGAGGCGAGCAAGAAGAGGTTGTTATTGAAACGCATAATGGAGGTGGTAAATGATAGTAATCGATCGTTTGAATGGAATGAGTTGATGAGAAGATGACAAGAGGATAGCTCGTCTTATATAGTTGTGACTGCGAAGTGCCTCGGTAATTTCGTATATATACTTTTTATCGCTATGGTAGTACTGTATGAAATATACTACTACGAGCAATACTAGTACGTAACCGTCGGCTCTCTTAAGTGGGCCTCTTTGCTAAAAGTACTATCCCCCCTTATGAATAAACGTCGAAAGTATAATTTCGCAAGGAATCTTACTAGGGCTTGAACCAATCAACTCATAGGGATTCAGCTTTGAAAATTATCTTTGAGCCAGTATTTAGCTTATATAGTGGAGTTGGCAGGGCTTTGAGCCATTAAGAAACCACCGCTCTATGATTTATGGGCTTAAACTGGGTCCGACGTGTATTCATGAAGGGGGATAGTACTACTTTCAATCTTATTCTCCTCCCCTAATGAATACTACGTCGCAGGCGCTACCCACGGTACAGGCCTAAGTATTACCCCTCGAGGGTGCCTTAGAAGTCTAGTTTCCACTTTAAACCCCCTGTTTTCCCTACCCTCGAGGGGTAATACTTACGCCTGCGACGTAATAGTAGTAAGTACTTACACTTACGGTACTACGTACAGTACGTAGGGGAAGGGTAACTTCGTCCTGAAACCAGATAGGCGAGAGCCTACCGCGCGGAGGAAAAGGGCTCGGGCTCGGGGGTCTTTTTAGGGTCGGTTATTTCCCACGCCTCGAAGAAAGTGGAGTTGTATTTCCCATGCCTCAACCTACTTTTTAAGTGGGCCCGCTTCGCCAAATCTATTCGCTGCTTGATATGAGAAAATTTCTCAGTAATGCCGCTTATATTCGAATTCTATACCACTGCAATTTTAGTATTATGATCGCGATTTGTTTCATTACAATAGCGGGAATCTTTCCTGCCAACGCTGCTTTAGATGCTTGATCAGAATCTTTAAACGCTACGGTATCGGTGTAATGAAGAAAACATATTTGCTTTGATCGTATTCGTTATACTCTCCCCCCCTCATGAATACATGTCGGACCCAGTTGAGGCCTATAAATCATAGAGCGGTGGTTTCTTAATAGCTCAAAGCCTTGTCGACTCCACTGTATAAGCTAAATACTGACTCAACGATACTTTTCAAAGCTGAATCCTTATAAGTTGATTGGTTCAAGCCCTGGTAAGATAGATCCCTTGCGAAATTATACTTTCGACATTTTTTCATGGGGGGGGGGGAGTATAAGACCGTTGATTATGCGGACAGCGTATCTTTTGGAATTGATTTCTAAGCTGATATCTATGATTAAAAACACATATATGTTTTTAATTCGCGATCAAGTTCAGCGCTATACCGAGATCCGTAAGTGGTAAAATTGTATTTATTTATTTCTATTAATTTTTTTTTTAAAAAAAAATTGTGAACGTGAATAGCTTTCAAATTATAATCGAGAAGTTTAAAAAATTAATTCTAGTACAGTACTGGTATAAGCGGCATTGTTGAAAAAAATTTCTTGTATAAAGCAGCGAGTAGATTTGGCTGGGCGGGCCTACTCAAAAAGTAGGTTGAGGAATGGGAAATACAACTCCACTTTCTGCGAGGCATGGGAAATAATCGACCGTCTTTTTGGGGCAGCGGTCCCCCCTAACCCTGACCCGCTCTTGCACAAGACGGCTGGGGCCATTCATTGATTGGCCCGTCTAAGAGGACAGCCAGCACCACTTCCACATCAAGAAACAGATTATCCTTTTTTCCTGACTTCGCTTGAACCCCCTTCCCGAGCTTTGGACCCGGCCCTAGGCTGTCCCACAGGCCCGTTCCCCTTTCCCTTCCCCCGTCGAACTCTTGAACGAACGGGTTGACTTACTTAAAGTAGTAGTACCTGCCGGTATTGCACGGTATCGGTACCTGTACTTGGACAACTGCACCGCACTCGAAGGCTCGTTTCACAAACCACACAAACCAAAATTCAAACGCTGTCCAACCTTCGTTTTTAATAGAATACCATTAGCGCAGCGCCCCCGTTTTTTTATTGTTTTTCTTCCTTTTCTCTCTCTTTCTCTCTCTCTCATGGCTTTCGTTCTTGCTCATACCTTTACAGTAGCAGATAGATCCCGAGCCGCCATCATACCTACCGGTACCATACCTCTCAAGTATCGATCGCCCCTCCGCCTCCGGCTCTCAGCTCCGCACGCACACCCAATCACATCCTCTTTTCTCAGGCAGGTTCAGGTCAGAAGGTTTTCGAAGCCGGGTTCGAAAAAAATCGATGCAGCCTAAAAAAATCCCTCAGGTACAGTTACGGTTTCGGTTACGGTTTCGGTACCGGCCTGTGGTCGGTTCTCTCCCTCGGGCCGACGTCGAGCAGGGCAGAGCAGAGCAGAGCGGATCACCTGCTGACTAATCATGCAGGCACGTAGTAGATACCGGTACTGGAGTAGTAGGTTCTTCGGGGACGGTTCCACGTTCGGGAACGGGCCCGGCCTGGGTCGTTCCGAGAGGAGGCCGGTGCTGCTGTACTGTTACCGTACTTACCGTACTTACAGTAGAGTCGAACGCGCGAAGACGGGGCCCCAGAGAGAGAGTGTGTGTTCTTTTCTTTTTCTTTTCTTTGCGTGAGAGAAAAAAGAAAAGAAAAAAGAAAAAAAAAAAAAAAAAAAAAAAAAAAAGAAAAAAAAAAAAAAAAAAAAAAAAAAAAAAAGAAAAAAAAAAGAAGAAAAAAAAAAGAAAAAAAAAAAAAAAAAAAAAAAAAAAAAAAAAAAAAAAAAAAAGAGGAGAGAGACCGACATTCAGAAACGACGACGACGATTTCCAATCGCGCAGATTGGTTCCCGGTTCTTTTTCTCTGCCACGCGTCAGATGGCTCTCACAGACGATCGGCTGGATGGCAAGTGTGGTTTTCAGTTCGGCTTCGGCTTCGGCTACTGCTTCTGCTACTGCTACTGTACAGTAAGTAAGTAAGTAGAGAGACCTGGGGTGATCCGCCACGTAAAGGCTGTGTGTGTGTGTGTCAATCAATCAATCAATCAATCAATCAATCAATCAATCTCTGTGTGACGAGACCCGAGAGAGAGAGATCGGCCTTCGGATGATGATCAGCTGACCTGTTACTGTTACTGTTTACTGTTACTGTTTACCGTTTACTGTTTACTGTACAGGAGATGGATGAATGAACCCCTACTTCCTGTACCTTACCTGCCTTACCTGGCCTTACCTACCCTACCTTACCTCACCCTCAAAGGCATCTCTCTCTCTCTCTCTCTCACAGCTAAAACCATCCCCATCCTCATCCTCATCCCCATCCTCATCCTCATCCCACCATACTCCCTCCGTGTATCCAAATACTACATACTACATACTACATACTACGTCCCAGGCCTAAGCCAAAACTAAGCCCTACTACCACCGCCTCAAAAGTCTACTTCCCACTACTAGGTACTACTAACTAGTACCAACCCCCCTGCTGACCCTACCCTCGAAGGGTAATACTTACTTACTTACTTACTTACGCCCTGTACCGTGGTACGTAGTACGTACTTACTTCCCCTTCCCACCACCCCCCCTCTCCGCCCCCTCGCTCGCCGAATCGCTACATAGTAGTACTACATAGTACATAGGTACATACATACAGTACAGCCTACAGGAGTCTCTAGAGTTTAGATATATATACTATATATATATATATAAATAAATCTCGAGCTCAGAACCTCCTGCTTAGCCTCGGTGCTTACCTTACCTTACTTAGCCTAGGTACCTAGGTAGGTATTTACCCTACCCTAGGCCTACGTAGGTACCGACCGTGCTTGCCCCCAGGGTGTAACTGTAACACACACCATACCATACCACACCACACCACACCACACGCGACGTCCTGTGCCAAGGTCCTAACGAGCAGCTAGTCCGTAAAGAAAGTCAAGGGAGCGAGGTGAGCTACCTACGTAGTACCTACCTAGTTTCCCAGCTGTACAGTCAGTCAGTCAGTCAGGAAGCGAAGGAGAGCGTAAGTTAGGTGTTCACCGCCTTCGAGAGCATCTTTTGGTGGTGAGAGAAATTCTGCCGCCATGTGAGGGAGAGCACGGGTGCAGGCGGTGGGGTGCGGTGGAGGGGGGTGTGGCTTAACTTAGCCCACCCCCCCCCCGCGCCTCCGTATGTATGTTTGATGTTTGATGTTTTGGTTTGTTGGTTCGGAGTTTTTGGCTTTGGGTTGGAGGTTGGAGGTTGGAGGTTGGAGGTTGGAGGTTGGAGGGCGGGATGGTGGGAAGGGGGGGTAGAGGGGGAAGAGGATGGGAGGAGGGGAGGAGGGAGATGGAGAGGAAGGAAAGGGGGGGGGGGGGGGGGAAAATGGGAGAGAGGAAAGTAGAAGAATGACAAGACATAGTGTTGGGTTGGAGAGGGTTTGCGAGTGGGTCAAGGAGGAACTAGCATAGAGCGGATGAGAGATTTTATCAGAGGGGTCGGGTGTTCGATACCACCGCAGTATTATCATCACAGAGGGAGGCACTGAGAGACGAAGAGGCACGGACACAGAAACGCTCAGAGGCGAGCAAAGATATTTTCAAAAAGAATTATTATATATGAATGTGAAAAGAAACCTCTTATTACGCGGAAGGGTCAGATTCTATCTGACAAACCCTCCTAATTTCATCGTCACCAATCCAGAGCAGGAAGGAGTCTGGGGGGAGCTAGTCTTGGTAGCCATGCGGTGCGGCGAATGGGTGTGTGTGTGTGCCGCTAGCGGGTCAGGATGGCGGTGGTGGTCAGCCTGAGGGGAGTGCATGGACAGGATGCAGGTCTCCGCCTAGTAGACGGGCATGGGGGTTGCATCGTAGGTTGTTGTCTCAGGAACTGGCGCCTCCTTCTTCGCCTCGACGGGCTTAGGAGTTGGCTGGTAGGTGGAGCTCTGAGGAACTGGCTCCTCCTTCTTCGCCTCTACCGGCTTAGGAGTTGGCTGGTAGGTGGAGCTCTGAGGAACTGGCTTCTCCTTCTTCGCCTCTACCGGCTTAGGAGTTGTCTCGTAGGTTGGCGTCTGAGGAACTGGCTTCTCCTTCTTCGCCTCTACCGGCTTAGGAGTTGTCTCGTAGGTTGGCGTCTGAGGAACTGGCTTCTCCTTCTTCGCCTCTACCGGCTTGGGAGTTGTCTCGTAGGTTGGCGTCTTAGGAACTGGCTTCTCCTTCTTCGCCTCTACCGGCTTGGGAGTGGTCTGGTAGGTTGGCGTCTTAGGAACTGGCTTCTCCTTCTTCGCCTCTACCGGCTTGGGAGTGGTCTGGTAGGTTGGCGTCTTAGGAACTGGCTTCTCCTTCTTCGCCTCTACCGGCTTGGGAGTGGTCTGGTAGGTTGGCGTCTTAGGAACTGGCTTCTCCTTCTTCGCCTCTACCGGCTTGGGAGTGGTCTGGTAGGTTGGCGTCTTAGGAACTGGCTTCTCCTTCTTCGCCTCTACCGGCTTGGGAGTGGTCTGGTAGGTTGGCGTCTTAGGAACTGCCTTCTCCTTCTTCGCCTCTACCGGCTTGGGAGTGGTCTGGTAGGTTGGCGTCTTAGGAACTGGCTTCTCCTTCTTCGCCTCTTTTGGCTTAGGAGTGGTCTGGTAGGTTGGCGTCTTAGGAACTGCCTTCTCCTTCTTCGCCTCTTTTGGCTTAGGAGTGGTCTGGTAGGTTGGCGTCTTAGGAACTGGCTTCTCCTTCTTCTCCTCTTTTGGCTTAGGAGTGGTCTGGTAGGTTGGCGTCTTAGGAACTGCCTTCTCCTTCTTCTCCTCTTTAGGCTTGGGAGTTGGCTGGTAGGTTGGCGTCTCAGGAACTGGCTTCTCCTTCTTCTCCTCCTCGGGCTTAGGAGTTGGCTGGTAGGTTGGCGTCTCAGGAACTGGCTTCTCCTTCTTCTCCTCCTCGGGCTTGGGAGTTGGCTCGTAGGTTGGCGTCTCAGGAACTGGCTTCTCTTTCTTCTCCTCCTCGGGCTTGGGAGTTGGCTCGTAGGTTGGGGTCTCAGGAACTGGCTTCTCTTTCTTCTCCTCCTCGGGCTTGGGAGTTGGCTCGTAGGTTGGGGTCTCAGGAACTGGCTTCTCTTTCTTCTCCTCCTCGGGCTTGGGAGTTGGCTCGTAGGTTGGGGTCTCAGGAACCGGCTTCTCTTTCTTCCCCTCTTCGGTCTTGGGAGGAGTTGGCTCGTATCCCTCGGTGGGGGGCTCAGTCTTTGCCGGGGCCGCGCTGGTCACAAGGGTAGTTGGTACATTGCCCTCGGGGTATTCGGGTGGGGGTGTGACTGGAGTGTAGCCTCCTGGTGGTGCATAAGTATCTGTCTCGTTGCCCTTGCGAGGTGGGGCTCCCGTGACAGTTCCGTCTGTGGCAAAGGTGAGGGTGTTGCCGGCAGTTCCTACAACGCTGGCGATAACCGAACCACTGCCCAGCAACTCGTACGGGTATTCAACAGTGGTCAAAGTTCCGGCGGGCACGGTGTTCTCTCCGGCGCCCCAGACGTTGTCGCTCTCAACAGCACCTCCTTGGTCAACACTGTAGAGTGGCTTCTCGGTTCCATCGAAGACGTTGGACTCGACGAGGACCTGAGCACCCTGTCTGACGTTGATTCCATCATCCGTGGCTTCGAAGTACGAGTTGTAGATGTGGGCCTGTCCGAATCGCAGAGATGGAGTGCGGGAGCCGACGTTTTGCCAGTAGTTGTTGTTCTGAGTGACCTTGAGGAAGCCGGTATCCTCGGCAGCGTTGTCGTCAGAGTGACCGATCAGAGATCCCTTCCAGTGGTTGTGGATATAAGAGTTCGAGAGGGTCACATACGAAGACTTGCGAGTGATATCGCACAGTCCGTCGTAGAAGTCCTTCTCGCTGTTCATGTCGCCGGAAAGGTCCATGTGGTCTAGCCAGACGTTCTCAGCGTACTGCATGCCAACTGCGTCACCGTTCGTGGCAGGAACCTTGGCGACTGCGATGTTACGGACGATGACGTTCTTGTTCTCTCTGATGAGCAGTCCAAAGCCGGTCAGGACGACGGAGCTGTCGGCACCCACGAGCGTGGTGTGACTGCCAATGTTGACAGGCTCACCCGAGTGCTCAATGGGCCCGGTGATGATAACAACCTTGGGCTCAACACCCGCCACAGCTGCTACTAGTCCAGCATAGTCGGAAACTGTGACTGGTGTTGCGCTTCCTCCTCCGGTTGTTCCACCGTTCAGAGATGCGAATCCAGTACCGACCTAGACGATGTGTGAGCAGATGTTGCAGGATTACTAATTGATAGCCAGGCAGGTTACTTACATCAGTGATGGAGGCTCTCTTCTGAATGGTGGAACGTCTTGAAGGCTTTGCTTGTGCCAGAGACGCAAGTAAGCCCAGGGTGAGCACGTGAAACTTCATGATGATGATGTCGTGAAAATCAGTAGCGAATGTCTGAAGAGGTAAATTCAACGAAAGTTCTGTTAAAAACTGAAATAAAGGTAAGAACAGCTATCAAAGCTGGAGAAGTGATTGAAAGGTCTGGGGAAAAAGATTCTTGTAGACAGGAAACCATGAATATATATATACGCATGAGTAAAGGGGGAACATGTCCCCCAGAACTGAGAGCCTCTTCTTGGCCACTGGCCAGGCAAGTTGGTTGAGATGCTATGGAAGAAACATCAAATGGTATTGGCATAACCTTAACCAGTGCACCTTAGTCGCACTTAATTGCTGGCAATATAATTCAAACTCAATAAAGTCATGGAAAAATGGTTGGGGGGGGGTGGTGGTGGTGGAATAGTAGTGGAGCTATCCCGACATAGAGAGAAGCCAAGAGAGCGACAAGAGATTCGACAAAAGCCAAATACAGGCTCGGTCTGGGACAGAAGATAGAGTAGTAGGCCGAGCAGTGATAGGTAGTAGTAAATCGCACACCACTACGGCCCCATACCGTCATACGAGGGAGGTCAAGATTTTGCCGATCCCTTATTAAAGCGCCTTTCTTGCGGAAAGTATGTGTAATGAAACAGTTCGCCAGCTTAATCAGCCCGGGATTCAAAAATCTACGTGAAACTGGTCTTATGGAGCCTCTGGAGTCTGATTTGACATAGCCACGCTGAAGCTCAGCGGCTGAACTGAATCGCGAGCGATCTGAGTGGGGTTGATTGGTGGTGATGGAGGTGGTGGAGGTGGTGGAGGTGGTGGAGATGGTGGTGTTGATCAGGAGAGAAAGGATGTGAAAGGTGAAGGGGATGATCGATACTCCGTCTGTACTCTGGGACCGGCGGCACGTGACCCATCCAAGCGCCCCCTGGACTTGGCTTAATTAACCCGCGAAGGAGTTGAACTTGGCTACGCAGATCAAAGGCAAAGGGTAAAGGCAAATGCGCAATTCGACCAGTGGATAGTTGGCGGTTAGCCGGCCATCTGATCGGTACTTGATTTTAGTTTTTTCTTTGTTTTCTTTGTTTTCTTTTTCCCTCATCTTTTCAACGTGCGCTGTTCGACAATGATTAAGCACCGCAGTTGTGATCACATACCAGTACCACCTACCTAACCACACATGACTGACCGACCGACCGACCGACCAACCGACCGACCGTCCGAACATTTCCATCATCCAATGTTCTTTCAAACGCCCCCTACAAGCTGCTCGGCAAGGTGGAATCGACCATAGGTTTTCAGGGGTGGTTTCTCCATAAATATCGGTAGGGACTCTACCATCCGAACTATTTGGGGTACAATGCAAAGCGTGAAACATACGAAGCCGCCAACCGCATGTTGGTATACGGAATATGCCGTGGCAGCGGCTGTCCTTGTGCAAATGCCCCTTTTACGCGGATAAACCAGATTCCGGAGAAAAAAACACGATGTGATGCTCATTAGATGACAGCTTGCCCTCGGTCATCATCATGGCTCAGTCACCACAGCCCTCTTTCCATAGATTAAATAAAGTCAATAGTATTGGAATTGGACACTCGGGCCACTACAAAGGCCTCCTGGTCGATATGCAGCTGTGATTCCTCTTCTCGCAAACAGCATTTCTACCTTTCTATCGTTTATTTACCTGCCAGCGCCTTATTTACCGACACCACTATCGCCTCTCCTTCTGCACATATCGCTTCCCTATCCCGAGTCGGAGGACTCCGATACATCTCTGCTACTCAGACCTTACCCAGCCGTCACTCGAGCAGGAACGTAGATAAATTCAGCTCAGACAGACTCTCTTACAGATGAAATAGACTAGTCCACATCTCCTCGCATATTTACTTTCCTCCCGTGATACCCAAGCGGGCGATCTCAAAATACCCGTACACTTTCTTTTTAAAGTGTCTAAGCTCTGTTTTAAAAGATACTTTCTTTTTGACATTTGTAAGCTCTATTTTGGACGATACTTTCTCATTTAGCAAGTCCAAGCCCTGTGTTACATAATAATTTTTAACAACATATCTAAGCTCCGTTTTGAATTATGGCATAACTTTCCTAATTATAGCATTCTCAAGGGGCGCCTGGTAAATCGGAGACCATAAAATCCTCGAATCGAAAACATGACATTGGAATATTCAAGTTCGTTTCATTAATAAAATCGACAATGCGATTTTATCTCCGACCTCGTATGGTAATCGCCGGTTACCCCCGGTCGGGATTTTTTGCCACTAATCTCAAGGGAACCGGCGATTAACTGGCGATTAACTCTCTTTCAAGGTCTGGTTTCGAGATTATATTTATTTCGCAATGCTGAGGATCGTTCGTCTCACTTTACTTTAATACGTACTAGGTATCTTTGATATATTTCAGTTCGTCGTCGGATCTGCCTCTTCTTACTTTCCAAGTAAAAACAAACATAACCCCGATCGGAATTTAAGGTATATTCTCCTTTGCTTCTTCCGAATCAAGATTTCAAAACAAATCCTTACTTTACTACGAGTCGATTCTTGGTAGACACTTGGTACTGGGTGGGAGGTCACTAGAAACAGGAAATGCTTTATTTGCAGGATCTATTCCCGAAAAAAGAGCTTCGAGGTTTCGAAAAGCTTCATTGGGGGTTTCTATTTCTAAAATTCCTTATACCAGACGATGATTCGGTCAGTTACGAACCGAAAACACCTTCGAAACCAGACTTTGAGCGAGTCACCAGACGCGCCCTCTGACGTCTACAATTCACCGTTGTACAGAGCTGCCCTTGTAGAAGTGGTTCTGTAGTAGTCCCAGATAATTATTCAATAATACTTTGAATGAGACTACATCCTTTCTTTTGACGTCTGCAATTCACCGTTGTACAGAGCTGTCCTTGCGGAAGTATTTCTGCAGCAGTCCCAGATAATAATTCAATAATACTTGAAATGAGACCAAACCCTTTACTTTTTTGGGGGGATAATTGAATTGATTTTTCACTCACATCATTAATGTCTGCAATTCCCTTTGGTACAGAATAGTTATTGTGAAGGTGAACCTGAAGCGATTCTATACTGTTTACTCGCTACCCCAGAAGGATCTCCAGCCCTGCCTTCCCAACACTCACTTACACCCTTCTCCCATACACGTCCTTCCTTAGACTTCAAATTCCAGCATAGATACACACACACACACACACACACACACACACAAACTCTCCCTCCCTCTCTCTCTCTCTCGATGCCTCCTCCCAGAGATAAAGCATTTGACATGACCAGTATGCGCTCTTCTTCCGCTTGAAAGAAGATCTTTTCTGACATCAACGCAGCCCCAGAACTCAAGTCCCTTCGCGCCAATCTCAAGAATGCCCGATCCGAGTATAGCCGTCTGCGCCTGGAGGCCGAAAGAATCGACCATGAATTCATTCTGGAGGGGGATCGACTGATTGGGAAATCGTCAGTCAGACGTTCACGAGCTTTACAAGCTCACGCGGAGCACCGAAAGCACTACCAGCGGCTGTTTGAGAGCCACAAGTTGCGGATCAGAAAGCTGACCAAGGCGGTTCAGGTGACGGTATGATACACACACTCATTCCCCCCCCCCCCCCCCCCCCCCCCCCCCCAAAAATACGTTACCTTTAGCATTCAGTCGTTGACAACGCTACGCACAGGAGGAAGCAGGCAGCTGGCCAAGCTGGAGCGCATCGGAGCTACTCATCCGATGGCAGGCCGGCATGATGGACTACGGCGTCTTCCGCGACAAGGAGCCCGGCGAGCGTGTCCTCGCGGCCTTCGACAGCCTCGAGTACGAGCTCCAGCCACCGCTGCTCGGCCAGATCCTGCACTGTTCGGCCGAGGTCGCGGCCGGCTGGTACCAGAAACCTACCGACTCCCAGTTCTGGAACGCTCAGCGCCAGCTCCGGCCGGGCTTTGCGGAGGAGGAAGAGGGCGCCGCCGACGACGACAACGACAACGTCCGGCCCGGGAGGAGCTCGGGCCAGGACCTGGCGCTCGGGGACTGGGTCGATGACGGGTACGGATGGAGTGACGAGGAGGTGCTTGAGGAAGGCGGCGGTGGGTGTGGAAATGGATATGGTGCGGAGGAGGCGTATGGTGGAGGTGGTGGTACGTCCGGCACGAGGGCTGTGGCTGGGTTTCTGCGTACTCCTGGCCGGGACGTGGAGATGGCTGATGCGGAAATCCAAGCGCGTATGCCCGGGTACAGACGGGACTTTGAGATGTCTGATACGGCGGATGGGCCCGGCAACCACTATGAAGACGAGTGTGTGAAGATCGAGGAGTACGACCTGGCTAGAAGAGAAAAGATGTCTCTTCGCGGTAGGTACTCCGGGCAGGGCTCTGTGAACAAGGGTGACGCGGCTGCGGCTGTTGAGGATATCTTGCCATTCCGGGGCTTGAAGAAGGCAAAGATCGTGCCGATGGTCTGGGGCGCCATCAGCCCACCGATCCTAGCTACGAATTACGTTGATTGAACACGGGCGAGGATGTCTCGGCGGATAATGGATCAAACCACAGGTGGGAAAGAACCGGCCGGAATTTGCATACGCCCGGATCCGGGTAAGGATCTGGGTTGAACGGACTGACTGACTCTGCGTTGGATTTCGCGACGAGCTTACAGAAGGTACAGAAACCTCGCTGTACGTCTCTTAGATTTCCCCCCCCCCCCAAAAAGAAAAAAAAAAAAAAAAAAAAAAAAAAAAAACTTCAATGAAAAGCCTGAGTTCAAAAGTCCTAGTTTCTCTCGGCGGTGACCCCCCGCCAGGATTTTCTCGCCCATCATCACGGTGTTCGGTAACCGAGAAAGAAAACACAATCGGTCAATCGACCATGGCACATTCACCCGCCTACTAGCGCAGGAGGCTAAACCACCAATATGCTTAATGGCTACTTTGTCAGTACCTGGGAGGCTCTAGCTAGCGAGCATCCGTTTCCTGTGAAAAAAATCCCCCCGAATTCTGAAGCTCTGACAATCATCACTCTTCCTGTAAACTACTACTATCTATTATAGTGCCGCCATCCCCGCCTTTCTCCCACCCTCTTTTGATGCCAGATCCAAATCCAAAATCAAATCGAGGAAGACTTCATGAAGTAGATAACAGCAAACAAAGCAAAACAAACAATACGCGAGAAATGTACTTTCTCCCATCCATGACGATATATACACATACATACATACATACATACATATCAGGTAGCGTCAGGTACAACCGGGGAAGCATAAAATCCTCGAAATGAAAAACGTGGAAAGAGGAAAGACCTCGACACTGATTTTCGGTATTGGAATCGATATACTGCGTTCAATTTCCGATCTCCTTTGAATGACTCCTTTCAAGTCGTCCGGTGTCGAGGGGCCATGCAAGTCATTGTAATCTTCGCAATGCCGAGGCGATCATTTCGTCCTACCTGTTAATTCTAATGCGGAATAGTTTATCCCGAGTGTAATTTAGCCAAGTGAAATAATATGAAGTGAGGCGAGCATATCAAAAAAGTAAGTACGGGGTTTGATTTTCGTTGCGTTCTCGAAAAGTAAGGTTTTTCGGATAGAGTCTAACGTTTGCTACGAGAGGTCTGCGTGTCGGGGGGTGTAGGGGGGGGGGGGGGGGAAAGGGGGTTGATAGAGACTTGATATTTGATATTGAAATTGTTGATCACTAGAAACTGAAACTGCTCTTGTGCAATGGCTAGTTTCGCAAGGACTTTCGAGGTTTTATTTCAAGGTTTCAATATCTAAACCTCTTTACTATTGATTCGGTCAATTAGAAACCGAAAACACCCTCGGAACTTCAAGCCGGACTTGAGAGAGTTACCGATACGAGGAGAAAGGGAATGAGGAATGGGAATAGGGATAGTGAAGTACCTAGTCTTGGAGCATCCGCTGCCGCTATCTCTGCTAGACAGATAGATGTAGATATAGATGTAGATATAGCAGCGGATATCATAAAATGTGTGTGTTGATCCTGCAGCATTGAGAGACTTTTTCTTTCTCCCTCTCCCCCTATCCCTCTCCCTTTATCCAGATCGCCCTCCTATCTGGGGCCCCCCTCCCTAGACCTGCCTCTTCCAGAACAAGGATCACGTGGGCTCAGTAGCTATCCAGCGCTGCATTCCACTCCCACAAAAGACAATCAGCGAGCTGCGATGCCTCTTTTGGTGTCAGAATATATACATATCGACCACCCCCATAGTGCATCATTCCGGCCTACTGGCAAACGTCTCGATCATATATTCAGCTTGTGGATACAGTCATAAACTTTTATTTCGCACCAGAACTCTTTAAATCAGCCTAAACTATCTACAACCATAAGCTTTCAAAGGGTAAATAACAACTGCAAAACCTTTGAGTCGTAATCCAAAGCTTATAACCATGACGCAAGTTTTATCTTATGTTTGTTGTTTATTAGAGTTGACTAAAGCACAACATATAGACTTTCGCTTAAATTGAAAAAAATCTTAAACAAACGGAGCCGCAGCAACCCAATGCAAAATAAGCATGTCAACGAGAGGTAGCTAATATAGTTGCGGCACATTCTCTGCTTTCAAAAAAATTGGCTGAGTAAGTGGTTCCACCATGAATCAAGGCACTGGAGAAATCGAGGGAGCAGCTCGCTTAGCACTGTACCTTCACTTGACACTTTCACGACCCGGACTCTCCGCACATCTTTGCGGATTGCTTCAATACCAAGCTCAGTATCCTGAGTTGAATAGCCAATCCACAGTTAGGAAAGTACATCCCGTGAATCGTTTGCTGATATCGACAACATCATCGCTTACCCAGCAGTTCTTCATATATAGTTCGTTCGCTACGAACAGCAGCACCCACGGGAAGATCCTCGTATACAAACGCCATGGATTGAGAGAACAGGTGGAAGCCTATGGCCGTCGGTCTCTACCATAGAAATTTCTTGCTGGGAGTTGCGGGTGTTCTTCGCGGCTCTGATCCGTCTACGTTAAATGCGTTGGAGAATATCGACACGTGGCCCTCCTTGCCTGCTGTAGCTACGGATTACAGCGCATTCCTCGCAACATGTGCCGTAGGAGAAATCGAGAGAGTGTACGGTACCCCCGAGAATATCATGTGACCAGAGCAACGACTCCGCTTAAATATATATATATATATATATTATATACACGTACATCTAGACCCCCCAACAGAAATGTCCGAGTCGTATCACAGCAGAAGAAAGCCCAGAGCTCCCAGCTTCAAGCTGCAGGATCGATGGATCTCATCGAACGAGAGGCAGTTGGCTGTCTGGTATCAAAAGCAGGCCTTGTCTCAAAGTACATCTATCCCTTGACAGGCGGAAAAGAGGTCAGGCTCACCCAGCATCACATTCCGCGCCTCCAGGTTCGAATGCGCCAAGGATCCGCAACGTTCCTGGGTCGTCGCTCGATCGAGATTCGAGACCTTTCTCAGCTCTGGCCCGCCGCTACTGATGACCTTAAGCTCAAGCTTGTATCAATTTCCTTTTTTCCCGGTGGCTTCAATCATTGGAATTGGCCGCACTCTACTTCGTACCCCTCATCGAAGCCATCGCGGGAGTCTGGACAGATGCTATTCTACAAAAGGCGTAGCGAGACTGTCGACTCCAGCTGTTGGGGTGCCAGCTTCTCCAGATCTGCAGTCGGGAGCAGATGACATCCCGGCTAGTCCATTTGTTTACTTTCCTCTTACGCTATGTTTGTCATTCGGATACATTCCAAGTCTAAAGCAATTTCCTTTGGGGATTTTCTTCTTGCTGGGAAGAGAAGAGCTACGCGAAGCTTGACGCTGGGGGATTTGTGTAGTGAGAAGCTCGACTCGGCCATGCAGCCATGTTAAGAACTCCATTCTCCCCAGATCCCCCCATCTCTCTCCAGCATCGCTCCCCCTCGCCCAGCAGTCTTTACAGTCTCTCACTCAAGCCACTCTTTTGCCGTTCTGACCCTTGACAACCAGAGAACCCATCCACCATGAAGTACGCATCCTCCTCGATCGCTGCTCTCCTTGCAGCAGCTGCGTCCGCCAACCCAGTCATCTCTCGTCGTCAAGCCGCTGCCGCTGCCGCTGCCGTCACCGATGTTGGTATCCTCAATTATGCCCTGACTCTCGAGCACCTGGAGGACAAGTTCTACCGCGAGGGTCTCGCCAACTACACCCAGGCCGACTTTGTGGCAGCCGGTTTCCCCGACCCGTTCTACGCCAACTTGCAGGAGATCTCCTACGATGAGACCACCCACGTCTCCTTCCTTACAACCGCTCTCGGTAATGCCGCGGTCGCCGAGTGCAAATACTCTTTCCCCAGCACGGACCCAGCATCGTTCGTTGCCCTCGCTTCGGTGCTGGAGGGAGTGGGAGTCAGCGCATACCTCGGTGCCGCAGCCAGCATCATGAACAAAGACTGTGAGACCCATGAACCGGCCTTCCCTTGGAGACCGTAACATAACATAGCATAAATCACTTACACCCCACCCCCAGACCTCACCGCAGCCGGCTCCATCCTAACCGTCGAAGCCCGCCACAGTGCCTACATCCGCTCAAGCGACGACGCGTCCCCCTTCCCCCAACCCTTCGACGCCCCCCTCACCTTCAACGAGGTCTACACCCTCGCCGCCGGCTTCATCGTCTCCTGCCCAGCCGCCAACGCCCAGAAGCCCCAGCTCCCGCTGAAGGCCTTCCCCACGCTCGCGCTCGGCACGGCCGGCCCCATCCAGAGCGGCGACGACATCGAGCTCCTGACCCCCGGCTACACGCTCGCGGCCAAGGACGGCCAGGCCCCGATCTACGCCGCCTTCGCCTCCGTCACGGGTCCCATCTACGCCGATGCCGTGCCCATCGATGGCGGTTTCACCGTCACCGTACCGGAGGGCATCAACGGACAGTCGTATGTCGTGCTTACCGGGTGCGCGGATGCCGTTAATGATGACACGGTCGCGGCCGGTCCGGCCATCGTGGAGATCACCAACCCGTACCCAACCACCGCATAAAATCTTTGACTGCTGCTTCTGCGCAGGAAGAGGGGCGACGGCGACGACGACGACGCGGTTCACGAGGCTGTGTAGTCTCGCACCGGTAATTCGGACTGGCTCCGTGTATGTGTACATGTGATGGGGCATCTGGACGTACCGCGGCACGATGTGAATCTTGGCCTTCATGTATATAGTTAAACCCACGAAGGCAAAAACCCGAGGCCTCAATCCGATGCATTTCCAACGCACGCGCAGCGGAAATGGAATTAATGTTTAAATCAAAGTAACCCAACCGGGCCGTCCTACCTCTCTCCTCTTCTACTCTTTGGGCGCGGTGGTGACGCGCTGGACTACAGCTTCCCATGATGGACCGGGCATATTTACTAGCAGCCATGCCATGCCATGCCACCCTCCTCATCAATACCCAACCCGTCAAGCCGAACTGCGCAAAATTATAAAGAAACAAGAATGGAATGAAAGAAAGCATGCATCACGAGCAGAGAGAGAGAGATAAAAGGTTTTCAAACCCAGCAAACCCCAGACATCTGAAACCCCCAAGAAAAGCCCAAGAAGAACCACAAGAAAACCCACAAGAAGAGCCCAAGAAAGCCCACCTCCCCCCCCAACTAAATGCCAACTCCCCCTTTCCGCATGGCAAACTCAACATGCGGCTGATGGTACCTGCCCCAATCCCCCAGGTCCATCCTGTACTCCCGTTCCACGACCCAGCCGAACTTCTCGTACAAGTTCCTCCCCTTCACGGACGAACGCATGCAGATCGTGGCGTCTGCCCTGCCTCGGTCTCCGAGGTCGTCCAGGAAGGCCTGGAGGAGGAGCGTTCCGATGCCTTGACGCTGGTATCGCGGCGCGACGGCGAATTTTTCGATTCCTTTCCATTTGGGTGCACAGTTAGCTGGGAGTGAGTGTGTGGATGAATGGATGAATGGTTGAATGGTTGAATGGATGAATGGATGAATGGTTGAATCGATTGAATGATGAGTGTTTGAACGGATGAATGGATGAACGGATGAATGGATGGATGAATGCACGCATGCATCCGTCACCTAGTAGCCAGCCGAGCTAATCCCATAATAATAACAAAAACAATCCTCTTTCCCAGCAGAAGAGCCCCCCCTCCTACTCCTAACGACAGATAAAACGGAAACGATATCGTGGTATAAATGTAAGAAGTAAACAGAAAACTCGAAAATACCAACAGCAAGCAAGCAAGCGAGTAAAAAATGAGTCAATCAACACGTACCAATCACCGCACTTGACTCATCGCGAGCGCCGCCGCCGCCGCCGCCCTCCGCTCCCGCACCCATAACCGCCGCATACCTCCTCCACAGCTTCCGATCAGCCCCAGCCGGGAGTCGGGCCTGCCAATCCCACTCCTCTTCCTCCTCCTCCCCACTCCCACTCCCACTCCCACTCCCACTCCCACTCCCACCCCCGGCCTCTCCATCCTCCGCATTCCCCTCCACACCCCCCACCGCATTCTCCTTCCACACCAAAAAGCCCACAACTTCACCAGCCACCTCCCGCTCCTCGCTCGCAAAAACGTCAATCCCCGAGTCAGGGCTGCATGACAGCTGCTGCTGCTGCTGGGTCGTCATCGCCGTCGTCGTCGTCGTCGCGACGAGAAACCCGTAGGTCCGGGGCCGGGCGAAGCAGTGCTCGAGATGGGCGAGGAAGAGCTTGGTGGCTTGGAAAGGGTAGGTGAAGGGGGAGAGGGAGATGAGCGGGTGGGATGCGCTGGCAGCGAGGTCGAGACGGGTGAGGTGCGGGAGGTCCGAGGCGAGGGCTGTGCGGAGGGTGATTGGGGGGGGCGTGGGGGGCCGCATGGCGAATGGGATGTTTATGTCTGGAGAGGGAGGGCAGGGCGGGACATGTTTTATGATGGAGTGGAAAAGGAAGGGGAGGGAAGTGGTATGATATGGTATGGTGTGGTGTGGTGTTGTGGTTTTATACATAGACGTTGGGGTTTTGTTGAGGAGGAGCTTAATATAAGCGAGGGGGTTTGAGGCGACAGCCAGAGAGAGGCACGTGTAGGGATCACTATATATAGGAGGATCGGAGGATGGGAGAGACAGGTAGGCAGGTAGTTATAGAGACTGGATACCCATGATCATGATCGGGATCGTGATCAGATGCTGCTGCTGCTGTGATTCTGCCAGCGTGTACGTACCACCCCCGCCCATTCAAGAAAACCAATTTTAGTCCTGTAGATTAGAGTATTCGGAGCCAGCTCATCACGGAACCAGATGTCGCTCTGGAAACGCCCCGCCGAATATCTTCCAAATCCGAGCTGAAATGTACCGAGCTGGACTGCGTAGTAATAGTGTCACGTGGATACCTGCTCTTTGGCTTCCCTCTTCATGTTGTAATTTACGATGGGTTCTGCTCTTCCATACTTGGTCACGTCAACTGACCAGATACTCTGGTCCACCCAGCCAAATTTCGCGTACAGACCACGGCCTCGGGGCGAGGCTCGCACGAACGTGGTCCCGTTGGCGGCGTCGACTTCTTCGACCCATCGTGTGAGCAGCAGAGAACCGATACCGCGACGTTGGTAGGCAGGCGATGTCTGTAGAGATTCGAGCTCTACGGGATATTAGCTGCCGCGCCAGCTTTTCATGAGCCAGAGAGAGAGAGAGAAAGAGAGAGGGCAAAATACCCCACATATCATCCCTAAACCACATCTTCTTATCCTCGGCCGACAACCCAAAAAACCAGATAAACAATTCCCTCGCGCGCTCATCCTCGGGAATGGCAGGCTTAAAGTCTACCACCTCCTCGCCTCCCTTCTTTGGGTATGCGCCAACGAGAAATCCGACGATTTCTTCTCTGCCTCTCCCTCCTGGCTCTTCCATACTCGTGGTAGCGAGCAAGAATCGGTATCGAGAAGGCCTAGATAAGTAGTGCGTGTAACGGGACGTAAAGAGAGCTTCTAGCTCCGCCGGGGGAAGCAAGTTCATGGTGATCAGAGCGGAAGTTTCGCGGTTGGCGACCATGTCGATAGATACGACTGAAGGCATGTCGGAGTGGACTGCCGTGCGGATTGTGAATGCCATGCTATTTTTGTTCATGGGAATCGTGAGTGGTGTCTGCTTGGAAACGACAGGGCGAGGTCAGTATGGGAAAATGACCCCGAAAGGCAGGACATCTTATAAACAGTAGTCGATCGAGTACGCGGCTGGTAAGCACTGCTAGCCAACCTAGCAAGTTGGAGCTGGATATGGATACCTATAATGAATCTCACCGTATCTATGCCCACTCAAATTCGAAAGATGCGACGCCTCCACGCGAGGGCTAGAAGTCATAAATAGGCAGCAGCCAAAGGAATTCCAGGGTGCCAAGAAAGCAGAGACTTTGCCACGAACTTGCATCCGCCCGATGTGGTGCTTACGCACATGATAAGAAGAAGAAAAAAAAAATGCAAACCTCAAAGCTTTTAGGATGGCGAATGAAACCGGGCTGGAAGTTTTCCACTGGGAGGTGGTGCAGCTGGAAAAACGAGTACCAAGATATTGAGAAAAGAAACAGACGGAAATTGTACAGCATAAAAAGGGTTGGAAAATAATGCCTCGTGGACCAAGACTGGGTCTAGCATGTCCCGTTGCTCAAGCCTCTATTTCACGACAATCGATTTACTTCCGGTAGAACATTGCCAAACTCGACGTGGCGACCTCAGTACCAAAATCGAGGCTGTCACGAAGCCCATACAAAGGGGCATGACTGGAATGTACTGGGCGATGTGCAGTCAACCAAGACGGCCCTCTCCGTACATGAAATGGCCATCTTCGCTCTGTGCTATAAAGCAGATGCTCTGTCTCAGCTGAGCGACCATGTCCCGCTAGACACCATTTCACGATTCGTGATGATCGTCAATTGCACCCCCGGGTATTGTTCTAAAATTGACCCTCGGTATTCCCGTCCCCCATACTCTTACTGCTGCTGCTACCGCTTTGGATAGAGCCCAGAATCCCATCAATATACGATGCACCACTCCACTTCTGGTGGGTCAGGACATCAACACCAAGTTCCTTCTCTCGCTTCTGCACTAGGTTGACATATGCCAGCATACCCTCGTCCTTGAACGCCTTGCTCAGTTCATTCGAGATGGTAGCCGTGCTGTGTAGACCGGCCAAGGAGATGAGCTGGAGGACGAAGCCATGCTTCGCAATATCCCAGATGAAGGACTTCAACGTTTCGTTGGAGAACCCGTGACTCATCCAGTTGAAGGATGGCGACAAGTTGTACACGAGTCCCTTTCCAGGATACCTGGCACGAATTTCACCAGAGAACTGAGCTGCGTTGCGAACGTTTGGATCGCCAGTCTCAACCCATAACAAATCCGCGTACGGTGCGTACTCGATGGCACGCTTCGTAGCAGCCTTCATCCCAGCACGGTAATGGTAGAAACCTTCTCTGGTTCTTGGGATGTCGATGTTGAAGTAAATCGGCTCATCTGTAAATTGCGATGCAAGCTGTTTCCTCTTGTTGATCGACATGTCCCGATTCTCCGAGGTCGTTTTGAGGTACGTGTTGATGTCTTCATTGGACACCCCGCGAGCCTCGAATTGCTTGACAACAGCCTCGTCGCACGTCACGAGCTTGGTACCTTTCACCCAGTCAGCTTCAAAGGCATCGATTTCCGCTCCTGAAGCCCCGGCCAGTTCCATTCCTTGTAAAGTCTCTGCCAGTGGCTCGATGCCGTCTTCTGCTACCCCGAGAATGAACTCATGATCGCGAACATCAATGGCACTACTGAGCAGCTTGCCACTCTCCGAATCTGTCCTTGCAATCACCAGATTCTCCGAACCCATAACATCCCATTGAAAACGTGCAGCCACGAGTCGGTTGATATGTTCGCCTACGGGTACCAGGACCTTGCCAGCAAGATGTCCGCACTTCTTCCCACCATGCATCTGATCCTCGAAATGCACGGCAGCGGCACCATTTTCGGCAAAGAGCTTGGCCAGCTTCAATACTGCTGATAGTCCACCATGCCCCGTATCGCCGTCTGCAATAATCGGCCGCAAATAATCGATATATGGTGTCTTTGCTCGCTCTTCCGGGCTCAGCTTCCTCCGTGCATCCCAGTGTTTCCTGTCGTGCATCGACTGGGCTTTCGCAAGTCGCTGTACTTGGTTCGGCACCGTATTGTACGGATAGTCGCCAAAATCCGGGGAAACTTCATTCGTCGTAGTGAGGACGGATGAGCAAGCCCAGCCAGAAACGTATAAAACTTCTTGGTTCGGGGCCTGTTGGGTCATCTGAATAGGATCAATTGCGCCCACTGCTGATGGTCAATAAAGCGCAACTAGAATGACTGGTAGACATACTTGTATGTATGGGCTCCCCCTTGGCTTCCCGCTCCCTTATCAGATTGAACAGCTTCCTCGCCATGACCGAGCTTGGGTATGATTGCAGCTGGCTTCCACGCTTCGAAACGACATCTGCCGGCGAATACGGCCTTTTGATTCCCTCATATCTCGGACTCGCCCACCATGCCTCCACATCCTTCAGTTGCTGTTCGTATAGGGCATCCTCGGCCGCGCCAGCCTTCTGCGACTCAGCCAGGAGCTGGAATGAGTCGGATGGAAGCGTGGCAGATACGAGATTATCGAGGGGCTTCAAGGCAGCCATCCTCTGAGGTAGTATCGAGAAGTTGCGGACACAATTGTTCCTCGATCTCGCCGGCCCCACTCGTCGAACAGCTGTTGATGCCACTCTACGTAGCATCTTGACAGGACTGTTGGCAGGTAAAGAGGGAGAGGAGACCATGCAGCACAAGGAGATATACCGCTACCGCAACTCCTACCTGTCTTCGCTGATCAATCAAGCAGATGGCAAAGCTTTTGGTCTGTCATCGGACGTGGACGGTGCTTTGCGGTTCTATGCGAGCGCATAACCTACCATCGGAGATCATTTGACTACGCTAATCATCGTCAATACATACAGAGTCATTGATAATTGTTTTAGAAATGATTACTTTGCAACTACCGATAGATCTCATACTACTGCATTATTGCTTTGTGCGTGATATGATTCTCTAAAAGATTGATCGCATGAGCGCAAAGATACAATTTATTTCATACTGTACTCCGTACAACTACTTGTATTATCTACTTTTTCCGATAACCATTGCTGGCATGTTTACGACTCTTTTCCCCGCATTCTTCCGCACTTTACCCTTGGCGGGGAATAACTTCGGCGGTACGAATCATGGTGTGTGACATTCTTGACTCGCGCGCACGGCCCGACGTTTTTCAAGAGGGCAAGAATACAAGTAGCAATGAAGAGAAGATTTATTACGTAAAACGCTTAATCGTCGGTTTCACAGTCGGGCTTGCTTTTGGTGGGTGGGTAGGTGGGCGTATGTGGGGGGAGGCGAAACCGACGCTGAGCGCTCGAATAAATCTTCTGAAAGCCAGGAGAATCGTGACCATTACCGCCACCACGCTATCCTCACTAACCCCCACCGCCACAATTCCCATTTCACCAAAAGATTGAACAAACCACCGCAGGTGATAATTCTCATAATAGGCTTTTACATCAAGATAAAGCTCAAGGTGCGGTACCGTACGTTGGAAAGTTTACCGTGCACTTGTGGTCATTCGAGCCTAAATAATCGGTCATTGAGCTGTCACTCAATACCTACCGGTAGCTACTACGTACCTATATGCTTCGGCAAAGCTAATGCCCGGTCAATGCCGAGGCAGCGTGGAAGCTGCAGTACGAGCACGATGATCTCTCAACTTTTCCCTTAGGCCGACCACCGCAGATCTCTGGAATCCGATTAAAAAAAATAAAACATTGCGAATACTTGCGCATTGGCTACCTGCGAAGAAATCAAGAAGAGTCTCTCCCCTCTATTGCATTTCTTCTCTATCACAAGTTTCAGTTCATCTGAATTTACCCCTCAATCCCCCGCACTTCAACAATGGCTATCAATGTGCGAACAGCTTCGTCCGCGTTGAAAGCATTCAGAGTATGCTCCCCTCTAGCAAGCCATATTTACATTGTATATTCGCTAATCAATTGATAGCCGAGTGCTGTTCGGCCTGCCGTTGTCCCTGCCTACCGGAACTATGCCTCCTCTTCTGAGCCGGATCTCAAGACCACTTTCAAGGAAGCGATCCCAGCTAAGAGAGAGCTATTGAAGAAGGTCAAGGCTTTGGGAGGTAAGGTCATTGGAGATGTCAAGGTCGAGAACACCATCGGAGGCATGAGGTAGGCGAAACAGGGTAGACGATGTTCTGCAACGTCAAATTGACTACTATACAGAGGCTTGAAGGCCATGGTATGGGAAGGGTCAGTCCTTGATGCCAATGAGGGCATTCGCTTCCATGGACGTACGATTAAGGACTGCCAAAAGGAGCTTCCCAAAGGTACCACTGGTACAGAAATGTTGCCAGAGGCTATGTTTTGGTTGCTCTTGACCGGCCAGGTCCCGTCCACATCTCAAGTCCGAACATTCTCTCGCGAGCTTGCAGAGAAGTCCGAGCTTCCAGCCTTCGTCAACAAGCTACTCGACAACTTCCCTACCGATCTGCATCCCGTGACCCAGTTTGCCATTGCCGTCTCGGCCCTCTCTCATACCTCCAAGTTCGCCAAGGCTTACGAGGCAGGTATCAACAAGGCCGATTACTGGGAGCCTACCTTCGACGACAGTATCTCTCTTCTGGCCAAGCTTCCAACAATTGCTGCCAAGATCTACCAGAATTCGTATCGAGGTGGAGGTGCCCTCCCCGCCAAGGCTGACTTGGATCAAGATTGGTCCTACAACTTCGCTGCCATGTTGGGCAAGGGAGGAAAGGAGAACGAGAACTTCCAGGATCTCCTCAGACTCTACTTTGCTCTTCACGGTGACCACGAGGGTGGTAATGTCTCTGCCCATACCACCCACTTGGTAGGTAGCGCATTGAGTGATCCATTCCTGAGTTACAGCGCAGGTCTCCAGGGTCTGGCTGGACCTCTTCACGGGTAGGTCATTTTGACTCTTTTGGCGACCCTCCGCTGAACATAGATAGTCTCGCCGCCCAAGAAGTCCTGAGATGGATCCTCCAAATGCAAGAGCATGTGGGCACCGACTTCAGCGACAAGGACGTCTCCGACTACCTCTGGACCACTCTCAAGTCCGGGCGAGTCGTGCCCGGCTACGGCCATGCCGTCCTCCGCAAGCCCGATCCTCGCTTCGAGGCCCTCATGGCCTACGCATCCTCTCGACCCGAAATCGCCAAGGACCCCGTCTTCCAACTGGTGAAGAAGACCTCCGAGATCGCCCCCGGGGTGTTGACGGAGCACGGGAAGACCAAGAACCCATACCCCAACGTCGATTCCAGCTCGGGCGTCCTCTTCCACCACTACGGTTTCCACGAGACCCTGTACTACACGGCGACGTTCGGCGTCAGCAGAGGTCTGGGACCACTGGCTCAACTTATCTGGGACCGAGCGCTTGGTCTCCCCATAGAGCGACCCAAGAGTATCAATTTGGAGGGTCTGCTGAAGATTGCTGAGAGTTCATGAGAGTAGAGGAGTTTGATGGCGCTTTCTTACATTTCATCAACGATTACGAGTTTTAGACTGCAATATGAATTATATCATTGGAATTGACTCAATTATATATGTGTTGCTTAAAGGGCTTTAAATTGTCAGTGTTTGTGCTCTCAAAGGGGTTAGCGGGCTACAACCTTCAATGCCTTGAGAGGCGTGTCGGAATGTTACATGATAAAGGTCTTTGATTAGATTGGGCTATGTTACAGTGGTAATCTCCCAGAGCCATGTGGTCCTTAGCACCTCGTATTTCTGATGGACAAATATCTACCTATGTGATGGGTATATATATATATATACATACTACCCGATGGATTAACCGGGTGAATACATACTCACACTCAACAAGCCCCGAATCTTCAAATATCTCCACCAGTCCCTGCGCCGCGTATTGTATCCGGCGTCATCTGAATCCTGCAACCACCATGCCCGGCTATCTGATCGCCGATAAAACCGAACCACAAAGCTCCCAAGCCAACAATCAAGTTTCGAAAGCCCGATGCTTCCAGGAGCGTACGAGCAGTTTGCAGATGCCGTTGTGATGCGTCCAGTTGGCCACAGCGCATCTCGAGAGCAGCAATCGAGTAATGGCAGATCCCTTCCATGTAGCCCGGCTTCCTCCAAGCGCAGCGATCCACAGCCTCGAGAACATGGATCCACTTCTCGCGTGCCTGGTTCACGTGATCTTCGCCGTTGCAAGAAATGGTTTCGAGCGTGGAGATCCGCGCCAGGACGGATGCGACCCGGAGGGGTGCTACTCTTTCGACCTGGGCGACCCGGTCTCTTTCTTGGGCTGTGGCTGGGTGAGATCCCGCGCTCGGCTCCTGCTGGGCGAGCACGATCTTTTTCACAGAGGAGTCTGGCTTCGGTGAGGGAGGTGGGAGACGGGCGGGAGTTGGAGAGGCGGCAGGCCTCCATGCCGACGTGGAGGTGTGCCTCTGCTAGCAAGACGTTCATCCGCCGGCTCTGCGTCTTCGGATGCCGCGCTGGTGCCTCGGCGAGCCGTAATGCTTCTGTGGGATTCCGGAGCTCGCAGTTGACACCGACGAGAAGGTAGATTAGAGAGTCGTGGAGCTCTGCACCCGGGGGGAAAAGACTGCAGCTCTTGTTTGGGAAGGGACTCGACATGCACGAAATCCCCGGCTAGATATCGGATCCTGGTGCGATGAGAGCGTATGCGTTTGTGAACACACTTCTCCAGGGTTGAAGCCTGGCTTGGGCCAAACGAGACGAAGTGGGAGATTTCTTGCTGTGCTCCAGTGAAGTCATCGTCTTCGACGTAATCTTGCGCTTTGGATAAGCGCAGATCCCAAAGAAGGGCATTTGATTGTGCAGTCAGAGGAATGCCCGAGAGGACCGGCTCGTGGTATATCTTGCCAGTGATGAGGCGAGATAACGCCTTTCTCCGGATGATGGCTGATATGTGCAATATGTGATTCGGGTGAGAGGCTAGAATTTTCTCTGCTATATCGACAGCTTTGAATCTCCAATCGTGCCCCTTGGAAGAAGCGTCGGCTAGCTTCGACGACTCCAAAAGTACATCAGCAAAATCCAATTGCTGTTGGCTTGATAGTAGACGACGCTCAACGAGGTCCACGACGAACTCCGTAACATGTTGGATCACTCGCAGGTGCAGCCTGCGCAGGGTTTGAGAGCTGTGCCAAAGTAAGTAGAGTATTGGCACATTAGTGGAGGCTTATGCGTACCAAGGTTCCAGATCTTTATCACCAGGGAAAGATTGGCACAGGTATGTCAAAGCCCGAACCCGATCCGCATCAGTGATTGTACCTCTCAAGCCTTCTTGTACACTCGGTGGGAGACTGATTGTCTCCTGGCCGTCACGGGTCCCCGGGCGAAGGAGACCTTGAGACCTGAGCCATTCGCGTCAACAGAAACTCGAGAGAAGTGGGAGACGGTTTCCTGGTCCAACGCGGCCTCCTCGATCTCCCCTTGTATATTCCAGCGTTTCTGAGGCTGTGCCACGCGATGAAGCATCAGGGTCGGTATATCCTGTCCACCCCATATGTGTATGAGCGAGAGCAAGAGCATCGAGACAGGATGTTCAGGGCTTGCCGAACTCTTCTTCGAATAGGCTGCAAATCCCCGAAGAGAGCTTCTGATACTAATGCGCTGTCGTCGTTGTATTCGAACTCCAGTGCTGGGAATCCTCCAGAAGAGAACTGCAGAGGTATATTGCTGCGATGCGTGCGAAAATATTTCATGTCGCAGCTCCCACTTGCCATGTCGCTTGCTCAGCGTACCTACCTCTGCACGTACTGCTTGGCGTGCTTACAGCAGCGTCATTCTGTATTCTAAATATATGTATATATAAGTAGTACTGAGGGGAGTGCGAATACAAATGAAGTTTGCTATCTCGTTTATATAACGGAATATTGTTATTGTTCTGATACTAGAAATCCAAATTCCTCCAGGCTAGGTATCCGGATACCTCTTCTGCTTCCGCTCCAAGTTCTGTAATCTATATAACCTTCATCAGAAAATGAGGCTAGGAAGCTGCTGTCAAATGCGTTTTGCGCCAGAATCAGCTTTTGAGTATTACACTGGACACGGAGAGTCGAACAAGAGATTAAGACGATCGTCGCACCGACTTCTACTTGCTCCTACCCATAGCCTCTAAGCACTTACGGATGCAAATGTGCTTGACGGTATCTGGCACTTTTCTCTTACACTTTTGCGATTTAAAGAAGCCATGCGAAATAAATCCATACTAAAAGCTACGCAAATGAGCAATTTGATTGTTTCTTTAACATAACAAGAATATGTTCTTGCAGATAAGTCCTAGGGCTATCCTATCAAGAAGGATCAGTTGGCATAAACAGCGTAGATCGAGTACGCGACTCAAGTTTCATCTAACTTCATGAACATGAACCCGCTCATTATACTCGGATCGCGATCAGCAGCTGCCAGATACGATTTTATTGTCCAATTCCATCGACCCCTGCTTCGATAGGCGATCCAAAATTCCGACGCGCCGCGCGACGCGAATCTAGCTATCTGATAAAAGGGATACAAGCGCTTCATGACAGCATCTAGCGGTTCTCGAAGCTTCTCCTTTAACTTTGCAGCATACGCTCCAGATTACGGTCTATTCTGTCGATATCCACTCCTCCAATACATATTTACTCTTTTAGCGAGCCCTTTAATCTAGCGAGAACTAACCGCGGCTGTGGTGCTTTTTTGGAGAATGACTGCTTACTTTGGACTCTCCATGTACTTTCCTGCCACAAATTTGAAGCAGAGGGGCCGATAGACACGGAATAGCCGAACTCAGTACCGAATTCAGTACCAAGTTAGCTAGTGAAGGTGAAGTTAGCAAGTACAGCGTGTACATTTGATTGTCGCCGAATCGAATGCGCGCTAACAAAGCCCAAGCTATTTCTATTACTTATTCACTTATTCACCAGGAAAGCAACCTTCAGTGCAGAGTCTCAAACCATTTCTCCCGCAGCCATAAAGTATCGCCCACCTCTGGAACTGATCTACCTTTCCCTCTCCAAAACACGACAACTCAATATCCATCAACCTCTCCAACGGCCAACAACCAACCATCACACAGCACCAATATGTGTAAGATAGATACAACCTGCCTCATACAGCTTGATCCACCCACCTGCTGACCAAAGACCCCATAGCTTTCACAAACGAACAAACTTCACCAAAGGCCGATCCCAGCTCCGCAGCCCCATCTCGCTCCCAACAACTGAACGCCTTCCTCTTCCAGCTCGCCAGCGCCTACGCAAGCAAAGATCCCGTAAGTACACCCGACTACTTCTTCCTGCTCCCCATCTCACCTCATCCCATCCCATCTCACACCCCTCCCCATACACAACATTCCAAGCCCGATCAACCACCCCCCTGCTGGCCCACGCCCACGCCCTCCAAACCCCCACCACCCGATCCCACTAACCGCTTCCCGCCACAGACCACAATCCAAGCCGCGCAAGCCCTCCTCTTCGGCGGCCTCCAGATCGAAACGAAGATCAGCGAGCAGCGCATCGCCGTCCAGGATTACGCCGCCTTCGCCGAGCTCTTCAACAAGATGTTCGCCGTCACGGCCGTCATCAACAAGAGAAAGACGGAGATCGTGTCGTCCGCGGAACTGAAGATGCCGGCCATGGCCGGATACTGCAGCGGCTGCGGTGACTGCGACGAGTCCAAGGAGAAGGGCGCGAGCGAGAGCCGTTAAGCTGCTTGTTGGTTGTCCCGGGCGACGGTGATGGCGATGGTGGTGGCGGGAATTTCTGACTCGGGGCTGGAGTTTGGGAGTTAGCAAAGGGGGGAAGGGGAGGGGTTTCACCGTTACGTTCGCGTGCTTGGGGGATGCATGGACGTAAATTAAGGAAGAGTTTCTCAGCTCGGGCGATCTCGTCAACCTGAAGCTCATTTTTCATCCGAGAACGGGAATTGAAAACGCTGATCTCTCTCTCTCTCTCTCTCTCTCTCTCTCTCTCTCTCTCTCTCTCTCTCTCTCTCTCTCTCTCTCCTCTCTCTCTCAACCTCGTGATATTCACAGAAGCGCGCCCCATATCCACACCACACCTCTCCATCCCCACCAGAATCTCTCTTCTCTCCTCTTTCCTCTCAACTCAACTCATCAACGCCCCTCCCCCCTCCCCCCAAAAAAACCCCCCAATAACGCCCAAAATTGCTATTTACTCAGTCATCACAGCAATCCTCATCCCATCACATACAACCACACATATCCCGACAGGGGGGGAAAGCGGCATGAATACAAAAGCAAAACAATCCAACAAAATTCAAATTACCCCTCCGCGCAATTTAGCAGAGTGTTTATTTACTTTCTCGGCCGTCGGTCATTATAAGCGAACGAGCCCACTTCACATTTCCGCAATCCTGCTCGTGTCGGGATTAGCTAGCTACTGTACCCACCCATCTTATTATCATTCTTCCGTTCTTTTTACTCATTTCAATTGCTGCACTCCCAAAAAGTCTCTTTGTGGCTAGATGATACTGATAAAAAGTAAACGCAGTACGCGTAGTAAGATTTCCGAATTCTAGCAAAAAGGAATCATGGTATATATCTAGCTCCGAGAATGCACTGCTCGTTGATTTTATTATCTCATAAATCCCTTGCCTCATCCATTGCAATATTAAAGAAAAGCAATTGCATCTGCTCCACCAAAGCGACCCAAACAGCAAAGCTGCTCTTGAGAAGAAAGACCCCCAAACTAAGGCGTCGGAGTAGCAGCAGGTGCGCTTCCCTGATCGGTAGCCGTCCGCGTGACCGTCACACCGGTCGCCACGTACAGATTATACATCAGCGCGGCGCCGCACTTCTGGCCGGGATCACCTTTGCAGGTCATGGTGCAGGCCTTGGGACCGACCAAGCTGCTTGGGGCAGGCGTGGGCGCCCGCGTCGCCGCGTAGCATTCTCTCCCGTATTCCACGCCCGCGTATAGGAATGTCGTTGCGGGGACTGCAGAGAGACGGGCCAGGGCTGAGGAGATGCAGAGGTCGGGGGTCATTTCGTCGCTGGTGAAGAGCTTGGGCATGTTGTGGCCATGGTACGGGCCTCCGGAGGCATCGGAGTAGCAGCCCAGGGGAGCGAAGCCGCGGATTATAGGGGAGATTGGAGCCGCAGTTGCCGATGAACGTGTTGTGCTCGTGGGGTTCGATGGAGGAGGAGATGACGGTGCTGAGGAGGAAGAGGGTGATGGGCTCGAGGAGCTCGACAACGATTGACTGGAAGAACTGGGCTCCGAGATCGAGCGCAAAGACAGTGTTGGAGGTAAGGTCGATGAGGTATCTAAGGAGCTCGACGACTGATCGCTGGATTGGGAGGAGAACACGGCACCCAAATCATTATACATGGTCAATCGAGAAGAGCCACCACACTGAAAATGGATTAACATCGCGACCAGACGATCTAGTTACCAACTTACAATCTCAAGTGGATTCCCTTTGCAAGTCATGGAGCAAGAGCTCTCATCCGTCTTTACGCTTCCAGCGTTGAGTGTGAAGCCACAGTAACCTATCACGTAATCAGATGAGGGGGATCAATATCCAGCTGGCAATACTTACATTCTCGGTGATACTCAACCCCAAACCAATCATAGGCTTTACAGGTCTCAGCGCAAAGCTCAATTGTCATTGCGTCATTCGCAAGGCTTTTTGAAGACAATGCTCTACCCTTCGTTGCTTCAGTGTAACAACCTATGTAGGAGAAGGCGCCCACTGTCTTCACGATTACGGGCCCAGTCTGTGTTGGAGATGCAGATGACCTTGTGGAGGTGCTCGAGGGAGTTGACGATGAAGTGATAGATACGGATAAGGATGTACTGGACGCAGACGATGAGGTCGACCGGCTGATGCTGGGGGCTGTCGAAGTTATCTTGGAGGTGGCAGAGCTTGTTGAGCTCAAGGACGCAAGTGGCGGAGCATCAGGGATAGTATCTGGCCCGGGAGTGTAGCGTTGCCTATCATAAAAGACTGATATGAAAGTACCATCTCCCCCGCAGGCTTGTGTGACATCTCCAGGACAGCTCCAGCCACATTTCTTTGCACTCTCGGCAGTGTATTTGGTGAAGCTTGGGGGAGTATTTCCACAAAAGCACTCTGTATGATATTCCGTGCCTGCAAACAGGTATCCACCTGCAAAGCATTGGTTTTGACACCAACCATTCTCGTTTGTGGCCGATGTCAGCTTTTTCGTGAAGAGCCGTCCAGCGCCATCAAAGTAGCACCCTAGATACAGATATTGGGAAGATCCATTAGCGAGCAAAGGACCGACTTGCTCGGTGACAATGGTAGCCTTGATTGCAACATCATGGACGCCGAAGGTCACATCGCTGTGAAGGGATTAGCTCCCAAACTGGAACGGACAAAAGCATTGACTTACTCGGTATTCAGAATCCACACGTCGGAGACGGAATGATCCAGACGATTCACTCCAAGAGGTGCAGCCACAATTGATACCTGACCTAGCGCACAAGAGTTCACATCTATGAATTGGCCTTCGTGCAGATCCACAAGTGCATTAGGAGCAAGCAGCTCAGTGCCGACAGGTGGCTTACTTTTCGTGATGGCGAGAGCTGACCCGCCAGAATTACAGATACGAATATTCTCCGACTGGGTCGTTCCATCAAGAACGTTGCCAAAGTCCATGATCGGTGGCTCAGAAAAGTCCCAGCCGCCCTCAATTGTCGACACGGATATGTTCGCGACAGGAGAGGTCGACGCCGATGCTGAAACGATGATGTACTCCGACCCGCCCGTCGTCCAGAACTCTACGAATGTTGCATAGGTGCCCGTACTCGCAGCAGAGAATTTTACTGGCACGGTGATTGATCCGCCGCTCGCAAGACTGTCTCCGGCCTGTGGAAACTCTGCAGAGGTGAAGCCATTCCCCAGATCCCCATTGGTAACGTTCATCCATTGAATACTTCCCGTAACGGTTCCAGTCCATGCAGTACCAAGAAAGGTAAGTGCTTGCACCCCAACATTGGATAGAATGAGAGACGCTGTGAGCCCTGATGGAGCCCCAGCAGATCCAAGGACTAGACCACCAAGATCGAGCTCGGTAGGGGTAATCGTCAGGAAGGCAGTCTGGGAGACAACTCTACCCGTAAGCGATATCGGTAGCACAGTGCTATATTTTGCAACTCCGTTTGTTGTGAGAATGTTGAGACTTGTACTTTCGACGCCGGGAACGACTTTCCCAAACGACGCCTGCTGCGTATCGCTTATAGCCGCCTCTCTCAAGTCCCATGTCACAGGGAACGAAAAAGTTGCGCCCTGAGCTAAAGCGCCTTGGGGAAGAGTCGAGTTGTCACACTTCCAGTTCGAGTCTCCAGTGGTACACCCATTAATCTTGGTGATGGGAATGAGAGCCTGGCAAGTAACAGTCTTGGAAACGCTAGTCCCGATTGTCACATCCTGAAAGTCGATTGGGTCGGTACAGCTGAGAGGTAAGGCAACAGGCGATCCTAAACACATTACATTCCCGTTGTTGTCGCTGGTGTACAGTCTAGCGTCTCCGAATGCAGGTCTCTGAAATTTGTTGAGCCCACCCGTAGCAGCAATGGGTATAGGCTGCAGGACTCCGTTCACTGGGACAGCTTTGAAAGCCTGAAGACCCAGACTAGGATCAGAGATCCATAGTATACCGGTTCCGACCTGCCCTTTGAAGCTCGTTACTGTAGGGATTCCTACGAAAGTTAGAGAATATAACTTTTTCTTCGTGTGATAGAGATTGGCGTACCAACGCCCACCCTTCCTGCTGCAGGGCCAGTGGTCCGTCCTACCAGTGTGAAAGATGGGACCCCGTTGTTATTTAGGCCCATCTTGTAGCACACTGTAGCACCTCCCGTAGGTGTAAAATAGATGTAACCTCCTTCAAGCGGATATGACCCAACTCCAGCGAAGACGGTTCCTTGAGCTGTAATCGTTTGGAGGACATTGTCAGTCCCCCCTGGCCCTTGCTTGAACCCCCCTAGGTTGTTCGCATTCATGATACTGCCAGGGTTAGAGAGGAAGGATCTAGACCATTGGGAACTGCACCCACTAAGCTTTTGAATTCTTACCCAGGGTCACCGCCATTCTTGAAACCCCAGTTCCTTTGAACACAGTAGGATCCAAGAGCGTAACTCCTGATGAACCCAAGTCCCGGTCACCCGCATCCATCGAGATGTATTCATATGGCTCAAAATAGTCGGTGAGGCTGATCTTGCCCTGTGGTGATATTGTGAAGCTGCCCACAACTTCATCCAGAGTGGAAAGCGGCTGCCTACCTGAAGCACCTACATCACCGTTCGCGTGACCTTGACCGTTTCTATCTTGATTAGATTACATCCCCTCCGACCGAGTTTTCAAACTCACCCGGTTGCCAGGAAAATACGGTTACCATCCACAGCAAGGCCCATACCACCTGTAGATGAACGTCAGTATTCCTCCACCTGATTTTGTTGAAACTTGCGGACCTTGCCAGATGCCGGCCTTTCCTCCCTTCTCTATCAAAATATCACTCTGGACCGGAGGCGCACTGGGACCGGATTCCATAGCAAAAAGGGACGTCACGCCTATTCGATTTTAGCTCCAAAAATGAATACATGGGCAACTACATCATACCAACGCCAGGAGTGGTGCTCACTGCTACGATCATTCCGGTATAGTTGAAGAGATCGCAATGGCCCCCAAATCCACCTAGTACAACGCCATTGACCATCGCAAGAGCTGGTCTCTGCAAGACCGTGCCTCCGATAAAGTACCTGGAATGGTCAGCTTAACAGCATTAATCAATAGTTTTGCCCAAACCTTGTAGGATCATTGTCCGCATTGTGGCCGTCGATCAAGACAGGAAATCCAGGTCTATCTTGAAGTGTTTGTACATCAATGGCGTAGAATTTGTAGATACCTGGCTGACTGTAAGTAAAGCCCGAGCAACTCTCGAACAATCCTCACCGTTAGCAACGCCCCCACTGGCTGCTCCATTCTTGTAGCCTTTCGAGAAGAAGAACGCGGTGTTAGTATCAGGGTCTATGATAGGAGTGCCCTGTCAAAATGTCAGGAGGGAGATTGTATTCAGGTCAAGTCATAAGTATACCCACAATGACTCCTATGTAATCTGGGATATCTGTACATCCAATATCTTTCTGGAGAAACGGTGGCTGGACCGTCCGAGAGTTGAGGAGGGTCCCATTGATAGCATCGAGAGTTCTGATAATGTTCTGTGCCGACGCGAGGAATACAAGTTGAGTGGCTCCTGGAGGTGTATAAACAAGTGGCTTGGCATACCATCGTTCTTTGTTGCCATATGCGTTCTTCCACAAAATTCCAAAGATTGCGGAGCCAACGGTATTTGGGTGCATGTTGTGGTTGTCCAAATACCCAGATTGGGCAGGGTCAGCATCTTGAACCTGGTCGGTCGAAGCCAAAGCATACCCAAAGGTAGGCAGGATGGCCAAAACATAGGAAATCTGTATCCGCATCTTGAAACACTTCGGGTTGATGGATCTCCGATGGGGATCAACTGAAAGCACCCGGAGGAGAGAGATTGGAGCGGGGGATGACCAAACAAGAGAGAGGTCAAAAGAAGAGAAAAGAAGGACAGGAGGGGAAATGGTGGCTGATTGGATGTCTTTATAGAGCAATCAAATCTTCACTAGAAGGCAAGGGCTAAAATCAGTATGGGAATTCGTAGATGCATTGACGTATAGCACAACAGCAAGAGTTGGCTCAGAAATAGCCAGACCTGAAGTGACTGAAGCACATAGGATTCTATTTGTGAGAGTTTCCCGAATACGTTTGGTTTGAAGAGCGAACATTATCGAGGCTGGCTGTTGGAGCTGAATGCACTCGCTGACAGCTAGGGTCTGTGGCGTCGTCAGACACTATCAATAAATATTTTTTATTGGATTGACTTCCCTATTGGCAAACATGATAGATTCTGCGAGCTTTGAGATCCGAAAAGGGGACAGCGATAGCAAGGGAGGAAAAACGGGGCTTTTCCTACTTTGATCGGTCACAAAAGAATGCATTGTTTATTAGAAACTGAACCAAGTTGCATTTTTCCATCCGGCGTGGAATGCGGCTCCCAGGCACGCGTGAGCTAGAAAGTTCCGACAAGCTGCAGATGTCTTGAAATGAATTCTTTGCATGAATAGAGACGATAATCAATTGCCAGGGCTGCCACGATGTTACCACCGCCTCAATATTGCACTGCAATATTAGCGGATCTCAATATGCATGCACTGTGCCTGGATCTTTTCGGGTACCTGAGAAGCTCAATGGCTGCGTTGTACCCTTAGAATTGCGTTCGGGTCAGTCATCGGGTCGCGCAGCTTGGCGACATGTGGTAGAACAAGCGTGGCTGTCGAGCACGGATGATACTCCAGCTACTGGACCCAGCAGGAATACAGCATGATACGGGCCGTAGTGTAACTGACTACTTCTTTCCTCGAGTGCAACCGAGGCTTTTGGAAATAGATATATTTTCAAAGTTCCAATTACCTAAACAGGCATGCTTTTTCAACAAGATCTGAAGAGCAGTATGCCACGGAGATAGAGAGTGACAGGAAAACTGGTAGTAGGAGTCAGTATCAGGATTCGGACGAGTTTAAGGGGTGTGATGATCACTTCCTGAAATCAGCATCATGTCAAAAGAGGAATACCGATAGGCTCATTATCCCATATGATCATCCTCAATCCTCCGGACCGAAAGCTCCCACCACCAGCTTCGATCGTGGACAATTTCCCAAGGTTATCGACACAGCTCAGAGAGAGAGTAAAATGGCGGTACACTCTTGATTGAGACAGCTTTCCTCCCAGGGCCTTCTTGGAGCTCGGGCGACTCAGCTGAGGTGGAGCAGAAACGGAGCTTCTGTTCTCTGGAGTCCGACACATCAAGACTGATCTGGCGCGGTGTACCCCTATGGCATTACGGCGGGTGGCAAGCGTCCTTGCATCCAATGAAATGGAGGCAGCCATCAAATCGCAGTCTACAACGACCTACGATCATTCAGGCCCTTCGATCTTCCCCCGGTCGTCTTCATGCCGTCCTAGATTTACAGCCCTGCACCCGTAAACTTCGGAGAAACTGGCGGGATGTATTTCTATTATTTTCTCGTTTCGCAGATCAGATATATCTTTCTGCGAAGTTGATATGAAATTTTGCAGGCTGTCGACGGAACAAAGGAGGCCAGCTGGGACTTGACTTGATTACTCGAGGACGTCGAGGGGTCAATCGACCAGCAGAGATTTGAAATGGCGGAGCTGGCTTGCAGCTTGCGATTCGAGCGTCTTTTTGGATTCTGCTATTGCTGTTATTCGGTGGAACTTGGGAAGTCGTGAAGTTGGCTGAATTAGCGGAACGAAGTAGGGAAATCAAAATCGCGGTCGCGTCGAAGTCACCAATGCATGATTCACGTGACCTTGGGTAGACCCAGCTTGATAGGAAACATTCCTTGGCGAACCAACTTAGACTCCGACTACTTACCACCTACTTATCCTGACCAAGCCATTTTTTGCTTTAATCAAGTCTTCAGTCCTAGCATTCAATGCAGCATTTAAGGCAGACAGTATTGATATTGATATTGATACTATAAACGAGTATATGTACTACTTAAGGGGATGACATATCTCGGCATTTTTCAGATCTACTTGGTTCTCTGGAAGATAAAGTCTAGATTCTTCACTCGGCGTCCTTTTTTCTCAAAGGATTTTCAGATTTGCATGAAATCTGTGGGCTCATCTGTTTGATGCGATGCTTTGTGTCTTTGAGCTCACGTGTAGAGCTCATGTGTAGACTTAATACGCGGATTGTCGTTTGATGATTGAGGCGGAACCTGCAGCAATAGCTGCTTGTTGATTGATATCAATCAGTTTGCTACTTTCTGGCACTTAATACTTATAATCCGCACACTTGTTTTACTCGACCAAACTTACCCGTTTGCCATGTTTCCTGTGATGGCAAGACCTCTGCCATCAAAACGGCAAGAAAACCATTGAAAGTGGGCAGCCCTGTCTGTCTTTATATCCTATCATTGAATCACGCAAAGCATATCAAACAGGTTGCATGGACGGCGCTGCCCATCACGCACCTTCCCTTCTTGTCCAAAGTAAGATTACCCGCAAAATATACCGCATTGCATTCCTGCGAGCAATACCTAGGATAATGGATGTTTCAGATTCTACGACGTGCAACAGAGGTTCCTCGAAGCAGGAATCCCTCGGGCGGTCGTCAGCTCGGTTCGGTGTTAATTCCCAATGCGGCTTGCTTGTCCGAATCCGTGGAAGATGGCGGCAATGGCTGTGCTGCAACACTCCTAGCTTTGTGTACGACTTGGATGATTGCTACCGCTTTCTCATTCTTCGCTAACTTCAAGCTACTGCTCCTAAGTCCTGAAGTGTTGCAAAGCGTAACTGATCAAGTCACCGGATATATGCTTGGCCAAACAGAAAACCCATCTCAAGTTTTGATTGACCCGGAGCATCATGTCTGAAAACATCATCCTCGAGATAGCCCCTCTAGCAGCATGGAATCTCGGTGCCCTTCGGAAATGCAACGACAGGTTGCCTTTTTACCCGGCACATAAGCAGCGAAGAATAATGAGCGGCGCACTGAAATCGCTAATAGACCTAAGGAGGGAAATCACGCCGCCGAGCTTGACTTGAAGGGTAAAAGAAGTAGACAAAGACATCGACCGTCTCTTCGAACTCACGGCATTAGGGAACGGTTCTTTTGCAATTTCCACATTTGGGGCTACGCCAAATACCTCGGCCCTGTGTACAAAGGAATCAACCCGAGCCCTAGATTTCATGGAGTCAATGAATTTTTTCCCGTCGATAACCTACAACATAATTGCCGGTTCATGGCGTTCTCTGACCCCTTGGACAATTAACAGACTCTCGCACAGGCGATCGATCGGACGCGTAAACCGGCTTGGGCAGATCCGCGTGCAATAAATCTGCGTGCTGAAGAGCTAGGGCACATACGATAATATACTTCAAGGGGTGGCGGCCGACAAGGTGTATGATCAGATTGCGGGCAGCAGCAGCATTCGGATCAGCGAGAAAGGATATCGATAAGGTGATGCGCGGCCCTAGACGCGTGAGGGCCATCAGGGCCGAAGTAGAAGCAGGTCGGGGAAGTCGAAGGGTACACCCTTTGACCTTTACATAACGAAGCGGAGCGGCGCCGTGGTTGACCGGACACAGTAGTCGCGTACAAACAGTTAAGCGAGCC
This sequence comes from Drepanopeziza brunnea f. sp. 'multigermtubi', assembly GCF_022702325.1. NCBI lineage: Eukaryota > Fungi > Ascomycota > Leotiomycetes > Helotiales > Drepanopezizaceae > Drepanopeziza > Drepanopeziza brunnea. The sequence goes on along the minus strand of NW_027094064.1, from coordinate 381,527 downwards.
TCGGCCCACTCGGCTAAACAAACAACCATAATAAGAAAAAACGCAAAAAGATGCAAAACACAGCCGGGCGCTACGAGCCACGAGCTCGTAGCGCCCGGCTCAAAACCTAATTGAATAGGTTTTCCGGAATGGCGCACAACCGGCGGACGCGGTATGGCGATAGCTGAACGGCTTATAAGTTGAGCGGTGTTACCGCTCAGCCATCACCCCTCCACGCCCGCCGGTTGATGTAAGAAGAGTCAGAGCTTGCTTATGTAAAGCAGGTATGAATTTTTTTTGGTGGACTCGACTGGAAACGACCTATTGAATGATGTCATTGTATTCACTAAATATTAACGCCCGATATAGCTTAGTCGAAAAGTTGAACGAATTCAGGAGATGGATAGGCATAGGCTTAGGGCAATGTAGGGGCGGGGGTCTTAGGCAACGTTTGAAAATAGGTGTTCCTGAACATAGTACTAGTCACAAGTTGAGAGTACGAACCTCATCCTCTGTATTCTAAACCAATAAGAATTCTTCGACACTTTTCCGGGCCCCATCTTATGATGAACGCGTAGTTCTGTCACCTATTTGGCTAGTGATATGAAGGCATATTTGTTAGTGTTTTACAGCATCGGTACTTCTAAGGTCTCGAAGGCCATGATCGGCAAGCATATTTCGAGTGGGTCTCGATGCGGACAGTGCTGGAAGCCTTCTCCAGAAGACGGTCAAGCAGCAGATAGTATTACTTCTTCAGCGGATAACCATACCTATTTTAGCAATCGAAGGGGCGGGGGCGGGGGGTGAGAGGGTCATCCGGCTGTTTCCTAACTGGGTTGATATAAAGTAATTAAGTGCGTAGTCGATGAGGGTTATCTTATTTTATTTTCTGTTCTCGTACATGTCGATCTGTATTGCTGGCTTCCTTAGATAGCGAGTGATGGTATCTGTGAGATATATACCACCATGTTTTGTTTATACCCTTGACTTCCGATCCCAATAATGCCCAGTGATGTTCACTTTCTCGCGTAAGTCGTATGCCTGCCCAGTATTTCGTCTCAACACATTATGCAAGCAACACTTCCAACGCATGCAATGAGCCATGTATATCTCATGCTTTTTCTTAGCTGGACGCAAACTTTCAGGGTTCAGTAAGTTTTCAATCTCTCATAATCGTTGCAAACCCTTTCTACTTCCATGCAGCGCTAACAAAAAGAAAAGGCCTACGAAGTTTGCCCCTCATCCCCCTTTGCAAATGGGAATGGTATGGCAGCACCCTCTACCAAATCTTATTTATTATATACACCTTGGGAGTGCCCGGTCTGGAATGCCACCCTTCAATCTGCAACGACTGAGTCGGTGGTAAAGCGCGCCAGCCGCAAACATGAATCCTGGACACGTCGAGCCCCTTTTATCTGTTTCTAGACGATTTATCTGGTTGGACAAGTCACAGAATGGAGAGGAGCTTTTAAAGAAATATCATGACGTTTCTGGGAAATTGCAAAAGCTGTCGATGTTCAGAAAAAGAAGGTGAATATGGTGAAAGTGGTACTTATCCCTACTTCAAGGAAGGAGGCTGTGAATGGAGGAAGGTGGAAACGTAGTGCGTGCGGCGATGATATATGATACACTAATAAAACCTTTAGTTTGTATATAACTCCATGCGAATAATAGTGTGAAATACTGCTTTACTTTTTTTTTTTTTTTTTTTTTTTTTTTGAAATCACATATCTAAATCGTAAAACTTATGCGCATTAAATTCACAATGTATAGGCTGCTTGGAAGCATTCCACTTCCACGAGTTGTTTGTTTACTCCTGGTCGAGACTCCTTTAAAACGCGAGACCTCCCTGGCAGTACGGGATGACGTAATTAAAGATCAAGCAGTCTAGAGTAATCCAAAAAGCTAGTTCTCATTTCTGCAACCATCAACTCCTTAACGTTCAAGCAACCCTCCCTCCAACTATCTCAATACACAGCTGGAATAGCATCCAACATAGAAAATGGTCTCCCCGATCGTCAGAGCGACTATCCAGTCCTGCACCCTGAATGCGATCAGCAACCTCATGGCGCAGATGATCAGAGCATACCGAAGCAACGTCTGTCCCACATGCAGTAACTAAACTACAACTTCGCAGAATGCTAACAGCCTTCACAGTCATCCTACGCAATCCACTGGACTCCCGTTCTCCAGTTCGTCTTGTACAACGCCATAAACTGTCCGCCAAACTTCCTCTGGTACTAACTCCAACCCCTATCCTCCACCGCCTCTAATCTCCTCTCAGGGCATCTTTCCTCGAGGGAGTCTTCCCCTCCCAATATCTCGTCCCATCCAAATCTGCCACCAAAGCCGCCGCCACGAAAAACGAGAAGGAGCTCGACCGCGAAGGAAAGAAACCCGAGGTCCTCGAGTCCCGCCTCTCCATTAAGAACACGCTGGCCAAATTCGCCCTCGACCAGACCATCGGCGCCGCGATGAACACCTTCCTCTTCTCGCTGGTCTTCGCCGGGTTCCGCGGCGCGGGGTACGCCGAGGCGGTGCAGGCCGCGAAGGACAACTTTTGGCCGATGATCCGCGCGGGCTGGACGCTCTGGCCGGCCGTCAGCTTTGCGAATTTCGCCCTGATCAAGACGGTGCAGGGGCGGCAACTGCTCGGCAGCCTGGCGGGCATGGCGTGGGGGATCTATCTGAGCTTAACGCAGGGCTGAGGCTTTTTTTCTTCAGGAGGTTATTACACTGCGTTATTAAACTGCAGAATCGGCGTTGCTTTGCGAGTTCGGGATTCGGTTAAACTGCGTGGAGAACGGCGTTGCATTAGAGGCGAGGCGAGGCGTAGGAGCGAAGGCTATCTGATCTTTCAGAGACAATTTACCAGGCATGAAATCTCGAGATCCCGCAGCGCTCAGATGTGGATTCGGGTACCAGGACCCTGGCGTTGGAGTTGTAAGCTGTCCTGGGCGATTTATTACCTGTCGAAGGCATACCACATGGCGGGAGACTTATCTTATGAAGGGCTCAAACCAACAGATAAGTTTCGTCTTCCCACCTCTTGTCCTCTAATTCATAGATATTTCAGCATGCAGTGTCTATTCATTCTCACATTGTCATCCGTTCTGAAAAATCCCTTTATCCTCCGGACCGGAACCGGCTCGTTCGAATTCCACACGCCCGAGGCCTCGGCAAGCACAAAGAAAATGCGAAGGCTCAACTTCTTGTTCCCTTTCAAAAGTCCATATGCTTTTCTATTCGTGCTGTGCGATCGATCCCATTGTTCTTTTTCTGAAGGACAGCACAGTACAGTTACAGTACACGAAAAAAGAAAGCCAACCTTTTTTATTTCTCGTTTTGCATTTCTAGGAGGGGTTTTAATCTTTATACACAAGATATACACACACACACATATATATATACATATATACATTTATACCTCACCAGAAGACACTACTTACCCGCCAACCAAACCATGGCGTCAATCATCCCCGAAGAAGCCGCCACGCCTCGATCTAGAGGTGGAGGAGGGGGCGGCGCAGCATCTCCCAAGACGACCTCCTCCTCCTCCACCACCTCTACCAATCATCACCAGCAGAGGTCTTCCCGGATAGAGCATCTGCTGCAAGGCCTCGAGCAGGACGTCGCTGTCCTGGAGACGCGGACGCGGCGGCGGCATGCAGCAGAAGCAGAAGCAGTAGTAGCACGACGCTCGACAACGATCGCACCCCGATGGGTTGATGATGATGGTGATGATTATTACCCCCCGGGTTTTTCTTTCCCATCGCACGGCAGCTCGGCTCCGTTCTTGGAGAGGGTGGTTTCGATAGCAGATGCGAGTATGATCAGGTTTGGAGCTCGTGATGATAGAGACACGGGTAGGGGTATGGGTAGGTGTAGAGGTAGGGGTGAGGGCAAACAGAAGGCGGATGAAGATGAGGATGCAGACGAAGATGAGGATGTCTACGATCCCAACTCGCCGTTGCTGAAAACATATCCGGAAACGGGTTCCGGGCTGTTGTATAACGCAGATCGATCCTGGAGCCGTGCCGCCGAGCACGAGCACGAGCACGACGACATGGACCGGGTCTGGGAGGAGGGTGCGTTTGAGGAGGTTGATAGTGCGTTTGAAGAGGAGGTAGATGTCGCTGTCGATGTCGCTGTTGATGATGGAGGAGAGCAGCAGCGGCGGGATGATGGCGCCGTGGGCAAGAGCTCGGTGGGGTTCTGGGCGCAGATTGTTGATGTTAGATCGGGAAGTGGCGATTTACGGGGATGGGCTAGTGGAAGTACGCAGAGTGCGGAAAGGGCTTGCAGGCAGCCGCAGCAGGGAGAGTTGTTGTTGTCGAGGTTGGAAGTGAAACGGGATTGCGGATTCGAGATGGTCCGAGGGGGTTCGGGCACGACGGAGCAGTCGATGGTGAGGGATCCGGCTTTTGGGTCGGTGGCTGCTGGAGAGAGGGGCGGGGGTTTGGGAGGGTCCGACGGCGATGGGGATGGGGGACTGGTTTATAGTCCGGAGGTGGATGTGGATATGGATGATGGTGAGGATGAGGATGAGAATGAGGTCGAGATGCAAGATTGGGATGCGCATTCTTCTCACAGGGACGATGATTTTAAGCCGATGGGCAAACGTAATATGAATCCAGTGGTGGTCGACGGCGAGTGGGAAGATAGCGCTGGGGATGCCAGTGATCTTTTCGAGGAGGACGATATGCACGACGAAAATGAAGCTTCAGACGACAACCGCTTGGAATTCATCGAAGTTGAAGAAGCAAATCAGCAGCGTCCCAGCTCGCCACAGACACAGACACCCACACCAGGAATTCCAACACCATCGCAAACTTTGCAGTGGCCCTCGGACCGCAACACCCGCGCCCCCGGCAGCCACAGACCCGGCTCCATCCCCGACCTCACCCCCGACATTCCAGATTCCTCCCGCGGGGAATCCGGACATCGTCCAAGCTGGTCGGGACACGAGATCTCTTCCATCCCGGGACTCTCACTCGCGCGCTGCATCACGGAGGATGCGGAAGGTCCGGCAGTTAGGACGGAAAGCCGGCCGAGACGCGAGGGGCGCGGTGGTGCAGACGACGAGATGGTGTGTCCCGCGGGAAGGACAAGGGAAGAGGGTGCTGGGGGGTGGGAGGATGGCGACGATGATGGTGAGGGTGATAGTGATGGTGCTGTCTTTAAGGAGAGGGGAGAAGGTAGTATGGATGAGAGAGGTGGTGTTTTCGAGGAAGTGGACGAGGAGCATTAAGGTGAAGACAAAGATCAGGATGAGCTGGCAAATGAGACGAGACTACCCACGCAGAATTCCGCACTTCCGGCACGCTTCACGATCCCCGCGCAGGCAGCCGCAGAGCTAGAAGAAATCGATGCAGCTGAGAGAGGGGGCGACGAAGGTCCACTGCCATCGCAGCAGCAGGATTTCGAGGATGTGCGTGAGTATGAAATTGCAAAGGTGGACCAGGATCAGATTCTGAGGGAGCTGGATGGGGATGGGGATAGGGATAGGGGGATGAATAAGGCGGACATTCCATAAGGTCGATAATATTGAAGCGAAGGCTGCGAAGCTTTTGCTGAGAGACATGGGAAGACGGGTGATAAGGATAGTGGACATGGCGATGATGAATATAATGATAAGGGATTCTGATGGTTTGCTGTGCTTTGCTTTGCTGTTTTGTTGTAAGGTTGGGAACCTGAACCGATGAAGCTGTAAATGCGCGATTCTAGAAACTAGCATAAAATACGGATATGTTTTCTAGCCGGTGTAGAACGGATTGTTTGTCTTTACGCCGGGTGTGCGAGATGGTGGTAGAAGCTGGGAGGGTGAGGAGGGTAGCTGTTTTCTCGCTTAGCCCCCGGGGGAAAAAAAACAGATAATCAAAACACCAGCTCCAGAGAGTGAAGACAGGAGACAAGAGGATCGGAAGATCTCGCGGGGAGATCCAGGAGATAAGAGCATACCAGATGAGAGAAGATTTCAAAGACCTGCATATCAAACCTTGGGGAAAAGCGCGTGAGAAGAAGAGTCTGCGCATGGTGAATACGCGAGTGGATGAAATCAGCTTGGAGAAACTTCGGCGACGAAAACATTTACCACTATTGCCTCTTCTGCGGCGTCGGTTTTGCACGGCTCAGATAACTAGCTCTCTTATACTTCGATAATATGATGAAGCTTGTTCACCTCATTTCTCCTCGGCTCTTTTCTTCCTTCCTCCTACCTTGAGAATTCAGCCCGCCTGTAATATATAGGTATATGTAATATATATATATATATATATACATATATATTGTAATCCAAGGCATAGAGATAGACGATGTGAAAAAACTAAGACAGGGCTGTTCGCTCGATCTAGCCCTCTAAGAAAGTAGGAAAAGAAAATGATATCAAGAATATAAAAGAAGAGAAGAGCTGCTGTTCAAAGAAAACTGGCCGTTTCTGCGAGCAAGCAAGCAATCTAATACAATGTTAAGCTAAATGTGGATCCTGGCTAAAACCGTAAACTGTTAAGAATGTGGTCACTTAACCTACGGCCGTGACATTGATTACCTTAGGTGCATCCATTTGAGCTTGGGCCATCGAGAAACACCAAAAACTTGATTGATCGCTTGTTAAGAAGAAAAAAAAGGGAGTCTTGCGGGTATGACGGGCTAGATTTGCGTGTTTGCGATTAAACCCTCCGGTTATAAACTCTTTGACTTTCGAACACTTGATTAGTAGCTAAGTCATAGTAGAAAAATAAATGCTTAAAAGAACTGCTTGCTGCATCGCTTTGAAAAGGGCTATTGCTATAGATTATTGAAAACTCGAATGACAGCTGGCTGCAGCGGGTTGAAAAAGGCTATTGCTATAAATTAGATGCTCAAAAAACAGCTGCTTGCACCGGGCTGACAAGAGCTATTGCTATAAATTGGATGCTCGAAATGTGGCTGGCTGCATCGCGCGGATAAGGGCTATTTTGTAAGAAAAGGGCTATTGCTATAGATAAAATGCTCGAGAGATTGCTGGCTGCATCGCGCCAAAAGAAGCTATTATTATAGGTTATATCGCTAACATTGTACTGCGAGGTCCGCGGAAAACTTACCCTGGAGATTGCGGAGGACCGTAAGTTTCGGCTTGCGGCCGGGCTGAAGCGTTACTTTTTCTTTACATCTTTTACATCTTTTCAAAGCGAATTTCTTATTACAGTAAAAATTGATATAGCGTTAATGCGGAAGGCAGCCTTGCACCACGACCGGGGCGAAGCGAGGTCCCCTGGTTGCACATCCCCAAAAATCCTCGGAGCTTTGCCAGGATAATCAACCAAAGAAGATGGATACTATCCTCTCCCGATACCCGACATCGAAATCGCTGATATGCAATCAATGAATGGTATATGGTCGTGCACACACACACAAACTGCAGATCTACGGCGTAGAGACAGATTTCACCCGTGGCAGTTCGGTGCACGTGCGCTCAGGATAGACTTCCGAAAGCCTCCGCAATTGCCGCCGCCGGCATACGTCAAGATCACTACCGGCAGTGCGGAGATATTTTAAGATGATCATGGATGGTGGAGTGTGGGGTCTCATTATACCCTTTACAGAACGGTGGTGGCATTGTCGCTATCAAGCGAGCCAGGGCCGGCTAGCTAGCTAGCACTTAAATAGTCTAGGGTTATTATTCTAAGAAAATGATTACCGTACCGCCCATAACTCGATTGAAATGAAAGATATACAAAGTCCCAATATCTGCGTAACAATCTAGCTGATAATGAAAATGATTAGTGGAAAAGGCCAAGGAATGATTGTTCACATGTGACAGAACATTGCTTCCGATCGATAATGTGAAAAGATTCTTCGATTCGGAAAGCCGTCGATTTTATCCGTAAATATCCGTCCTAATTGAGAATTCATAAAAATGTCATGTACAAAAAAATAGGACCTTCGTTGGGGTTCACTATGCAGCTACTTACGGAGACCACATTTTTAGCAAGAAATGAATTTAGTAAGCTTTGCTCGCAAATTACTGCAACTCGGTAATGGTCAATAATCAATTGATCGAGAGCATGTCAATTAAGATATAAGCTATATTTGTCGCATATACGCTATTTATAAAGTATAATTTAACAATTCTGCCAGTTTTTGGCTGTGCCTGACAAGGAAGAAGGGCGGGTAGTACTGTAATTTACCTTTCGCACTTGCGTAAGGTGGGCCACCCTTACTCCTATCCTAAATTTGAGCCTCTTCAATCTCGGTTCAAATGAGCCCCCATGTGGTCGCTCAGAGCTTGGCTGGAGAAGTGGGCTGGCCGAGGGTTCCTGTTCTAGGTGCTCTGCTCAGCGGTAGGTATTCGCTGCGTGGTGGTCGAAGATATCGAGAATATAAAAATAAGTATATTGAGGTGATAAAAATATCTCGAGTATGTATGCATTTGTTTATATTTATCGACCGCGAAAGAGATTCAACGTAGATCCAATCTCAGGATTCCTTCTTAATCCCTCAAACTTCCTTCTCAATCAGCATTCGACATCGACACTCGACATCAACACTCGACATCGACGATACTCGACATCGACATTGACACTCGACACTTGACATCGACACTCAACATCAACTTCACTCATCATGAAGTACTCTCTTGTGTCCATCGCCCTCGCTGCGGAGGTCATTGTCCCTGCCACTGCCTTCCCCTTCGTCGTCAGTCAACCTGGTGTCGATTCGAGCCTGCTCGCCCGCCAGCAACCCGATGTTCTCCACGCCGGCGGTCTTCCCCCGTGTCCATACACACCGTGGTCGGATCACGTTCCCGCCGTAGGAATCTCCGAAAGGTTTCCATACAACGGTGCCAAGGATGGAAAGCCAGGAAAGGGTGTCGGGGGCTACCAGGTCCCGGCCGACGGCGACACAGACCACGAGTTCCGAAAGCCAGGTCCGGGTGATATCCGAGGCCCATGCCCAGGACTGAACGCTGCCGCCAACCACGGTTTCCTCGCCCGTGATGGGGTCACCACCTTCAACGAGCTCGTCGACGCTCAGCAGAACATGTACAACATGGGCCACGACCTGGCTGTGCTCCTGGCCTCTCTCAGTCTGATCACTCAGAGTGGTGATCAGGTCACCGAGCGCGTCTCCATCGGCTGCGATGCGACGAACCGCACCTCCCGCGACCCAGCCGTCACCGGCCCTCAGCCCGGTCTCAGCGGCCACAACAGAATCGAAGGCGACACGTCTCTCGCCCGCAACGACAACTACCTCGGCCACGGCGACAACGTCAGCTTTAACGGCACGCTCTTCAAGATGATGACCGACGTCACGGGCGGCGTCTACAACCGCGAAGGGATGGCCAAGTACCGCTACCTGCGCTACCAAGAGTCGCTCCGCGACAACCCCACATTCTACTTCGGCCCTCTTACCATGCTACTCTACGGCGCCGCGTCCTTCCTGTACGAAGTCATGCCCAGCGGCACAAACAACTACACCCCCGACAAGGCTACCATCATGACCTTTTTCGGCGTCACGCCCAGCGAGGACGGCAGTACCTACGTGTTCAACAACGACGAGAGGCTGCCCGCCAACTACACCAACCGCGTCGCGCCGTACGGCATCATAGACATCAACCGCGAGATCATCGCGCAGTACACAATGTTCCCGGTCCCGTTCCACGGAACGCCCGGGCCCGACGGCTTCGATATCACCAACCTCCGCAAGCCAATCGAGAACGGGAAGACGGCTCACAGATTAAGCCAAACCCAAAAATCAATCGCTGACAGCCTATCCCAAGTTTCAGTCCCGTGCATGCTGTATGAGCTCATGACCTTGAGCATTCCGACTGCGCGGCCCGGTGGCTTCCTTACCCCGGCTTTTGACAAGCTCACGTCCGTGATAACCTCGCTCACTTCGGATATGAAGAACTTTGGTTGTAATACCGCGCCTACCCAGTAGATTTGGTTATGGAGAAGGTATGAAAGATGATGGGGCTGGCATATTTAATGCTGCTGCTGCTGCTGCGGATCGCGCGGAGCTTCAGTCTGTTTGGTGTAATGGCATCGGTATTTTCTTGTGGCGTAATACCCCTGATGAAGAAGCGGGTGTCGGGTTGTTCCCGTTTTTTAAAAGCTCTCGATAATGGGTCGAACCTTGTATGGATATGCTGTAATGAGCCAAAAAAATATATATAATGAGAAAATTCAGCAAAAAAAATTACCTCCCTTCGTTTTCCAAGTCCCTGGGTCGCTCGCTCGACTGGTGACATATTTCGTCACCGACATGGCATCTGACAACTGATACCTTTGTTTCATTTCGATGGATCCTTGGTAATCGGTACGTACGTAATGATTGATACTTTACCTTACCTCACTTTCTTTCTTCCGTGGTAACTACTAGTTGTATATGGTAGTATACCGAGCGAGGAAATCGGGCCACAGCGATCGCATCGCGCTTTGGAGGGCTTTTATCGTCCGCTCGTGTGGGAATTTGAAGCTGGTGATTTTGAGGTTGAGCTGAGTGGACAGAGGATGTCGAAGTTGGGCTGAGGTTGTTGAAGTTGAGGTTGCAATGCACAAAATTCCGAAGCGCACCTAGCGTCGGCGTCGCGCTATGCATGCATGCATGCATAAAGCCTACCGCCACCAGCACGTGAGCAGAGTACACAACCACACTCTGTCGGTTGAGTTTGGATGCCCTTTTGGGAGGGGGGCTTGGCTTTTACCGAGCAAGAGAGATGGATACTCTTTATGTTAGATGACTTGACTTGTAATCCTATGCGGGTGCATATTTTCTGCTCTTTATCCCTCGTTTGGCGCTCGCAGCAGCACGGTACAGTCAGTAAGCGTAGTGATTACTCGAAGCATAAGATTGAAGTAGACTGATAGATAAAGATCCAGGTTTTCGCTCTACATAATGTCTACATAAGGGAACAAATTTTTAAAGTACGTATATTATCTAGCATCATATCGTATGAATGATATTGCCTTTATTATATCGATAGGGTTGTTCCATAGATTTGTTCATGGATAGAGGTAGTGCTAAGCGCAGTAGTAAGCGTCCTTTCCAAAAGCGAGGCTTGGCCAGCGAGGTATGCTGAGCAGATTATTTGCCGCTTCGATAGCTCGGGATCGAGGAGATGGGTCTTCGGTCGCAGGAAGAGGTTGCCTACTCCGTAAATATTGGCGGCGTTGGCCTGAAAAGGGGGCGGATGTATCGCTCGCTTGATCAAAATGCGTTGAGTTCTAGGAGTACGAGTAAGAGAGAAGCTTGGTGCATGTAAATAAAGCCATCTAGTTCAACACTTGCTTCTCGAGGGAGATGGTGGGAGGTTAAACAGCAGAAGTTGGGTTGAAGTGAAGGCAGGCAGCTCGGGAAAGTTAGAGAGGTCAGTAGTTAGAAATGAGGGCAAGATTTCTAGGCGATGATATGTTTGCGGGTGCCTTTACTGCTTGCTATCCACATCCAACATCTTTAAAATTCAATATGTCTTTGGATGAAAGGAAAGGGTGTCCAAAAGTGAATGTATCAATCACCCTTTCACCTTTACCAACACCAGCACTTCGCATTCACCCACAAGCGAAAAGAAAACAAGAAGAAAAAGATAACACCGACAAAACAAATCTTTCCGACCTTCATCCACCCTCTGTCTTACATCACAACCTGACACACCGACATTCGATCTGGTCTGTACCAAGATGTACAAACAAGATTCCCTCAAGCCGTCGCCGCTTAACCCCAACCGTGACGCCCCTAACAGCTTGGGCAGAGAGGACACGGGCGGCAATGAGAGCGACGCGTCTGACAGCTCAAGTGGTCTCGGGATTAATTTTTATGATAACCGCCGGGGTGGTCGACGCAGTGTTTGCTATGACAAGGAGGAAGCTGAGCAGAAAGACGTATGTATAAATCCTTGGCTGTAGCTTGAATGTTCCGGGCTGCGATCTCAAGACTGTTCCAGAGACCGAGATTCGAATATAGCAGAGCTAACTTTCCAGAACAGTATCAAGGCATCGCCGCTGTCTCTCAAGTTAAAGGCCCGCCGCAAGGAGCTGCAAGACGTCCATCAGGGGAGAGAGCGAAGCCCACCCATGACCACCTCCTCAACCCGCCCTCCGCGAGCACCCTTCTCCAACAAACCCCGCGCCTCGCCAACTTCGCTGCAAAGCTGATCCCCGAGCTCGGAAAGCCGTCGTCGGTGCTGCTTGACGAGCTGATCGAGGAGAACCTGAGAGGGCAAGCCGAGGACTTTGTACGCATTGCCAGCAGAGCGACGCCCGTGCGGGCCTTGTCGACGGCAGGCGTCCACTCACCACGCTCTGCCAGCAGAAGATCGGTTTCGGCGCCGGTAGCTCAGGGCCTGGGCCTTGACGTCCTAAGTGGAGGCGGTGGTGGCGTTGTACAGTTTATGGATGATGATGTGGAGACGTTGCATTTTCAGACCAGCCGCGGCATTATTGAAACAGCTCCACTGGCCCCCCTCTTCGAGAGCCCTTCATCGGCAAATCCAACGTTCGAGTCAACCTCAACCTCAACCTCAACATCAAAATCAACATCGACTTCAACGACGCAGACACAGATCCGCAAATTGAGCGCCAACTGGTCTAGTAGCCCGCACATTGGCAGTGTCACGGGCCCCAGATATCGCATCCAGAGCGCGAGAGAGTTGAGCGGGAAACGACTCGGCGGTGGTGCTGGCAGCGGATTCAGCCCTCATAGTTCTACGACCAAGATCAAGAACAGGAGTAGTAGTACCTCTTCTTCTTCTTATATTTCCAATTCGCCAAGTGGTCAAGGCCTTGCCATCGGCATTCCCGCGCCGGCGTTTAAAAACAAGCTTCGCATCCCCATCCACTCCAAGCCTTCTCCTGTCCAGGTCCAAAAGCGACCAGACCGGAGTTCAGAGCACCGGAATCGCGGCCCGGAGTGGTTCAGCCCCGAGGAACGTTTGGCCATTACAGAGCTGGTATTTGCTTCCAAGCTCAGCTGCGAGCACCACGTCAATTGCAGGACTTGCATCGAGCAGCAGTATTCGTACTACGAGAACAACGCCCTGCCGCCCACCATGGATCCCGACCAGAGACAGAAGATCATCAACCGGAACCGCAGTCTGAGGAACATCAAGAATGTACGTCTCTCTATCCTTTCCCCTGCTTACAATTGAGGGTTTATTGTATATCTAACAGCATATAAACAGGAACTCGAAGCCCTCGCTGAGACTGGTGCCATCAGCGATGAAGCCTACGATGCCATCATGAGCCACTTGCCCCAGGAATCCTCTCTCAACCGCGCAGCCTCAACACAAGCAGAAGCACAAGCTCCAGCACCTGTGCCTGCGCCAACCCCGTCTCCTGTCCCAACGGCAGCCTTCAACGCCCTCCAAGTCTCAGCAGACCCTCCCCCACCAGCCTACACCACACCCGCCCTCCCAAGCCGCGAACCCTCGGCGCCCCCGCCCAAACCCAAACCCGAAATCGCCAGAGCGACGGCCCTGTATCGCTACACCGAGCCCTCAGACTGCAACTTCGAGCCAGGTGACCAGATCGCCGTGCACGAGTACATGAACGCCGACTGGTGGCTCGGCAGGAACCTGCGCACCGGCAAGGAAGGCGTGTTCCCCGTCAACTACGTGCAGGTTCTGCCTGCGCAGCAGCAGCAGAACATGAACCCATACGGCGGCGCTTACCCCAACGAGAAGATGGGTGGTGGTGGATATCCCGGACAGTACAACCAACACCAGCCGCAGCAGATGGGCCCACCACCGGGGGCCGGACCCAGTAACCCTTACGACAGCAGCGTGCCTCCCATGGCAATCGCGGAGCAGCCAAGTGATGGTGGTAAGCAGCCGGGTAACAAAGGGTCCGAGATGGGCAAGAAGTTCGGCAAGAAGCTAGGCAACGCGGCGATCTTTGGGGCTGGGGCAACGATTGGTGGGAATATCGTGAACAGCATCTTTTAGATGTAGTTGTGGCTGGTTTTGAAGGGTTCGCGGGCTAGGAGTCTGGGACCATGGACTAGCTGACTGGCTTGCTTGCTTGCTTGCTGGTTATGGCTCCTACCCCTTTACTTGTCTGATACGACGGCGTTCCGGATCGATGGAGGGATTGAAGAGACATGTGTTACTATCGAAGGGGCTTTTTCGCTTGCATACATAGGAGCGTTTGAGTAGAGGTGGGTGGACGCCTCTTACTGCTTGTGCTTAAAGGGGAAGTCTTGCGTGCTGATATGGTCGGTCTGGATAATGTACTCTCCCTCACTTCAATTTACTTTTGCCTCTACTCTATGTTCGTGCAGAGTGAGGTTTGCCTGCCTGCTTGCTTGCTTGCTTGCTTGCTTGTATGCCTGCTTTTCGCTTGACGATAAGTAGTTGTCAATAGGAAAATTCAAGATAGTATGAGCAACTACCCGCGCTCTAGGGTACAGAATTCTAAAGGTAACTGATTAATGGCACGCACCACTCCCGTCATTCATTCATTCTTTTTTTCCGCTAGGCGCTATGCAATCCAAGCTTGATGCTGATATTGGTCCCGACATTCTAGTTGTACTCCATGGTTATTTCGACATTTCGGTGACTGGGCTGACTTCTTTACGATAGATGTGGTATAGATATACAGATGTAAAGGGAAGAGGATGAAGAAGAAGAGAATTCATTTTTGGGGGTGGGGTGGGGGGTTATTTTCTTCTTCTTCGGACTTCGTTTGGGGTTTGGCTTCTTCTCCGGGTTTTTGGGTTTTTTTTTTGAAAAGGATTGACTGACTGTGCTGCATGATGTGTCTAGCCAGCGTGTGAGTAGCAAGCAAGCAACGAGCTCCTGTCTTTGTTTTTAAATGATACGGTTATATTTCTTTGACGGGGTGTGTTTTGGTTTTTGATAGAGGGGTGTTGGTATTGGGGATTTACTTGTTTAACTATCGAGAAGGGGAAGTATGGGTATGGGAGGGATCGAGAGAGTGACGTAACCAAGTCTACCCCTCCGTAGGACCTGACTTTGAACTTTGTGCCTTTACTCACTTCACTTCAGATCATCCCACTTCAGCCTGCCTTGAAATTCAGTACCATCTTGGTTCCTTCAGCAAATAGAGTACCACAATAACAAACACTTCTGGTTTTCCTTTTTTTCTCCCGCTGGCAAAAAATTAGGCAAAGATGGCTCAGGCTCAACACGGACACAGCGCGGCGTGCTGCAGTATCCCTCCGATTGTCAGCAAGGGCTACGAGGGCAAGGGCCGCTGGGAGACGATTGCGGGCATGAAGACTTGTGCGTATTTCTCTCTTATTCTCCTCTCTTCTTTTATTTCTTCTTCTTTGCTGTGGTTCAAGATGCTAAGAGAAGATGGGATGGATGCACAGATGTTACTGGCCCTGCCGACGATAGCAAGGCGCTGCTGTACATCTACGATATCTTCGGCTTCTTCCCGCAGTCGATCCAGGGCGCCGATATCCTGTCTACCTCTGACAAGAACCAAAAGTACCAGGTGTTCATGCCGGACTGGTTTGAGGGCAACGCGGCAGATATCTCGGTGTGTCTCTCCTTCCCTACAACTCGCCAATCCGGGCCGATCCCTAGGATCTTCCAGCTCGTGCATCGCCATGGGCTAACAGCGTCTCTAGTGGTTACCTGCGGACACCGAAGAGAAGGGAAAGGCCTTGGGCAACTTCTTCCAAACGACCGGCGCGCCTCCCACGACCGCGAAGAAGATCCCGGGCTTCCTGAAGGAAATCGAGAAGCTGCACGCCGGCATCAACACCTGGGGTGTTGTCGGCTTCTGCTGGGGCGGTAAGATCGTTAGTCTAACGAGTGGAACCGACACGCCGTTCAAGGCCGCGGCGGAATGCCATCCTGCTAGTACGTTACTTTACTCTACCTCATTTTAGATACATTTTTTGGGTTCTCGGGAGAGAGATAACGTGATACACACGAATGGATGGCTAATGTATGCGTTGCGACAAAACAGTGGTTGATCCCTCCGAAGCCTCGGCCATCAAAATTCCGCTCTGCATGCTCGCCAGCAAGGACGAGCCCGCGTCGGACGTCGAGAAGTTCAAGCAGGGACTCAGCGGCGAGAAGCATGTCGAGATCTTTGGCGACCAGATCCATGGGTGGATGGCGGCGCGGGCGGATCTGGATGATGCGCGTGTCAAGGAGGAGTATGAGCGTGGGTATAGGACGCTGTTGGAGTTTTTCGCCAAGTACCTGTGAGTCCTTTGAGCTGGGCAGGAAAGTTACTCGGGCGATTGGTGCTGGGGGGTCGAGGGTTAGATGAGATGAATGCGGTGCGAAGCTTTAGTTGATGGGGATAATAGGTGGTAGCGATGATATTATGCACGACTAGGGAAGAGTTGATTGAGATTGGGATTTCACTCGCTTATTTACTCACTACCGAAATCGCAAGGAAATGAACAAAACATAAGAGAAAACATCATTCCTCCCAATTATTGCATTATGTAACCACAAAATTTTAAGTCTGTACTGGTATTCTTATCTGCCATTATGAACAAGTATTCAATCTAGGTAGGAATTCATCTTCATAATTCTGTCTCGCTTAACATGACAATCGTCGAAGCCTAACCAATTTCTCTTACAATTCATAACGACCATTATCCTTTTTTTTTTGTTCACTTTCTTTTTATCTCCTTCTTCTTATCTCCCTCACCTCCCTCCTTACCTGCCTACCTAGCCTCTCTCTCTCTCCATCAATCCATCCATCCATCCATCCATCAATCCATCCATCCATCCATTCATCCATCCATTCATCCATCCCTTTCTTCTCTCTCTCTCTCTCTCTCCACTCCTTCTTCTCTTCCTCCAAAAGAAAGAAGCCATCGCGGCCCGAGTACTTGATAACCTTTATTTAATTACGCATATCCTCCCATCTCCGTTCATCTCACTGCATATCCACCCCCTCCTAGCCTATCCACCCAACTCAACTCTATATCATTCAATGCCGTCTTCATCTCTATTTCCGTCCTTATCCGTTATCTAATTAACCACATCCCTATCTAGTTTTATTTGACTCCATCCTGGTCCGCTCCATCTCGCCGGCTTTCCGTTTGCCTTTCTATTCTATTACGCTTTTGGAGGGGAATGAATAGATGGATGGATGGATGGATGAATGAATGGAACGCACGTCATAGGGTGGAGATGGAATGAAATGCAATGAATGGGGTAAAGATGAATTACTTTTTTCTTCTTCTTCTTTTTTTACAAAAAATAAAATGGTATTGATTTTCTCTTACTGGCTGGCGACGACGGCGACCTCGGGCTCGTAGTAGATTGTCATGACGCCTTCGCTGCCGAGGGTTTTGACGTTTGTCTGTGGGGTGGGAAGAGAGAGGGGGGTGGGATGTTAGTGAGTGGAAGAATTTAAGCGAGGGGAGGAGGGGAGTTGGATGGATAAGGGGAGGAGGATGAAAGGATGGATTGGGGGGGGGGTTTACTCACCTTGAGCTTCTGATGCGCCTCGCACGCCTCGTCGTAGTACTTCATGTCGTCGAGGCTCCGGAACTCGCTCTTGGCCACGAGCGTGTAGCCCTGCGAGCGGGCGTCGGCGTAGGCGGGGCCGGCTTCGAGGGAGAGGATGTAGGGTTTGCCGTTCTGCAGGAGGAAATTCTTTAGAGAGAGAAGGATTTTTAGGGTGGGATTTGTCGGATTTTTGGGGATTTGTGTGATGATGTAGTAGAAGAAAGAGTCTGTAGACTAGGCACTAGCCAAGACGGAGGTATTATAGATGGAGGGATAGACGGATACATAGGGATATATTGATATATGGATATATCGAACCTCGGAAACGTCTTCTGCTTCTGGCAGAAAGGAGGGGTTGGTAAGAGATGAAAGGAGGGAAAGGAAAGGAGGAAGGAGAAGAGACTGATTTCAGACGTGCCTTGGTAGCTGTGGCTGCGAGCGTCTTGTAGCAGCCGAGCAGCTTCTGCTGGTTCTCGGCGAGGGGTATCTTGAACATTGTGACGCGGATTATCTTGGATGCCATGCTTGCTTGCTTGCTTGCTGCTTAGGCTCGGATTGCTTGAGGTGTTGAGGGGTGGGGTTTTGAGATTGTGAGCGGTTGTTGGTTTGGGATGGTACTGAATCTGAATGACAGCTTTTCGTTTCGAGTTGCTCTGCTTGAGCTTGATGTTTGATGTTATTGTTGATACTGAGGAAAACAAAGTGGAGGGATGAAGGAGCTTGAGGCATGAGTGGGATTTTTCACGGGATCCGAGGTGGTGAGCATAGAGTGGGGTCGGGGCTATACTAGACAAAAATCGGGTAGCGGTTTTTTATTCTGCTGTGATTTTTTTCCCCCTTCGCCTGTTATATTGTTTCTCTAAATTTTGGAAAGGGGATTTGAGCTTGAAAGTATAATATGAGAACGGGATTCCCGTCGAGGCGAGTTTCTTTCAGAATCGAAACCCGAAGGGCCCTTTGAACAACTAAACGTATGTTTTTGGGGAGGTTTTATGGAATCGCTGGCTGGACTCCTCCCAGGGTCCACTTGGTGAAAGCTTATAGGGCTGAAACTAGGTGCATACATTGAAAAGAGGGACCGATTTAACGGTTTTTTTCTGAATACAAAAGATGTGCATCGAGTTCCCACGGTAAAATTTTCAAAGCTCCACCGTAGCTATCGATTCGGTTGAGGAAAAGCTACGAAGTTGAAGTACTGTCTGTATAATACAGTCAGATCGGTACAAATTCCACCACTGGGTATCGATAAACGGGGAACCTTAAAAGGTCAAGGTGTTATTCAGAAGCGAACTTTCTTTGAGTTAGTATAGCAGGTCAGACGCTGCAGGTACAGTAGACCACGCGCTATTGGTACAGCGGATAAGGCGCTATTAGTACATCACCTTATGCGCTATTTGATCTTAGTATAGGCTTTCAGGCTTATATATAAAAAGTCCGTAGACCTCCCTCGTAGATCTTTAGACAACTCAATCACTTCTTGCTTTGTTGATTCCAGAGTGAATAACAAACAGGCGAGTCTATGCCAAGCAACCAGTAAGCGAATAGCGGGGTCTAGCGTGGTACTATCTTTAACCTCCGTACATCAATCACGACCTTTGACCTTCGGGCTTTGACTGGGACTCTGCCTGTTCACAAATTCTGTACCACTTTCTTGTCCACTATTCAACCTCATTCCCAACGGCCAGGACGGAGACTCGGTCGTCTGCAATCCACCGTACGACGTACAAGAATCAATTTATCATGGCGGCTATGGCAGGCGGATTGATAGACATCAGCAGGCCTGGCAAATACCCCATCGTGCTGAGTGATGCGCTGCTGGGCAAGACGTCCAAGGATATCTACACTGGTGTCAGATGTCCGTATTGCCTCACTCCCGGCCTGCACAAGAGACTGACAATAGGATTAGTTAACCACAAGCCCGATACATCATCATCCGACACCCCTTCGATCCACCTCCAACCCTCCGACTCCGACTCCGACCCTGCAAGCTACGACCTCTCCCTCAAAGACAACTCCGAGGAATACTCATACCAAGGCACGCGGACGTCGGGCGATGGTCAATATGTCCTCATATTTGACCCCGTCAAAGAACACTTTGTTATACATCGAATTGACTCGACATTTGAGATGAACATGGTCAGCACTCCATGGACCCAGAATACATCGAAGCTGCGATCACAATATCCCCAGCTGGAACCAGAGGTCAAGTCCCCAGCCCCACCAAAGAAGGCGTCAAAGGCCACAAAAAAAGATCCCACGAAGGCTGTGTTACCACGGAAGAAGGTCGAGAAAGCCAAGAAACCCAAACCTCCTGTCATTCGGGAACCTACACCAGAGCCACAGGAAGAGGAAGACTCAGACGATGGCCTCACCATCGAGTACCCCGAGGCGCCTACGAACTACCAACCCAAATCAACTCCTCTCTTCGATCGGCAGGTGAGCGATGAAGACGAAGATGCTGAAGGAGAGGATGACGACGAATTCGAGGAAGTGCAAGAATATAATCAGGACGTGGATCACTTGAAGCTGCCGAGCCCCGCGAACAATAATGCTGGACAATTGAGCGACGAGGACTTGGAGTTAGATCTCGAGGCCGAACTTGAGCAAGCTTTTAAGGATGGCGAGAGCAGTGAGAGTGAAGAGGAATGATGGGATGGTTATGGCTTTGGGCTCGATGTGGCGTTTTGGTCTTGCACATTTATCACCGTGATATTTTAAACCTATATCTGGATGGATCAAAGAGGCATCAGGCTGTTCAGGCTAGCAGTGCCTGGAAGTCTATGTCGGTGTTCGGGTGGGATACAATTACGATGTGCCATATTTGGCCATCAGAGAAAAGCATGCTGCTTTTGGGGATTCATAAGCCTGTATCTACCAATCTCTTTTAGATTTACTTGATTTTTAATCACTGGTGTCTTGATTGGACTTTCCCGGACGTTTTCTTCGCCCTATGGAATCAAATGGGTTTTCTACGTAGTCGGTCAGCTGTGTAACAGCATTCGCTCTTGTCATCTCATCGAGTTAGTTGTATAATACCTATAACAAATTATTAAGCGCGACTCGACGTGAGTGCGGGGGGCCCAGTACGGGTACTTCACCTAGCTCATTCTTTACGGAGTATTACTACTACTCGCAGCTGTATTAAAGTCGCTAGACGGATATTTGTAGTCTCCGCGTGAAGAGCGGATCGCCCTTTCTTTTCTTTCTCTTTTCTCTAGGGGTCCTCACTAGGGGTCATGCTGATTGATCTGATTGATTGATTGAATAGTTACTTGACTGAAAGATATGGTACGGTATGGTATAGATCTTCTTTGGGGGGGGGGGGAGGGGGGGAAGGAAAGAATTTGGTACTTCGCATATATATATATAAATATACCTTATATCAAGAGAACAGGCTACTACAGACTCTCCTTCTTATGCGATGCAAAACGGGGCTACAGAAATGCTGAGCCTGTACTTGTTTCATTTGTAGAGATTTGAAAGCGCGATTGTGATGAGGAGAGAGAAGAGAGAGAAGAAGATGAAAAGGGGAGGGGGGGGTTTCATTCAAGAAGTGATGAGATAGGATTGACGTTCGAAGAGAAGAGGCTCGACGATGGGACGACGAAGAGGCCGAGATAGTTAGATATCTTTACGGAGTCCGGACGGGATGTTGAAATTCGACGAAAGCAGCCGCTGCTGCAAATTCATTTACAGCCGTTACTGTGCACGATACGAGCGGGTAAGACGATTGATTCACTATCTATTGCACGGCTTACGAAGGATTCTGGCAGACGGCAGACGGCAGACGGCCGCGGGAGAGCGTTTGAGAAGCCATCACTCCGCTGAAAATTCTGAAGCTCGATCGATTTACCAAAGTCGGTTGCGGCATAGGGGTGGATACGAGAGCTAATTTTCAGTTGGAGGATATTTACCGCCCGCTACTTCGTATTTGCTCCAGTGGCGCTCAAATCCCGGCGATCTTTCTTTCTCTTTTTCGTTCGGTCGGTTTTTTCGCTTACTTGCACGGTATGCCTGTCGGAAGCGCAAGGCATGGTGTCTTTCGACACTGCGCTGGCAAATATATATAGGACAATAAGCTAGGAAGGGAATTGAAAGAAAGCTTTACGGAGTACAGCGACCGAAAAATAACGGATTTAGGAGAGCTGTTGTAAACGAAGGTGGAGTTGTTGTTGTTGTTGTTGTTGTTGTGTTTATTAACGCCAGGCGGGTGGTCGGTATGCCCGTCAGGGATAGGTCGTAGTCGGCGTGGTGGTCGAGATAAAGGAGAGGTCCGGAACCGTCGGGAAGCGAAAATCTTTCCGAAAAGTGGCCGCACAGCGATGATTCAATTCCGGCTCTCTAGACTATCTGCCGCAAGAGAGAGCTGGAGGTTCGTAAGAGGCATCTCGTACAGGTAAAGAATCGTAGCCTCCCGCCGGCGAGCAGGAGTCGAGGGGAAGAGCGTTAAATTGAGCTATATAAAAATAGATATTGAAGTTCCCCGAGATTGACTCGATTGAGAGCTTGAAAATCATATCATATTATGTCACGGTATCGCGAAGTGCGGAAAACGTACTCTTAGCTTGAGTTGCGAAGGGCCGTAAATTTTTGGATTTGTGGCCGGGCTGAAGCTTAGAACTATATTAGTCCTATAATTTACATCCTCTGTACATAGTTTTAGAACGGTTTAAGTAAGGTAGGTAGCTTTGACGCTCATAAATGCGACTATACAGCAAAGTCCGGAAAACTCACTTACCCCGTTAGCTGAAGTTGCGGAGGGCTGTAAGTCTTAGCTCCGTAGCCGGGGCTGAAGCTTGAAATCATACTATTCCCTCCCCATGAATACATGTCGAAAGTATAATTTCGCAAAGGATCTTACCAGGGCTTAAACCAATCAACTTATAGGAAATCAGCCTTGAAAGGTATATTTAGGTCGGTTTTTAGTCTGTGCCATGGAGTTGACAGGGCTTTGAGCCATTCAGAAATCACCGCTCTATGGTTTATGCAGTCAGAATGCGGATGGCACCTACAGTATCAAGTCTTTGCCTTGTCTTACGGGGAGGGACAGTGACAACACTGAAAACGACTGGGGGATTGTTGAGACTCTGACGACTCAGTACACACAGTCACTGTACCTCTTCGCCTGGTCTTGAGATCGATTCGATCCTTGACTCTTGACACCTCTCCGAAATGCCACCTCCAAAGGAAAAATGGCTTTGATCTAGATATCTCGTAAACCTCAGGGCTGGGCTGACTTTTTTTTGATTAAGGTATGGCTTTACCCTCGATCAAATCACGAAGGGCCCGGGTGACTGCTACAATGCCAACGGGAAAAAGCAGCTCGCTGATCCCTTTGGAGAATTTTTGCCGCTTGACAAAGACGCTCAGGTAAGTAAGTAGTAAGCATACATAAAATAAATAATCCCAGACCCTGATCTGAGAAGCGATCACTAATCACGCCGTGTCTTTAGTGCCTATTCAATGTCAGGGTGTGCACCCGTGATACCGTTTCCGAATACGGCAAAGGTAACGTTGAGCAATATGGCGAAAGCGGCACCTGGGACTAGATTCGAGGACAAAGCTACCTGAGCTTTTGCGGCATTACTTCGCCGGTATACTTTTGGAACCTTTTGAAAGCTTTTATTCAGTCGATCGTTTGGCACGTTGGAAAGCAGTAGCTCCTCGCTTGCCTAGGCGAAAGAAACCCTGTGGGTTCCTAGAGTCACGGCATAGCTCAGCTCAGGTCCAGCTTCGTGTTGCACTCTGGCAGTGGAAATGAATCCATTCTTCTTAGATATCATGTAGATATGTTTCTCTATTTAATGGCCTGATGGTCTTGCCTAAATGGATTTTCCCCAAAGAAATGTGTATATTGATACAGAGAAGCACTAACGAGATAGACTACCTAACATACTTACCCAACCCAACCCAAGGATAGCAGCACTCATGAAACAATCTGTCGTACTCCTCCGCCTCAATCAGGAACGAGATACGGGAAACGCATAGGGGAAACCCTCGAAGATGAAGCGCAAGGTCGACCTGCTGATCGGACAGAGCGCGCCCCCCGGCTCCCCCCTATTCGCCGGTCTGAGGCTCGCCGCGAAATTCGCCTGCACCTCATGGTGAGGCATGTCGACCATGAACAGGAACTCGAGATCTCGCTTGGCCCTGGTGCTGAGCAGGATCCGCATCCACAGCGGCATGGCGGGGAGGTCTTCTAACTCGTCAGCTTCGTCGTCGCCGTCGTCGTCATCGTCATCGTCGTCCCCCCGCGCGCCCTCTCCGCCGTGAACGGCGTGGCTGGGGGGAGGATTAGCAGGCGAGAAATAAGAAGGCTGGCCGAGTAGGAGCCGCATCTCTTCCACCGACATCTGCATGTTCGTTGAGAAGTTGAACAGGTTGTGGGCGTCCTCGTCGTCCTCGTCGGCAGAATCGCTCAGCGGCAGCGCAGGAGCAGGAACAGGGGCTCCGGGGTCCACGGTTCGTCGACACAAGGGGCAGTTGCCAGCTAGCTGGAGCCAATCCAAGATGCACTTTTCTCCAAAGAGATGTTGGCAGACGTTGAGCCGGACGGGCTGCTCACCCTCTTCGCCGCCCCCGCTCCACAGATCCGTCTTGCAGATGGCACAGTCGCGCTCCTCCCCGGGCTTGAGATCCCCGAGCCCAGCGACATGCGCGATGGCAGAGCGGAAGCGCTCCCGCTCGGCTCGCTCTCTGGCTCTCTCGGCCCGCCAGATGTGGAAGCGCATGTCGGCGTGCTCGATGGCCTTCTGGAGCTGCAGGATCAGCGCGCGCTCGGCGGTGCCCAGCGCCGCGGGCGTGTCCAGACGGCGCCAGAAGTCGCAGATGAGACGTCGCTGGATGCCGATCAGGAGCATCATCTCCGGCGGCGAATGGGCGGTCCCCACCGCGAAGATGGAGAGGCGCTCCGCCGAGTAGGTGGCCAGGTGCTGTTGCGCCCGGGCCCAGATCTTGGCCGTCGTGGCTTGTTGCGCGGCTCCGAAGACGAAACCGAACAGCTCCGGACCCTGGATCGGCTGTCCGCTGCTGGTCGGGATGGACGCGACGCGTGGATCCGGGAGCTGGAAGCACTCGGGACAGAAGAGGAGCATTGGGTAGCTCGTCGTGAAGATGGTCGTGTCCGCGCGACAGGGCGTCTGATCGCATGCGGTTGTTGTCAGAGAATGGCCACACTGTGGGTAGGTGGTGATGTGCAAGTAGCACATGATTTCGGTGAAATAACTAACCTTTCTGTGAGTGAAGGGAGTTTTTCCCCGTGCGGTGATGATCGGTGGTTTGCGAAGATGTTGCAGTGCTTGCAAATTTGCTGAAGAATTGTCTGTTCTGAAGATTTCAGAGCGCCCACTTGAGACTATTATGTAGTTGATATTCGAAGCTGTTTTTTTCTCAAACACAATCAGGCGAACAGTTGAACTTACGGCATCAATCAATCCTATTGATCTGTTCTCAGGCAGACAGACAATGCACGCTGGTTCATCACAGCCGTTGCAGTATAGAACAAAGAATTCATTCTTGTCCCTTGAAGAAGATTTGTTCTATAAGAGAGACAAAAGGACAGATATTAAGTCGAAACGAACAATGGATACAATGCCCATGAACAAATTCCTCGGAGCTATTGTGCACGAAATGAATGGACTGTTCCGCAGGGTATCGACGTCACATTTTCGAATGAGATCAAAGACATCTCTGACATCGACACGGTCCAAGATATCAGATCCGGATAAAATAGTTGAAACACTGACTTTGTTTGCTATGCTGATGGATGGTCGTCCCAACTCAAGCATAGCGTAACACCCGCAGCCGAGTCGGGAAAAAGCAGAATGAATAAACTTCAAATTTCGACGACTTTAATTCTGGTTCTTTGATTAAATTGCACGACGTAGGGATTCGAAAGTACGGCGCATCATAATGCAAGACACGCACCGGAGAAACATAATTGTGACAAAAGGAAGGAATGACATATGACTGCAGCGCATACCCGGCCGCGAGTTGAGTGAAATCTCTCGAGAATTCGCACCGAATATATATAAAAAAAGGAGGTAACTCACCTCATTAAAGTTATTAATGACAAAGATCGACGGGGGATCAATAAAAAGAGAGTATACAGCAACACGATTGATACCTTAACCTGTGCCTGGCCGAAAAGCGGCAGCGATGCTAATCTGGCTCGTCTGCCTGACCTGACCGTTCTTATTTGGCGGAAACCTCGCCTCATATCGCAGATCCCGGCCTTCGACGACAGGGACGAGATCATAGATGACTTCATAGTAAGCCTTGCGTCGCGCCGCACCGCGAGCGCCCCTCGCGGGCACTTTGGGCTGAATGCGGCCCTCGTCTCTGAGGAACGTCATGTCGACGATGATTCTCCCGACTTCCTGGGCTTCTGTCCGGCTTGTCAGTGAGTGACTTTGCATTTGCAAGACGCCGACTTCTTCTTGCGCTGAATACGTACGTCGGTTCACCTCGTGGTCCACGCCGTAGTGGGATTTGGTATCTTCGTCGTTGGCGTAGAGAATCTCCTCGCATCTGAACTTGTCGGCGTCGAGATCAAATGCATGGATACATTTAAACGGACTGTAACGAGATACTGGAGGAATGATATCTCCCTAGAAGGAGATCAATAAACGTCTTGAACATTCGGGGATTTGCGGCTCTTTGGCTCCTTTGAGGGGTGGGCTAACCTTGTGCAAAAAGTAGTCAATTACAGTGACGTAGGGGTTCTTGTCGAAACGATCGATAATGGGTTTGGTTTCCTTGTGGCCAGGAAGATCCACGCGCCTGGGTAGATATGGCTCGATCCGAAGAAAGCCGTAACTTGAGTAGGCCTGCCTGCGGGGGCCTTGGTCAAGATTCAATGCTCGCAGAGCGGCCCCAGCAGCTATTGCTGTGACACTGGGATTCCCATCAGCATTTTCTTTCGTAGACTGGAGGCAGGATCGCTCACCTCTCTTGCTCGTTGATCGTGATAAGCTCGACATCGTAGGGCAAATTCCGCTTCCGCGGAAACTCGGCGAGATATTCCCTCAAGTAACTGCGCAAAGAAGGAGCGGCTCCGAAACCACCTATTGGGCTAGTTAGAAAAATCGTTCAAGAGGACCAAGATACAAGAGTGATTATATAATCATGCTGAAGGTAGACGGGGTCACGACCCTAAGGCATTGAGTATTCAGGAAGAAAGATGTACCGACCTATTAGAAACACTTTCTGAGTATCGTTAGCAAGGTTTTCTTGATTGGTCGTATCTAGGCCTGGGAGTGAATACTTACCTTGATATTCGTGCCCTGAGACAAGGCACCTTCGAGCTGGTCTTCCAACACTCTGCTTGTGCGTTCCAACAAAGGCAAGAAAATCTTGATGTAATCATCTCTATGGCAAGCTATTAGCATTACACAACGGGAGCAGATGAGCGAGCGAAGCTAATTCATTTGCGTCACTTTGAAAACAAAACTCACTGTTTCATGAGTATGTAATTTCTTCGGAAGTTCTTGGGAGCAAGACCTTGAGTACGTCTGATATCATCCCCTTTCAAACCAGGGATTCTGACTTCACCCACTGGCCTCTTCGAAATGTCGATCTTTCTTTTCTGTCGGTCTTCGAACTCTGGTACTGCTAGCCTCACGATGTCTTCTCTGGTCTCACCATTGCAATCGAGATAATCTTCATCCTCGAGCCGTTCCAACAGCCTAGCTTCGAAAGCATCATTCAAATAGCTGGCCCCACAATTGTCTCCTGAATAATCGGTTAGAGAAAATCTTGGAAAGGATGCGTTGAGGTTACCAATAGGCTTTCCAACCTCTACATTCAGACGTAGCGGATAGCTATTGGTGACGGTATAAGTAACCCCATCCACCGTACCTATCGAAGACGATCCGCCAATTAACACTTAGAGTACCAAGTCGAGCATAGAAATGACCTACCTCCGCCGCAATCTAAAATAGTGAAGCTTTCACCAGCCTACTTTCGTCAGTGACGCATAAACAAATCGGAAATTTGCCTGTCCTGTATCCCACCCACTTACCAGCATCGTGTGAGAATTTCCTAACAAAAAAGTTGCTGCAGCCTCCGGCTCCGATACAATGAAGAGTTGTGCCAAAGTACCAAACTTCGTTCTATCGATCGCTTCTTGCATGGAGGCCTGGAAAATTCTCGAAGCTCGTGGCGACCAGATGATAGGAACCGTTATAGAGAATGACACGGGGCAGTCGTCGCTTAGATCCTCGAGCTCTATTAACTGTTGCCGTGTGTGGCTAAGAACATTAACAAGAAAATCCGCGATCACATCCTGGGCGTCATCCAGATTGACGCCATCCGTTTTACTATGTTTCCGAATAGTGCGTTTTCCGATGAGGAACTCTAGTTGAGGGCGAAGCATCTTGCGATCGCCCGCGGTGTGTTTGCTATCTACTAACATGAGTTTTGCTCGTTGAACGTGACCCCTGAATCACCAAGTTAGTCCGTCTCAACTAGAGTGTTTATATGTATCAAATTTATGGCTTTTGACGTAGTGGAAGGCAAGTACCACTCGTGATCTCTTTTCTTCTTACATTGTACCGCGTTCGATATTTGCAGCATACTTCTGATGCGTTGCTTCATAGCCCCAGAGGTGTCCTAGAGGCTCCTCGTAGCTTGAAGCAGAAAAGGCTCTGCTTCTGGAAACGGGATGGTTAATCGGCGCTTTGTCGTCGTCCTCGGATCCAGATTCGTCGCTATCGTGATTGGAAACTCTGAATATTGGAACAGGCGAGTAGAACTTGTGTACCAATGTGTCAATCAGCACAGTAGGAAGATGTCCGCTCCGTATGTACAAAGCAGAACCAAAAAGCTAGAGAATATTTTTAGATTTGTGAAACACTACTTACCATCTCGGTAGGCACTTGTGCCCTGGCTCCTCCATTGCCATCTTCAGGCCAATTGATCTTTACAAAAGCCAGGAGTCAGTATGTACAAGGCCAGGAGTTGAGTATTGAATCGGGATAAGGAAAGGCACTAGAATGGTGAGAGCACTATAGCAACAAGAATTCAAGTTTATCGGCTCTCTGAGTACATACTATATTCTTCACCTCCCTTGAAGAAAATCGTGGGGTTTTGTCATCAATTGCATGGACAACATAAGCGACTGAAGTAAAAGTGGTGCCATAGTCGAGCCCTATAACAAATTTGCGAGGCCTCTTTTTGGGGGGTTCCTGGCCCAGCTCGTCCTCGGCATGAATCAGCGTGGCACCCTCTTGTTGCCTGTGCGCTGGAATTGAAGCGGGCCGTTTTGGCTGTTGACTAAAGGTAGATCGCGATATCCCAGATGATCTGGCTTGGGCGGGCGTAATTACGCGTATGGTTTCCATGAGGAAGACAATGACTATCGTCGATGAGGTCGACGACAACAATGGACGTCAAGTGTATGGTTCGGGGAAGGTTTGGGGAGAAAGCAAGGAGGCTTGTTTTGCTGAAGAGGCTCCAAGGCGAAGACCCTTTGTTTACATTGGGTTTTCGCGTTTGTGTTGAGTTTTAGCCAAGCCGGGTAGCTTCAGGGGTAAGGGATGTAGCAAACCACTGAGAGAGCAAAGAAATTACGAGGATCCATATAAACCGAAAGCTAAGATGTATTTACGGTGTGTAAGGTATTTACAGTATTTACGGTATATACCTTACTCCATATAGGCACTCTTCCAGCCTTCAGCCTTCAGCCTTCAGCCTTCAGCCTTCAGCCTTCAGCCTCCAACCTTCAACCTTCAACATCGACCTCTCGTCCCTGTTGGGTACATATCGGCGTATCTCCTCGAACATGAAGCAGGTGTGGGAAGATGAGCATGACATTGCTTTTCTGGCATTTCTCGACTTTGCCTTAGAGCGTGGGCTCGACTACAAGTCCATCAGAACCCGTGTTATTCCCGTTATCGAGAAGCTTACTGGTACTACTTTTAATGAAAAGCAGATTTCAAGGCGCACCTCTACAATTTTAGGACGCGATAAATCTGACAGAAGCAACACGATAAAGTCTGATGGACTGAAAAAAACGGGCTCATCGTCGCTTCATGGTCTAAGCGATGAAATGCGGGGGAAAATACGTGCTCTGGTTGAGGATTTCCGGAAGCAGGAGATACAAGGAAGGTCAGATTCTGAGCATACTAATACCGCAACTCCGCGAGACAATAGTAAAAATTTTGCCCAAACCGGCCTTGAGAATCAACAAGTCCATCTTGAGGGTCCGTCCCAACGCAGTGATCAGGGCCCTCTGGAATCCGACCTGCGTCCGCCCAAGATTGTGCAAGCGACGACTTCACGGCCTAGCACTCCACCGATCGAAACACCACTGGCAGGTCGTCGGAATTCGACTGTCGATTCTGGACTGGTAGAGAAACATACTTCCAGCGAAACAGATGTGCTGTCATTGGCAGATGTGCGTAGAATGCACAAAGAGGTGGTGGCTCGGTTGAAGGCTGAGGTTACGGCCGTTCGAGCTCAGTGGCAGCGCGAAGTCGACAACTATATACAAGAAGCCAAGCGCCGTAGACGAATCGAGTCGGAACTTGAAGCTGAAAACACACATCTAAAGACAGCGCGCGAAGAGCGACAAAAAGCTGGGAGAGGCCCCTTGGAGGAAGCTCTGTTCAACAAGGACCAAGAAATATGGCTGTTGAAGCAATCAAACCACAAGATGAGAACATTGGCAGGTTTCGCTAGAAGAACTGAACCGAAAAGAAAGTCGTTGGAACAGAACGAGGTCAAAGACGCAATCAATGCAATGGAGACAGAGTTACAATCAATCCTGCATGGCCACGACTCATCTACTACCTTGCTGCACCCTGAATTTGGTATTGAAACTGATATGGCAAACCTCCTACGAGTTATGTTCCAGGAAGACACTGACAATATCGATTCACCTGGACAGCTGCTGAAAAAGTTGTTGGAGTGTGGTCCGCTGAAAGTCGTGCGAAGTTTCGCGGTAGCTGCCCTCTATGAATGGGTATTCGCCACGGACTTTCCGAGCTTCAGTAGCGATGAATCCCATCCTTTTCTCAAGGAATACCGGGATGCAGTCTTGATTCATGGTAACTTTCTCTCTCCGCTGGAATCTCCTTGTGTCTGCACTAGCACTAACTTGAATAGATGGCTGGACTTGTCTCCGCAATCTTGAGCTAGTAGCTTACAATTCTCTCATTGACAGCAATGAGTTCAGAAAGGCCACACTACCCAGACGGTCAGATGAGCTAGCTTCCCGTCTCTCCAAGGCACTGGCTCCGCTCTTTCCCCGGTCAACTGACGTAGAATCAAACGCAAGATTCGAGACCTGGGGTCAAGAACAGGATATTTGCGAAGACCGACGTTTTCGATTCACAGGGTTGTTCGATGCTGCTTTGCAATTAAAGGCAAGGACAGTAGCCACCGATGAAAGATATGAGTTTGTTGTCCACCCTCCTGGCACCTTAATCACCGAGCCAAGGACACATGACGCTCCGGATTTGCACTCAAAAGACAATACCTGCTCCTGGCTACAAGCTTCCTTGTATACCTACGTTGGAGATCCATCTGATCCACCTGATCTACTTGCGGATGCCCTAATTCAATCGAATAACTTCATCTCCAATATCAAAAACAAGCAGGCAAGAAAGCAATTTTTAGCAGAAACCAAGTTGGTGATTTCCGAGTCGGGTGATGCCGGAACAGATGTAATCGAGGATTCGAGGGAAAATTCGTTGGACGTAGAACTAATGAATCAATGGGCATACGCCCATGGTGCCATCTCATCGCCAAACGATGGTACGGCCCAAAAACGGCCAGATGAGGAGCTTGACCAAAGCCCCGCCAGCAAAAGAGTCAAGACCATACATCGAGCAGACGAGGAGTACGAGGCAGAAGAGTCTGATGATACCGAGGAGGCAATTTATTCGCCGCCTCGACCAAAGCTTACAAAGGCTGGCGCGAAGAAAGCCTCCAAGTCTTGTCCTAAATGTAATAGATCCTTCGCCAGTGCCGGAAATGCTACTCAACATATGCAAAAAAGTGAGTGCCACGCCCAAGCCAATATTGGAAGATCACTGGGCTCATTTCATTCCCCAAGGTGCCTGCGTGCTATGTGAAGTTTGCAAACAATATATGTCACGTCGAGCGCTCAAATCGCATGAACAAAAAGCACACCCCGACGATCCTAAAAGAAGCGGGAGTATTGGCTCCGACAACAATCCCGGGGACAATGCTCACAACGGCGCCAAAGATACGGATGCGGGTACGCCTTCAGTGGAAAAACCGAGTCGGTCACTAGCTACAACCACCGACGATACGGAAAGCGAATCTTATGAGACAGACATCGCAGATCCAAAAGCGGTCACATGTGAGTACTGTGGTAGCACATTTCAGTGCGAGGGGGATTATCGGCATCACTTAGACCAGGGTAAGATTTCCAAAAACCATCTAGACAATGATTGCTGACTCTGCTCCCTAGTGAGCTGTAAAGAACACCAAGATGCCGAGTCCGACCTCGCTAAAAAGATACCACAACGAAAAAACCCCGTGAGTAATGCTGCGCAGAACCCTGAAATAGCTTCTGTGGAGGAAAATATGGTACCTCAAATCTCGGCACAGACAAAGCAGGGAGTCTGTTCCATTGGTTGAAAGTAACAGTTTTTCCCTGCGAAACGGGGGAGAACTTAGTTTAACCTAGCTTAACCTACTCGGTGCCGGACTACAAACGAGTTGAAAAGCGTGGTGAGTCTCCTGTATTGCTGGCTGGCAATTTCCCGCTGATCATTTTCAGTCCAAAAAAATCTGCACATGGATTCTAGGCTCTGACAAAAACCCAATATTCTCAACTATGATCGCGCTGGCTGGCTGCATGCATGGCGTATTTTTAAAAAAACCCCTTCCAAAACGTTCAGCAGATCTCAGCAGAATGTCCATATCTTCTTCAAACATGAGCGCTCTAGTAAGTTGGCATATGCCAAGTACAAGATGCTCCTCCTGTATTTTTTTTAGCTAATGCGAGCTTGTTGTGAGTTTTAGCAACTACGCAGAATAGATCCGAAGCCAGGTCGAATGGCAGATACCTGGCCTCGACGAGGATTGACCACGTCTTTCGCACCCAGCAAAAGAACCTCGTCATCCGCGATTTGGGCCGCGAGAAGCCGCGGAGGTCCTGATGAGTTGGTCCGGGGGGTCGAGTCGAAGTCGAGCTTGACGCGGCTCGCTCGCCAGATAAGGGGTGGGGGGGAGCTCCGCGAGCCCGCGTGATGCGCGATACGCTGGTGTTCTGGGCTGATCTGATGAGACGAGATGATGCACGCCCATATTTCTGGACCGCTCGCGTTTTCGTACCTGATCGGACCGGTTCTCGGGCAGGTTGAGGAAGCAGTCAGTTTGGAGCAGTAGCAATCATGGAATCTCGTTTCATCTTTTGGAGCGGGGGGGGGGGGGGGGGGGGGGGGGGGCAGCAAAATGCCGCAAACAGCTCCCCTGCTACATGTATGTGTTGGGCACCGAACGATGGATGAGTTGTCTCGCCCTTAGGCAAAGAGTGATCACAAGATGGATACACGATACTCAGCCAGTGACAGACACATGGGCGACGGACTTCTCCCTTTCCTGGTTCTTAACTGGGGGTGCAGAATAAGCGCAAGACGGAAGTGGCGGCTAGTCTGTTTATCGAAGGGGGTTCTGGGGCTGGAATGGCTTTGGAATGGAAAGGAGTATATTAGATCCATCAATGTGTATGAATGAGAGATTGCTGTCTTCATTCGGCTGTAAGGCTAAGTAAAAAAAAAAAAAAAAAAAAAAAAAAAAAAAAAAATTAAATTAAGAATGCGAAAGCACGTGCGAATGAGAGGGAGCGCATCGGAACGAAATACGAGAAGGCCAGCAAGGATCAATCAAGCGAATGTCAACAAAGACCCCCCCCAAAAACAAATTCAGCAGCGCGTGAATAAGATGCTCCATCGGCACATTTTTCAAGACCTGCTCTATACGTCTCAGAAAATTCCTACATTTGCAAGTATTTACATCCAGGAACTTCATCAAGCAAGAGAGTCCGCGAACAGGACGGTCCGGGGGTACTCCTTCCTCAAAGGGGTCCTCCTCACGGACCAAGTGCCGAACCGAACCGAGCCGAACCGAACCAAGCCCAGCTCCTTAAGCTCCTCAACCCTCCCCGCTCGAGATTTCAATTTTCCTCGCGTCCAGACCCAGCAGCGAGACCAGCCACGGCGGCGGCGGCGGCGGAGGAAGTGAAGCTGCCGCCGCCGCCGCCGCCGCCGCCATCTGGGCCATCCGCACCGTCCAGCTCGAGGTGCATGTACCCGGCCAGGATGCGAAGTCGCGCCTGCACTTACATGGGTCACGTTCTCGTTCTCGTTACCTCCCTCCCTCCCTACCTACCTACCTACCTACCGCCTTGGATTCACACCCCCAAGCAGCGCGAGCCGAACGCGTATCTCAGTCGCCCCAGCGCGAGCAGAGCCCCGTACTGGAGAGATGGCGAGGGGCCGTCTCGGGTGGGGTGTTTCGCGAATGACTTGAGGGATAGCTGCAAGGAGATCGCGGGTGTGGGTGTCGGGGTTCGGAGGCTGGGAAGGACCTGCTTCTCGAGCTGGTCGGCGAGCGTGTGATCATCGGAGGGTGCGAGTCGTTCCGAGGTGGTGAGCTGCGTCAAGGGTGGTTGTTTGGCCACGTTGGGCACGTTGGCGGCGCTTTTGGGCCTGTTTCGCGAATAGTGACTTGCTGGGCACCGTTCGGAAAATCGGATTCGGAGAATATGGTTGCTTTAGTATGCTATGAGGGGTGGCGGCGACCTTGACAGCCAGCAAGGCAGTGAAGATATATACTGCGGGAATGAAATTGGGCGGACTACGCCCAGTGGACAGAGCCGAGAAACAATGGACGAAGCTCGAAAATGCACAAGTGAAAGTAAGACAGCAGGTATGTCAAATATTACGATTTGATACTCTTCAGGTATCGTAATCTATGGAAACGCGCAACTTCTTATTTCCCCCAGAGCCAAAACCAGTCTATACGCGAACGCCGTCCCAATGAAGGATCATAGAAGAATGAGAGATCGTTGCTGCGGCACTGGAAATGCAATCGCAGCTCTAAATCGGCATCGCGGCCCACCTGCCTGCTTTCTTCAGGCCGTGACCCCGCCCCATCCAAATGCTCGAAAGGGAACCTTCTATCTTGTGTGCACATGATCACATTTCCGCTACAGAGACGTCGGCTTGAACTTTTTGGTGATATAATAGGGTGAGGTGGTTAGGACTCGTCGTCGGTGTCCACCGGGTGAGGGGTACCCTTGGGGGAGTTGAGCCTGGCATCGCGTCAGTAAATCGCAAAATATATGTAAGGGAAGGGACTGACCATTCAATATGTCTCAATCGTCGTCTAACATCTCGCTCCTTCAACTCCTTCTTCGTCATCTTCTTCTTCTTCTTCGCGCGGAATGCCATATCCCCATTATCCTCCGTGCCACTATTGGCAGCGCTCACCTGAGCACTGGATACAGCACTGCTAATTGCACTACTCGCCACACTGCTGTTGAAAGCAGACCCAGGACGGCTTGAATCCTCGAATCGATCCGCGGCGACAGCGAAGTTACCTTTGTGGGTGACGCGACCGTCGGCGACGTACCATTGCTCAGGGCACAGCGCACCCACGAACTCCTCGTTGTGAGAAATCATCACCACACCTCCCTTGTAGTCGCGAATAGCGACGGCGAGACCACCGAGCGAGTCACGGTCCAAGAAATTGGTCGGTTCGTCCAGGACGAGCAGATGGGGGTTGTTCCACATGGCTCCAGCCAAGACGACCTTAACCTTTTGTCCTCCGGAAAGGCCGCTGATCTCGTTGTGATCGGCGATTTCAGGGTCGAGTCCTAGATCTTGGAAATGCTTGGAGATGACTTTGGGGGAGAGCTCACGGAAGCCAAGACCTTCGCGGGATGCCTCGTGATCGTCGAACTCCTGAATCAACTTTGTGAAGCCGCGCTCGACGAGGGTCTCGCGGGAGATTTGTGTGTTTTCCTTGGGCAGCATGTGCAGCCACTTGATCTCATACTGGAACGACTTCTTCCACTTTTGACGTCCCATGATGGCTTCGATGCGGCGGGGACCTTTGCCATCGTTCAGGTCGATTGTGACCTCCATCTGCGCCTTATCCGCCTCAGAAAGGACACGAGTCTGCTTCATGTGGACTTCTCTGTCGTCACCGTTGGCGTAACGCCACTGGAGGTATTGGTTGGGGGTCTTTTCCAAGTGCATCTCGACGTGCTCGAGAGCGTGTTGCTTGATGTAACCAATACGTAAATTGGGATGCTTCTCGACGCGACCAGAAGTTGGGATAGTCTCGCCGGTGAGGAGCTTGATCAGAGTTGACTTTCCAGCACCGTTTCCTCCAATAATGGCAGTTCGGGAGGAGAGAGAAAGTTGACAGGAGACGTCGTGGAGCGATGGCTTACTAGCACCGGGGTATGTATAAGAGCAGTTGGTCATTCTGAGAATCGAACGAGTGTTGGACTTGACACCCGTGAGTATACCGGGAGGTGGGAACTTGAACTGAGCGTTTGAAGCGGACAAGGTGTAGTAACTCTTGGCCTCGGGCTTTTGCTTGACGAAAGCTGCCAAGTTACCCTTGTAGCATGCAAGCTTCTTCCCTGGCTCGTAATGGTAGATATCTGTGCAGACCTCGTCCAGGAAACCGGAGTCGTGGGAAACGATCAAACTGGTGATGTCGGTGTGCGACTTGAGATACTCTTGCAACCATTTGACGTTGGCAACGTCCAAGTGATTCGTAGGTTCGTCGAGAAGAAGAACGTCAGCTCTCATCAACATAGCCCTGGCCAAAGCCAACTTCATTTTCCATCCACCGGACAACGATCCAACCTTCTCAGATTGGCGTCCCTCAGGACCTGGGGTGAAACCGACTTCAGCTAAAACCTCGGAAATACGCTCAAGACCTTGATCAGCAACGGCAGGATCCTTGGCAACAAATTGCAAGATGCTAATGTCTGCATCTTCACCCTGGTTGTGCTCAACGAAGCATGTGCGGAGGACATCCTGGGGAGGGAAACCTTCGAGCTTCCCATTGGCGATACTGCGCATGAGGGTAGACTTTCCAGCACCATTACGACCGCACAGGCCATATCTGTGTCCCTTGAGGAGGCGCAGGGTGGTGTGGTTGAGAAGAAGCATACCACCGTAAGCCAGAGAGAAGTTGGCGTTGACAATCTCAATCTCGCCATCGTCTTCCTTGACGGGGACCCCGAATTTTTTCTCGTCCTCATCGACGTAGTATTTCTGGACTGCATCTCCAACCTTCTCAGCGGCACCAGCTTCCTTCATGATATTTACAAGGTATGGGGCAACACGGGCTGCGATACGGCGGACCTCACGATGGTTGACATCCTCGGCGACCATCGCGCCGATGTAAGTTCTAGCAATCTTGAATACGTCTAGATCACCGCCCAAACCGCCGACCTTCTTGATCTCGGCCTCGAGGATCTTGGAGACATCATCGGATGAGGTTCTCTCCAAGACACCGCTTTCGGCACTGCCATCGTCATCACCCATAGCCTTGTGGATGACGTTCAAGGCTCTGGTGGCCAAATCTCTGACTTCTGGAAGCGAGGCTCTGTCCTTGACAGACTTTACACCAGGGCTCAGTTTTGGCAAGAAAGTTCTAGCCTCGACCGGATCGTGGACAAGCTTGGTCAAGTTTTCGACGACCACAACAGTTTGTCTGAGAACTTCTTGAGCGGTAGAAGGAGTGTT
This sequence comes from Drepanopeziza brunnea f. sp. 'multigermtubi', assembly GCF_022702325.1. NCBI lineage: Eukaryota > Fungi > Ascomycota > Leotiomycetes > Helotiales > Drepanopezizaceae > Drepanopeziza > Drepanopeziza brunnea. Next base: position 344,375 of record NW_027094064.1, on the reverse strand, counting down.
CAGGGATCTCTCCAAGAGAGGTGTCAGGAGGGCGAGAACTGGAGCAGTGACGATTGCAACGAACGTGGTTTGGGAGAGAGCGTGGATAGCCTTCTGGAGCGTCTCGACCGATGGGTGTTGCATAGTCTCGATCAAAAGGGGGATTCGAGGTGCAACATCGTCATTGGAGAGGAGAGACGTGAGAGAGGTCATGGTAACAACGGCTTGCTTCTCGACCTCGGTCTTCAAGTCGTGCATTCCAGCCTCGACAATCGGAATCAATCCTCCCAGCTTTGTGCCCATGGCCTCTCGCAGAATATCCTTATCGTTGGCTTCTTCCTTGCTAGTGCCGACCTCCATCTTGGCCTTGTCTGCCATCTTTTGCAGCAGCTTGAAGCCTCCAACGCTTCCTTGCCACTTTCCGGTAGCCTTGGCGAGGTATGTAGAGAGAGCTGGGAGCAGACCAACGACGAGAGCCTCGGAGCTTAGATTTTTGAAAAGCTCATCCAGACCGTATTGAGCAGATTCGCGGACGACTGAGCTCTTATCGGCCAACGCATCGAGAGCGCAGGCGACCATGCCTCCATCCTGAACCAATAGAACAACCTCGCTGATTCTTTGCCGAGGAGGGAGACGCTCGAAAAGCGCACCCAGGAGGTTCTGGGCACATTCTCTTTTCGCAGCACTCTTCTTATCGGCGGCAGCCTTCTTGATGGCAGCCAAGATGCCGTATTGCGACAGGCCCCGGAAGCCCACGGAGTTCAAGAGCAGATCGCACAAAGCGTATGCGGACGAAACGGAGGCATCAGAGGTAGCGGCAGTGAAGATAGTATCGAGGAGCCCGTCGACCTCTTCTTGAGTTGGGGCTGGGCCAGCCTCTTTGGAAATCATGGTGGGGGGCATTGTGCGGGCAGGCGATAACTGGTGGGGCATATCTGAGCGTGCAGCGCTCTTTGAATGAGACCGAGTAGTCTACAGAGATCAGAACGAAAAGAAGTTTTGATTTGAAGTCTCTACTATCGTCGTGGTTGGGTTCTGGGGTTTTCGTATTAAGATTTGCGTGATGTTTCGAAACGGTGTTCTTTGTAGCGGGGACCTTGGGTCGAGGAGGCAATGGTCGCAATTCACACACAGACGAGTTGCGGTAGAGGGGAGATTTTGGAGTGGAGATTGATCTGGCCGGGCAGATATGGGGAGGTTTTTTTTGGGGGGGGATAGGATGAGGGTATTCGGAGTCTCAGCCGCGCGTGGCAAAAGACGGAGTGGTGAGATAGGAGGTCAGAGACGAATTGCAGTGAAGTGGAGGATGAAGAGGGGGGAGAAGAGGAAAGATTCGGTTTTGGCGGGCAGACACAATTTTTTTTTATCAGTGCAGCGATTAGCAACCGAAACAAGCGTAGTCTGCTTCCGGGTTAGCCCAGCAGAACGCTTTGCTTGGTATTACTAAGCTTTCGGACGGCTTTTGATTGGCTGTCGGGGATTGGGGATAACGTGGGAAAATATCCGAAATTCACGTGCTTGATTTTGTTTTTCTGGGATTGGAGCTCCAGCGCATTGTCGGTAGAACTACCTAGGTCGGACTGGAGGATCTCAGTCTTTCCAAAAGGTATAGGTCGGTAGTTATCTACTCCATGTCTCAGCATGGACATTTTAACTACTATACCTACAGTAGCACGAGTGAGTTCATGACTTTGCAGTCTGCAGATCAGCTAGTCTGGTCTCTAATCCTACTCCCACTTCAGCTAGATCCGGCTAGCGTAGGGTCTGTCTTTCTTGTTTTCGTTTTCTAAACATCTGCGCAACGCTCGTCCGGCGGCTTCTGAGCGGTTGAGCAGACATAATGCAAACCGGTAGGAACTCTCCCCTTTTTCTTCCTTCAGATACAGTCGACTGATAGTATTCATGATATAGGAAACACCATCTTCCTCGCCCTCGGTGCATCCGCCCAACCACGCTCCAAACCCTTCGCTTGGCTGAAATCCCTCATCTTTCTTCACAACCCTTTTCCTCCTGGGCTGCTTCACATTTTGCATCAACCCGATCCACATCCCCGAAATCTCGCGGCACGCTCGCCACCTCTTTTCTCCTACAGAGCATATGTATTATCGTAGCCGCTATTCTCGTACAAACACATGTTTCGTGCCTTAACCCCACGATCTCAACAAACCTTCATCGGACATCAACTTGTTAGAACTCCTGCCCTTGGGTTTCTTGCTTTCCAATCTGGAGGTCAGATTGTCACGTCTAGGATCCTGAGCTTCAATGAAGTGCCCACGACGGTGCTGACGAGTGTGTACTGCGATATTGCGAGTGATCTACACATATTCAAGCGGGAGAACGTGAAGCGGAACCGGAGGGTGGCGGCCGTGGTCTGTATCCTTGCGGGCGGTATTGCGGGAGGGTGGATTAGCAGGAGTGCTACCGGAATGTCGGTCAGTCTGTGAATTGCTGCGGGAATACCGGGCAATTGCGGCATCGTAGTCGGCTTGGAGGCCAAACCGGGTGGTGATGTGAGGCGTTGGGAACTGAGACGACAGCCAAACGTGATGACGAATTTGCCGCACCGAGGAACATATGACGGAGTTAAGGTGTTGCTTTTACAATAGGTCGCTGTCATTGATTTTATATACGAAGAAACCCGCGGCACGCAAGACGCTATCACGACCGATCTACGACTATTACGCATTGAATTATTCGGGAGAAGCCCGCATGAGCTATGCACATCTTGGTAGGAACCAGGAACAGAAACTTTGGGAGATGCTTGTGCTTTTTGGTTCCGAGGCAACTTCTGCTTCACTATGTACATCTTGCGGCTGAAATAATGTTAGGAAAACGGAAACGGGAAGCTTAATCTGGTGCGATATGGCATCATCCACTTACCTGTATCTTCAAACTTCGGCGAAAATACGTTGGTCTTTGAATAGGAATGGTTTTCTTTACTGTTTACTTTTTGAGACCTGGAGTGTGTTAGGAAAGCTGGATTCTCATCTGCGTAGAGTTTCTGGGCGATGCAGAGTTCAATTTACCTGGACCTCCTTTCTATCGCAACCAAACCGAACCGCCGATGGGCTTTCTCTTGGTCTACCTGACTGTCTGGCTTGATCTCCTGGATCGGCAGGGAGCTTAGTCTTCGTCACTTACTCCATGAATAGTATGAAGACAGCGCCGGCCTCTCCGTTAAAGTCCTCTGTGGTCTTGCACTTGGCAACGCCGCCACGGGCTTCATGTCCCTCTTTATCGTCTGGCCCTTAAAACCCCTACCATCAACTGACCCAGCCAGCTTCCCTTCCAGGTGCACCAACTCAAATCCATTTGGGTCAATCAGCTCCCGGCCCCCCACCACCATACGGGTCCTGCCCAGCACCGCCCTACCCACCTCACCAATACCACCAACCGCATGCCCAAACTCGTCCTGCTCACCCAGCCTACCCTTATCATCATCATCAATAGCAGACGGCCAGATGGTCCTCGTCGAGCTCGTCGAGCCCGCAGACCCGCGTCTCGATCGCGATAGCGTCACCTGCGCTTGAGGGCCAGCAGGCGCAGGCACCTCCTCATCCCCCAAAACCCAGGTCACGGCCTCCAGCCCCTCCAGCCTCGCCCGCTCATCACCCCCGCCGCTCGCGGGCGCGACCGTAAACCGACTCAGCGGCCGCGCCGCATCGAGGCGGAACTCTACCTCCCCGCGCCGTCCGATCGTCGGCGTGATGCTCCTCTTTGAACTCCCATCGTCCTCCTCGTCATTGCTAACGGACCGGTGCGTGCGTAAGAAGGTGATGGCTAGGTCGCGGTAGACGTGTGGTGGGATGTTCCGGGCTGTGAAGAAGGCGCGGCAAGAGGGGCATAGGTCGTTGATGTCGTGGCTTGCTACTGCGGCGGCGGCGGAGAAGGAGGAGGCAGCGGAGCTGGATCTGCAGGGGCGGGTGAAGAAGCCTAGCGTAGTGAGGAGGCCGGTTAGAGGCGTGCAGGGCTTTGTATTGCTCGTCGTGTGGTTGCAGAGGAGGAAAGAGAGGATGTGGGTTTTACACATTTTGAATAGAATGGTGTTGAGGGTCAGCGGCTTTTTTAGGGGGTGGGGGGGTCGGGAATCGTAGGGGTAGGTGTGGTATGGTTTCTTGGGGTGTATCACCTCTGTCTGTTCGTTTGTTTGGTTGGTAGGTTCGGCTTGTTTATTCGTTCATTCGTATCCAGACTCAGACCCAGATCTCAGACTCGGATCGAAAAGCTGCTCTTGCTTGCTTACTTGCTTGTTTTCTTAGCGGGCACAGCAAAGGAGCTATATAAACTGCTTTATTCACCACGCTGATCTTTTGTTTTTAGGTCAAATGGGTTGGTCGTCCGACGTCGTTCGATGTCTGTCTATCTGTGGTCTGTTTGGTTTGGTCTAGTCTGGCTGGCAAGTTGGTAATCTAATGGTGAATTGGAGATGTACACTTTTATATATACACTTTAGATATATATCTTTCATCGTTGGAATTTATGTCTATCTTTATCTTTGTTTCTGTCTTTATCTTTATCTTTATTGTTGGAGTTTAGAATTCATCTTTGTTGGTGAGAGAAAGAGAGAGGGAAAGAGACACAGGGAAGAAAGAGAAAGAGAAAGAGAATGGGTAACGAAACAATGAACAATGAACAATAGAATGGGTGTAAAGAAATGAAAATGAAATTTAATACAAAAAAATAATTAGATGAACGAATATAAACTGACAAAAGGAAATAGAAGAATACCCGACTCAGTGAATACTTCTTTCGAGTCTTGTCTTAATCGGTTTCGCACATGACACTTCCGGAATTAGGAGGAGCGAAAATCTTTTCTTTTTTTTCCCTTTCTTCAAGCAACGAACGGGCTAGAAACAGAATCGAATAGAGGTATTGCTAAATACTCAGTATTCAGGCCACTCGCCGTCACAGATTGGCTGCGGTCGTGAAGTGTAGTCACTGCCTAAGGAAGCGGGTTGGGCCAATCCTTTCGAGCTGCTAGCTGGCTTCTGAAATGATGCAGACAGGTGGATAGAGGTAAGGTACTACTGACCGGTAGGTTGGTAGGTTCGCTTATCCTTAGCTCCTTGGCGAAACTACAGGGAAGCAAGCGTTCTTGAGCTAGAGTTCCTCTTACGGCGGCGTCGGGCATCTAAATGATGTTTTGATGGCGAGTGTATAATTGATTGAAGTCTAAATGAAGACACCGTGTAGATCGCAGATGCGGATATATTTGCTTGGTTTGCTATTGCTCGTTAGTTGTGCTCTTGTGTCTAGATAGATCAAACGTACTATATGTTATCTTTGGAACAGAGGTAAGTGAGCTAACTATTCTCTGCTTTCGTGTTGTGTCGGGTCTCTTGTTTTGTCTGTTTCGACGGCTAAGAATAAGAATACTGCGGATGGTGGGAACTATTCCCATAGTTTGGAGTCATTAATGGGAAGCTATCTCCGCGGAGACATCGTTGTTAAGCTATCAGATATCACAAACACCTCATCAGTAGAAAGAATGTGTTTCGATATAACTCTTGGCTTTGCCAGTTGTCTGAACTGCGAATCTGAACTATTCAGCTTCCCACGTGCCCAACAGCACGTCAGTTATATTACCGTCGAGCTTCTGAGTGTTACTCCAGACTTATATTGAGGTGGTCTCCCATGCTTCTGCTACTACTGCTTCTATATGAGCGTCACGGTTAGAGACGCCGCCGCCAAGAGGATCGAAGCCTCTATCAGACTAGACGGATACTTCATTTCATACCCAGGAAGTTCAACATGCTCCGGGAATACACAGCCCATGCCCCGGGCCTCAACTATCCCACTAATCTGCTCAAGATTAGCAATGAAGAGTTCGACCCAAAGCAGTCGGAGGAAGTCAGAGGTCTCGCTACTGACGTGTGGGTTCTAGAACCACTCAGTTGCTCTATACGGTCCGATCAGATCACACACAGCAAAGGAGGCAAATCCCCTCAAGCCCAACTTCCGCAGGGTCTCAGCCCTTTTTCGGATCCAATACTAGCTCGCTAAAGTCGCGATGCAGTACGCTGTAAACAAGTAGATGCTCGAGCAAACCATCAAGGCCCAGCTGCCACTACCATTCGACCCCGTTCCGCTTTCCTCTCTGGACGAAGATGATAGAGAGTGCGACATCTGCCGATGACATCGCCGAAGATCCCGTCAAGACTTTATGTAATCATTGTTTCGGCGGTAGGTGTCTGCTCGTGTAGTTATTATAGAACCGTAGCTGCCTCAAGTGCAGACGCACGCTGGCAAACCTCGCTGAGTCCGAGGCACGACCCTGGGCTGCCGTCGAAGCGGCGTGGCCCGCCCGCGAGAAGGCTCGACAGGTGGCCAACGCCAAGAATCCCCTTCCACCTCCGGGCTGGCTCGTCTCGATCCTAAGGGTCAAGGATTACGGAGAGTGGACAATTCAGTTCAGCGATATGGATGAAGTTGGGTGGAGTCATGAGTGCTAAGTACCGATCATTCTGGTCTTAAACGGTTGTATCCACATCAGGTATAACGACGATAAGGGACTTGGACCTGAAGCAGAAAGCGAGCTCGATATCATTTATGTGAATGAGAATGTGGTTAATTATATCAATTACTCGTAAAGCTAGCAAGAGGAAATCATAGCGATGGATAGCAGGAAAGCATGGCAGTGGATAGCAGACTAAAAACATGTCAAGCAAACCAAACGAAAGCGATTAGTAAAAGATAAATGCAAGAAAGATCCAACAGTAAATTGTGTTAGGAGCATACTGTGATCCCTCACTCGATGTTTGTGAAACCCAATACTACCTACCCACTTTACCCATCTACATTTGATGGCGAGGTGATGTCTATTGTATCACATGGCCAGAGGGACATTAGAACCCGAGACGGCCGTTGACTGAATTCTAAAGAATGAACCGATAGTGATCAAGGTAGGTTGATATTTTCCAGGCAGAGCAAACGCCCCAGGTAGCCTTAGGAGCCTGAACACTTAAGGATTCCGTTCCGTCCCATCTCCTAGCCATCTCATGTGACCCGGAAGAAGCGAATATGGTGCGGCTTCAAGGGCTCTGCGGCTTCTCGTTATTGCACACATTCTTGAAAAAGAGGCCGGATCATTTCGGAGTAATCAATGTGAATTTAACGTGGAGTAGTTGTGCTTTGAAAGTTGAATAGTGGGCTGCCGCAAAGAGCGAGTCAGTCAATCTGTTGGGATTGTATGACGGCCACGGGAAGTTTTCATCGTCATGTAAGGCCCTTGAACAATAAATTTTGTAAGATTTACAACAATAGCAGATGCCCGTGAGGTGTTGCTCATGTTTTTATGCCAGTTAGGAAAACAGAAGAAATAGGGCAGTTGGGCAGATGCGCCACCTCGGTAACTATGTACCTAGGTAGTTTGCTCGAGCGGAACATAGTAACCCCGTGCCGAATCCATTCAGCCCAAGCCATGCACTCTTTTTCCAACGTCACTCCATCTGACATTTGTCTATCCTACCTCCCTATGCCTTATTCATTGAGTATAGACTGTCCACAACTATCCGTTGCTTCCTAGGGATCCCCAGGGAACTTAAATACTACTTTCAGGTCATGTGGAACCCGCATATGGCGTCTGAGTCCCAGAACGTTGGCCAAACGTCGCTTGTGCCAGTGGCCAGTGTGTAACGAAAAAACATTCCAAAATTTGCGCGTGCATCATATGTTTGATTGTTATTTTGAATTCTGATATTCGAGCTTGCATTTCGAATCCCAGCCATTGATTTTTTGCCTGAAACTTGTCCTTGCTCACCACTATTGGCTGTTGAGGGCGGTGGACATAATTTCCCAAGGACTTCCTACCAACAAAAACTGTCCCCAATGCTGCATTCTTCTGTGAAATTGCCTGTGAATTTGCATGCCATGGATCGTTGTCTCTGTTCCTCTGACCATTCGCGAGTTGATGGGTACATAATGAGTAGAGCACAGTCAGGACAGAAAACCATCGATACGGAATTTCCAGATCTCACCACGAGACCCGGACTCATATCGTCCGTAGCTATGGCTGTGATTTTTACCAGTTCCACACACACATATGCTTGCTAGATGACTGGGTGTTGCGGCTCATGCGTTCCTAGTGGGAGGCTGTGAAGCTTCCATATAGCCTGGGTTTCCAGTACGGCATCCTGTTGCTCCTTCACGCTTCACCATGAAGACAAGAATATATACATAACGAAAGTCGTCTAGAAATGTTTCTGCCCTGCTGCTCAACTATGTGAGGGCGGTGCGGTGATGCATGCGATTTGCTGGTATCGATATGGTTCTCCTTTTCCAAAATAAAGCGATGCTATAGATATGAAGGATGTTGCTATGCGAATGAATTGCATTCATTGCCCGGCAGTATGAGGCCATCAAACTCGACGCGGTGCCAGTCCGGCCAGACCTCGCCGGCGCCAGCACGGACCACCCCCAACCTCAATTTTCAATGGTATACAATTCACAATACCACGCTTGTCTAACCTAACAATTTAGGTCACCCGAATAAGGCTATCAAGCTCCAAGAACTTGTCCCCCTTCCTAACATGTTTGAGGTGGTTAATGCTGACGTGGTACCTTCGGAGAGTTCCAAACTCAAAATCGTTAGGTGATGGTTCGCCTCCCAGTGCGCAAGGGTTTGGAATGATTCAATTGGTGCCCATCTAGGGAAGATGTAGAGGTCCAATCCCTCGAACTTCATTTTGTATTTTTTCTACTTTTTTGTGCTTTTTTTGCCCCTTTTTTATTAAGCGAGATCATCATTTTGCTGTTCGGATAGTATATATCCACCACGATAGCTGGCTGGAAAGCGACAATCAGATGGTCGGCATTTTCGATCTCTAATGACTTGGAGGCTCCTTTACTTTCCTATCGTTTTTGACGTTTAATAATCAACTTTAATACATGTGGCTGAAATGTCTGACATGGAAACTTTTTTTTCCTAGCCAAGGATCACTTGGACATACATGACTGAGGCTTGAGGGCACATTGAACCGCCTTGGATTCAGTGGGCCCGGCTGATAACTCTAGTTATCTGTCTATTCGACTTGATTCGTATTTGCGTAAGGGATCCAATTATTCACGAGGACAGAAATGCAGAACGAAAAACTGGCGCTTGATTGATCACTTCAGCTCTGCGCACCGGTCCTTCAAGATTCCGAACTACAACACTCCTGCCAACCGCAAATCGCATACAAAAAGCTAGAACAACAAAATGCAGGGGTAGAGTCTGACTTGCCTCACCAACCGCGAACAAACATCCAGGCTAACAACGGTCGTCCAGCACAAAGGCCATCGGTCCCGAAATCTGGAGCTGCCGAAACTAGATCGACGAAGAACATCTCAGCCCCCGCAGACAATCCGCTGAGTACAAATCCTCCTCCTCGTACTCATCACCCCCCTCGTACTCCTCCTCATCCCCACCTCTCTCGTCAAAACAACCCCCCACCCCACCATCCCTACCCACCTCCTGCTCTGGCGCCCAGGCCCGAGCCGCCTCTTCCTCCTCGGCCTCCTTCCTCCCCTTCTCCAGCCTCTTCCGCAGCGCTTTCGCAGCCGCTTTCCTCGCCCTCACCCTCTTCGACCTCTTCTTCCCCCTGCCCCTATATCGGGCGTTCACCCCACCCATATCCACATCCCCATCCTCGTCCTCCTCGCTCTCCTCTTCTTCAGCAGCCTCCGACTTCTCCCTCTCTTCCTTCTCCGCCCTCTCCCTCTCGGTCCGCTCGGCCAGCTCGCGCCGATAGGCGGCGGGGGGGGCGTGAGGGATAAATCTGCTTCTGCGAGGGCCCAGCCACATGGAGGGGGGGAGGGCAGCAGGAGCAGCCGGAGCGGAAAGGACTGGTGCCGCGATGGCGGCGGGCGGAGGGGTGACTGGTCGCCGAAGGTTGGCGAAGAAGCCGGCGAAGGGGTCGCTGCCCCCCCACCCGAGGTCGGGCGAGGAGCAGCGACGAGTGCGCTTCCCATCCCCGCCGTGCGGCGATGGGGATGATGAGCGGCTTCTCTTCATCGCTGTTGGTTCCGCTTGCTTGTTTTATGGTGGTTGAGATGGCCGAGAGAGAGAGAGAAGGAGCTTTTGTTTTGATTGATGGTAGCTGACGCTAGATAGTTAGCGCCCACGTGACATTGCGCGGCCGCTGGAGTACGAGTTCACTTTTCGCCAGCAGCAGCAGCAGTGAATTATTGACGTTATGACGTAATGGGAATCTAAGAGCAGCTGCTGCTTAATAGACCTTTGCAAGTAGGTTTGTTTTGGTAGTAGTAGGTTGGTTAGTTAGCTGGCTAGGCCAAGCCGGGCATTAGAGCATTTCCTTTTTTTTTTGGCCCAATTTGGAAAGAGCAGTTTGGATAATTTGAAGAGTTTAATAACAGGTTTTCTTTTATATTTACGTTATGAGACTGATTTGATTATGCAGAGGATGGAAAAGAAGTGCATGTGTATATATATTATTCACGTAAAGAAGGAAACAAATCAAAACTCGTTGTGCGGAACTGGCATGCTTCAGGTTCCACCCAAGCTAAGGTACAGATCAGATGACCTCGCCTAGTAGCGCCCTTGGCGCACTGGAGCTCCGAGGTATACTGTTACTCATCTCGATGAGCTTCCTCGATAGAATATACTAATCTTCATTCAATCATCGGAATCACCTCCTGACCTTAGCGCTCCATCAGCGCTATAAAATTTTGAGGAAGTAAAATATCAATTGTCGGTTGCGATTTTGAGTATATATATACCGGTATATCATCGTCATCATCATCACCATCACCATCACCTCTCGACCCTTTCCAGGTATATCAATCGGAGATCAGAAGAGGATCTCGGTATATTCCTTCCTCTGTGGATATGATGGAATATAGATCGTGCTACGAAAGAGGTAGTGGGCTGGATTGAGTTATTAGAAGCCACTTGTCTATCTACCCACCCATCTATCTAACAACAATGTTAATCTCAGTCCCTTTTCCTCACTGAAAAAAAAAAAAAAAAAAAAGGAAAGGAAAGGTATGGAATATAAGAATGACCAGGTATCCTCATCCTCAATCTCCAAACACCCCCTCCCACCCTTCCGATCCAAATCCAATCCAATCCAATCCAATCCAATCCAATCCGCAATCCACCTTAACAATCAACCAGTTAGTCAGTCCCCCTTTCTTTGATTCTTTCTCGTATCTCTACTATTGCTAGTACTTACCTAGTGATAACACCAGGTCGCAGGAGGAAGCGTCTGATAATATGGTTGTGGTTGACTTGACTTTGTATTATCTAGAACCAAGAATTGGGCTGAGGTTGTACCGAGTAGGAAACCAGTGCCAAGGATTGAGGTTCGTGCACCCTGCTCTCCTTCCACTACAGTATACCTCGCAACATCTGCTATCATCTACTCTGCACTTGCTTCCTTACTTACTTGCGAACTCAATATAGCGTAAGGTCCTCTGAGGCCATTCCCCCCCCCCCCCCCCCCCCCCCCCCTTTTTTTTCCTTTTTTTCTCCTTTTTTTTTCCTTTTTTTTTTTTCGTCATCTTGCCCTAACTAGAACTACACATACCCATTGAAAACCCCTCCCATCTGCGCGCGGATAGCGCGGCCCAGGCAAACTCAGAACCGAAAACCTGTTTCGGTTTCAGTATCAGTATCGAATCTATCCCTCACTTAAGTCCCCAAAGCCGAAAAGTAGGGTGGCTGGCTTTACATCCACAACCCCGATCCCACTTCCATCTCCCCATTTCCGTAACGGGACGAGAAAAATCCGGAGCGAAGGAAGCTGGCAGTTGTGGCCGAGTGGCCGAGGAAGGGTAGGGAAAGAGGAAGGGACAGGGAGGTAGACAGGTACGAATGTATGAACGAGGCAGACGAGGGGAGGAGGGTAGCGGTAGCAGTAGCAGCAGCTGCAGCAGCAGCAGTAGTATACTGACCTCACCGACACTTCTGAAGGGATGTACAATCCATTATGGGGGATGAGATGCATACTTTGAAGGAGGAACAGATTGAAGACTTATGGAATAGAGTGAGGGAGTGCAACTTGTGCGGGAAAGACGCGGAAGGTGTATACGGCTAGAGTAGCAATGAATTTCAATTGACTTGAGTGAAGAGAAAATTTACGCTAGGGGGGTGAACGGCCAGGCTTATATAGCCACTGGGACGGATTTTGCTTGATATAGGTGCGCTTGCTCGACTTTGTTGAAATTTGACTTGGTGGGTTCCGAAAATGTCCTCGGACCTTCAGAGGCTGCACGACGTACACACGATCAACGACTGCAAACTGGAACAGAGACCGGTAAAAAGTGGAGCGTGTATCTTCTGTTTGCTTTCTAAGATCAGAAGTGGTCTATTTTATCGCAATTTCTCTATCAGCCGTCGTGAATCATTGCGTCATTGATTCCCAAGCCTCCCCCGAAAAGGATGGCCCAGATATGTTCATGTATTCAGAGCTTGGCAAGCACAGCCGCAGCGCTGGAGACCGAGACATCACTGCCAGGCTCCTTCTCCGCATAGGTGATCTTGCCATTCTCAATGATCAGCGCATATCGAGCTGTACGCTCGCCCAAAGTCCAACCCAGCTTCTTCGAGAACTCGGCGTTGGTATCGGAGAGGAAGAGCTGTTTACAGAAACAGGTCAGTCGATATATATAGCAGCGGAGGGGAGGGGAGGGGAGGGCACATACAATATCATCCCCCTTAATCCCGTTCGCCTTGCCCCACGCACTCATGACCCAAGCATCGTTGAACGCAATGGTAGCCACGACGTCAACGCCCTTGCCCTTCAGCGCCGACAAATTCTCAATGTAGCCGGGGAGGTGCCTTGCAGAGCACCCAGGCGTAAAGGCGCCGGGGACGGAGAAGAGGACGACTTTCTTGTTGGCCCACTCTGTTGTTTTTGTTTTCTGGTCAGCTCTTTGTTCGCGGGCGGCAAAGGAGATTAAGCTTGAGGGAGAGTATGTGAAGGGCAGCAAACCTTTGCTAGCATCGTAGGTCGTCGGCATACCACAGCTAGTAATGTCTGCGTTCTCGGGGGTATAGGGGATATAGCTGAACTTGACGTCTGTAGGGAGGGAATCGCCGAGCTTGAGTTCTGCCATATCGATGGTGGTTACAGAATCTTCGATTCAGGAGGATTTGATGGTAGGTTCGAGATAGAGGTGAGCGAAATAAGAGATGTGAGAAATGTAAAGTTGGTATACTTAAGTGGTGTCGATCTGTAGTGCCATGTCGTCGATTCATCAATGAGCGGTGGACCCCTGAATTGCCAAGTCCCACGCTAATGGCGGGGTCTCCCGAGCTGAGCTGTCCCGGATTATAGTAGGCCCGGAGCCTGGATCTAGAGTCCTTGGCCAGATATACGCGGAGTCCAGTATATCAAAAATATATGAGTACATGATAATTGATCTATAGGACTACCTCCACGAATCGAATCCTGGATCCACCTCCCATCCATAATGCGAGAAGAGATTCATATAAACACCGCCGCGATCTTAGAGGAGCATTGGTGAATAGATCACGAGAGACCAAGCACAGCAAGCACGCCGTCGCCGTCTGGCCACCTGTGTCACGTTGCTGGGTATACATAAAGACATACTACTTGCACCTGTGATACATGCTTCAAAATTTACCGAGAGGAAGGATGCTGGCTGGATCAGCCAGGAGGTAGCAACGGCAGTGTTGAAGACATACATGTATATGCATATCCGGGCCGTCCGCACGAATCTCGATGTAGGATGATGTATTTTATATGTATGTTGTGCTGCCGTTAAGCCATGCGTTTACCAGGTGACGAGCCAGTGGATCATAGCCCTCATGCCCCGGGCTTGTCTGGGTCTGTTGTCTCCGATCTGAGGGCTTCGAGAAGGGAAACGTCACGGCTGGAGGTGCACATATAATCTCGATCGGTCTGGTATCATTGCTGTGGTGTAAGATTGGGCTTGAGCTGGTGTTCAGGGCATCCATATGGTATGGCGAGGAGAAGAGCTGATTGGCAGTATTCACCTCTCCGGTTCGGCATCTGGATATGATCGGCGGGTTGTGCTACCAGCGATGCATCGAATAGACGGAGAGACGGCGTAAACAGCAATTGGACCGCCCTGCCCTACCGCAATCCAAGCAGGCAGGCAAGCAGCCTTGAAGAGTGGCTGGCTGGCTGGCGTGTCTGGTAGAGAGCGTTCGTCCCAGACAGTCGGGACGCATCACGCAGGATGAGCAAGGTGCCTCGTTGCTGTACAATGCCTGCTCGACTGCTCGGAATAAACCACGTTCTCTAGCCACATCCTAGGCCCTGAGAGATATAGAGAACCAATATCCCCACACCAGAACCGCGGCCCGAATCCATGAGCTAGGACATGGGTCTCAAGGAGGGACTAGATCATGAACACGGATCGGCCCTGGCATCCGTTATCAGGCCTCACTGGCACCTGAAAGCTCCGCGGAGGCGTCACAGACGGCGAACTCGAGAAAGCGATATATATTGCCTCTGAGACATCCGTAACATAGCGACTTTATCTTCAAATGGCAACGGTCTGCATGTAGTTGCCTCGTCAGGTGTTCTAGCTCCCGTGTAGGACAGACTCCGAGTCAGTGCCTCCCGCCCGAGACCCCAGAGCCACGCCGGAGAAGATGATCTGGAAGGACGTCTGGTATGATCGAAGCGGCTCCGTGTAGAAGAGGGCGATGGCCCTGAAACCTCGCCTTCTGGTAGATTCGGAGTGGGGAGGAAGTGGTGCGTGTTTGCTTCGGGCGGCCTGGGGCGTTGGTGCATCGTCGCTAATGTCTTCGGCCTTCTCGAGGAAGCTCGGTCCATCGTCCGCGAAATAGGAGGGCCCATCTATCCATTCCCAGCTGCTGGCGAGGTATGCGGCGGAGGCCTTGCGGTATCCATGGCACGAGAATAGAGAGATCTGCCGTTACATTGCCCTGACAGCAACTGTCGTGGGCCTTTAGGCGCAGAGCAGTAGTACAAGATCTCATATTCAGCAACACAAACGTGTGTGGAGTATGGTCTCATGCAGAACCCTAGAGGATCGTGGTTGTCATTTAAGGGAATATGTTGTGCTGAACGCCTCCACCGGCTATAACATGTTAGGTTGCCGGTCGTGTACGTACGATGTGAAAAAGCAGAAGGCACGCAACGAAGCCACTCTGCTGACCGTATCGCAAGTTTTGGAGAATGCGACTTAATATCAGGAAGTCAGGCAGCTATCGGAGTCCTTTTTCCGAAGGCCGCTTTAACGCCCCACGCTGTATATCAATTGAGGTTGTTTATTTTGAAAAGTGAACTCGAGGACTAGCGTCGTCTAGCCGAGCCCCACAACAACACACATTTTAAACACTTCGATCTCGACTTTGAAGTTCCGGTCGTAATCAAACAACAACAACAAGAACAGAAACAAGAACAGCAACACAAATCGATCTCTCCATTGTCAAGATGCAATTCTACAATGATATCATCAAGGCCTTCAGCCCCGATGTCAAGGAACCGGATGACGAGGATGAACTAGAGATTGAGATGCAAACCTATCCAGGCCCCGATGCTAATACTGCCGGTCAACAAGACGGTGAATTGGTGGATGGCACGGATGAAGGAGAGCCCGATGTAAGAATGTCCTGGTTTGAGATGATGATCCGCATTCTGCTCTTCAGGAGTTCGGGATACAGCCCTTCCGCAGCTGCTTTGGTGGACTTCCAGCAAGAGATGGGAAGACGATCGAAGCTCAAGCAGAAGAAGAAGTGTAGGGGCAGACCGACCTACAAGTTCATTTCAGTTTCTTCCGACGAAGTCCCATCCGATATCACCTATGATCGCATGATGAAGGGCGCGACATACCCAGTAAGTATTCCGACGCGTGTTGTCTTCCGCGAGGACGGGTGATTGCTGACTTTCAAAGCCTCTGAACAGGAACTCTTTCGTCACTTTCTTGAAGAACATCGACTACAACTACAATAACTTCCGCTTCATTGTCCTATTGCAGCATTATGAGCGCTTGCATGACGCAGTTAGCTGGGAGCACCGAACAGCCCTAAGTCCACCATGGACTTTTCTGGACGAGCAGCGAGCTAGGAAGGCCTACGAGACAAGTCGTTCAAGAAGAAGATCTATCAAGATTTCCTGTGGCCTGCCATTCAGAAATGGAGACTACACTCCGTTAGATTCTTCGGATTCTCTCCTTGGCGAGAATCAGCCGACCACCAGCTTTAACATATACAATCCAACCCCCCTCACCTCCTTGAGGCCAGCATACCTTGGTCTCCGGAATGTTATCGGACTCAGTCTACCTGGTTCCGCTGGTTCCGATATTGACTCTGTTGCCCCATTTTCTTTTGGCACGAGGGACAATGGCTCCTCGGTTTCAAGCCGAGGTTATGATCGCGTATCATACGAGGACGATGAGCATTTATTCGGCCCCCGGCTTCCAAGTAAGATTCTCTCCAACCCCTTTTCGCTCAGCGCATTCTAACATCAGCAAGTCGCGGTCCAGAACCTTTGGAAGACGGGGAGCCAGATCATGACGGAGTTCATCGCCACCAACGGCGAGCACGCTCTCAATCTTTCACACTTGGATCGAGAGATGACCCTGTACGCTCTCGAGCGTAGCAACCACCCATCAGCGATGAACCGCGCCCAAAAGGTTGCTGACGATGTGCTGAGGAACGACAGCTACCCGAGGTTCCTTCAAGTCTCGAAGCCCGATGGCAGTCCGATCCGCCAACGGATCATCAAGCTGGTGGGGTGGCTCCTCATCTCCACCGGCCTCATCTTCGCGGGCGCGGTCACGATGTCTCACCTCTCCTGGCTGTACCGCCTCATTGGAGTCCCCCTCGTCGTCTGCGGCGTCGCCGCCGTGTACGCTGCCCACCTCGGCCTCTGTCTCGTGCTGTACAGTCTCGGCACCTACCAAGCCGAGCCCTGGGACCTGTACACCCCCGCGGACGAGCAGGAGCGAGAACGTATAAACCCGGAAGTCTTCCTCGACGGCGACTACAAGCCCGGGAAGCGCGGCTGGGTCAAGACGTACAACCGTCGGTACGCCCTCCTCAAGATCTTCGGCCGAGACACCCCCGTCAAGGAGGCGCGCATCTTGAACGCGCAGACGGTCATCGCTGGCCAGGCCATCTTCCTGGGTCTGCTCGCCGGTGCCATCATGGTCGTGCTCGCCAAGGTGGTTCCGACTGTAAAGTACTACTGATCGCAAACTCCTTCCTTCCTTCTGAGGAGGAGGAGTGGACCTTTTCTTCCGTCCGTGGTCAATGCGTCCAGCTGCCTTTCTCTCCCTCGCGCCTCACCTCCTCGTCTGGTCTGGTTGGTGGTGTACTCTTCTGTTTGGGTCTCGGTCTCGGTCTCGATTTCGGTCTCGGTTTAGATTTCGGTCTCAATGCGATCCTCCCTCCATACGATTCCTTCTGCGACGGGCGTCCTCTGGCTTCTGTTCTTCCGGATGCATACGTACATACTTCTGCCATCAGCATCAGTGCGGGCTCCTCTCCTCTTCTTTCCTCTCCCTCTTCTCTCGTCTGGCTTCGGTAGGAACATAAAAAACACAAAGGGGCGTTTACGGTTCGACGACGGATCCACGGATCGACTTTGACTTACTGGATATCACACACTGGGCGGCGGACCTCTTTGCAATTCTGTACACTAGGGCGTTTTTGTTCTCTTCTCCTCTTCGGATGACTCGGATGAAGTGACTCGGTGGGCTGAGTCGGTGTGGGTTGGGTCGTTTGCGGTTGCGGTCTTGTTGTTTTTCTTCGCGAATTTGCAGTCATGGCCAAAGAAAGGGTAGATGGCACGATGACAACGATGATGAAAATGGACTTTTACTTTCCCCAGAGATCCACCGCGTGAGAATGTGAGAGTGCGCGGGCGCCGTCGTAATTGGAATTGGAATCCCGTGTCGACGTGACTGGTAAGTCGTCAGAGTCGATTCGTCGTGATAAGTTCTTTTTTTCCTTTCCGAATTAGGATCTGGAGTTTGGGGCCTTGTGGTTGGTGGTTGGTGGTGCTGGTGGTGGTGGTCGTCGTCGTCTCCTAAAAAAAAAAATTCCAAAAAAAATCCATCTCGACGCGACGCGATGCGGTACGGTACTATACCATCTCCATCTCCATCCTCACCCAACCCCAACCCCGAGTATGATCTAGATCTTGGAAATCCGTTCATTCATATATATATATATATATATATATATATATGTAAGTTAACAAGTACTCAATACAACACCGCGGACGAGGTCCCACCCCGCTCTCACTCTTTCCCTTCTGGGCAGTACCTCCCTGCAGCAGCTTTTGCAGCAGGGCTCTAACCTAACCAACCAACCAGCCAACAGAATATCCCAGCGGTGACAGCTAGCTAATAATACCTATACCTATACCTATACCTATACATATATATAGGTAGGTAGGTAGATACCTAATGATTGCGACGGCATACCCGGTGAGAGTTTGTCTTTGGTATTTGTCTTTGGTGTCTTGTGTATGGTAATCTGTGTGCTGTTTATGCATTTGCTATTTGTATGCCTCAACTCACTCACACACTCTCTACCTCTCTCCCTCTCTCATTGCATGCATGCTTGCCAACTTACCCCCGCAAAAAAAAACCCCCCGTTCATTCGCTACCTACTGTAGACACTGCACGCGCCAAAGGGAAACGAAGTCCATGATCACTTGACAGAAATTTGATTGATTGATTGATTGATTGATTGATTGATTGATTGATTGATGGAATCACGTCGTAGATGATAGCATAGAATAGCAGACACACATTTAGAATCCATCCCAGCATCAGACGATACCGTATGAATCCACGTTCCCTGGCGCAACTCATCACATCCCGAGTCACGAGAGCAATCTAGCAATTGTAAAACCCTTGTCATTCATTTTTTTCATTCATTTATATTTTCATTCATTCATTCATTCATCAATTCATTCTTGCCATACCCTAGTATCCCTCTTCCTCCCGGATCAGTGGTTCCCGCTCCGTGCCCTTATACCCATCATCATCCACTATTCCATTCCGCTGAACAAATCCTACCAAGATAGAGCCAACAAGCAGCCCCAAAACGGCAAGCACGATGTTAACGGGTGTCGGGTCGCCGTGGAAGCGTTCTAGCGTCAGAGTGTCGATGCCGACTTGGGAGAGGTTTACGAGGCCGGATAGGCAAATTATCATACCATAGACCTGTCCGAACGTGCCGAAACCAAAGACCTTCGTTGCATAGTCACTAGATGGCTCGGTTAATGTGGATTCTTTGGCTTGGACTGATGCGAAAGTGCCCAGGGTGACTTACGACATTGCAGAGTAGTAAAGTGGCCGCAGAACCACAAAGAGCAGGACCGTGACATAGGCCGCCCAGAGATAGGGGAGGGAATTGGCGGCGCCGATAACGGTGCTCAGCAGTACTATGATCGAGAGAGCAGTGGGGACGCTGAGGTTATCCAGGAAAAGACCGATCAGGGGCGTGCAGATTACGCCGCCCAAAGGAAGGGCGATGTCGAATAGATGGTTAATCCGGGCCCCCAGGGCTTCGGAATCTGACCGAAATTTAGTTAGCGATTTCAAAGCCGTCAGAGTTCCGCCGAAATGCAGAGCGGAGCGACTTACCAAGCATATACTGATACTGCGATCGGATTGTGGCGATGAAATAATTCATCCGTAGCATTTGCAGGACAGTGAGCAGCGTGATCAGAACAAACCACGGGGTAAGCATCTGCCGATGTGCCGGTAAACCATGGAGCGCGCCCCAGACAGCACTTCGTTTCAGTCGCTCCTGCTCTCGTTCTGCCCGCTCATCCCGTTCCGATTGATCGCCGAAAAGCTTGTTGAGCTTGCGGATCTTGGTTTTACGGCGCCCTGGATAAAGTCAGAGTCCAATTCAAGTCAAGAACCCAATGTTCCCAGGGGGAGGGTCTGGCCATATTCGAATGTACTCACCAGAACGTTCGCTGCGGATCCGGTCAATTTCATTCTCGCTTGAGATCTCGTCGTCGGAGGAGTGAATGTCTCTGCTGTAGTCCTTGGCTCGTTGCATCTTCTTCTCAAGTACCGGCACTGTGTCGTAAACTCGACCCGGCAGGATCAGAATCTGGGAGAATAATATAAAGACCGGGACGATGGTGTAGTAGAGGAAGAACCGGTCCGGAGTGAACCTGCGCCCGGTATGCTCATAGACCATCCGGTAGAATAGAAACACAGCCGCTGAGGCGTCAAAACTCCCCGTGACCAAAGCTACGATGGTTCCTGAGTACTTGGGGAAAGCGTTGGCTATCTGAAACGACGGGACGAAAACAAATGTGCCGCCGAGGGCCAGAAAGAAGTTCCCAATCAGGTAGCCGTCGAATCCCGGTATGGCAAAGGCGTAGGACATCAGGACCGTACCTGTCGCCATGAAGATACTGGCGAGGATCCCGCAGACTCGAGGCCCATACCTATCGAGGATTGCTCCGACTGGCAGGGCCGAGACATTGCTCGCTATCGATGCCAGGGTGAAGAAGAAATTGAGCCTTTTGAAAGAGTCAGCATTTGTTTTGCTGGCACGAGGTTTGGGTTTAGACTCAGGAATGAAATTAAGCTCGGGCTTTGGGGTCTATTACCCACCTGATATCCTGATCTACACACACTTCGACCCCATCTTCCAGCTCTTCCTGAGTGCATAGCTCGTGGTAAACGCCTTCGGCTACCAGAACCGGCTTCAGAGCCGCGAAGCCAAACACAACCCCCGACGCCAGCCAACAGACAAGTACAGTTATGAGCACTTGAAAGGCTCTCGTGGCCGTGGAAACTTTGTAAGCGGCAGTGTGCTGCTGAGCTGGGTCGGGGATGGTTGAGGGCGGAAATGCATCGAAGCTCAGCACTTTCCGCACCACATGGCGTTGGCTCGGTTCGACGGCGGTCAGCTGATCGAAATCCTGGCGGTCGATTCCTTCAGTTGCAGACACGTGCTGGGCGAGAGACATGGGCGGGCAAGGGCGATATTTGGTAGGGAGGATAAGGAGGAGGAGGAGGACAAAGGCAGGATCATATAGTAGACTGATTCAATGCGAATGCTATATGTACCTCACGCACGGGACTTTGGGCTCTGGGAACTGCGAGGACCAACAACGAAAGGCCAATGAAAAAGTCACGTAAAGTAGAGTTCGACTCGACGATACTACTAGATACTTCTAGATGGTCAAGGCAAGGCAAGGCAAGTGGCGGGTGGCGATACGAGATATGATATCGATAAGATAAGATATGCAGGAAGCCGGGCCCTCTGACCCAAAGTTGAACTTGGTCTGTAAGATATTTACAAGCCCGCGCCGAGTCAGATCCGAGATAATGTCGCGAGATGACATTGATTCGTGTTGGTTCATGATCACAACCATGAATCCAACATCGGGGGAAACACACGGATCCAAATACCGGCGAGATGGGCCAGTCACCAGCAGTCACCAGCAGTCACCAGCAGTCACCAGCATTCACCTGCAGCCACCTGGATGCCGGCCAGCCACCGGAATATCTCGTGGGATCGGGTCTCGATTCTTGGTGTTGATATCAATGGCTGGCGCTTTAGGTTTGAGGTAAGAAGTACGTTATGGTTATGCTATGGCTCACCGCTTTCATTCTGCCCTCCCCCTCCGCATCGGGGTGCGGCGGTGAGCAGCCAGATCCACTACCGGTACTGTACTACCGGTACTACTGTACAGTACTACTAATATATGTGGGCCCTCTGACTCGGGTACGGAAGTACCTTTCAGCGACCCTAGTCAGTTCAATGCAGTCCTGAGTTTCTAGAGCGTCATCCTCTCATCCTTCGCTCCGCCTTGCACATCAACACTAGTAACAACCCAAAGTCAATACGCACATAATATCAAATTCCTTCACCTGCATTCAATTCCACTCCATGTTGACGTTGATGTTGTGGCAGGGATATTAATCGATATCATCTCAATCCCATCTCCGCAATGTCGAGCTCGCTCCATTCCAGAGACGACGGCGGCGAGAACGAGAGGATGACTACGGAGGAAGAGGCGGCTATAGTATCCAGGCATCTCGACCCCGCCTATCATGCCCATTTCGACGATGAGCCCGCGAACGGCAATGGGCCCGAACAAGAGAGCTCTTTAAAGCTGCTGGGTGGAGACATGCATCGCGATCTGTACAGGATCACGGCGAGGGCGAGACACGGGTCTGTGGCGAGATCCCAGACTTTCTCCCACCCAGAACCGAGGGTGAGCAGCACCGATGGAGCCGTGGAGGAGCAGAGACAACCCCAGGGCTTTAGACGGCATTATGTCCAACAGCAGCTATTGAGGCGGTCAAACAGCTTCACGGCTCCCATCACGAACAATTTCATTGCCTTCCTCGACCTGTATGGCAACTTCGCGGGAGAGGACCTGGCAGAATCCGACGACGACGACGAGAATGCCATTGAGGACGATGAGGAGGAAACAACACCAAACGCGGCCGGACATGAGGAAGGGGAGAGAAGACCGCTGCTGGGCAGACGACGGACAACAAGGGGAACAAAGCCAGGAGATGCAAATCTGATGAGGACGTTCCTCTTGTTGATCAAATCTTTTATTGGTACCGGAGTACTGTTCCTGCCAAAAGCCTTCAAGAATGGTGGGTTGTTGTTCTCCTCAGTTACACTGGTTATTATATCTCTGGTATCGTGTATGGCCTTCCACTTATTGCTGAAGTGCCGGGCCAAATACGGAGGAGGATATGGTGAAATCGCAGAGCGAGTGGGAGGAAAGAGAATGCGGTCCATCACCCTGGCCTCGATTGCGCTGTCTCAACTTGGATTCGTGTGTGCTGGTATCATCTTCACGGCAGAGAATCTCTCTTCCTTCCTCGAAGCCGTCGTCAAAGGCGCCTCCCCCCTCGGCATCAAAGCCCTCATTGGTCTCCAGCTCTTGATCCTAGTCCCATTGGCATTCATCCGCAACATCTCCAAGCTTGGAGGGGCGGCTCTCCTAGCAGATGTCTTTATCCTCCTCGGACTCGGATACATCTACTACTTTGATATCTCCACCCTCGCCGCCCACGGCATTAACCCCACGCTCCGCATGTTCAACCCGAGTGACTTCACCCTCACGGTCGGCTCCGCAATTTTCACCTTCGAAGGCATCGGCCTGATTCTCCCCATCCAGTCCTCCATGAAAGAACCGCAGAAGTTCGAGCGCCTTCTCTACACCGTCATGCTCATCATCACAATCATCTTCGCCTCCATCGGTGCTCTTTCTTACATGACATTTGGGGACGCCACATCGGTCGAAATCATCTCCAATTTTCCGCAGGACTCCAAGCTCGTCAACGCCGTGCAATTCCTCTACTCCCTCGCCATTCTCGCCGGGGACCCAGTGCAACTCTTCCCAGCGATGCGTATCCTGGAAGGCTCGATCTTCGGTCATCGCTCAGGCAAGCAGAACGCGAGGACGAAGTGGAAGAAAAATGCATTTAGGACGGCACTGGTCTGTGCGTGTGGGCTGGTTAGTATCCTGGGTGCCACGAACCTAGATAAGTTTGTGGCGCTCATTGGCAGCTTTGCGTGTGTGCCATTGGTGTACATCTACCCCGCTTTCCTACATTGGAAGGGCATCGCGGAGGGCAAGTGGGCGAAGATTGGGGATATAGTGTTTATGGGCGTCGGATTGGTGGCGATGGTGTATACTACTGCTGTTACGATTAGTCGGTGGTCGTCGAGCTGATCAGGTGCTCTGGGGCGGGCGGGCTTGTATGTGTGTATATCTACGAAAGAGGAACACGGGAGCACAGGAGTACAGGAAAAAGGGCGACGACGGAAAGTGAATGGGACGGCTATGTACTGTAGAAACGCATTGATACCCGAGGTTACGGGATACGACGACACGTTAGCGTAGGAAGCGATTGAATGGAGCGATTCTTATGAGTACGGTAGAAAAGGGCCTAGTTCATTGAACATTCCAAAAACGGAGCATGTCATGCATAGCCTATGTACATCAGTGATGCTACATCAAGACAAGCAGCAGTACGACTTAACCCCCGCTAGCGAACTCTACAAACACAGCATAAATACCGGTAAACACATAGCATAAACCCACCAACCGATCCTAAGCACAACCCCAGAAGATGTCTGCTTTGCCAATGATGTCCCGATGGCGGATATATATACATAGGTACATAAGGTACACAGCCATCCATCAACCATTCGCGAGCCCATCCGTTGCCTCCCTCCCTTCCAAAAAAATCAATCAATCAATCAATCAATAAAAATCTAAAAATTCAAAAATCTAAATATTCAAAAATCTAAAAATTCAAAAATTTTAAGAATTTTAAGAATTGAAAAAATTGAAAAAATTGAAAAAAATGAAAAAAATAAAAAAAGTAAAAAAAGTAAAAAAAATGAAAAAAATAAAAAAAATTGAAAAAATTGAAAAAATTGAAAGAATTGAAAAAATTGAAAAAATTGAAAAAATTGAAAAAAATTGAAAAAATTGAAGGAAAAAAAAAAATTGAAATTGAAATTGAAATTTTTTTAAACATTTGCTCTACAAAACCCCCCAACACACCCTCCCGACACTTATTCCGAGTCCCTATCTCCGCCTGGTAGCGGGTGTAGCTGGTCAAGCGGGTCAAGCTAGTCTACGGTAGTCCAGTCTGGTACGTCAGCCGCTTCTTTCTGATGTCGAGGTCTGCGTGTCTTTTTTTCGCTTTTCGTTGCTGTTGAAAGGGGAAAGGGGGGGGGGGAAAGGGGAAAGGGGGATCTGGATTGGGAAGGGAGAAGGGAAAGAGGGGAGGAGAAATCACGTATGTAGTCTAGAGCCTTGCTGATTATATGTATGCTTTTGGGAGGTTATTATCTCGCGCTTTTTTTTTTTTTCTTTTTTTCAATACGAACTACAATACCGTAGTCTCCCATTAACTTGTAACGTAAGCGGTGCAGGTACAGATAGGGAAGGAAGAGAGAGAGGAGAGAGAGAAAAAGAAAAAGAAAAAAAAAGAGGCAACCATTCCCATTTCCCAACCGCAAAGAAAAAAAACCCAAACAGGTTCAAATCACCAAAAGCTTCAGAGAAACGGTTTTCAGGCAGGAGCAAGAGTAGGAACAGGCGCCCCGGCAACGACGCCCTCCTCATCCAAGCGCGCCCCGCGCGTAGAGTACTCCTCTATCCGCGCCACCTCCTCGGCGCGCACCTCCCTGCCCACGAGCTCGTTCCGGGCCAGCTGCCGGAGCAAGATGGCGCGCTCGACGGGGCTCGCGTCGTCGTCGGTGATGAGGCGGAAGGAGCGCGAGAGCGGGTTCTTCTGGCCGATGCGGTGGACCCGTGCGTACGCCTGCAGCTCACGCACGAAGTCGTAGTCGGGCTCCATCAGCACGACGTGGCAGGCCTTCTGCAGCTGCAGGCCCACGCCGACGACTTGCGTCAGGCCGACGAGGATCTGCACGCTGCGTGAAGGCTTCGCGGTACCCCGCGATTTGCTGTTCGCATCCGTGAAGGCGCGGAGGATCTCGCTCTTCTCGCTACCTTTCATGCGCCCGGCCAGGACGCCCACGAGGTCTTTGTATTCCGGGAAGTACTTGGCGATGAACTACGGGAGGCGCGGTTAGCAGCGTGGACTGAAGAGAGGGGTTGAGAGATTGAAGAAGGTCTTTTGGCTTTGCTTAGCTGGGAAGGGACTTACTAGCTTCAGGATGTAGGCCACCTGCGGAAAGCTGGTCATGATGACCAGTTTGTGCGGGTTGTTGTTGACGTCGACCTGCTGGCTCAATTTCGTCATGAAGTCGTACAGCCACAGACACTTCGGGCTCCCTTCCACAATCTGCTTGATGTACTTGCGATACGGGTTCGATTCCTTCCTCGCCTGGAAGGCTTGCAGCTCCTTAACGCTGAGATCCAGGCGGTCTTCCGTCCCCGTCATCAGCTTATACAGATACGGGAACGTAGCCAGGATCCGCGAGCGCCACAGCGTTCGGGTCTCGGTGTTAAAGGCCAGCCTGGTTGGCTTGATGTTCGACCTCCGCAGATCGGGGAACCCTTCCCATCGCGCCTGCAGCGATTCGAGGAGCTCGGCCCGCTCATGGTCGAAGCTCATTTCGAGCGATGGGATCAAATGCGTGAAGGTCTCGTTAGGTCCGAGGCGGACGTCGGCGTGGATATGCGGTGGGAGCTTCATAATGGTATGGCCGAACCACCTCGTCTCGGCCGTCCGTCTCAGCATCAGCCTTTCGAGAAACGGCTTGAAATCGGCGAGGATCTGGGCCACGGCGGCGTCGTCTCGCGTGTGGCTTTTCAGCTGGTGGTCGTAGGCCTTGCAGATCTCGTCGAGCTTCTTCCACTCGAACGCGGGATTGACAGTCTTGGAATGCTTTTCGATCGCCCAGAGGACACCTTCGATCCCGCGCGGTGTCTGCGAGATTGGAGTGCCAGAGTATCCCCAGACGAAGGGGCGAACAGCGTTGTTCTGCCTCGGCAGGTTCGCCAATATGCCTGCTCGTCCTTTGTTCTTGAAGTACTCTTCGTGCGACTCGTCGATCATAGCGATTCCAAAGATCAAGCTGCAGCGTGTCCCGGTCTTCCATCCGCTAGAAAACGATCAGCTGAGACACCATCTACTTCAACAATCAAAAATACATACCCTTCTACTTTCGGGTCGTGCACAAACCCTGGGCTCTCAAAGTAAGCCTTCATCGACTTCGGATAGTTCTCCTTGGTCGTCAAGAACAAGATCCCCTCCTGGTGCTCTTTGCTCACGTCGTTCTTCTTCGCGTTTTTGATAGCCTTGGTAGCTTCCATCCGACCGCGAGCCTGGGACTGCTCGCAGCTATTCACCCGGTCCTCAGCCAGCGTCTTGAAGTCGTTGCAGAGCGCCGGATGATCAACCACAATCTTCATCCCGAGCACGTTGTCGCTGGTATCAACGTGCGTCTTCCACTGCGCCCACCACTGGCCGACGAGCGCTTGCGGCACGCAAGCCATCCTGAGTCCCACCTTCAGGTTCAGCTTCGAGGTCGGGCTGCTGGAGGAGCAGGGACAGGTGATCCAGCCCCGTTTAGGCGACGTTGGGCAGGATCCTGACTCCCCTGATAATAGGTGCCTTCCGTCTTTGGCGACTCGGGATTTCAAGACGTCGCGCCAGAGGACGGCAAGTTGGCGCTCGACGACGACATAAGCGAGGAACGACATCGTCTTGCCAAGCCCCATGTCATCGGCAACGAAGCCACCGCCGACATCTCGCGAAGTGACCATCTGCCAGTACACACCAAATGCCTGATACTGGTACAGTGGAGTCTTGAGCCCGACGATCCTGACCACCTCACCCATTTTCGTCTCGCTGGGATCAATGCGGAACATGGCACAGCATTCTGTCCAACGAGTCAAAGTACCGGCTGTGTCCTTCGGATCTCGAAGCTGGCCCAGCTCCCCGATATTCTGAAGTTCCTGTAGCCTCGAAGTACGTTAGCGAGATCCCAGCTGACTTATCTCACCTGACCCGGGGCATGGAGAAACTTACCTCGTGACAATACGATCCTCATTCGAAATGTCATCGTCTTCATCGTCTTCATCTTCTGTCTTCTCGGGCTCAGCCTCAGCTTCCCCTTCAACGACAGTATGATCCGCTTTCTCAAACTTCTGGACATCCTCAGGGGATAAGGCCCCCTCGTCACCGCCGCGCGTGTAGCTAGTCTTGCCAACTTCCGTGTACAGAGTCTTGAACCGGCGCTGCATCTCTTCCCTGGTCTCCGGCTCTTTCCTCGCCACGATGCCAACCACTTTCTTGACGGCGCTCTTGATCGATCCAGAGGATCTAGACAGTCTCCCGCTCGAGGAGTTCGTCGGTATCTTGACAACTGCTGAATTCTCTTCAGCCGCGCTCGAATCCTGCGCAGGCAACGAAGATTTTCGCGGCGGGCGGATCGTGAAGGGAGAAACGGGCGACGAGGCCACGGTATCGTTCTTCTCCAGCTCCTCGAGCCGCGCAAACTCAATGTCCTTCTCGACGTCCGTAGCAGCACCGACAGCCATGGTCCCATTCAGCTTCTCCGGCTTATACGACCCCTCTGCACTGCCCAAGCCAGCAACAGGTAGACTGCTGCTCCTCACTGTCGTGCTGCCCGCAAGTAGGGCCTTGCCTGGCAAGGTTGGCAGCTTGAAATACTCAGCTGCGGGTCCCGTCGCAGCAGCTCTGCCCGACGAGATACCTGGAAGTTTGAAGCCAGCTTGCACCGCTCCTGTCGCGAGCCTCTCTTCTCTCTGCGCCGGGTACTCGGGCTGGTACATGAACGACATCTCTTCGCTGGCGCCGCGGTGGATGTACATGTGATTGACGGCGACCTCAAAGCTTTCCTGGTCCCACACCTTCTCGTAATCCTTCTTCGCTGTGAAGTATCCCAGCTTCCCGTGGGAGATCTCCGTCTCGTAGCCCGGCTTCTTCATGATTTCGCCCAGCTTGCGCTCGAAGCGCGCGACGAACAGGTCGAAGCTGTAGCTGGACGGGTGCGCGGGGTCCTTCATTGGGATGAGAAATTCGTAGAGCAGGATCATGCCTGTCCCGTCGCGATCGTCGCCCATCACGTTGAGCCTGACGGCCATATTGGCGAGTCTGATGTCCACAGGAGGAGGCTGGGACGGGGTGGTGAGGGGAACCGCAGATGCTCTGCGGTTATTCTTATCCCTCTCTACCGTCCCGAGCATTTTGTCCTTGAAGAATTTCTTCATCTTGCATATATACTTCGCGCTCGGATTGTATCAATCAATCAATACCACGAGGGTTTTCCGTGCTCTGTCATAGAGATTGCGAGCCAGGAGACATTTGGGACTCGAGGGAATCCTCATATATCCACACTCCTCGAGGATAAAGACATCATATCGATCGATGCTGCACAGGACCATCATTCTTTGTCCTAAGTGGCCTCAACATTAACAACACCTTTATATGGATGACGAAAACGGACTCGCTCGATTTTCTTCCCTCTGCCCACAAAGGAACCGGTCGGAAGGGGGGCAAGTGGGTAACAACTCCAAAGAAGAGCAATTTGGAACTCAAACGCGGTAAGTCTTCTGGCTTCGCCGGATTAGAAGAGGGAAGAAGGTCGATAAAGAAATCCGGGTCCGGATGTAAACAGACTGAGGCAATTCGCGCGGCACTGCTCAACTACATCAAGCAAGCCAGAAATCGAAACAAAGAGTCTTTTTTTTTGTCCTCGGCGAACTTGGATGCAGAAGCCGGTTCCCAGGCCAAAAAAATGATAGACGTAAAAAAACAATTTCTAGACGTAGAGATAACCGTGATGGGCTGTTCAATAGTTCAACCAACTCCCTCGCTAAACTCCTGGGGCATTTTTTATCTTCGCACTGGGTGGTTCCGATCACATTCTGTGTTATATATTTTTGACTTCTATTGACTTATACGTAGAATTGCACTCGTCATCTACGCCTTATCAGCTCACATGAAAATGAAAAGAAAAAGAAAGAGGAAAAAATCTCGCATTCCTGGCGCTGAGGAGTGAAATCCACACATACCATCAGAGGTTCGGTTCGTCCAAACATAAATCCCCAATGGCCTCGGCTTCCCCTCACCCTGATAATCATCATCCATCATATTCAAAACCCACCGTATTTTAAGCCCATGCAATTAGCATAATAACCAACGGTACTCGACCAGTCCGAGAAGATGGCCTTGATGCCCACATCCCTCGCAAGCACATCGAGAATCTCGTAGTACTGGCCATCGAAATGCACCGCGCCCCCGATGGAGCCGAAGTAGTACTCGCCGCGGCTCCCCACGGTCGCTAACGGACCGGACCGCTCGTACGTCCACGCGATGACATCGAGGCCCACCGCCTTGGCTGTGGTCGCGTAGGTGGAGGGGACGATAGTCTGGTTGCCCTCGCCGGTGGTTGTGAGCAGGTATGCGAAAGGCGGCGCGACGATGTTGACACCCTTTTCTTTCAAGCTCGAGAGGCGCGCCACGTCCGCGGCGTACTTGGCGGGCGTGTCGCCATCCCTGTCGAGAAAGATGGCCTGCTTGCCGAATTCCGGGTACTCGGTGATCCATTGGTAGATGTCGGGCGGGTGGAATGATTGCGCCCAGACGCGCTCGGGAGCAATGCCGCGCTCGAGGAAGGCGTTTAGCATGTCGCGCGCGTACTGCTCCTGTGTGTAGCCGTTGAACGGCATCGGGACTTGTACTGGCGGGGTCTTGAGCTCTGGGGTGAATTTGCGTTTGCCGGGGATCGACTCGACCAACGTGATGTAGGAATCAAGGGTCATGACGGTACCACAGGTGTCGTAAAGTTCAGTCCGCCAGTTGGGCGTGCCGGACTGATAGTCGTGGACGTTCGTTGCACTGGCATTGAAGCCGTCCTGCTTGCCACAGAGGGAGATGAACTCGGCGGTTGCAATGTCTGATGTGCAGCACAGCGCATTGGCGGGAGATGTTGCATTCGCAGGTGTGAAGGGAACGGTGCATTTGGCGGCCAACTCTGGGTATAGCAGAATGTTGGTCGTTGTATGCAGATCACAGAAGGAGTGTCGGCAGACGAGTCCACGGTCGGCAGTAAAGGAGACATCGCATTCAAGAATGCCCGCGCCCATTCTGGCACCAGCCATGGTAGACTCGACCGTCTCCTCCGGGAATTGAAGAGTCCCGCCTCCACGATGGCCAATGGAGAAGTCGGTGATGCTCCAGGGACCGTTCTCGCAGGACTGGAGCTTGGCCTTCAATTCCGAGTCGGTCATGTTGTTGATTATATAGAAAGGGCGAGAGTCATAGGAGACTTGGTAGTGAGGACGACGCCACGGCTGCTCGTGGTCGAGGTCGAGACGATTGTGCTGAAGAAAAGAGGTTGGGAGAGCAGCGACAAAGTCAATGACAACCAAGGCCGCCACGGCCAGCTGGAGGCGAGAGGCAAGCATCGCACGAACACGAATATAAAGAAAAAGTCCAAACTAGAATTATAACTCCTAAATTTCATTAGGAAAACACGAGCTTTTAATAAAACCAGATAAACCAAATGATGAATCCACTCCGAATCAGCTTCCAGCTCTTGTACGTAGCTAGCTCCCCCACTCGGAGGAGCTACACATACAGCTTGATATATTCCAGGTGTAGCGACAGAGATACAATGTAGATAGGTTGATGAGAATGATTGATTTGATATGATTTGACGGATGAAAAGATGGAGGAGTTCGTTCGCAGAAGCACCCGAGATCTATTTGCCGGGTCCGTAAGTCACGTGTGGACAGGATTGGCTGCCAAGTCTACTCGAGAGAGAGAGAGAGAAAAAAAGAATGACCTGCACGTGCAAGATGGTGGAAGCAAGAACGATTTTATAAAATAAATAACCTTAATTCTATATCTATCTTAATATTAATAAGATAAAACGCTCTAGGTACTGCAGCGTGCTTGGTTGTTATTTTGCTCGGCAGCAAAAATTGCAGAAGTGAAGTTGGACATAAGGTATTGTGAGATGAGTATGTTGATTAATGATCTATTGGTATTAATAAGAGATTAAAAAATGAAAATAATGCCGGATCCCTTCTAAGCATGATAAAACAAGTATGATAGAACAAAAATAATATAAGTAACGCTGATCGCCTACTCGCTACGCATACCTCTGCCCCGACTCCTCCCTACTCCTCTCGAGTCGTCATCTCTGTGAGCCTGTCCACTTTCGTCCTGATTTGCAACTCAATCCTCTCGCTATGGAGTATTTCCTCGTCGAGTTTCTCCTGTTCCCTAAGCCTCTCGATTGGCTCCAGGCCGCCGCTTCCAAGTACCTTATTTGCTTGGCCGATACGCGCCTGGACCATCCTGAGGGTGTAGCGAAGATCTTCTAGCTTCCCAGCCTCTTCGTGATACTCGCAGACGGAGTAGCCATCATCGCATGCACATGGTCTGCTTGTCAAGCCTGTATCACCAACTGTATTTTCGTGGCTCTCTTCATCTGGATCGCTTTCATCGTTTATTTCGTTCACTTCGACACTTACCTCCCTGCGCTCTTCCTTACAGTGGTCGCAACTGAACCCGTTATAGAAATTGGCACAGCAATGTACAGCCTAAATAACGGGAAAGTCAGCAATTGAGTAATGGAAATTTTGCGAACAGAGGATCAGCTGTATCGCCGGCAATCACAAGCCGTAATGAAAAAGACGGGCTTCACCTGGGCGCCTCGGAACTGGAAACAACATGTCGCCAGAAGTTCTCAAACGTTCAGGAAAGTGAAAACCGAAAAATACGTACGCTAGGAGCAGCAATATCCTCATCCACGGACTCGATGTCGGAGAGTTCCCTCTGTCCCTGCGTATAACTCTCGTCTTCGTCCTCCTGGCCGGAATCGATTGGCTTCTTCGAGTCGTCTGAATAGTCCGAGTCCTGATCCACATGATGCTCTCCGCAAGGAACACAAGCCCATGGGCCTGAACCCTCCTCACTCGAAGCATCTACCGCTCGATACTTTGCGTACTCATCAAAATGCTTGTTGCAATAGATACAACTCTCGCAAAGGACTAGCTCTTTCGGCAGTTTCACCTCCACCGTGCACTTGTGAACAAACTCCTTCTTCATCTTGTCATGGACCACGGCGTCTGCGGCTTCTGGGTCTGGGATACTCAACCCCAACGCGCTTGCTATGATATCGAATCCTTTTTCTCCAATCAGGATCGCTGTATGGTTTGTGTTTGCTCCCACATTCTTTGGTGCAATACTCAGATCAACAACCTTCAAACCCTTCACTCTGTGTACATTCAAGTAGCTGTCAACCACCCCATGTTCTGCCAGAGGTGCCATCTTAGCTGTACCGAGGGAATGCCAGGTAGTGGTAATATTCTGCCTGATATACTCCTCGATGACAAGGTCATCTGCAGGAGTGTAGACTATATCTTGAATAACGCCTTCGAAGGGCACAAAGTTTGCGGGAATAAACGCGTTGGAGTCATCCGAAAACCGCGGGTGCGAAGGTTGGAACTCGCCTTGGAACATTTTAGTTCGCCTCATGATCTCGCGCTGCTTCTTGTACGCCCACACATGAGCTTCGAGATCAAATCGGTCCGAGAGATATCCTGTTTGAAAGGCGTACCCTTTCTTGTCGTCCGTAATGTGAATGGAGCCACGCGAATAGGGATAGGCATTGTAGCTGACGACGGTGACCAGCTCGTCTTCGGAATTCTCCTCCACTCTTGGGCAACTATACAGAAGTCAGCAACCGATATCTTGATCCCGCTCGCGTGCAACATACGCTGAGATGAAAGCAAATAACGCGAGTGGCTTGCTGTGTTGATTTTGGAAGTCCAGTTCCCAGGCACGCTGGAATTCCGTAGTCATCTGTTCAACCTCTCTATCCGTTGGTCGCACTTTTGCAGCGACATCAATCGCATTCCAGAAAGCTCTCCGATCTCCAGGCTTCACGGCCTGGGCCAGAGAAATGTGGCGTCTCAGCATATTGTTGAGCGTTTCGGATGGGCCCAGGGAGGTCTTATACAAAGAGAAGATACCGTTGTGGTCTTGGTAATCATTGCCAACACCAGGAACCTCGGCCACGACTGGCACTTGTGCTCTAGCCAGGATCTCTGGATCCCCAACGCCTGATCTCTCGAGTACCAGAGGCGTACCTAGAGCGCCGCAGGATATCACGACCAGTTTTCTTGACTTCACGATTCTCCTCTCGGGTCGTAAGGGTCCCTTTTCATAAGGCTTTGTACAAGGATGGAAATTATCGTTCTGGATGAGCTCGACTCCCGTGGCTCTCTTCGGATCGGATTTATCGTCAAAAACCACCCTGATCACACTGTGCTGAACAAGGATGTGAAGATTCTCGACCGGCTTGCCGTCCAGGAGCTTCTGCAAATAGGCATGGGCGGTATCCTGTCGTCGACCAGTTTTGTCCACGTATCGAAGCCATCGACTAACTCGGTTGCAGGATATAAGGTCTTGCAGATCTGGGGTCTCAGGGTATCCTACAGCTGCAGCCGCTTCGATGTAGTCGTTTTCCGATCTGCTAAATCGGTGTCCAGCATCGGAGATGCTGACCGGACCAGAAACGCCGTGGAGGTGTGAGTTGGAGTCCAGCATGGACGGTCCATCGTACTTCTCGAGCTAGTGATCGTCAGCTGTGATCCACCAGCCCAGTGTGGAACTGTGGCAGAGTCTGCTACATACTCTCTTCATCAAGGGTAGCAGATCATCGGAGGTCCATCCAGGGGTATTCCACGCGTCAAAATCACATTTTTGTGCTCTCGTATACCTACAAATGTTGTTAGACCCTCTTTGGTTCAGCTTTGGAAGTACTTACATCATGAAATTGATAGCTGACCCGCCGCCCAGCGTGCCACCGGATGGCACCACAAGCGCCCTGTCGCCAACATCGCTGGAACTTTCGGCTTCCCAGAACAATGCAGTCATCTTCGTCTTATGCTTCTCGGGGTCGAGGTGACCGAGAGCGAGGCCAGGATAACAAACATCTTTGTTTCTCAAGCTGTTTTTGCCTTGCTCAATAAGAAGAATTTGAAGATTAGGGTCTGCTTCAGCGAGTCTACCAGCAAGGACGCATGCTGCGGTACCGCCTGCGAGGGTCAGCACAGCAACAACGGATCACGGCGGGGACATATTCCGTACCTCCTGCGATGATGATATCGACCGCTTTGATTTCCGGACGGAGGTAGTTGGACGGCTTGCCGAACTGGGATCTGGGAGGTTTCTTCAATGTCACCCCCATCTTGTATGCGGTTTTCCTCCCGTTCCTATGTGATTGTGGAAAGGAAGATTTAGGGAGGATGAGGGATTGTTGTTAAGGGTCAGTGTGAGTGAAGCTGGGGAAGTCGCACACTGTAATAGTGCAACATTGCACGACTTTCCTAGGAGGAAAGAGCATTCCACCCGACCTGACCGATCCATGTACACTTGATCTGGAGACAAATCAGGCACTGTAGGCAGGCAAGTGAGGCCGTGAGGCCGTGAGGCCGTGAGGCCGCCGATGCTGAAGTTATCAGATTCCACGACAGCAGAAAAATGATATCGATCTGATACCGCCGAAACAAAGCAGAACGCATCTCCGAGACTGACGAAAATCGGCATAAGAGCCATGGGCCCAGTCTGGCTCCAATATCACTGGTGGTTTGCCCAGAAGATATTCTTCGGTTTCATGACAAACGGGCCGCTCTGTTGACATGCGTTGTTTACCCTTTCGCACTTTCTCAGGGCAAGCACTCTTCCGCCAAGCACTTCTGATGTGTTTAGACTTTGAAAGATGTTCAACATTCCGAAAGGTTCACTCACTCACTCCTCACTCTATGGCTCAGCCCAAAAACATACTTTCACCCCACAAGCAACCTCTCAGCCAGGCCTCAGGTGTCAGGCCTCAACGAAGGCCTTTTTCTTCTCCGAAGGTTTGAATGGAAATAGAGCCATATCTTGGTTGCATGCTCCCAAACTCATTATCTCTACTACTTGAGTCGCGTCGTGAATTCCCGGCTGGAACAATATGCGGGGTAGCTACTGCGTATGAGATCTCTAAGATGTATTGGCTGCAGGATTTATATTCTAAATATTGATTTTGAATAGAGCGAAAATGCAAAGACCAATCAAGGACTTGGTGTGCTGAAGTGTCTTGGGCTGAGCGAGCGTAGCCGAGCCGCCTTTCAATCACCACCTTCACTGGCTCTAAAGCCACGGGCGAGCAGCGACGATCTGTGAAATGTTCAACTAACTCTGTTTGTTATTGCAAGTATCAACGAGCCTTTCCCTTTGCTCATGCGCCATAAGAAGCCGCGCTGCAATCGTCCAAGACCGCGTGATCATGCCGTATTGACTTTCGAGCGCCATCCTGAGCCGACAGGGACATCAGGAGGGCGCTTGGTTTGCCCGAGCATCTGCCATCTCTCAAAAACTACTCTGTATCGTATAGTACAGGAGTAGTGTTGGGGGAGACCCCAGGCTGGATTGAGCTTCACTCGACAGATCTTCCATCCTCGTAGGTCCACGGGCTCTACGTACAAGTACAGAGTAGTCCAGCCTTTAGACGTCCACTCGTGCATACGCCATCGCCACCCTCCCCGTCACTTACCGACCGCAATGCTGAACCCAGAGTCCAATCTACAGCGTAAATCACCGGTCCAGAATTGCCACGCTCCACCCCCCACGCTCTCCCCCGGAGGCGTTACGCCAGTTCCCATCCAATTCGCTTAGCCGAGGCGTTGGCGCAGAAAATTCGCAGAAGGAAGCATCCGTATTGATTACGTCACGACTCCCTGTTAGCACTACCTACTGTAAAAAGTATATAGACTTTCTTCACCTATTAGACGAGTCACCATCCTCTCTTCTCATCTGCGCGAGACTATCAGAATGCGCCTGCCACTCGAGGGTCCCTATTCATATCGATTATCGTGAACTGTGAGATAGAAGAGAACTTGAGACGGACTAGGGCAGAGGGAAGGGGAGGATCTACAGATACCAAGCTCTCAGACATTGCTATCGTGCGTAGCATTCGGGAGAGAGAGAGGACTTATTCCACTTTGGTAATGCCAATGAACTGGAGCTGGATGCCACAAATCTATCTCTCACACAGGCGGCAAATGTTATCTTCCAGCATATTGGTAAGTCGAATTAATGAGTTTCTATTTCGTAAGTAGGGTACACAGTCTTTGTTCTGATATCTATTAGAACATACTTTGTCGGCCAGCATTAGTATATAATGATTCAGCTAAATTGGAATGTATAAAGCGACGTTCATTATATTCATCGGCGCGCTACCATCGATAGCCTATACAAGTTTGCTTAACTTCGTCTGCTATTTTTTAACCTATGAAGCAAAGCGCTTTTCTAAAACTTGATCTTACACCTGTCCCAGGATGCCGCTACACCATTTTTTGAGATCCCTCCGTCTATCGAATCCAAACAAACATCGCCTCATCCTTTCCGGCGAAACTTGGCACTGGTATCCTACACACCAGCTCCCAGCCAGGCATATAATTTTCAAAGTACTCCTCGGTCGTGACATCCGCAAAGCCTGTATATCGATTTGCATTCTGCGTTCCAACGACCACAATGATGTTCCCTCGATATGCCTGTAACACTCTCTGCGTAAAGCTTCCAGCAGTTACCATATAAACCATTAGCAGTACCTTCCCTCTCCCGCCAGTGTTCTTCTTCAGGTATTCAACCCCATCAGCCTTCACCGTATCCTCAATCCACATCGTCCGATACTCGCTCGCCATATTATCCACGGCAACAACATCCACTTTCATTGCGCGAAGCATGTACGTCCAATATCCGTTCCCGCTCGCCATATCGATCACCCCATCCGCCTTGGCATCCGCAACCACCTGGGATACGATATGGAGCGCCTCATAGCTAGGCACAACGCACCCGAAGTGATGGTAGAACAGCGGCAGAATCGGATGCGTGTGTTTCGCATTTGCAGGACTCGCATACGAAGGATCAGGCAGCGGTCCAAGAAACGCCGTCTCCTGGCACGACAGCACCCACATATCGTAGTATGGATTGATGTGCGCCTTTGCCCGGGGGACCTTGAACAGACATTTCCTCCGCGACTGCAGATACTTCGCTACTGTCTCCCGAGGCGACCCTTTCTTCGCATTGGCTGCCAAGGAGGTGAGGGCTTTGGAGGTATCGGTTGTGGGCGCGAAGATGGATGTGTAGGCGTTTATATCTGCCGACGGGACCTTCGTCAATCAATCGCTGTTGCGCACAGTCTCGAGCGACGTTACCTCGATTTGCTGGCCGTGAGACTGGTATTTGTATTTCAGCTTGCCAGTATCAATTTGTTCTTGGACCTGGCGCAAGGTCATCGCAAACGATTCCGCCCTGTAGACATAGTCGTCGTTGGCGGGAAGAGCAAATGCATCGGCGATGGTCTTGGAGAAGTGATTATCGACTGTCCCTCGCCAGTTGGCAAGAATTTCGTCCGGGGAAGGCATGGCTGTGGCATCGAGGAGCTGAGAAACTGGAGATGTTGATCATAGGAGCCTTGGAATCTAGAGGTCCAGTGACGTCGATGTCCCGAAGCTTTCCCTACGGAGTGGGCAATCCGCCTTGGCGTTTTATTTTCCCCTGAAACACGCGAGCGAGCAGCACTCGCTACGCATTTTCTGGAGTAAACAAACGAATTACATGAAAGCGTCCTGTTAAAGACGCGGCAATCGGGCGACTTATGGGTTCTGTATTACAGTAGCGATCAAATAAATGCCTGTATCTTCAGTCGAAAGAAGTGACGAGGGTAAATAATCAACGCATGTAGGTAGGAGTGGAGGGGGTAGCATTCCTCATCCGCTGGCAAATCAGGCTTAACTTTCGGACAATGGCCAATCTAGTTCGGATGTTCATATATGAAAACGGATTGTTGGTTGTTTTTTGCATTTGCGTTATACTGGTCGTCTCATACAAAATTCGGGATATTTCAAGCTCCTGCTGTGTGCAGAAAAAATGCGTTTGGGTCCAAACCAAGCCCAGACCTTCCATCAAAGCCAAACGGTTCGTCGATCAATTAATTCTCAAGCAGAATGATAACAAAACAAACTCTATCAAACTCCGCTCCAGGACCCGCAAAAGCCCCATTCCCGAAATAATCCCTCACTTGAGATGAGTGGTATTGAACAGACGATTCCCTGTGTCTGTACCTTTCCTTCCCGTGAACTTGTTGTCAGAAATGCGCAAAGTGACGAGCTTCGGCCCAATTTGACCATCAAGAAACTCAAGCGGGCCGGCGATGGCCTCCTTCTGAACAACGCCTGCCACGACAATGATCGGGACCGTGCTGTGAAGCTGGGGAATACGACGGACGAACTCCACAATCGTCGTGCCGCGGTTGATAACCGAGTCTACAAGCAACGCCGTCCGTCGTCCTTCAAGATGATCGAACTCTAGATCCTGCGGCTCGTTGGCATGAACAAACATGGCGAGGGGAAAGGCATCATTGATGCCCTGAGCCATCGGTTCTCCGCCACGCATCAAAGCCACGATAACTGTCTGCTCCTCGTGCTTTAGCCGATGACCATCCGAGAGGTTGCCCTGTACATGAGGGATACGGTAAGTCTCCGTTCCAAGCAGGTCTGTCACCAATTCCATCGCCAAGAACCACCCTACTCGGCGGTGGACATCTTGAAGAACCGGACCTGCCTTTTCCGCATCACGCATGGGGGTTTGAAGCAGCATCGCGGCGTTCTTCGATGGGTAGCGAACTGAGACATGCTTTCGCCGGCGGAGCATGAGGTTGATGAACTTGGTGTCGTTGAGATCGACTAGCGGCAAGTTCTTCGCATCCAGGCGAGCTGCCGCATGGGCCGGGACCAGAGCCTGCCGGGCCACGAGACCGCTCTCCATTGCAAGTGCCAACTTCTTATCCATCGTCTTGCTTCGGGTTCCCTGCGTTCCAACGACGACAATGGCTTGGTCCGCCACCTGCATCATCTTCAAGTCAAGCTCACTGTCTCCGAAGGCCCAAACAGACATGCCATGCTCCTTCCTCAATCGGTGCACCAGAGCAGCTTTAACTTCTCCCGTCACTACATACTCGTCTTCCATGCGTCCTCCCCCGATAACTTCAATCATTAGGCCATGTTTACTCAGGATGTATTCCCACAACTGCTTCAAACCACAAGTAACAACCACGGCACCAGCAGAACGGTCTTGCTCCACCCGACGCAGCAGAGAGAGAAACTCGGGATACAATGCAACTTCATTCGCAACATGTCGGCAGAGGTCGTGGAATGTTTTGGAATCCAATTCCTGGTAGAGAAGCATGGCTTGAAGGAATGCATCGTAGGTGTATCCAAGAGGTCCGCCGAAGATAGCCTTTAGCCGATAGGCAATGTCCGAATGAGGATCGGTGCAAGGAAACCTCTCCCAGAACATCATGCCCGTGTCTTCTGCGTGCGCACAACGTCCTATCACCATCCAGTACCAGCATAGTCTTTCCGAGGGCAGCCCTTGACAATCAGGTCGATCTTTTCCTCCACATAGGATAGGTTGACTTCCTCGGTGCGAGTCCGCAAACCTTCGAGAATTTTCTTGGCTTGAGAATGTGTGTTGTCCGCAGCGAAGAAGCCGTTGTCGTCGCCGTTCCGGGTCGAGTGTTCGTTGATAACAGTGAACAGAATCCCATTTTTATAGCAAGTGCTGCGGAGCTCAGAGATCTCTCTGTCTTGCCAGATGCGCAGGTTCTCGATAGTCAGGTGAGGTCGTACCCGTGTTTTGTCGCCCTCTCAGCGCTTCTGGACAATATCTGGAGACACTTGGAGGTACACCATGTGCGTGAATATTTTTTGATCACTTGCGGTCCAAACCAGATCAGGTCCCTCATCGTCCTCGCCCCAGAGAGTATAATGGCCGGCCACAATCCCGACCACTTCGCTGTCAGAGCGTTCCTGGCTAACAGCTTCGATTGCCTTCTCTCGAGCCTGGTACTTCTCGGCTTCTGGCAATGAATTGAACTGCTCAAAGCGGCCAGGGGTAAATCTTCTGAGCGTGGCCGACCCATCGAAGAAGCAGAAGCTGTCTGGGTCAAGAGATTTCTTCAGCTCGCTCAACAGATGCGACTTTCCTGAGCCCTGAATTCCGTATACGCCAACCACCATAGGTTTATTGGCCGGAGGCTCGGATCCCTTGCGCTCTAGCATTGGTGGTACCGGCTCGGGTAGCTTGGGGTTTGCAGACACGGAGACATTTGATGGCTGCAAATCAAGGCCTCGAGCACCGAGCCCGGAGGTACGAGCACACTCTGGCGTCGTGGAGGTATCGACTGCCGTGTGCTGGCCTAGGTTCTCCCAACCTGTTTTCATGTCCGAGTCTGACTCCAAAAAATTCAGGTTTGAAGAGTTGGGGCATGCAAGAAGTGCGTCTGGTGTTGCATAGAGTTGAACCTCTCGATGCTCGCGTAACTTGGCCAAGAGGAAGGCAAGAGATATCCTAAATATTCCAGTGATTTTTTTTCTCAGTCTGATAGAGACGTGCAAGCTATCCTCAAAGCGAAAGCAAACGATGCTTCAGGGGTGTTGTGCAAGTGTCTTAGAAACCTCATATGCAATGCGACAAACCCCTCCGGCTCTTTCAAAGCTATCTTGAAGCGAGACTCTCTATATGGCTATAGCCAGCTTTCTAGTAATAAAACTGTCACCCACATGAAAATTGGATATGGGTGTTTGTTGGCTCGTAGCAGGTCAGTTGGCAAGTTGCATTGTTGCACAATCTTTCAGACAGTCTATAGTACGCCATTACTCGGCTCATGGAATCCTATAATCGTTCCACACATAAAGATATTGACAGTTATAGGCAGTATAATATGATCAGTTGAAAGAGCTCGATACGTTTTATTCCGTGAATGCTATCAAGTAGACAGATTCGTTAGTAGGTCTTCGCATGATATATTCCTGTACTTCGTAGTTACCCTCAAGGAATGAGCTAGCGCTTCGGCTAATCAATCACCTCTTCGACTGGTACCTGTTCCTTATTGCTCCCTCCAAGCTTTATATAAACCGTTCGCTGATACCAACGAGTCAAGACTATACACATGAGTTTTTGACTCCCACTTTTAGTAAGGTCTTTGAAGAAAAGTATGTATAGCAAGACCCATTCCATACCTAGTACTACGTGATGCACCCCCCCTCCCTTACTTTATCCTTCCTATACTAAAATTCAAATGTATCAGCAGCTGTCGTGCCCATATATCTCCTGATACCTGAACCGAGATCGGTCTGTAAGCCGTTTGCCCTTGGGACTACGCACAAAGTACCCGTCGCCAGTTCAACCTGCCTACCAAACACTTCCTTTCGACAGAATGCGTCCTTTGATCACCACGTTCCTCCGCCCCTGGCACAGCTTCTTCGGCCTCACCCGTCAAACGGGCCCAACTTGGCATAAGTCCCGCCTCCTAGAAGGGAAAGCCGAGCTGCTCGAGTCCGAGGCATCATGGCAAAGCTAAGCGAGGAATCCGACGTCTTCTTTGCGATCAGCCATGCGACACATGACGGGCACCCCAGTCGAGATCCTCCCTCGTCCAACGCAGTCGATGCGCCAATTCGCCGTCTACACCTAGATGGTGGCGAAGTACACGTCCCGCTGTGGCTTCTACCGGATGGCAGCTGCCATGTGCGGCGCGGCACATTGGCGCCAGGTGTGCGAGGTGATGAACCCGAAGAAAAGAGAGCAAGCTTCGGTAGGTTGCCACGCGCAATGAGATCGAGCCGGGGAAGTCCGTTCGGGTCTGTGGGAAGTTGAGACGAGTCTGGCCTCTCTTCTACTAAGCGCTTGTCTGGGATGGAAAACAGGAGGCGGTGCAGGATGCCGTCGGGCAGCACAGTATAGCGAGTTCCACATCGATCTCCCGTATAAATACTATAAGGAGTTTAGGTTCACCTACTGCCGACCCGAATGCCGTGGATCAAAACTGGATAGGGCATTGCAGGGGGTCGACGGACGCCGGCAGTGCACTTTGGAAGATGTTGAGAGTATGCGTGCGGGTGCCGTACCCATATGCTACAAAAGGTCAAGTTCGAAAATGCAAACGACATGATACTAGATCTGGACAGGTATAATGATGATAGGGCAAACTTATAAAGAAGGGCTCTACAGCGCAAGTTTGAACTGTAAGTCTATCTCGCAAACCCGTATCCGAAGCTGAAATCAAACAACGTGTCCAAGATGTGGATGGGCTTAATAATCAGACTTGGCGTCGCAACTCTTGGGGCCCTTCCCACTATTAATACTTGATTATTCTTCATACACCACACGACCCTCGTCAAACCGTACGGAAAGAAAACATTGGGTTTATATCAAGGATTTACGGAGGTAACAGCGGCTAACTTTCCTGACCCACTTTGGACGCTAGCTCAATCGAGCAATACCCACATTTACGGTCCCCGTCCCTCGACTCATGTCGCTGAACGCGATACTATTGCTCGATTAAATTAGTTTCCAAAGTGGGTCAGACAACTTGCCGTTGTACTACCTACTACCTCCGCAGGACGGCAGTTGTGTGCTCTAACAATTAATATAGAGAATTGTTTTCTCTCTCTCACACGTTTCCTGTTATTTGTGCCGACACTTTGTCTCGTGCTTTACTTACGTACAAGTGTCGCAGTCAATCGAATCTGAACCCGATACGCTCTCCTTTTATCTCTACGTCAATTCGCGATTTACTAGTGCTACTTTCTTCCTTACAGTTAGATCTTGCTTATGGTTAAATCTTCCTTATGGTTAAATCTTCCTTATACGTAGTAGGATAATCTTCCTTATAGTAGTAATTAAATGTCGGGACCCAGTTTAGCCCTTTATTAGTACGTAGTACGTAGTAGTAAGTCGTAAAGCGGAAGTCTCTGAATAGTTTAAAGCCCTATCAACTCTACTTACTGCACAGACGAATCGCCCCTAATGTAAGGGCAACAAGCCCCACTATTCAATACTTGCTTAAAGACGCTTTTCAAAGATGAACCCTTACTTACTGTATGAGGTTGTTGAGCCGAGCCTTGGTATAACTAGTAAGCGATTGCAAAATTACCACGGTACAGGCGTAATTGTTTCACCCTTGAGGCTCGGGTAACCAGGGGGGTTTGTGGAAACTAAACTTTTGAGGCACCCTCAAGGGTGTAACAATTAATCGTCGGCTTTAAGACTGAAAGGATACCGGTATAAGGAGGCCCACCTAAGCGAGCCGACGATTACGCCTACTACGTACTACTACGTATATCGCGGTACTTTCAATATACTTTATACTACTATATTCATTAAGGGGGATGGATGGTAGCAACCTTGCCTTGTGAATAGCTTTAGTTCAGCCTCTACGCTCGGCCCAGCTTTTGTTTACGTACCGTATTTCAAGGGGCGACGCAGCCTCCTTCAGGGGCCAGCGCATGGAAGAAGTCTGCGCTGCCCTACAGAGGAGCGGCATTCAGTTCAAGGTGGATAATAAGGCATGCGAAAACAGACTCCACCAATGTCGAAGTATGGGAAACCATCAGCTGAGCTGCTCTGTTGGTAAACGGGCCAAGATAGGAGAGTATATGTTATAAAATTATGAAACGTCTGGAAAGAGGCTAATATTATCTCCGCAAGCTAAATCTATAACCGAAATACGTAGTACAAGACGAGCATGACGAGCTTGAGTACCTCAATCTTTTTAATAATGACGAAGACGGTGCTCATCTTAACGTCTTAATCAGATTTTATCATGCAATTATCTAGCTGAGTCACAACTGATTAGCAAAAATGCTCTTAAAGAAATTGATACGCAGGTAATACCTAATAGAGATAAAGAAACGCACAAAAAAGAGCTTAGCGTTTAGCACTTACTCCCCCCCACGAGTACATGTCGAAAGTATAATTTCGCAAGGGATCTTACCAATGTTTAGACCAATCAACTTACGTAGTACGTAGTATAAGAATCCAGCCTTGAAAAGTATCTTTAGGTCAGTATTTAGTCCGTGCAATGGAGTTGACAGGGCTTTGAGCCATTCAGAAACCACCGCTCTATGATTTGTGGGCCCAAACTGGGTCCGACATGTATCATGGGGGGGGGAGTAAAAAAGGAGCGACTTATAGATTTAAAGATAAAAGTAATCGAGGCAGAATAGCGATTATAATAAATATGTCTTTATTTTTGATTTCTAATCAATCATTCAAATTCGACGCTTTGCGACATCATGCTTCTGCTATAATCCTGCTAGTGAAGATAGCTCCGCGATGCAAAATAGTACTGGTCGCTTATCTGGCCCCGCAAGACCTCGCCCCTTTTGTGCACAAGATTATGTATTAGCCTTGGCGTCTTCGATATACCCGTATTTAAGAGGTCCTCGAGATATCCAAACTCAAACCTCGATTAAGATTGTCTTGTTGCCAAAGCTGAGCTTGAGCCAACTTGAGCCAGCTTGGGCTAGCTTAGGCAGCTTATTGGGGCTTGAATTACGACTTACC
This sequence comes from Drepanopeziza brunnea f. sp. 'multigermtubi', assembly GCF_022702325.1. Classification (NCBI taxonomy): domain Eukaryota; kingdom Fungi; phylum Ascomycota; class Leotiomycetes; order Helotiales; family Drepanopezizaceae; genus Drepanopeziza; species Drepanopeziza brunnea. The sequence goes on along the minus strand of NW_027094064.1, from coordinate 299,558 downwards.
ATATAGAAACTGGGCACAAGGCTTGCCATGCACTCATAGAAACCAGAAAGTGCGGTAGATAGACAGCATCCAAGCGAGTGAAGATCTTTTTCTTTGTCCAAAATGCCATCAATTAATCAATTTGGGACAACTGTACGTAGCTCCGTATCACGGCTGCTTTAGCGCGTCCCTAAAACCAGGTTATACCCTGTACCGGGGTTTATGAGGTTACAGTATGAATGAGGCTCTCTTTTCCGTTCCGTCGTCCGAACTCTGTGCTTATCGCATTGCGATGGATGAATAAGATACTACGTGAAACAATCAAGCTGATAAATAAGCGAGCTGTACTAAGCCCAAGGGGGAAGGCCCGCATTTCCGAGATACTACTATTCCTAATCTCATATTGCCCGAAGGGTTTTAGTTGTAATACGGAAGTAAACTTCAAGAGCTGTCAGGTCTAATCTAAGCCTTCAAACCCAGCCCCATCTCCATCTCCATCAAACAAGCCCGCCAAGTCCACCCCTTCTCGGACATGAGGGAAAATGCCACTTGGCGGGCGGGGCAGGAAGGTAGTTGTGGGAGAAGGTAAACCATACGTACGGATATATTCATAAAAATAAAGATTTATATACGTACGTACCTGCCATCATTCTCATCGAATCTTTCCTTTCTCATCAAATCTTTCCATTCATTTCTTCAATCCCTCATTTTGAAGACGCAAGACCAAAACCAACATTCGTTATCCATTATATCGTTTAATTCATATATCTGGAATATATCTATTAAAATACCCAAAAATGCGTGCCTCTTCCGCTATGCTTCCCATCCTCCCCCTCCTCGTCGGCTACGTCGCCGCTCAGAAGGTCGTCGGCACCGCCATGGGCTTCGCTGAGGGCGCGACAGGTGGCGGGGATGCGGCGCCGGCGATACCGGCTGACATTGAGGAGTTGAAGCTCTGGCTCGGAGACGACGAACCGCGCGTGATTGTGCTGGATAAGGAGTACAACTTCATAGGGTCTGAGGGTAAGGTGACTGAGATGGGGTGCCGGCCGCCGAACAACAAGTGGTGAGTTTGTGTGTTTTGTCTTGTTTTGCTCTGGATTGATAGGTAGATGAATGGATGGGAGAGACGACCATGCTCCCACCTGTTTCCACTCGGAAAGAGAACGAAAGCTGACTTGGATTTGTGTGTAGCCCGGGTAACGGTGGTCAAGACGCGATCAACGGTGCTAACTGGTGTGCCGACAAACCTGAGATCGAGGTCACGTATGACAAGGCTGGTATCAAAGGAATCGACGTGGCTTCCCACAAGACAATCCTCGGGATTGGAAGCGAGGGTGTCCTCCGAGGAAAGGGTCTTCGCATGGTAAAAGGTGTCGAGAATGTGATCATCCAGTGAGTCCTGCTCTGGCAGAGACATCCGCTCCCCCCCCCCTTTTTTCCCATCTCAATCTAAACCCCCAAAAACAGGAACATCCACATCACCGAACTCAACCCGCAGTACATCTGGGGTGGAGACGCCATCCAAACCTTCGGCGCCGCCAAAATCTGGGTCGATCACGTCAAGATCTCCCTGATCGGCCGCCAGATGTTCGCCGCCTCGTCCGGCGGCTCGACCGGCGGCAGCGTCACCATCTCCAACAGCGAGTTCGACGGCCTCACGTCCTGGTCCTCGCGGTGCAACAACAAACACTACTGGACCATCCTGCTGAACGGCGAACAGGACTCCATCACCCTGTTCGGCAACTACATCCACGACACCGCCGGCCGCTCGCCCAAGGTCGCCGGAAAGGCGACCGTGCTGCACGCCGTCAACAACCTCTTCGAGGAAGTCGACGAGGGCTTCGACGTCACGGCACCATCCGAGGTCCTCGCGGAGGGCAACACCCTCGACCGCGTCGAGGAACCCATCCTGGAGGATAAGAAGACCGGAAAGCTCTACACCCAGGATGGAGCGGCCTGCGACCCCATCTTCGGCCGCGACTGTCTCGCCAACACCGTCTCCGATTCCGGGTCCTTTGAGAGCAAGGACCAAGTGTTCGACGCCTTTAAGGGCTGCCCGGCCGTCGAGCCGGACAACTCCATCAACCCCCGCGTGACGGCCGGTGTTGGGAAGTTGGGCTGCGGCGGCGGTGGCTACTAGGAGGTGCCACTAGAGAGGGCCTTTGGGGAATTTTCTCAAAGATCGAAGAGAGCAAGACTTTTTTCCCTCTTTGTATATATTTTCTTGCGTGGTGTAGACATCACGACACTTTGATTTTAATCATTCCCACTACCATTTCGCCGGCGAGGCGTGGTATACATACCCCCAGACTGATCTTGCCGCATGCTTGATAACTGGTCTTGCTGGAAGGAAGTATGGAGAGGAGATCCCTCGCTGGGTGCTGAGGATGCCTCGCTACGGGCCACCTCCCAGATTCGGCACAGCACCATAACTTCCTTCCTTCCTTCCTATTTGGAATATCAGCACATGTCAAACGACGAACATGATATCTCCAATCCATGATCCATGAAACGAGGGGAATTTTTTTTTAAATAAATTAAGAGCTTTGCTTGAGCCTGACTTACCTATCTTCATTCAAGATTGAAATAAAATCTTTTTCAAAAGACCAATTCTCTCAAGTCTCACGGGGAAAAAACGGCTATTTTCTTTTTCTTTTTTTTGCTCTCTCGACACTATATATTTACGGATTGAAACGAAGAAAAGTCGGCAACACGACACGCGCGATGGAAAGAAAAGATAGAGGTCAATAAATAAACACAAAACATTCCTCCTTCTTTCCTGGAAAAGAAAAAGGGTGGGGGGGGAGGGTAAGCGAGTCTCGCCTTGAATGCTTGTATCGTTGATCGCGCCTGTTGATGTGTATCGTCTTACATAAGTATGAGGCTACGATTCTTTACCTGTACGAGGTGCCTCTTACGAACCTCCAGCTTTCTCTTGCGGCTGAAATTCTGGAAAGCCGAGATTGAATCAATCAATCATCGATACGCGGCCACTCCTCGAGGAGAATAGATCTTCCCTTAGCGGCGGTGCCGAAGCTCCTATTTCTCGATCACTGCGACGACTACGATCTATACCTGGCGTGCGCACCGACCGAAAAGATTAGGAGGGTTTGCGATGGAAGGGGAACGAGTGTAGTAGTAGCAGTTGTTGTTAACGTCGGGCGGGTAGCAGGCGAAGCTTGCCGCCCTGGGACCTCTCCCATAGGCCACGGCGACGTGCTAAGCTAAGGAGTTACATACAAGACAGCCCCTGGGGGGAACGAATGTAAGAGATGGGAAGGGCTTGGTTCGATCGATCGGAAACACGGTATCGCGCCTTCGCTAAAAGTGCTTTGCAACGTCCAAGGCGTGATAGAGACCCGAGGGGTGCACATGCGGTGGTTTCCAAGAGCGGACATGCTAGCAAACTCAAGAGCGAGGAAGCCTGATTAAGACACTAGTCTTGTTTCGCAACATACTATTAATAGCATTTGTACACTTTACCGCGACATGGAACAAAGCTCGAGAAGGCTAGTAGAGAGCTTCACGAAGCCTTTAAGCTTTTATCGGAATAAAGACTTCCGTAATTAATTAAGCCTTTATCGAAGCTCGAGCTCTTGCTTACGATGTCTTTTATAAGCTGCTTACGATACGGATTACACAGCGAGACTTTACTCGGTAATATATTGAGTTTGAATGTTACGACGTTAATTTAAGATGCGCTTGCGGTAATCGTCGGTTACCTCGAATTTGATTTGTAATAAATCCCGACCTGGCTGCGCCACGTCGGAACCACCAAGGCGGGACAGTAACGGTATACTACTTATTAAACAAGAAATATTAATATAAGAAAAATTAAAAGCCCTATGTGCTTAATAAAAATCGTTTTACAAACGTGAATTAAGAATATGAAGATGCAATCCTTTGTGGTGACCTGATACATTAAAATGACTTGGAAATATAGCTAGAAACTCCTTTAAATGATTCAATTTTACTTGTCTGCTTCGAACATCTTGATAACCACAACCTTAATTAATTAAAGAAAAACGGCACATAGATTGAAAGTAAATGATCTGATCTATTATATCACCAAAGGCATTAATTATTAAATAAGAGTTCGTAGTGATGCCGTATTTTTTCAATAGGTTAAAATAAACGTCCGATTTTCGTGTTTTTCGCCTATTCTAATATTTACATTGCAATCCTGATATATACGCAATCAATAATCATCGTAACCTATAGTACTCTCCTTCGCTATTCGACTCTCGATATTATCGTCAAGCTCAGAATCGCTATTATATAAAGCTGACTCATCGTCGCTACTTTCTTTGTCGTCCCCAGAATCGATTATGACAGCGGTTTGAAGAGCTTTGGCGCTAGGCTTCCGAGTTCGAAAAGGGACTCGATTACTTTTAATCGAACGGTTTTGATAAGGTTGAAGTTTCGAATACACCAAGACTCGTAACGCACCGGACTAATAAGGTCGAAAAGTGCAATAAAAAGTACACCAAAAGTACCATTTTTACTACTTTAACCCAGCACAATAAAGGAGTAACAATTTGAACCTACAATTTGATCAATTGATTAATAACAAACTCAATACGGTGCATCTTTCTCTACAAAATTATTTACGATGTAATTGTTGGATTATTTTCTATTTATCATAAAGAAGCCAATTTTACTGTCCCGCCTCAGTGGTGCCGACTTGCTACAGCAAGCCGGTCCATTCTTTCGAATTGAATTCAAGATAACCGACGATTGAAGGCCCGGCCTTTTTGCACTTCCCTTTCTATCGCATTACACGACGGCGTTTCTTTTTTCTTTTTCTTTTTCTTCTTTTTTTCTTTTCGTAACTAGAAGGATTCGATCAAAGACTTTTCTAGGTGTTATTTCGAAAGCTTCTAACTATTTTCAAAGCTTTTCTTAGCAAGCCGGCCGACTTTTAAGCCCTTTTGACTATTACGAAATCCTACTTTAAGCAATGCGCCTTTTTTAAAAAAAATTTTTTTTAAAAAAAAACTATTACAAGCGCTTATAGCTGACCCCGATCCGGCCTCGATACTAATCGTCTTACGATTCAAATATAATCGCGCTTTTAAGCTAGCTACGGCAATCTATACTTGCTTTCTTTAGTTTTCAAAGTTTTTTTTTTCCCCTCGACGAAAGGTCCTCCCTCCTCTTATTATAATCTATCTTATCCGTAAAAGTGTCAGGAGGAGAAGGCCTAGTCAGGTGAGCTAACTAAATACGTCTGATATATAATAAAATAGCTCTCCAAGAAGTGAGTGGCCTCAGTTATACCGTCTTTTAGGCCCGTTCAGCCCAATAGTAAAGCTACTCAGCTATCGGTTCCTCATAAACAAAAAAGCGCTCACGAGAATAGCTTTTGCTGCACCATTATAAAATTACTTCCCAAAGCTTTCTTGTACGTATGTAACCCTTCAGCCTAGCACGTCGTCGTACTTTGTAAAAGGTCCTAAGGCGGGCCAGGCTTCGCTTGCTACCCCGCCCGACGTTAGTAAATACAATAACAACAACATACCGTAAGAGTGCTCTGCAAACACACCGGCCTCATACAAGAGCTAAGAGCGCGAGCTATTACAGCTGCACAATCATAGCGAGAACGATGTTGGTATATATCATACGAACCGCGGCCGCTGACACAGGCTACACGTATTCGACAGTTATCCAGAGGCAACCCGGTGCAAATTCCAGGAAATGCTTTCACAAGGGTTTGTTGACAAGGAGTCTGCGCGACACCGCGAGATCGGAAAGCCGGGGGCTATCTAAGTAAGAGCAAGAAAGAAGCCTTTGTCGAACGTAGTTTCTACTTTGGATTAGATAATACTTTCGGTATGATTCCTTTACTTAACCAGTCGCCGTATCTTAGAGGAGGTCCCGGGGTCCCAAGCATGGCGTTTTGGATATCCGCCGGACGTGTGTAAGTGCTGCCTGCTACCTACTTACTACTTACTACCAGTAATAGTCAGCGGTGCTGACTTTTTACCTGCGGGCTTCCGGTAACAGTCAGGGCAAGGAAGTGTTCCCAGGTCAAGCAAGCGTCCCATCTCAAATAACATGCAAAGCCGAGTTAAAAAATCCTCAAAAAAGCATTAAAAAATCAAGGTCTGCATCCTAAGGAACCTCACAACCCAACAAGCTATAGTAATAAAAGCTATATCTACGTATCGGCGCTCCGATCTCCTATTAGATCATCAAATATCAAATATCAAATATCAAATATCAAATATCAAATATCAAATATCAAATATCAAATATCAAATATCAAATATCAAATATCAAATATCAAATATCAAATATCAAATATCAAATATTTATTTCTATCATTATAATATTTACCACGTAAAAGATTGCCTAATTTTTTTTTAAATAGAAATGAAAACTCGCAGCAAGCTTGCAGCCTATCGACTGTTAAGCTTGAGAGGCTTCGTTCGGAATATTGAAATATCAGCTAGAATTGATGCGATTTGCAACCTCGAACAAATCAGTAACGCAAGGAGTAATAATATTGTGAAATAAAGATGCACGAAGTGTAGCATTCGAGCTCAATTTAATTATCGAATTATATATATAGCTGTTGGTTACACAATAGGGTGCACACGTAAGACTTGATACGAATAGCAAGTGGTTGCATTCGTGGTGTTGTTAAGTCTGAAGAAGGAAAGAAGCTATTCTAGCTGCGAGGTGCAGTTACATATAGTTGCGTGCACGAGCCACTATATAGTTGCTATAGCAAAAGTGCACGAGCTACCTTTATCCTTAATTGAGTCCTTAACTCCGATCTCGAGTCTTTAACTCCGATTCCTTTATTCTTACACTCGCAATTTTTCTTTTTTGCAATTGCAGTAGTTGCAATTGCAATTGTAATACAAGTAAAAATAGTTTTTTTATTCTTAACGTTATTAGTAAAAAAAATACTATCACCGTTCTTTTTATTTTCGGCTTGACTTTCTTATGCTCTTTCTACTTACTTTTCGATACGTACGTTGGCTTTGTTCGTATTAATAAAAGTCGCTAACGACTTATTTAAGTTGATTTTCGTTATAAAGTCGGCTAAATTATCTTTTCTTTTAATCTATTTGACCTTTATAAGCTCTCGGCGCTTATATAATTGTTTAAAAGCTATAATATCGATCATTAAGCGCTTTTCTTTAGTGGTTCCGAGCTTGATAAAGCATTCGTAAAGAGAATATAAATCGGTATAAACGATTATAAAGACTTCGAAGATTTTTAGTTTGTTAGTAATCATTTTAAAAGTAATAGCTACGCAAATAGTAATATCTATACTAAAGATTATGCTATAAATTTCCGAAGCAAGTACGGAGCGTATCACTCGCTTGCATTTTGTCGAACTAATAGCGATAAAGTTCTTTTAAATAAAGAAAGAGCTATTAAACTTCTTTTCGATTGCTAAAATAATTAAAAAACTAATTTGTGAACTGCAGTCTTTATTATTAGCAAAACTTTCGTTTATAAATACGAATAGCTTCGCTAAACGTAAGTCGATGTTAAAGTATATTAAGCTTCGTTGCTAGTTTTCTATTATTTATGCAATTCTTTTATTTAAAAAAGTAATATCGTTTAAAGTAAAGTCTTTTTGCTGAATTTGCGCGGCGGTAGATAAGTCGAAAATAGCTTTAAGCTAACATAAGCTTGCAATATAAGCTGCACGTGCTCGCTGCTTTAAATAATTGTTTCTATTTTCGGTAATTAGCTTTAGCTTTTTCTTTTAGTCTTTTTGCTTAAGTAGAATCGAGCTATTAACGAGCTTCTTTAGTATTCTTTTATTGAATATCACTTCGTTTTCTATTATAAGCGTCTCTTTTAACTTAGCGTTGAAATCAGTTTTCTTAAGCTCTTGCTCTTTTAAGTTATTGAACTCTTTGTTAGCTACTATTAGCGTGTCGTCTATTTGCATTTTAATAATAGCGAATTTGCTAGTTATAAAAATCAATAAACAAAGGTCGTATATAAAAGAAACTATAAATAGCTTATCTTTATAATGTTTATAATAAGTGTCTTATTAATAAGTACTTGCTTTCGCAATCCCGTATAAAGGTCTACGAATTAATAAAATGTAGCCCGAAAAGTATAGATATTAAAGGTCTTTAAGCAAATACGCTAAGATTATACGCTCGAAGTAACGCTAACTCGATACGTAAGCTTAAGTAATATCTCGTAAAAATACTATTGCTTGATTAAAAGATTCTAAGAATAAAGCTAAGGAAATCATTAAACGCTAGCTATTGCGCTAAATAGTCGAGGATTGAATAAGAATATTATACTTGCTTTCGTCGCTTTAAGCTTAAATAATAAAGCGTGATTTTTCGTATAGTTCGAAAGTATTCTTGCTTTTAACTTTATCGACTATTCGAGAGTTGAATATACGGCTTGTTCCGTAGATTGCAAGATTGTATTTTATAACTTTAAATACCTCTTTTTTTATTAAGCCTTTTAGCTTTTAAAAGCGTGATTTTACGAATTGCTCGCCGAGCGTAATAATAACTCTTTCGTTTTTAAGCTTCGTAAAGAGTATAATATTAGCTTTTTCTTTATAAGTAAAGAATATTATAATAATATTACTTTCGTAATTAAGAAATTGCTCGTCGAAGTGTTTGAATTCTTTTATACTTGCAAAAAAGTGACGAAAGCTATAGCGAACTGTTAAATTGCTTTTCGGTTTGCGCGAGCGTGATTTAATTTTAATAGCTAAAGTAAGTTGTCTTATAAGCTAGACCGGTAGTAGTTCAGCTTCAATTGACCGGTTCGATAACAAGGATTCTTCGAGGTTTAGCGTATTTAAAAGTGATTTATAATATAGTTTAACAACTATTAAACGGAATTCGCTAATTCGATCGTTTACGAGTACTTTACAAGTCTCGTTTTCACGTGCAATTAGCTTATACAATCTAGTCTATTCGCTTTTGCTTGGTTTACTTTTTACTTTTTTATAAACTTTAACGTTTAATTGCAAAAAGAAGTTGAAAGTTTTTAAAGTATTTAGTTTATTTCGCATTGCTAAAGCGTCTTTGACTTTTCTTTTAGCTTGTAGTCGACGAATCTTTTTAATTGCAACTCGAAAGGCCTTTCGTCTCTTTATTATAAATAATTGTAGTGCTTACTAGCACTAAGATCAAGAGGAGATTCTGTAGATTAAATGAAGCTTAGTATATTCTATTTAAAAAGCTCGTCAAGATCTATGTACATGTACCTAGAAGCTCTAATATGCTAAGAGCGCTATTAAGCGAGGTCACATGACATGTCATATATAGCTTATGTTGGATTGCTTCCAAGCGATTGGGAATATATATTCGTAAGGTCGTAACGGTCGTTAAAGTACTTGCAATTGCAAAACACTCGGTTGATAAGGTATCTGAATTCTGTCTGCTCCCCAAAGCTCAAGGGAGCTGATTCCTTCTATACGATTAGAAGGAATCACGTGCACTAGCTAGCTAATAAGTTTACTTGTCAAGTTAAGGGTCCCTTGACTGCTAACATGCTAAGCGAGGCATGCCAAGTGGCCCGTGAACCATAGTTCACGAGTAAGCTTCCTTAACTACTACTACTACTAGCTAAGGTCGATATAGATATACCGACACCGGCAACTCTCTCTTTAGCAAGCAATGCCTTGCTAATTATTATATCGACCGAAAAAAAAGGAAAGTAATTAAATAAAAGAAAATCAATTTCACTCTATTAAAACTCATTCTCTTTTCTCTTATAGCGGCCTTTCTACCTATCCGTCTACTTGCACTTTTAAAGTATTAATTAAAATTAGCTCTTGCAAAAAAGTATTAGCTTCGACTTTAATCATGGCGTTAGCAAGGTTAGATTTTCCTCCGATCTAGCGTACTTTAAAAAGCTCCCGCTTTTCGTATGACTCTCGAATAGCTATAATATCGATCATAAAGCGCTTTTCTTTAATAGTTCCTAACTTTACTATACACTCGTAGAGCGAGTAAGAGTCAGTGCACATAACTACGAAGAAATTAAAGATCCTTAATTAAGTTATGATTTAAACAAAGATAATCGATATAGCAATAGCTATATCGATACCTAAAGACATAGCGTATAGCTTAAAAGCTAGTATTGCCTTTATCACCCTCTTGCACTTTTGTGACATCTAATAGAAGATGTTACCCGTTAAAGTAAACTCGTTCTTACTTACGTAAGCCTTATTACTAAAGATAGCTACGAAACCGATCTAAGAGTTAAGATCAGCGTTATTAGCAAACGCTCCGTTTACGAACACAAAAAGCTTCGCCGTCCTTAAGTCTAAGAGCACGTAATAGATCCTTCGAGTTAAGTGATCGATCAGCTATTAAATCACCTTATTAAAAGCTTTATAATCTTCGTCCTTCGGTTCTTAATGCTAAGCAGCTATCGATAGAGCATAAGATGCTTTTAAGTAGCAAATAGTAGCTAAATACGCCTTTCGAGCACGTTGCTCTAAGTACTCTTTAGCCCGTATAGCTGAATCGAGCTTGATTACCGCAAGCCTCTCCCTTTGCCCCTTTTGCTTAACTAACAGTTCGAACCCGTCTTTATTTAAAAATAGCTTGCATCTATTGAAAATCATTAGCTCGGCGTGTATAAAGATCTCTATTTCCTTGCTCTTCAGCTTGGATTTGACCAGCTCTTTCTCCTCTTTTGCTCTTATAGCTAGATTAATAATTATAAGAATATCATTCGTCTATAAAGCAGCTATTCTTAACTGATCTTTGTTAATTGATATAAAGAAGCAAAAATCAAAACTCGATTGCTTCATCTCGAGATTATCCGTGAAATGCTTTGAAAAACGCTTATACTAATGCGTTTTTGCTTCGAAGATCTTATACAAAAAGCTAATTATAAAGAATAAAGTGCCGAAAGAAAATCGATAAGTGATCTCTTTAAATAATCGCACGACGATTATTCGGATAAGCTTCGTGCTTAACTAAGTATAAGCTTAAATGATATCTTTGCTATAGACTTGACACTCGTAGTCTTTTATTAAAAAAAAAGCTAAAGCACAACAAAGTCTTTAGCCCGTTCGCTACACCGTAAGTGACTCGGTAAGTACTTTCGTTTTGCTTTTGTCTTAAAAAGCTTAGACTATTATACGAGACTTCTCGTATAGCGTAAGTATTCTTTTGCTTTTAATCTTATTAACAAACTTAAATCCGAAGATCTTAACGCTTTTAGCGCGTAAATCGGTGCTCGAAATCACTTAAAAGATGCTTTAAGCTATTAATCCAATTAATTCCTTTGCTTTAGACTCTTAAAATGATGCTTCGAAGCTCTTAATGATTCCTTCGGCTCGTAGCTTAATTAAAAGCTTATAGTCTCGGCGTTTTTTATCGGTAATCAACACTTCGAAGTCTTTAATAAATAAAACGTAAGAATCGTCTTCCTCTTCGTCAAGCACGGTCGAAATACTAAGATCGTACTTTTAATAAAGTATCTAGACTATTAGTATTGTTGACTTCTAAGGATTAGCAAGTTAAGAGTTAAGAAAGCTGTTTGCTAATCTTAGCGAGCTTTTTAAATTAAGCGACTTCGGTAGATTAAGCGAGTGTTAAGGTTTAAGCGAATTTCGTATTTCTAGCTCTTTTTCGCTTTCGCTTTGATCTTCTTCTACCTTTTCTTTTACTTCTATTTCAAGTACTTGCAACTCTTTTAGTAGCTTTTCAACTTCAAAGTAGTAAGGTTTTATTAAGGTTGACTTGAATTCCGTAAGCCTCGGACATGCTATTGTGTACGTATGCCTTTGCTTGCTAAGCAGCTGAAAAAGGCCTTTCTATCTTTGATTTTCTCGTTACACGAGCACCTGTGAGCTAATAAAAAGGTCTAAAGTATGCTCCGTAATTAAGCTATTCTTTCTTTTAAGCGCGTCCTTAACCTGCCTCGCAGCGTGGCATTTTCGTACTTCTTTTATAACTTTGTTAATAGCAGCAGCACGCTCTTAAGTAAACGCGGCAAGTCGATCTTGCTCCGTCAGCCTCGATAAGGTTTTAAAAACGAAAAGTATAAGAACCAAGCTATTAAGTCTAGCTATGTCGTTAATAGCTTTGATAGCTATTTAAAGCCGGTCTTCTTTTAAAGCTTTTGAAAGCTCTTTTATAACGATCTTAAAAGCGCGTCGCACAAAGACGTAATAGCGTTCTATTAATCCGACGCTATAATAAGCTTTTACAAGCATCTGCTTTAGACTGCTACTAATACCTTTAAAGTAGCTTCGGAACGTTGCTAAATTAAAGTTGGTTCCGAGATCGTGCACTACGTTTATAAAAGGTCCGACGTAAGTATTAATTCAACATCGACTAAATCTTTTAAGTAAGTGCTATGCGGATATGCTTTTAAGAAAGGTGGCGGCTTGAAAATTAATAGAATCGCAAACGACGTATAATACGTTCTTGCCGTTAAAATGCATTACGTTTACGTATACCGTATTATTAAAGTTAGTATCGTCTTTAAGTCTAATATTAAACCTTTTCGAAAAGCGTCCGAATACTTAGCAATAATAGCAAAACTTTTAGATATTGTAAAGCAAATCTCGCTTAAATTCGTGCTCGGCCTTTTTAAGAACAATAGCAAATCGATTTGCTAAAAAGTGGCCAAAACGCTTATAGATGATCTTTAATTGTTCTTCCGTAAAGTAGCAATAGACGGTCTCGCTCTTAATATTATAATAAATAGTGTAGAAGCACCCCAAAAGATGTACTGTATAGAAGCCTGGCTCTGAGGCTAGACCTCATGGTCTCACAAAAGAGGTGTTAGAAAAGGTGGGTGGAAAGCTCGTTGATTGTTTTAGCTAAGAGATGTGTGCCCTCTTATAAAAGATAGGTCCGTCTAGTGTGGCCTTAGTGGCCATGGCAGGTACCCTATCAAGCAGGGTGTTTACATCCGTCCCCTTATAGAATAGGTAGGCGCCCCCGCCTACTATCAAGCAAGAAGAAGAAAAAAAGGGGGTGTAGCAGAAAGAAAAAAATCTAGTGTACAAAAAGGGGGGTATCTTGTCTCTAAACTCCAAACATCCAAACTACGCCTCGGCAGCTTCCTCATGGTCTCTTTCTGTGCTCACGTCCTCAACTCTTTCGTTCTCCTCAGGCTGGGAGGGTCTTCTTCTCTTGGCAGGGCCAGCATTGGACGATGACGTGCTAGTAGCAGCATCTTTAAGAGTGAAGGAGCGCGTGTCGTTCTTGCGCTTGTTAGTAGCTTCGTTGATAGGTGTGAACTTGGCCGACGGGGGGTCAGCGAGGCCAGAGTAAGGTCCAGAGCCACTAAGCTCGTCCTCGTCTTCGGGCAAGTCACCCAAGGCTTCTATAGCTTCATCGAATGCGCGGTCTAAGGATTCCGGCTGAGAAGATGATGCTTCAGGATCGTCGATTTGGCCCGTGAACCGTAGTTCACGAGTGGATTTCGCACTTTCCAGATTAATCTCTACACTTAAATCGGAGTCGTTAAAGGACAACTCAATCGGTCGCAAGCTCTTTTCAAAATCTTTCAACTTGTCGGCGTCCACAAGGTCGTCAGCTCGGCGGCTCTTGCCTTTAGAAAAGGACTTGGCTTCGTAAGTCTTAGCTTCCGCATCTAACACAACAGCAAATCCTTTTCTGAATGCCGAAAACAACTTCTTCTTATGCTTGATGAGGTGTTCCTAGAACTAAGTCCGGGACATAGCAAAAATAGCGGTCAATTCCTTTACTACTCGAAGTTCGTTCCAATCCATTCTTCCGATCAAAGCTTCTGACACGAAACTGACGTAGTCTAGCTAGATTGTAGCAGCGAAAAGCTAGCTTAATTCATTAATGACTCTCTACTAAAGGGTTAGCGGCATGCGTCTTAAAACGATCGTGCAAGCGTGCTCTGCAAAGCTAACTCCATTTTCTAAAGTGCTATCGTTCAGCAAGGCGGTGTAGTTATTAAAGAAGATAGCTTATCCGCAAAAGGAATTCTAGAAAGCGTTCATGTCTAAGAAAACACTTTGTTTCGTAATAACGGATATAAAGGTGGCGAAATCTATGATTATAGCGAAAGGTTAGCGTAGCGCAATGTTCTTGAAAGCATCTAAAGTTTTCGACTTGAGTCTAAAAGCTTCTTATCGAGCGGTCTTTCTAAGGGTAGTGTCGTAAGTATAGCTCTTAAGCTAAATAGCTAAGCTTCCGATCTGACTCTTCACGTCGTAAAGCATTAAGTAGTAGTCTAAAACTTTGTCTTCCACTCGTAAACCACGGTTCACGAGTCGTTTAATGTCAGCGTCGTGTTTAGTCGCAATCACTCGAGCACTATTGTTGCATCTAAAAAGCTGAAGAGGTTCCGGGTAAGCGATAAGCTTGTAGTTTCCGTCTCGGCGATTAAGCAAAGCGGCAAAGTATAGCCTATAATAGCTTCGAAGGACTTGCTAGGTCAGCGAGTGCACTATGTTAAAGAGTGCACTAGTCGGAGTTCCTCTTGAGTTACTAGTCCGAAAGTGGTAGAAGTATATCTAGATCTCTTTGTTCATAATAATAAAGAAGGTTTAGTTGCCGTGCTTATTATTCAAAAAAGAAGCTCTTAACATAAGCTAAACTTTCGTATAGCCATCCGCATCCAAAGTGTTAAGAAGGCTATTCTTTCAAACGGTGCTCATCAAGCTAATGCTTTAATTCAGCTTGTTAAAAGACATCAGCTTAGCTTTAAACTTAAAAGAGCTTAAGCTAAACATTCTCTTAGCTAAAGTACTGCTCTTAGTCTTAATAGCGAATATCGATTGATTGCTCGAGTGAAGCATAAAGTTGTTGAAAGCGTTAGTTTAAAAGGCTTCGATGAATCGACACAGATTAAAACGGATCACCGTTATTATAAGGCCTTTCGTAGCTAGCTTAAGGTATTTAGCGTATTCGAAAGTATAAACTTCGCAAAGGACTCTTTTTAACAAGTCGGTAGCGGACGATAAGACTTTGCGGCTAAAGCGGAGCTTCGTTTAGACGTCCAAGTCAAAGAGTTCTTTGAATCTATCCTTAAATTCTAACACGTTCTTCACCTTTTAAAAGACCCTTATGCAGTCGCAATCGTCGTCGTTAAAGCTTAAATTGAAGATTTCGAACAGCAAAAAGTAGTTCATTACTTTGCTTTCTTCCTTACTTACCTTTATTTAGTTACGACGGTCGAAGAGTCGTAAGATCGCGTTATCAAAAAATTCGTCCTTTAAAAGCTTGCGGATCTGGCTGACAACCTTTTTAGTTGATTCCGCGGCAACTTAAAAAGCATTATCGATATTCTCGTTTAAGTTCAAGCGGTCGAAGGCTGATTAATAAAAGTCTTAACAAAAGTTAATAAAAGCTACGTCCATACTTATGAAGTCCTTAATCTCGACGAGTCCTAAACAGCGGTTCGACACAGCCTTAGCTAGTTCGTACTCGAAGCTGTCTCCTTTTTTAACGAGTAATGCTAGTAGCAGCTGGTTCTCGAAAAGGTCGCGTTGCACTTCAAGTTTAAAAGCTGTAAAAAAGCTCGCGTCGATAAACTTGCGTAAAGTAAACATGATCGAAGCAACTAGTTTAGCGTTCGGAGCTCTATTAGTAAAAAATGACGTCGATCCTTGAAACAAAGCTAATGACAGCGAAGAGCGCGCAATAAGTGATCTAAGCAAAAAAGTACTAAAAGCAAAAGATTAACTTAGTCTTGCTTCGGTTGCTGAATCATCTTCTACTCGTAAACTATAGTTTACGAATGGAATTCCGGATTCGGGTTCTTTTTGCAAAACGAAACTTTAAGTCTGATTCTCGTCGGCAAACTTTACACGTTCTTCAAGCTCGTCGTATTCGCTCTCTATGTTGTCGAGAGCTAAAATCAACAAGCTATACGATAAGACCTCTAGTCTTAGCTTCTTTAAGAGTCCTTCGTCAAGAATAGCGATCTTATCCTTCTACTCGGTGTTGTTCTTGTCTTCTACGGTCTAGCAAGTGAGGTTAACTACCGTAGCATTAAGCTTAATGAACTTGCGTCCTCGAGCTATATTAGCTATAATCTTCTAGAAAGCGACGTAAGCAACAATATAATAGTTGATGACTTGGATAGCGTAAGCGTTAAAAGTACAGTTCTCTAGAATAACGCCTAATTAGCGAGCGCTGCGGATTAAGGTGCATACAGCCTTAAGATGGTCGTCATACAGCAATTGGCTTCGAGCGCCGTCGAAAGCTCTTTTAATTCGTCTGTGTCTTTCGGCGTTTTTGTTGCGTAAAGAGTGGATAGCGGTGACTCTAATAGTAAACTGGTCGTAAGCCGAAAAAAGGTCTTCGGCGTCTATGTTCTTTCTTGCGCATTTAGCCCGCAAGAACTAGTCGTACTGCAAGATCAAGTCGTCTTCTTTACCTAATCTATTATTAAGGTCGGAGGTTGCTACTTTAAGCATAGCTAATTAACTAGAGTTGCTTATTTAACGGTAGGTCTAAAGGAACTCATCGAAGGTCTTAGTAACTCGTCTTTCGAACTTCAGTTCGAAACTCGATTGTCGGGCCAGGGCAGCTTGCTCCTCGCTTATTAGTAGGCTAAAAGGTGCATCTCGGACAAAAGCCTTTCCTTTAGCGGCGGCTGACTTAAAAAGCATATCTGACTCGTAAACTACGGTTTACGAGCCAAACATAAGATAACGGAATAAAGCTAGTAGTAATGGTGATCGATTGAGTGATAATTAAAGTCGTTGGTATTAGTATAATATTGTGTAGTTGTGAAAAGGAAGTGATAATAGTATTATTATAGTTGTTGTTGTATAAAGAAAGAAAATGTTGAAAAAAAAAAAGAAAAAGCTTTCTTATATAAGTACATTTGTAAAGAAGACCTACTCTTTTTAATAGCAGTTCACCTTCGAATACACGTAGTTAAGCACGCTTAAAACAAAAGAACAGTTTCAAATAAGAAATAAGAAATAGCCGTATAAGCCCAAACAAGTGAAAAACAATCAAACAATAAGAACAATCTATATAAGACAAGTGAATAGCTAGTAAGGTGAAAGGAACAAAGAAAGAACAGAAAATATAATGAAAAGCAAGTCCAAAGGTAAAAGAACAAACGTAAGAAATACCCTTCCTTACTAATAACAAAAAAAGTGATCATTAAGGGCACGTCCCCTTATAGAATAAGTATAGAACAAAGAAAGGATAAGAAAGTAGGAAAAAACAAAGTAAAAGAAACAGATTAAGAAACAATTTTATAAGCCAGTTTTTGTTCTTTCGAAAGTGTTAGAAAAATGATTTAGAAGTTAATAAACCTAAGTCCAAAGGTCACCCTTAAGTTGAGTAGTTCACTTTTGCTATCGTCGGAAGGCTCGTATTCGCTAAGGTCCGAGTCGTTTAAAGAGCTCGAATTTTCTTCTTCTTCTTCTTCGTCGTCCTTATCAAAAGGAAAAAGGGTTTAGTTGCGGCGGTAGAATCGCTTGAAGCGGTTAACTGCAAAAGTGCTTTTAAGCTCAGTCCTATCGGTTTCCTAAAGCTTGTAGTATCTTTTATCGTAAGCTTTAAAAACGACATAAGGTCTTAGCTATCTATAATCTAGCTTAATGTCCGCGGATATGTCGATGCTGCGTTTAACATCGTAAAGCAGTACCAAGTCTTTTTCTTTAATAGGTTCCGACTTCAAGACCTTAACTCGTTCTTAAGTAGCTTTAGCGGCAAGTCGATAGCGTTTCTTCTTTAAGATGATCTCGTCGATATCTTTATCTCGAAGTTTTAATTGTCTGAACCTTATAGCAAGCAAGTCAGCGCGAGATCGAACCTTTTGCTAAAGTAATAATCTCTAGACTAGCTATCGTGACTTTAAGAGTAGCTCAGCTTCTCGTCCGTAGTTCAAGAAGAAAAGGGTGACTTTAATAAGTGCGTGTATCGATGTCCGAACCGCAAAAAGCATCTTACTAAATTTGCGAACCCAATCTTTAAATCCTTCGTTTATGACTTTCGATAAACTATCTAAGATGTCTTTATAACCTCTCTCAATCATTCTATTAGCCTTTGAATTGTAGCTTGAGATTTGGACCCTTTTAATCTCGTACTTAATAACGAAGGCCTTAGCAACTGCTTTGTTCTTAAGTCTCCTATCGATAGTCAGTCTTTCGAATAGTCTATAGCGGCAAACGATATCTTTTTAAAAGAACTTAGCAATAGATTCGGCGTTAGCCGATCGAAGTAGCCGCCTTTCCGGCCATCTAAATAGATCTTCTTTAGCTAATACGAAGCAAGTCATTCCTTTATCGGTGGTAAGAACTCGTGACACGTCTAAGCTGACTTTTGACCACATTTAAGTAAGCTAAGTCGAGTACAAAAGGTTTTCTGTTCGTCTAGCTTTGCGCTTTTAATAAAGCTCACAGCTCTAAACGAAGGCTTTGCAGTCTTCGTAGCATCCATTCTAAAAGAAGAGTTTTGACGTACGGTAGTAAGTTGACTCAGCTCTTTTATGTCCGGATTCTCGATGAGCGTCGGAAATAGCAGTATAGCGTTTTTAAGTTCCGTCGACAACTAGCTTAATCGAGTAGGAATTGTCTGCTCGCTTATAAAAGTAACCATCTTTAACTAAGTAATTAAGTGCTTTGTTCTTGAATTTCTAAAAGTCGTAAGTCTTAATCGAAAGAAAGCGTTTAAAAGTAATGAAGAATTAAGCAATAAGCTCGGAGTCGAGCGAGTAGTCGTGCTTTAAAACTCTTTTTTTAGCCCGTAAACCATAGTTTACGAGTCGTTTAACCGAGAATATTAAAACAGTGCTCAGCTCGTTAGTAACCCAATCGTTAATATCTTCTTCCTTTCTCTCTTTGATGTTTAAAAGATGCTCCCTTCCTCTTTTAGAAAGACCGTCCGCCGCCGTGTTTTTAGTCCTAAAGATATGCTTGACTTCAAAGTCCATCAATCTTATCCACGCAATCCAATTCGTAACGAAAGCTCTAAGCAAGTCGCTTGCTGATCCGTTAAGTTGATCAACTAATACTTTAGCGTCGGTTTCTAAGATAAAGTGAACTTCGTATAATTCGCTTTTTATCTTTTTCATAGCTTTTAAAGCACCGCAGCATTCTCGCTTGATCGCGTCGTACTTGCTTTTCGCAAGGTTCTAAAAACCACTCTCGAACTTGGTAAGATGTCGCTTTTTGTCGGAATCCTTTTGCTGCAATACTACTCCTTATCCCTTAAAACTAGCGTCTACCGTCAAGTAAATTTTTCCTTCGTCCTTGCTATAATCGATCTTGATAAGAGCGAAAGCAGAGAGCAAGGCTTCCTTAAGCAGCTTTATCGCTTCTTATTAAGGCTCTAACCACTCGAATTCGACCCCTTTTCTCATCGTCGCGTAGATTAAAGCAGCAATCGTAAAGAAGTTTTTAATCTAGATTTTATAATAAATTACGATGCTAATAAAAGCTCGGGCTTTTAATACGTCTTCGCACTTAGTCCATTCCAATATCTTCTCAATTTTAGCGGTCTAAGGGTAGCGTCCCTCGCTATCTATAACGAATCCAACGATATTAAGGCTAAGCATGCAATATTAAGATTTCGTTCCGACGGTCGTCCTAGCTCTTTTAAACCTCACGAGCACTTTGTCGATATTTTAAATGTGCTTTAAGACGAATCGTCGAATTCCGAGCAAAACTTCTTTGTAATTATAAAAGGATCGCGATCCTTTAACTCTTACGTTATCTATGTAAAGCAAGCAGACGTTAAGAATGCAGTCTATAAGGATCTTGTAGATGACCTTAACGAATTGAGCGATCGAATTAGTAGCTCTTATAAGTATCCGGGTCATCTAAAGCAGTCCGATAAGCGTTTGAATAGCTGTTATGTCCTTAGACTCAACGTCGAAAAGAAATTGATCGTATTTAAAAAAGAAATCCAAGAGTATAGCTATCGTAAGACTAGCAAATTCGTTCGAGAACTAATCTACGTTCGAAGCAATATTAACGTCTTTAACCGTCATACGGTTCATCTCAATTACAACAGTGATCAACTTGTATTTTCCTTTCTCTTTCTTCGCTATAATAAACTACTTATTCCGATAAAAGCCTTAGCATAGTTCGAAGACCTTTTGCTTTAATCGTTCTTTTAGCATAAAGATGACCATCTCTTGCAAAGCTTTCGGTACCGTAAACGTTTTCTTTTGCCAAGCTTCGTAAAGCACCGTCTTGATCTTTTAAAGCGGCATGACTTCTTTTCGGACCTGGCCAAAATAAATAAAATCTTAAGCTATCGCTTCTTTTCGATTCAAAAGGCATTAATAAAGCAGCTTTCTCTCTTCCGGAGTAACTTAAGAGCCAATCGTAAGTGCTTCGAATCGTTCTTTCGTTAATCTTGATCTAACTTTCAAGTTTAAAAACCTGCTAATAAAGTATTCCGAAAAAGGTCTTCTAAGCTTAAAAAGTCTCGCTTTCTCATCTTGCTCGAACTAATCGTCGATCCTTCTAAGTATCTCTCCATCCGACACTCTTAAATCCATCGGTCTAACCTTTTCCGCCTTCTTTTTGTACATCGTATTAACCTTTACTATATTCCCTCTTAAAAGGTCCTTGTCGTTATCGATAATAAACATGAAATTTTCTGATTTGTCGAGTTTGATTGCAAATATTTTTAATGTTTTTAATTTTAATAAGCTTTGCTTAATATTAAGTTGAATTGTTTTTTTGTAATTTTATTGTTTTTGTACCGATTTATTCGTGAACTATAGTTCACGGGCGGAATTTCCTTCTAAGCTTCTTTCTAGCTTAGCATCCATTTTAGCCTGCATGCTAGCGACTAGTTTCCCGAGTCTTCGACTAAATCCGACTTGTTCTTTGCAATAGTAATCTAGCTTTAAGTGGATCGATCGTAGTTTTAAAAAGAGGCTTTCATCGTGCTATTATCGGGGTAAGAAAAAGAGAATTAAGATTCCAAAAAGAAAAGCATGCTTAAGATGACTTCGTAACTACTATTATTAATAATAAAGAAATCGGCGTAGTTAATGATTCCGCCGATAATGACTTCAACGTCGTTTATCTATTTATCGAAGTTATAAAGATCCTCGGATACGATAGTATAAATTAAAGCTCGATCCGTTATAATAAGTAGTTTAGCTATCTCAGCTACTTCTTTGTTCATTACGTTGACTTTAGATCTATTATCGAAAAGAGATCTGCTTTTGATTATACCGTCGATATTAATGAAAACCTTTAAGGTTTTTATCGCTATCTCGAAACAGTTGCGAGCGATAAGTTATTTGCGGATTTGCGTCGTTAAAAAGTCTAGCTTGCCTTCTTTATTCCGACTTAAACGTCTAACAGTTAAGGCGTTCACAAGAATAAGCTTACCTTAAAAGACCTCTACGTTTTCCTTAGCATCGGAGACCACTGAAATGTGGTGGCTTAATAGCTTGTCGAAGCGAGAGCTGAGTCCGAACAAGTTTTTAATTTGGACTTCGATTTTCGATTTCATAATCGCCGCTATTGCTTTTTCTTAAGCTTTAATAGTAACGTAAAGGTTAATGAACTTCTCTTATCTGTAAGTCCTCTTCTTCTTTCCTCTTAGTATTCGCTAAGTGATCTCAATCTCTCCTTCCACATCTTCCATAACTTCGTCGGCTTTAATTGGTCTAGAAGGTCCAAAAGACTTTTCCTTAATTAAACCATCGAATAGCCCATCCTCCGAGTTTATCTTTATAGCAGTACCCGATTCTTAAGAAGCACGGGCTTTAAGAGTGCCGTAGTTCTTTTCCTTTTATTATCGGATATTCTTCTTGATCTTAATAAGCTTAGATCCTTCCGAAGGCTGGAAAAGCTTCTTAGCTTTGTCCTTTGCGGCGGCGTTAATCTCGACCGAAGCAACCTTTATGCTAGATAAATGGCTAAGCGTATTGATCCATCCAATAGCATTGATATTTTTAATGTCGACTAGTCTTTTAAGAATAGTAGTAAGCTTTCTTAGCTAGTTGGTTGGTTGCTAAACATTTTGATCGGGCTAATATTAAGCTAGCTATTAGATTGGTTGTTAATAAAAGAATAAGTGTCTATAGGTCTTAGGTCCGCTAATAAGCCGATTCTTTAAAATGTTATCGTATTCCGTCTTACGAACGTCTAGCACGATAGATTTGAACCAAGTCTTTCTCTGCTTCTTTTAAATGATAAAAGCACCGATCCTTTTAAGTCTTAAGCAAAAGCGTCCGTAATCATTAATATAAATACATCTTTTATTAACTATATCTTTAAAGGCCTTACACTTATCTCGGTATTAATAAAGAGCTTGAGTTGTGTCCTCGGAGTTCTCGCAAAAGCTACAGTCTTGCATTTGGTTCTCGTATCTTCTACCTCTTTTTCTTTTTCGTCCTTATAGTCCGTAGCCGATAGCAACAATCTAAACTCTACTTCCGAAGCTAACTTTACTTCGAGCATCTTAAGCGGTATACTTAGTAAAAGCTTCGTCGTAGTCTTCGAATCGAACTTAAAGCTAAGACTAAACAAGACGTCGAGAAGTTGAATTAGCGACTTAGTCCTCGAAGTAATCAATTCGACTATGAATCGCACCGATCTACAAGTTAAAAAACTTCTTAATCATAAAACCTACCTTATCAATTCCCTTTTTTTCACTCGTAAACTATGGTTCACGAGTAAACGGCACTACTATTAAAGCTTTTTTAGCAGACTCAAGAACGCTAGCTAACTCGGTGTGTTCTTTAACTAAGGTCCGAATATCTTTAATAAAGTTGGCTAAAAGAGACTTCTTTCGATTCATAGCTTCGATAGTCTTAGCACTCTAGTCGGTTTTAAAAGCGAATGCGACGAAGTCGTCGAAAGCGGCATAAGAGTCTAAGTCGAGTTCGTCGACTTTACAATGCTTAATCGTTTTATTTCGGATTCCGACGAGCAATCCGAGAAAGAACAAGCGGCCTTGTTCGGTCTTGCTCAAGAAGTGCATTAAAGTAAGTCTTTCGAAAACCCGAAAGAAAGTGCGATAATAGTTTTTCAAGTCATTGATATCTCGTTCTTGCATAGCAAATTTTCGCAAAAAAGCGACTGAGTCCTTGATCTGCTAAGTATCGTTTTTACGAAACTCGGCTCTTAAGGCCTTGACGAAAGCAGCTTAATCTTTCTTAGCTTTCTATTCGAGCAAGCTCTTGATAACTTCCTTGCGAAGGTTATCGCAATAACGAAGAAGTTTAACAAACCGATCGTCTTAAAAGATACTAAAGTCTTTACAAGTCTTTTCGTACTTCTCGATAAAGTCGGTGATATTAGCACTACTGAAGCAAAGAGCTCTTAAAGCACTTAGTAATAGCATGCGAGTAGTCATAAAAGCGTGAAAGATAACAAGGTCGATTATAACTAGCGCAAGGCTTAATAGAAGAGCAGGAGAGGCAAGAGGAAGAGGAGTGGTGTAGATCTTAAGACCGGTGTTCATTTTAGAAGGCATTTCCGGAGCAAGTGTTTCCGATAAAAGTAAAAGTAAGGATTCTGGTTAAAAATCGAAGTAAAATAAAGCTAGTCCGAAGCCTATAAGAATACGACTAAAGGATTCAACAAATTCAAAGGATTCTGACGAAAAAGGAAGTGACGCGGCGCCGACTTCGATGTCAAAAATCTTAAAAAGGTTTTCGGTATTCTAAAGATCAGACATGTGTGTGTGCTAAGAATGATCGGGTTGATAAAAGGTTTTTGAATTGTTTGATTTTGACTCGTAAACCGAGTTCACGGATAAAATAAGCGATTTTCGCAAAGTATTCTCGATCCGAGATTAAAAAGAGTAGACCTTTTGCAAAAGTAAACTAATAGACAAGATCAGAACTATAAAAAACTTAAGAATCAATTGATTAGCTTCGCTAACAACTCCGGACTATATCAATTGCTTTAATTCAAGATAAGAGCTAAGGTATAAAAGGATATTTTCACTAATAAGTGAAAATTCTTTCTTATTGACAATAGAAAAGAGTTTTTGCCGAAGAGCCGAAATATTGCACTTCGGCTATTTCGGCGTTTCGGTATCCGAACTTATCGGGAATAAGGTTTTAATTGTTTTAAAGTCGTAGTTGTAAAGTGAAGTGCTAAATAAACGAAGATCAACTTGACTGCGAATCAAGCGATTGTAATAAGCTATATAAAGACAGAGACCAAAGGTTTGAATCCTTGCGTAGGTCATTAATATAGAAGCACCCCAAAAGATGTACTGTATAAAAGCCTAGCTTTAAGGCTAGACCTCATGGTCTCACAAAAGAGGTGTCAGAAAAGGTAGATGGAAAGCTCGTTGATTGTTCTAGCTAAGAGATGTGTGCCCTCTTATAGAAGATGGGTCCGTCTAGTATAGCCTTAGTGGCCATGGCAGGTACCCCATCAGGCAGGGTGTTTATAATAGCAGCGTGCTCTTTACTTAATAGCATTTATACGTGCTTAAACATCTTTACTATTAGTATTTCTTTTTTTCTTTAAACTAACACGTTCCGTAAGTTATCTAAGATCACTTTATACTTGTCTATGTCAGCTAATAAGACTAAGAAAGGTACGTCGCTTTCTATAACGTAGAACTCCACTTGACCTAAAAGTGTTTTTAAAGTAACTGTTCTAATCGAAGTAGCAAAGCCGATGCCGTATTTAACGGACTTCTCTTTTGCTCGAGATGTATCTAATTAAACCTCGAAGTATCTTTTTTAAAGTGCTCGTAACTAAAGCAAGCTAGCGGTAAAGAAATTAGCTGCTCCGCTGTCAATTATAAAGCTTATAAATACGTTTTCCGAATACTTAAAAGCTATATAAGTCTTTGCTTTGCCCGCGAGCATACGCGGATCTTGCTCGAGCATCTTTTAAGTCTCTACTTAGCTAGTAAAAGCGTAGAATGCCGTTTGAATCTTTAGTTGTTTATATACTTCGTTAGCGTTAAAAGTGCTATAAGTAATCACAAAACCTTTTGATATATTAGCGTAACTGCTCGATTCGAACGGCTCGTTTAGTAAGCCTGCGATAAACTGATCGAATTCTTTCGTAAATACAAATAGCAAGCTTTCGATCGATGCTACGTATTAAAAAAATTTGCTTTTCGTCACCTTTTTTGCGTCTTTAAAAGCTTAGAACTTGGCGACGGATGCTTTTCTCTCGTCGAAAGTATAGTTAATGCTTTAACAACCTAGCTTTTTGCAAATAAAACACCTTTTCTTACTTTTAATAATAGCTTTAGCAGCTTTCTTACTTCCGAAGTATTAGCGGTCTTAAATAAAGCATTCGTATTCTTCGTCTAAATCGGAGTCAACCTTTAAGGTATTGTAAAAGCAGGTATAATCGTGTAGCTCGCTAGAGCTCGCGTAAGCTCTATTTGCCTTAGCGAAAGGTCGGGAAGTCTTAGTTGCAAACGTAATAGCTTTGCGAATATCGGCAATTACGGCGGTAAAAGTAAAAGCAAAGTTCATTCGCGCAATCGTAGTTTCTAGCACGTTTTTACAAGTTGAATACAGCTTATTAACAAGACTTCGATCGTCCTTTAAACCTGGTCGTAAAGAGCTTTAAATCCCTTTAAGCTCTTTAGCGAGCTTCTTAAAGCACTCGCTAAGCGAGGTCTTTAGATTCTCTTTTTTAATCAAATCTAACGAAATTTCCTTTTAGCGGTCGTATTTTGCTTGCCGCCGGTAGTCAGTCTCGAAGTAGTCCTTTACCGCAATAGCGTTTGCTTTAAACGTAAAAAGCTTGGCCTTGATCACATGATTATAATAAAAGGTTATAGCTTCTTTCGTAAGCATAATTAAAAACGCCGCTAAGTAATCGTCGAAAGTCAAACCGTATCGACTTGCTTAATTAGCAAAAATCTTTAATTAAGTCTTAAAATCATCGTCGAGTCTTAAGTACTTCAGCTCTTTAAGAAAGCTTCGCGCGAACAAAGCTAATTCTTTCGCTTTTAAATAAAGGTTTGCTACTTTTAACTTAAGGAAATCGTTTCTATCATCGTTAAAAGCGCTTAAAATGCCGTACGCAAGCGTACTTTGCTTAACTAATAGTCTGATCGGTAAAAAGTTACCGATATAGTTGCCGGTGGTCCGTCTTTTTTTAAGGTCTTTAAAAGGCTTATTTCCGAATCCGAAGTCCTTTAAAAGTCCGTTTCCGAATCTTTTTAATAGTCTAAGAAAGCCGTTCCTACTTCTTTCGTATCCGTAGCCTCGATCTCTTTATTAATCTCTTTCGTTCTTTCTTCGTCGGTCATCGTTAAAATCGCTAAAGCCATTCGAGTCATCGGCTAAGGCTCTAGCTTAATGATATCCGTACCCTTAAGCACGCTCTTAACGATTCTTATACCTTTTATATCCTTTTTATCGATACGTAGCTTATTAAAAGATTTAAAAAGCTTGTTAGTACGTCCGAAAGTGCTAGATCTCCTTTTCGAGTTATTAAGGTTAAGCACGGAAATCTGCACGCTGTCCTTAATAAGAGCTGATTTTATTCGGAATGCTTTTAAGTTTTAATAAGTCGTCTTTTAGCGTATAGCTGCTATTGCTATGCGTATTATCAAGCCCGATTATATCTTCGAGGCCGTTGTTGTTGCTACTCGGTCTTGGCTTTAAGGAAACCCGGTTGTAGCTCTTAAAAAAAAGGTTTAAAAGCTGCTAAAATGATTTTAGCTCTTCTTATATGATTAGCGTATTGCGTAGCGATTAATAAATTAAAAGCGTCGAGTACGCTAAAGCGTTTCGTCGTAGCCTTTCGTTAGATTATATAACGTAAGTCCGTAATTCCGCTATTTGCTTTGTTATCACTTTTATATTTTGCTTTATATTCTTCTTCTCTTTCGCAAATTCTTCGCGTAACTTCCGAATCTCTTTCTTTTCTTCTTTCTTGCTTATAGTCTCTTTTTCTTTCCTTTTTAAACTGCGCGAAAGTAAAGGTAGTTAAGGTATAATATCTTCATCGTTCGTAAGGTTTTCGGCGGTCCATCTTAAATCGAAGCTTAAGAGTATTGCTTATTACTCTTTTATTTCTTAGAAAGTCTATTAATATTGCTGCTCGTCGTTCAAAAGCTTGACCATCTTATTAGCGTAGCCCTTTTGCTTTAAAAGGCACCATACGCTTTTAAACATCAAGTGTTCCTTAAAGCTAATAAAAGTAGCAAACTTAAAGCTTCGTCTCGTATTATCTCCCGTTATCGTAAAACTCGTTTAATCCTAGCGTAAGAAAGCGTGCCGGAATAAGCTTTATAAGTCGTAATCCTTTAGCCCTTTACACTTCGCATCCAAGAAGTCTTTTACTATTGCTCGGGCCGTAATCTCACTATCGAGCCTTGCGTATTGTGGAGGGGAAGAGCTCCGACATATACCTAACGTCAAATCAAGAGATGTGTATGAATATAGCCATGATAGAATCGTAGGTGAATAAGGGGGGAAAAGGAGGACGATCGAAGGACACTCGAATGTATGCTATGAGTACGTGTATTGTATTGTGTATGATGTGATGATGGTTCAGAGAGGAACCAACTACTCGTCTATATAAGAGCCTGCACGTGACCTAACCACGTGACCTAACCACGTGCCTAGCAGGGCCAGGGCATGCAGCGCACCCACGTGACAAAGGTGCCTAGCATCAGTACTATATACATAGACAAAACAAATACAAAGCCTTAACTCCACCACATACGTCCCCCCTTCGAATCAGACTCGCCCTCGAGTCACCTCTTATCAAGGTGGTAAGGTTAGGTTTGCAGGACGAGCATGTGGCCGAATTGCATAATCGCAATACAGTCTTAAAGTACTACTCAATGATGCATCGCCGGATCGGTGTTAGTACGAAGCGTATGTGATATAACAAAGAAGATAAGAACAGCAACGAGAATGCAAGATAATCCCTCGGGTCCAACTCCTCTTCATATCCTTTGTAGCTCTCTTATTCAACTACAAGAACAATATCAACCCGAGCGTTGGTATTGTTATTAAGACAAGCGTGCGCCGGTTTGGGCGGTCAAGTGGTGACGCACTGCCGAATCGGTAGTAGCGCGGGGCCTAGAGCGGTAACGTAACAAAGAAAACAAAGGCGGCAGTATATACTCGAAGTCTTGCTATAAACAGTACCTTCTTCTTATATCAACCTCACACCTTTCCATCTTCCTTTTAGCATCACCACCTACTAACCTTATCCTTTACTATTATGTTATCGATCTGCTTTCGATGCGTAAGCCACGCAAGCAGAACTATCGATAATACTGCGAGTCGGTGCATCTTCTCCGCCGACAAATCTATCAAATGCGAGCGTTGCCGTGCTATCAAGTCAACTTGCATCTCCGTAAGTTATCTTACCTTCCGTCTCATACTCGTTTTGACTCCGATTCGATAGCTCCTTGCAAAAGTCGTCAATGCCGGCATAATCTTAATAGATGCGATGACGGCCATAGATAATAGAACTAGGACGGCCGACGACGTTTTTCGTAAAAGCACAGTTGTAAATAACTTCTTTATAAAGACCCGCCGTGCTCTCGCCTCTCGAGTTAGTGATGCTTCCTCCTTTCTTCGGGCCCGTGTCGCCGCTGCTTCCCTTGCCGCCGCTAATGCTAGAGGTCCCTTGGCTAGCTTAGGTCCCGTCCCGGCGTTACGCTTACTTGCCGCCGCTGCCACCGCCGATCCAGCTTCGCTAGACCTGCTACGTCAGATCTTAGCTGCAGTAGATCGAAACAATACTTTGCTAAGTAACTTCCTTGGCCGCGTAAGTATATATTGCGAACCCCTTGTGATTTCTTTCCGATCTGACTACGATAGATTGCCGAAAAGTCTTCGTCTCTTTTATCTTTATCTTCGAAATCGCTAGCACCCTTTTAAGCAAAGAAGCTCCGCCGAAGTGCTCGCCAAGCTTCCAATCGCGGCAATACCGGTGGTTCCTCTTCGCGAGGTTCTAGCCGTAGCAATACCCGTGGTTCTACGAAGGGTTCGAGTCGTAGCAACATCGGTAGGACTTCGAAGGGTGAGAGCAGTGCTTAAGGTGCTGCGAAAGGCTCTCGCACCATTCCACCTAGCCTTAAGTTATAAGGTCGGAAGGGTTTTTATCGCGTGTCGGCAGCTTGCTAAATAGTTAATGCAATAGATTTTTCGTATGCTCTTCTTGATCAGCTTCCGAGTAAGGTCCGCTTTGTATGTGTGATATGCTCGTATATAGTAGATCAGGAGCATATAGGTGTGATGACGTAAGGCTCTTCAATATAAAGAAGGAAATAAAAGGAGTATAAAAAGAAAGAAAACAAAGAAAACTAAACTCAAACAAAAAAAAAATCAAAAATCAAATCCAAACTCGACCCCTCTCTTACGTATAATTATGCCTTCATGACTTAATCACTCTTTATTGCCTCTTTATCACTGCTTATAAAGACTTTTGCGTATTGGCTCCGTTGCTCTTCCGTAAAGCCAAGTAATCGAATAACAAATCCATCTAAGCGCTTAATCTAAAGGCCGGACTCGGCCACTTCATCTGGTGAAAGCTGTTCTAGAGATCTCTTTGTGTAAGGCCTAAAGCGAAGTGGTGACGCTTCGAAGGTGTATCGCACGTAAAACTTCTTTAATCGACTGCCAGTAAATGTTCCGTCTAACAAAGCCCCGTCCTCCTTTAGCTCTTTCAACTTGTAGTATCTCTTTATATTTACCGACGAAATTTAATAAAGGCTAAGCCATCGAAAATCTAGCTTCTTGACGTTAGACATATCCACTTTACGTACCGAGTCGTGCTTAAAGACCAAGTCACCTACCTCTAAAGGTCTGATTCGGAAGTTCTTCTTACTATCAAAGGCATTTTTTCCTTCTTAGCGGCAGCGGGTTTTCCTGAGTATAGCCTCCGTAGCGTCCTCGTTTCGCATCCGGAACTAGCGTGCCCTCAACTCGATAAGCTTAGCACGATTGGTTACTAGCTCTTGAAATAACGTAGCTTAAGACCGGATTCGGGTCTCAATCGAAAGCATTGCCTCTTTGCCGTACACCATATAAAAAAAAGTGAATCCGGTAAGAGTATGCACCGAAGTGCGGTCGGCGAATAAGACGGCTAGCAATTGCGCAATCTAATCGGTGCCTCCAAGCTTACTTAATGCGTCTTTAATTAGTCCGTAGCTGCGTTCTACCATTCCATTCGCTTAAAAGTAGTATGCTAAGACCACGACTCGATTGATTCCTTAATTGTTGAGTAAGTCGATTACCTCTTTCTTAAACTCCGAACCTCCGTCGACTGTCAACTGAAAGAAAATCCTATAGCGGTAAATAATATCTTCTTAGATAAACTTAGCTACCGAGAGCGAGTCTCGGGTCCGAATCGCCCTCGCTTCGACCTATCTACTTATATCGTCCCTAACAACAACTAAGTAGCTTTTGCCATCGCGTGCAAGTAGATAAATAATATCGATAGCCCAACGTTCTATTAAGTTATTAGATCGGGTAAGATACAGTAGCTCTTCGAGCTTATTAGCTGCTCGGTGCTAGCATTCCTTACAAGTCTTGACGAATCGTTTAACGTCCGTGTAGCATCCATTCTAGAAGTAGCGCTAAGATACACGGTAGTAGGTTGATTCACGGCCTTTATAATTACTCTCATCGTGACAAGCCGTGATAATGTCCGTCTTAATCAAGGGCTTATCGACCATTAATCGGAAGAGAAGACCCTTCGTCGAGAGTCTCTAGAGTTTCTTATCGTTCACCTCGTATTTAATAGCTTCCCTTTTAAACTTACAGCATTCCACCTTATTCAAGTCCTTAAGTCTTCGCAAGATCGTTAAGAAAGTAGCTATCCGAATTGATTCCGAAGAGTATTCGATTAGGTTTAAAAGACCTTCGTAATCGTAGTCGTCGTCAAACTCGTCCAGGTTTGCATTCTCCGCTTCTTTCGAGCGTTAGAACATATCTTTAAAGATAGATTAGCGAATATCTATTAAAAAGTCCGTCGAAGATCTTTCGGAGCCGTCTCGAGCCTTAATAGGTCTTAGGTCGGCTAGCAAGCTATCATCGAACTCATTCTTATCCTTTTCGCTTAAATTATCGAGGTGCCGTAGCCGTCTCGATAATGCATCGGCAGCGGTATGATCTTTACCGAGGACATATCGGACCTTAAAGTCGAAAAGATTAATCTAAGCTAGCTAGCGTGTAATCAAGGCCGAGGGTATATCGGTGGCTCTTCGTCGAAGCTAAGCAACGAGCACTTTAGCGTCAGTCTCGAAGATAAAGTGCACTCCGATAATCTATAGCTTGAGTTTCTTAAGGACCTTAAGTACCCCGCGGCACTCTCGTTTAGTAGCGTCGTAGTTCCGTTTTGCCTCCGTCCAAGCTCCGGATTCGTACCGAGCCGGTTGCACCTTGCTAAAGGTAGTCTCGCGTTAGCCGATATATCTTCCTTATCTTTCCAGGCTAGCGTCCGTTCTTATTACTATTTTCTTGTTCTAATCCTCGTAGTCGATCTTGATCAAAACCGGAGCCGTCGTTAAAGCATCTTGTAGCATTCGCATAGCCTTCGAATGCGCTTCGGTCCATTGCTAATCTACATCTTTTTTTATAAAGTTGTAAAAAGGGTCAGCAATATGTGCGAATCTTTTGACCCAGATACGGAAGTAAAAGCAAAAGCTTAGAAATCCTTTAACCTTAATAACGTTTTCGAAGGTTTTCTAATTATTGATCTTAATAACTTTATTCGCAGCGGGTTCCCGACCTTTCGAATTGCATACGAATCCTATCACATTCATCTTATCCCGGCAGAACTATGACTTTTCCTCGATTATAGCACTAGCGCGCTCAATCCGTTCTAAAGTCTTATCGATATTCTAGATGTGTTCGAGCACGAATCGGCGTATACCCGAGAGTGCTTCTTCGTCGGAATAGTCCGTTTGTAGTCCTTTTACTTTAATATCGTCGACAAATAGCATAGAGACTTTAAGTTGCAAAAGACTTAAGATGAGATTGACTATTCGGACGAATTGGGCCACCGAGTTTATAGCACCTTGCGAAAGGGTAGTGTATCGGAAGAGACTTAGCGGTGTAAAGAAAGCGGTAAGGTCCTTACTCGACTGATAGAGTGTTTGCTGATCATAGCCCGAATAAAAGTCGACTAGGCTAGCTATTTAGCAACCAGAAAACTCTTTAGCAAACTTATTTACAGTTAGGGGTAGATTGGCGTCCTTCCGTGTAACTGCATTAAGTAGAGTTGCTAAGTTGATGAGTCGGTACTGGCCCGGCTGCTTCTTAGCTACTAAGAACCATTGATTCCGGTACGGTCCTTCGCAATACTCTAGAACTCCTTTATCAAGCTTGTCTTAAAGCATTTTGATGACAATAAGCTATAAAGCCTTTAGACACGAGTAGTTAAGAGCTTGCCAAGCCGTGTATAAGATAGTTTTAAACTTAATCGGTGGTGAAACGTCGTCGTAAAACTTACCGCACTCTTGCCAAGCGAATGCGATTGATTTTTCTTTGCTTAGCATCATCTCCTTAAACAAATCCTTTTCCTTAAGCCGTAAAGTATTACCGATATCCAGGTTCGCTATCCGTTCGAGTGTGATTCGGGAGCCTCTCGGTATATCGACAATGCGCGGAAAGAAGTATTGCTTATATTCTCTTACCTGCTCTTATAGCGTATCCTTGGCCTTCGATAGCTCGTACCAATCAACCTTGCCACCTGATGCTGCTCTTACGCCGTCTGCTTCGTTAACTGGCCTGATCTTTTTATCCTTGGTCTTGTATATGCCGAACACCTTAGCCGAGTCCGAAGAGATCTCTTTTCGGGTCCGATAAAGTATCGAATTCTAGTAGTCGATATGATCGTAGCAGCGGGTCATAAGGTTATCGATGCTGACGGCATCTATCTAGCAGGTTGTTGAAGGATCGCATAGATCGCATTCCGTAAAGGCAAGAACATCGATAAACTGCTCTTAAGTAATAAAGTCGTCCTTTTCTTAATGCTACAACGTTTCGCCTTCGAAATTAAGCGAAAAGCAAAAAGCTTCTAATGTATCGACTTCGGCGCTTCTAACGAGGCCGGTCACTAGTTTTCCGAGTCGCTACCGCTGCTACTCGAAGACTCATCGTGGTAGATAAAGCTTATACTCTGTTCTTTTAAGCGATCGACGGCTTCGTCGTATTGATTCGTCTTATCGCTTACTTTAGCTTGAGTAACTTAGCCCGTAGACGGATTAGTAACCATAGCAATAACAAGGCTACCTTCATAGTCCGAAAAATATCGAAGACCGATTCTTGCTTTGCGTATAAAAAGGTAACCGAGTATGAGTCGAAACCCTAGCGAATCTATAACGTAGAATCGGGTACGGATCGTAGCACCTCTAATGTTGACAAACACATTATCGGCGTATCCGATAAAACGCGACAGTGAACCGGTGATTATTCGGAAGCTTATCTCTTGGTCGTAGGTTATAAGGACTTCGAATTTAACCGCGGCGTCGTAAGTGATAACGCTAACCTCCGCACTTGTATCGAGTGTAGCTCGCGCATTAGTGATAAAGGACTGTCCGAGAATACTAACGATGACCTTAAGAGTTAGCGAATGATAATAAGAGTATTTAAAGAATAGCTAGCCGAACGTCGAAGCAAGGCCGATTTTCGCCGAAAAAGGTTCCGTATCACTCCCGTTTGCGGTTCGCAAGGTACGCCGATCTTCACGAGTAAACTAGTCGAAAAAGAGATGTTAGAACTAAAAAACACCGTAGAATATGGCTGTAAAAAGAGTCGGAATAAAGCCGATAATAAAAATAAAGCAGAACCGTCTCTAAATCGAAAGAGATTCGGGCGCGAAAAGCGTATTGCGTCGGCGGTGCTTCGTCTAGCTGCCACGAATATTCTTTTGCAATTAAGGCCTGGTCATCCAAGAGAATTCGAATAAGCGTCTAAGCCAAGACCGCTAAGCAATAGCATTTCGATGTAAGATCCGTCTTAGCCGAGCAAAGACTTGTATAAAGTCTGCTTCTTCGGTGATTCGGCCGTGAGTCGAAGTAGCAAAAGAAAGAAGAAGAAGTAAATTCTTGCGATAAGGCGCTTCACCGATAAAGCGACCCGTTACTCTGCAAAATAGATCGCTATTAAATAAAAAGATATTACTTTCTCTTTAAATAAGTCTTTAAAGCCTCGAAGCAAGTCCGTCTCTTACCGGATCATCCGTCGCCTTTAGTATAAGCTTGCTACTTATAATCAAGCAATCCTCCGAAGCTTCCGCAACGCTAACCGTAGCCTAAAGGCAGTTAATAGCGCTCTCGCTAGTAGAAGTTTGCTAAATCATCTTATCGATCATACTTTCGGAAGAAGATCGTTTAGAAGTAAAAGGAGCAGCGAAGAACGTAATAGTCTTACCAAGAGTTAAGTTCCTTAGCAAATCGCGCCCTTTTAGGAGCTTAATACGAGTCGCTTCGTAGTCTATTCCTAAGGAAGAGATCACCTTGCCAAGCTTTTCGTATGATTTAGCAGTCTTAAAAGGCTTGGCCCTAAGCTTAGGTGCAGCTTTAGGAGCTTTTGGCAGTGTGACGGGCAGATTCCGTAGGTCCTCCGGTCGTAAAGCGTTTCGGTTGAGAATCGCGGTGTAAGCGGGCTCGGGTTTATCTATTTCCATTAGCTTAGCGAAAGTAACCTTAGGCTGGCTATAAATGGATTAGACTTTTGCTTTTGCCGAAAGAGCGTCTTTTGGCGAGTATAGCGTAACTCGAAAAGCTGCGTTGCGCGCCCGAGTTTCTACCGGTGCAATAGTAGCTTCCGTATTAAACACGCGAGCATATGAATCCGCTAATATAATGCATCGTTAGCGAATTATGTCCGAAGTATTGAAGTCGTTAATACGAAAGGCTTCCGCATTGCCGCCGTTAGCTGCTCGAATAGGCGCCTTAACGCGTTCTCGTGCAGCTTCTTCAATAAATTCTCGTTATGCTTCTAGAGCTTTATAACGACGCTCAAGATTGGGATCATTTATTGTCTTACGAACCTTTTCTAGAACTTGCTCGTACTTAAAAGTGTCGTTTCGGAACTAAAACGGGATCGATAATATCTTTTTTCAATACGGTCTTATACACATCAAGTCCGCTTCGTTAAAGTGAAAGGCTAGTCCGTACTAAAGCATAAACAAGTAGCACTGATTCTGATATTTGTAAGGCTTTTGTTGATAGCTAAGTAGGTCAGAAGTTTGCTAGCACTAATAGAAAATGCAATTAAAATCGTTTGAAGACCGTTTCCCCTTTAATATGGCGTAGCCTCGGTTCGAATAAGTATCGGCCGCATTGATCTCGTAGACCCGGTGCAAAGCGATCTCCTGAGTCTCTTTATATTAAGCAGCTTTTAATAGGTTCACATAAGCCTTCTTTAGTACGAAGGCGAAGCTGTCGGTGAGTCTTAAGTGAATACTAACCTTCGCTAGCTATTCCGTAAGAGCCTCGATCCTTAAGTCAAGATCGATGAACGAAGTAATCGAACTCGCAGCGGTGGTGCTTGCGCGGTGAAAAAGAGAAGCATAAGTACTACCGGAGTAAGTGCTATAAAAGAGCGAAACGTATGAGTTTCGCTTGCTTTCGAAAATGACAGACGGTACCTAGAGACGAGAGTTCTCGTTTTAATAAGGGTCATAGCGAGAAAAAGCCTCAAAGATCTCGGCGTAGCCGTATTCTTTGATCCGTTCCGCAGTGATCTGTTTTTGCTTAATTAAATCGCTAACTATAATATATACTATGTTATACGTTTGCAAGTGATCTTCTTTAAGTTTGACGTTCTTTTAAGTCCGATTTTGCATCGATGGTAGTAAGCAACCGAAGAACTTCCACTTCAGCTACTTATCGGTAATATCCTTATTAGTTAGGCAAGCAAGGCTCGTAAGGTTGAACTGTCGGGTGAACTATAGAAGCTCCGCTTTAGAAGCTCCTTCTTTTGCTATCTACTTATTGCTCAAGTCGTTTAAGAAGCTAATACTATCCTTCTACTTAGCTAGGTCGAAAGCCTTGTACTCCTCCTTGACCACCGATTTGAAGTCGTCCCAAGTCACCTTCGGATCCGAAAAGCCACCGAAGCTCTTAATATTACAACGTATATTGTAACCGAAAGGGCTAGAAATATTGTATTCAGCAAGGCACTGCTTCTTTTCCGAATCGGTAACGATACCGTAGTCCTTAAACGCTCGTTCGAGCTAGCGAATATAGTCCGTGATATTGGCTTTGTCAAAAGCAAGCATTCCAAGGGCTCCAGGTCCAAAGAGAAGTCCACGGATACTCACGTAATTCGAAGCATTTACGAAAGGTGAAAGGGCCTAAATCCTCTTTACTTCGTCCTCGGTTATCTTACGAGTAGCATCCCCGCTAAGTCCGAAATCCTTTTGAGTCGAAGAAGTCATAGCTCCTTTTGATTTTCGAAAGCTCCAACGTAAGCCCGCCAAGTTGAGTTAATAGATGTCGATTAAGGTATGAAGGTATCCCGAAACGGATGCGAAAAAGAAACGAGAATGATAGAATGATGTGAATGTAAATGAATAATAAAAATGAAATAAGTACAATTTGTAATAAATGTTAAATACATAAGGAAATGTTATAAAGATATAAGATCCCGATGCGTCGAAAGTGATTCATCAAAGAGTCGAGTGTCGATCGCGTCGAGCCAAATAGTCGAAACCAAATCGATACAATAGACGATATTAGTAATACGTTTAATTTTGTAACGCAAGATCCGTAATAAGCGGAAAAGTAATTGCCGAGATTAAGTGTATCGAAATAGAAACGAAGTCGAGTAATAGCCGAGCTTCCGTGCAAGCATATAGCCTGCTTTTAGTATAATGCGACACCGAAACGGTTCCGAATCGCAAACACTTATTTCCGCTCGTCGTATCCTTCATTTGCCAAAGCGAAGGATGATCGAAAGCAATTCGGAGTCTTTATGCGTAATCTCCGTTGCGAAGTAAGTGTTGAATTTTCAACCTTTCAAGCTTAGCGTAATATTTCCGGTACCTAGCTATTGCCCACCCTTTTAAAGAAGAAAGAACAGTAGACTCGTACTAAAATCGATGTTGAATCGAAAAGGTAAAGTATACCAAACGAATAATACTTCGGGCGTATCGCCGTGCAAAATGGTCTAAGTGAATAGTACTCTATAGATACCGAATTGAACTCTAGCCAGCTCGATCCTCGAACTAAAGTAACGACTTCTTAAGTAGTACTCATCGAGTATACCGAATAGCATGCTCGACGGACACAAATCGAAAGAAGATCGCCTTTAAAGCAATAGTCTCGAAGCTTATATGCAAAAGCACTTGATTGTTGGCCTAGCGTGTGTCGAATACTCCTCGAAGGAGTACCGCAAAAGCACATGGTCAATAGCCTAGCGTATAACGTGAACTCCGAGTATATAGCTTCTCGCAAGAAAAGCAAGTCTGAAAAGGGTATGAAGACCAACCTTTAGTTCGATTCCTTGCGTAAGTCACTAAATATATGTGAAAAGGAAGAGCTCCGACATATACTTAACGTTAAATCAAGAGATGTGTATAAATATAGCTATGATAGAATCGTAGGTGAATAAGGAGGGAAAAGGAAGACGATCGAAGGACACTCGAATATGTGCTATGAGTACGTGTATTGTATTATGTATGATGTGATGATGGTTCAGGGAGGAACCAACTACTCGTCTATATAGGAGCCTGCACGTGACCTAACCACGTGACCTAACCACGTGCCTAGCAGGGCCAGGGCATGCAGCGCACCCACGTAACAAAGGTGCCTAGCATCAGTACTATATACATGGACAAAACAAATACAGAGCCCCAACTCCACCACAGTATAATAGCTCGTTTAAGTCAAATAAGATGCTCGATATCTCGTCGTCTAGTCTTTTCGAAAGGCTTAAGAGTCTTAAGTATAATAATCCTTTTGGCTAAATAGCTAAAGGTTCCGTAAGTGGTGATAAGACTCGAAAGGTATAATACCTTACTACTCTTTGTCGGCTAGACTTCCCACTTAAAAGTCTAATTGCTTGATCGGCCATAATAGTTGTCTGCTCGTACGTAAATCGATCGTATTAGTTAGGTTTGTTATATATAGCAAGCGCGGCTCTATAGCTTTAAAGGTTATATAAAAGTGACTTGGTTCGAAATCACTCTTTCGTAAGAATAAAGAAAATCGATAATATAAAAAGCGACTTAATACGGAATCGCTCTTCCGTTATAAAAAGAAAAAGGTATCGTAATAAAAAGTATCTTCGCTATAAAGTCTTAGCTTCTCTATGATTGATCACTTAATAGTAATTCAATCACTGATTAGTATTAAATTGCTTTTAAGCGATTAAGAATATATATTTGTAAAGTCGTAACGGTCGTCAAAGTACTTGCAATTGCAAAACACTCGGTTGATAAAGTATTTGAATTCTGTTTGCTCTTTAAAGCTCAAAGGAGCTAATTCTTTTTATACGATTAAAAGGAATCACGTGCACTAGCTAGCTAATAGGTTTACTTGTCAAGTTAAGGGTCCCTTGATTACTGACATGCTAAGCGAGGCATGCCAAGTGGCCCGTGAACCATGGTTCACGGGTGAGCTTCCTTAACTACTACTACTACTAACTAAGGTCGATATGGATATACCGACAGCTTAAGTAGAACTATGCTTGTTCCGCATAATACACCCTTTAAGTCAGCAGCGTAGCTGCTAAGCTGCAAGCAAATAGAAAAGAAAAAAAAATAAATGATTAAGCTCTTTAAACTCGATGTAAATAAAAGAGATTGTTATCGCAATTTAAACAAACAAATAGCGGTTGTTATTATTAATTAAGTATTAATCAAGAATGCAATTCTTTCTTAAGTCGGTCTTATCACGTAGCGGAGGTCTTTAGCGCCGTCTTTATCGCGTTACTATATAAGTAAAAGCGCGTTCTTTTCTATTATAACAAACACTTAACCTTTATCTATTTATACAATGCTATTTAAGCAAGTAATTCAATTTAATAGAATCGTTAAGCGCGGCCGAAGCCGTTTAAAAGTAAGTGCTCTTAACAAATTAATATATTTATGCTAACTATTAAGAGAATCTTTTCTTTACTTTAGCTATTGCTGCTATTACAGCTGCGGCGGCTACGGCGGCTATACTACGCACTCTTACTTTCGAAGCTTCGCCTTTTCTTTTAAACCTTTTTATTAAGCGCTTGCTTATGCTAACGACCGTTAAAGCTTTAAAGTGTATCAAGTGTATCAATAATAAGATTATATCAAGGTCTAATAAAGACTGCTATAATTGCGATACGAGCGTTATACGCTATCTCCGGTGTGCTAAAAGTAGCTATAACAACTATACCGCTGCTTTTGCCGCTATTAACACCGCTTTCGATAACTTCGTAAGCGCTAAGGACAATAGTGCTATATAAAGAGTTCGCCGAAGTCTTCGAAATGCTATGCGATAACAGCTCGCTTTAGATGCTACTCTTTTAAAAAGTGCTGCTGATAGTCCGGGCGGTCTAGCGAATAGAAGTAGAGGTTTTAAAAGTAGTCTCGATAGCTTTACAAGTTTTGCTCTTGCTCTTAAGACTTTTAATTTGAATATAGCCTTTGTTAAATTAAATAGTCTTGTGGCAGCAAACCGTAATCCGGTAACGCGGAGCGCTTCGAGCATATCACCTTTTTGTGACGACACGCCAGGTCTCCTGGACGCACTTCATATGCGCCAAGCTACTTCCCTCCTTTTTCCTTTCGTATTCTTCGTATTTTTTCATTCCCCGCTTTTGACTTATAAACCATGGTTCACGAGTCTTTAGCGCTTTTACCTTCGTGTATATAAACCTTAGCTACCTTCGACTTTTACACTCGATAGTTGTTGATTCTAAGTCATTACTTTGAGATTCTCTTAAGCTCTTATGTGAACCTTCGCGCTTTCGTGAGTTCCTTTAAGTAATCGCTTAAGGTCGTCATATTATCAACAACTACTTCACTCCGCCGGGAACGGCTTTAATAATATTCCTTTTTTTTAGAATTCTTTAGTAGTTAGACGTCAAAAAACATTTAGACGATTTCAACGGTCACGAGAAAGCTTATTCCAAGTACAACTTAAAGGATAGCACCTACACAACACAGCAACCTTCGCCCCGCGAGCAAAATCCTTCGCACACCTTTTAAAGCTGCTTTAGCAGCTCTTTCTTCTTCTTTTACGGCCCAACTAGCAGTTCTTTCTACTCAAGAAGAAGCTACTAATAAGCAAGACGATGAAATTGATCCTTCGGCCCTTACCAACCCCGAGGAAGCTTTGGCCTAACACTAAGCTCTCTTCTAGTCTTAACGAAAGGCCGCTAAGCTCAAAAAGCTCTTCGCAGATATAAAAACCCGCAACGAAGAGCTCGATAAAAGCGCTAGCGAACAAAAAACCTTCGCCGAAAAAGCTGAAAAAAAGGCCCGTCGAGCTCGAAAGGAACTAGACCAACTCTAAGCGGTCTTGCTAACTACGGAACGCTCGTCAAAGCCTCTTTAAGTTTCCTTCGAAAATAATTCTAAAAGCAAAGAGCTATATAAGCCCTCGGTCCCCTAGGCCACTCCCTCTACTTATAAAACCGCTAACCTTCGCCGCCTTTTCGCCGACGACGATAAACTACTTTTTCTTTACAAGCCAATCAACCTTCGCACTCCAATTAAGTTCAAGACCCTTAGAGCCTCTTCTTCAGCTTCTCAAGGTCGCGCTCGTATCGAGCGGATCCTTAACCTTAAACAAAAGCTCTTAAACGGTATAAGCTACCGAGCACGCTACTAGCAAGCTCGCGTCTTCGACAACTTAAAAGCTTTCGATAAATATTTCTTTACAAAACGCTAGCGCAAGAACTACGTCTTTAACCAAACCGAAAGAACAGCTCACTTATTCTTAGCCCTTTTGATCATAGATCGTAGCAACCTCGTAACCGCCCCGGAACTCGTCTAGATCGCTTTCGAGTTTTTAAACGACCTCGTTAAAAAGGCCAAAGCGTTAATTGAGTTCGAAAAACTCTATATAAAGCTTAACTAGCAATTTTAAGACTTCTATCTTATTTTCTCGGAGCTTGCCGCTACCGCCGAAATCAAAAACAAAGACCGATTACGTAAAGCCTTGCGTTCTAAGATCACTAAAACGCTGCGCGACCAGCTCTATTTAGAATTTGCTAAGACTACAACTTTTAAGGACTTCTAGACCGCCGTCTAGCAGTTAGCTGCTGGCTAATACGCGTTTGCAAAGCTTTACGACGCTCTATAAGCTAGGTATAATACCTAATTCGCAAAAAGCTCTTACAATAAAGCTCGTAACGAATCCCGCTCGGCTTAAAAAGCAGCGGTTAAGCAAATCACCCACTACGAAAACCGCCAAGGTAGCTTAACCCCCGTCTCTTTCCTTACTCTTCAGCGCCAAACCTTTAATAGCCCTAGCGCTAATGCAAATCGATCCAATCGATCTAACAAATTCTCTTCTCCCGGAAACGTCTTTAAGTTAGCAATCAAAACCTTTAGATCGTTCCGCAAAGACTCGAATACGCCGAAGCTCTCTCGTTACCACTCAGTCAACGAGATAGAATACGGCGCTAGACTTGAATACGGCCCTTATTCGGATGACTCGGACGATAGGCCCTACTCCGACGCTCTTAAGGATCACCAAGAGCTCCCTCCTGCTAACTCCGACGCTCTCGATAATAAAGGAAACGTCGAAGCTTAAGCAAAGCTTCTTTCTTAAGCTAGCTTCAAGATATGCGATACCTCGACCTTACGAAGCTCCTTAATAATAAAGCCATGACTATACCCGTCACCCTTACCAAGAATGGCCTTTCGTATAAAGTATCTGCTTTGCTCGATTTAAAAGCTAATAAGTACGCGTTAATTAACTTAGCGCTACTCAAATCGCTTTCTTTCTTTCTTAAACTTTTGATTCAACCCTTCTCGGCCTTATTTCTTGTCAAATCATACAATAGAGCTCGTAGAGCCACTATCTCACATTTTGCACTTTTCAACTTTACGATTAACAAGCGCGTTTAATCCTTTACTCCTTTTTTTATCACCAACCTTAAGAATCACAGCGTAATCTTCGAACGAGCATAACTAATTAAGCACTAGATTCTTTTTAACTGCGCTTGCCGCAAGCTTTATTAGCCTCGTTTTAACCTTCCGACCGCCACTTACGCTAAACTTATTAAGATTATATACTTTAACTAGCGTAAAGTAAACGCTCGTCATTAACACGACGCTAACAAGCGTGATCGAGCCTTAGACCGCTTTTAAAGAGCTTACGACGCTAATTCACTCGTGAACTATAATTCACGAGCGGATTAAGCAGCAATAATAATCGCTGAATCACCTCTTTCTCTTCGGAATCGTCCTCTTTCCGCTTCTTCTTTTAAAATCGTTGAACTCTCTTTTTTTATTCACCTTTTCGTAAAGCCGTCATTCCTTCGCTCTACGAAAAACACTTTTTCTAAAAACTACGTTAAATCAATGTCTTAAATAAACCGTAAGCTTATATCAACCGACATCGCTTTCGTAAAACCTCTTTTACTCGTCAAACGCTCCCGCTAAACATTTAAGCATAAAATCAATAGAAACCTTAAAATCAACAGCGTCTCCGGACACGCTTTCTATATGATCGCTCGTTAAAAAGACGTAAAACTGTTTTTTACGTCCTTTTACGAGCTCGATTGCTTGATCTCCGAGCGTTAAACGATTGCTTTTACTCAAACTGATTATTAAGCATCGCTAATACGCTTCACTAACGGCTCTATCTCTGCTATTAACTTTGCAGCAGAACTGTTAGAGCTTACTAACGACCTTCTTATCTTTCTCGAATACTCCGATTACGCACACGTATTCTTTAAGGCCGCTAGCAACGTGCTAGCATCATACAAGCTTTACGATTATAAAATCGAGCTTCTCGAAAGAAAGGAAAAAGCGCTTCGGTACTTACTATTATACAAGATATCGATCTTTAAGCTAAAGCTTACTAAAGCTTACTTTATCGACAATCTTAACAAAGGTTTTATCGAACTTTTAATAGCGCTATTTGCAGCTCTAGTCTTGTTTGCTAAGAAGCAAGACGGTTCCTTCCGCTTTTGTATTGACTTCCGCGCGCTAAATAACCTCACTCGTAAAGATCGATACCCCTTTCTTTTAATCGATAAGACCTTCGCACGTCTTTCAAGAGCTAAAATCTTTACGAAACTCGACATTCGGCAAGCTTTTTATAGAATACGGATGGACCCAGCTTCAAAAGAGCTCACAACATTCAAGATACGCTACGATGCTTACAAGTGCAAAGTTCTTTCATTCGGATTAATTAATAAACCCGCCACTTATTAACGCTATATAAATAACTTCTTCTTCGACTTCTTAAACATCTTTTGCACGGCATATTTAAACGACATCTTGATCTACTTTTCCGATCTTTTAAAGCACGCTTACTACGTTCGCTAAGTCTTCTAACGACTCGACGACGCTAGCCTTTAAGCTAACATTAAAAAATGCGAATTCAACACAACTAAAGTAAAATACTTAAGCTTTATCATTTCTACCGAAAGCTTAAAAGTAGATCCGGACAAGACGTCGATAATAAAGCATTAAGCGCCTTTCACGACCGTCAAAAGCGTCTAAAGCTTCTTTGGATTTTATAACTTTTACCGCCGATTCATTCGAGACTACGGCGTGATCGCGAAGCCTTTAATACACTTGATTAAAGCTAACGTTCTTTTTTCATTCAATTCTTAATATTAAAAAAGCTTCGACCTCTTAAAGCTCGCCTTAATTATTACGCCAATCTTATAGCACTACAACTAAGACCTCTTTTGTATACTAGAAACTAACGCTTTCGACGGCGTAATCGCTTTAGTCCTTTCTTAAAAGCATAGTCTCGACTAACTACTAATCGCTTACTACTTTAAAACCATAGCTCCCGCTAAGCTTAATTACGTCGTCTACGATAAAGAGATGCTGGCTATCATACGCTCTTTTAATAACTTTCGCGCCGAATTCGCCGGCTCTTTTCATTAAGTTCAAGTAATCATCGACCATAAAGCCTTAAAGTACTTTATGACTTTTAAAACCCTTAACGCTCGTTAAGCACGCTAAGCAAAGCTCCTTTCCGACTACAACTTCATTATTACGTACAAGCCAAATAAAAACAACCCTTTAGCTAACGCGCTAACACGTCGCATCGAAAAGCTCTTTTCTTAAAACAACCTTAAGCGCACTTAACGCTTGCAAACGCTGCTTCGCGCCGATAACGTTGACTTACGACTCTTAACCGAAAAGCTACGCTAACTTACGCCTTCGGAAACCGCCGTCACTATCGAAAAGATCGCGGAGCTCTTACTTACATTCCGAGTTATTAACTAAGTCTTAAAAGCTAATCGGACCGCTCTTAGTTTTATAGCACTTCGAATTCAAGCTTTTAAAGCTAAGTCTTTACTCGTGAACTACGGTTCACGAGCCAAACTCATTATAAAAGGCGACTTGCTGCTTTATAACGGCCGCTTATTAGTTCTCGACGTCTAAAACTTGCGCTTGTTATTCGTCCGAAAAGTCTACGACCAAGTATTTACAGCACACCTTAGCTCTCGCAAAACCTACAAGCTCTTTGCAGCACAGTACTATTAGCACGGTATAGCTAGATTCGTCAACTAGTACTACCGCAATTGCTACGCTTGCAAACGAGCTTTAATGCCTCGCGATAAAAAACCTAGCTTGCTTTAACCTCTCTCGATCTTCTCGCGCTTTTAAAAGCACGTTACTATAGATTTTTATAGCTTTAATAAAGATAAACACGGCTACGACAACGTCTTTGTGATAATCGACCGCTTTTTTAAGCAAGCAATCTCGATCCCTTATCACAAGTCTATCGACGCCAAAAGCCTCGCCAAGCTTTATATCTATTATATT
The DNA here is from genome assembly GCF_022702325.1 of Drepanopeziza brunnea f. sp. 'multigermtubi'. Classification (NCBI taxonomy): domain Eukaryota; kingdom Fungi; phylum Ascomycota; class Leotiomycetes; order Helotiales; family Drepanopezizaceae; genus Drepanopeziza; species Drepanopeziza brunnea. The sequence goes on along the minus strand of NW_027094064.1, from coordinate 254,824 downwards.
TATAAGTATTTTAAAGCTCCTTTAACGCTAACTTCTAACAGAAGACCTTAATACTAGTCTGAGTTCTAAAAAGAATTTAATAAAATCTTCGGTATTAAACTGACCTTTAGCACCGTCGCACACCTTAAGACTAACGGTCAAACCGAAATCTACAACCAGTACTTGCAAAAGCGCCTCCGTCCTTTCGTAAGCTACTACCAAGACGATTAGAGCGAGTTCTTCTTTATAATAAACTTCGCTTAATTAACGCTCCTTCACGACTCCTTCGGCGGCCTTTCCCCTTTTAAAGTAATTCACGGCTACGCCCCCCGGACCACTTAGAATTAAAGCTTAAAACGACTTAACGACCAAACCTTTTCTCGCAAGCTCAACTAAGACGAAGCTCGCGCTTACGCTAACCGCCACCTCGAAGCTTAAAACCTCGCTAAAGAGCACCTTTAGCGCGCCTAAGACCGCATAGCCAAACAAGCTAATAAATCAAAGCGCCCGGTTGACTTCGACGTCAATAATAAAGTTTAGTTAAATATGCGCCCGTTCTTTACCTTTCGACTATTAAAGAAGCTCGATAACCTTACGAACGGACCGTTCGAAGTTATCGACAACGTCTATAGCAGCTTTAAACTCAAGCTCTTCAAGTCAATAAAGGTTCACTTAATCTTCTATTTCGGACGGCTACGAAAAGCTCTTAATAACCTTACCTTTAAGCAAATCATTCTTAAACCTAATTCGATTAATATCACTAGCGAACTTAAATACGAAGTAGAGAATATCTTAGCCGTGCGCTAAACCAAAAAGCACTTCGAGTACCGCGCTTCTTAGCTCGGCCGCGACATTGATCTTACTTAATACCTCGCTTTCGACTTTATATACGCTCTTTTTAAAGTACGTGACTTCCACTTAAAACACAAAAAGCTCCTCGGCCTTCCCGCGAAGCTCCTCGACTAGATCAAGGCTTATTCGGACGGTGTTAATAACTACGATCACTTGAATAGTAATAAAGCAATAAATAAACGCTTAAAGACGAGCTTTTTTCGAACGAAGAAATAGTATAACGATACGCCAAGTCTCTTGGACGCACCTTATATGCGCCAAGCTACTTCCTTCCTTTTTCCTTTCGTATTCTTCGTATTCTCTCATTCCTCGCTTTTAACCCATGAACCATAGTTCACGAGTCCTTAGCGCTTCTACCTTCGTATATATAGACCTTAGCTACCTTCGACCTCTACACTCGGTAATTGTTAATTCTAAGTCATTACTTTAAGATTCTCCTGAGCTCCTATGTGAACCTCCGCGCTTCCGTGAGTTCCTTTAAGTAATCGCTTAAGGTCGTCACACTTTTCGTAAGTCAAGCTCTTTGACTTCCGAAATAATTTAATTTAAGCAGCTTTTTTTGACTAGAACTTTTTTTCGGACTTTATGCAAAAGCTTTAATCTGCTGCTATAACAGCTTTTGCGCTTGCCGCTTTTGTTGCTCTCGTCGCTTCCGCTATTCTCGTCGCTTTCGCAGCTTTTATCGCTTCCGTCGCATTTATTATCGTCGCTTTTTTTACGCTAATCGTTGCGCTTACCGCTCTCGCAGCGGCGCTCGCCGTTGCTATAACTCTTGCGGAGCGCCGGGTTAAAGTAAAGAGATTGCTAAGAGCTTTAATAGATCTTTTGTTATAAAAAGCGAAAAGTAAAAGCGTGTAAGATAAGATAGAATGACGGTTAAGATTATTAAATAAATGTTTTTTTTTAAATCACGTGCAAATGAAAAAAATAAAATGTAATAAGTGAATAGCATATGCGTGTTATTAAAGCTTTTCGATTGACGCGCGAGCGTTTTATAAATTTAAAAGCTTAATAAAGCTTTTAAACTTCTGTCGAGTTAAGTTCTTTATAAGACCGTTAGCGTGCATTTCTTTAGTAAAGAGATATTGAACTTGAAAGCTCTTCTTTAAATGCTTTTAGCGCAGCTATATATTATGAATATCGACGTAACGAAGCTTAATAAAAATACGTTTTTTTTCACTAGCTATAAGCTTGATTGTTTATTGATTATTATAATAGACTACTTAAAGCGCCGCAAAACGAAAGTGCAGCTTTTTGAAAAACCGTTAAAGCGTTATAATCTTTTTCACTATAAGGGCTATGCTAAGAAGCTCCGCTTTAATAAATGATATAGTAATTGTATTTTGCTTTAAAGCTTTTTAAAAGATCGCACCTTCGAATAAAAACATAATGTATTTTTAAAAAGATCGCTTTGTCTTTTCGTTATCGGCGTAAAAAGCGTCAAAGGCTATTACTAGCTTTGATTTGCTAAACTGGCTGTATTGAATACTTTTAAAGCGCGAGCTAAATAGATATCGCAGACATTAGTTTATAGCTCGAAGGTGCTTCGCGCTTAAATTAATGCTAAAGTAAAAGAGTTGAAAAGCTGCAAAAGCTATATTTAAGCGTAATATAATCGCTATATATAGCACGGATCCAACTTTCTTTTAATACTCTTTCACTTGCTTCCGCGAAGCTATCTTTTTATTTTTAATTAAGTTATAAAACGGTAATAAAGTTGCTAAGCAGCGTCCGTCCGTAAGTTCGAATTTCTTAGCTATTTTTTCAATGTAAGCGTCGTATATAAGCGTTAGCGTTCTTCGTTAACGGTCTCGAGCGACTTTTATATTAAGAAACTATTTAATATCTTTTATCGCTTCGATTTCGTACGCTTTATTAAGACCGTTAATGATTTCTTACGCTTTAAAAAGATTAGAATGATAATATATAACTTGAATATCGTTTACGTAAAACGCTATAAAGACCGTTTTATTTAGATTCGTAAAAATATACGGTTCTTTATCGAGTAAAGTAAGCTTTAATTTATCGAGTGTGCTTGTAAAGTCGAAATATTATAAAGCTAGCGAGTCTTTAAGTTTATATAAAGTTTTATCAACTTTTACGAGCATACTTTTTTGCTTAAAACCGTTAAAAAGATAATACGTAATTAAAACGCTGTCCGTATATTTTATAGCGTTAATAAAAGCGTTGACGACGTCGAACTGTTTTACTTTTAAATTAAATTCGGCTATTATAACTATTATTATTTTAAACGATCTAGCTGTTAACGTAGCAGCGTAAGTTGAATAAATAATAGATTCGTCTTAAAAATCGCTTTTAATTATAATCTTCGATTTAAACTTTACGATCTTTTTAAACGAGCTAGTCTTGTATATAAACACTTACTTAAGAGGTATAAGTTTTGACTTAACTTCGCTCTCGAAAATAACTTTTTAGCAATTTTTTTTTTTTAAATTATTCAACTTTATAAAAGCTTCGTTTTTAAACTCTTTGCTATATAAGTGTCGTTATAGCTTTTTTTAATAAGTAAAAGGTTTTAGATGTTTTCGTTTTTGCGAGTTAAGCTGTTTTAATAATAGCTTAAACGAAATAGCAGTTAATATGACAGCGTGCAATGTCTCGTAATCTTTATTATTTTCGCGCACGAAGTCGTTATTAGCTTAAAAAGTCGATACAAAATCTAAAACGCGCGAATAGCGGTTCGAATCGGCGCGAAAGTTGTTTAAAAGAAGCTTATTAACACTTGCGTATATCTTCGCGCGTTTTTTAATGCAGCTATTAATAAGTAAGTGCTTTTTATTAAAGTCGGAATTTTGTTTAAAGTGTTTATAATTTAATTTCTTATTATTAATGTTCGCTTTAAAAAGGTTTAAAAGCTTTTTTTTAATTGTTCGGTTTGAATCTCCGCCGGTTGTTAACGTAAAAGCTCCCGTTAATCGGCTTGTAGCTTAGCTCTCCGAGCCTCGGCTTTAAATAACAACTTAAAGGTATGATTTGCGCGCTCTTTTATTAAAGCTAAGTTTTTGTCCGTTTACGATGCTTTTCTTTGCTTTTAGCAGTTTTAAAGCACTTTCGTTCTTGCTTTTAGCTAAAAAGCTAGCGAAACGTTCAGCGGTATAGCTTGAATTATTAAAGTTTATTAGATCGTTTCGTAAAGCAATTACTTTTAGTATAAACGTATTTATAAGGTCTTTAATTAAAGTTAAAGCTCTTGACGTTTGTGCATCGCTCGGATTAAATAAAGTCGCATTTTTTAAGCTTTAACTAGATCCTTTTAAGTCAACCTTTATAAGGTTTGACGACTGCTCACTTTTTATATCAATTGCATTCGTCTTTTTTAAGCGATCTTTTATAACGTTCTTTATATTAAACAAAGCGTCTTTTGTTTGATTAAAGTCTTTAATATCTTTTAATTTAATAACGATGCTCTTAATCTCGCTAATCGATTAGCCGATCGATTTTTTTTTGTCTTTAAGATAAAATTAAGTCTTATCGAACGTTACGTTGCGTATGATAATTACTTTATAAAGCATAAGAATATAAACTTTGTATATATTAAAAGCTATATATTTAATTAAATAGCTTATATGTCTTTTCGATTTGACTTTAAAAGCTTTTTTATTGCGAAAAGCTTTTCGGTTTTTAATTATTAAGTACGTACGAGCGCTATACGCAACTAAACCGTTATAATTTAGTTTTAAGTCGGTGTCGATCCGTATAAAGATCGCCGGATCGTATTACTTAAAATATTGCTTAAACCAAAGCTATAACACTTCATTCGGACTTTTTATAAAGCTTTTCGCTTTCGATATTATATTATAAAGGTAGATAGCGGCTAGTATAGTCTTAAGCTAGAGCTTCTTTAAGAGCTTTGCTTTTACTTTTATTTTAATAAACCGTTCTATCACTTTTCTTTTAGCCCTTTCAGCTCTTTTATTAAGTTCGTAATTAAAAGATAATAAAAGCTTTAACTCGATCTTAACCTCTTTCGCTTATCTTTAATATTCGGTAAAGCCGATTACGTTGATTGCGATTACCGAAGAATCGTTATTATAACGTATAACAGCTATTAAAAGACCGTATTTGCGTTTCGTTTATGCTTTAAATTCTTTTAGTACTTTTATAACCGTCAATTGTAACTTGTCCTTTAATATAAAGCCGAATAGCTTCTTATTATATTCATCTTTAATTATTAACAACTATTTGCTTCTTTCGAAACTATTAAAAAAGTCGAATAGATTTTAAGCGATCTTATAAAATAGCTTAGCTGTTTTATTGTTTGACGTGCGGCGAGATATGACTTGTTAAGCGTGCGTAATAGTATATACTTTATATTTAACTTTAATAATTCTTTTAAGTCTTATTCTTTTAATATTATAAACAAGCGCTTCGAGCGCTTTTTTGCTTAGATGACTTGTTCGTAAATGCTAAAATATCAATGAATCTTTTTTTAAAGCTCGGAAGACATTGCTTTTTTAAAATTTATAACGTGTTTGCAAGCGCTTTTAAGTTGTAAAGAACATTATTAAGCAAAAAGAATTACGAATCAATTAAAGTAGAAAATAATTAAATAGCTTATATTTAAAAAACGTAAAGTTAAACTTCTTTTTTAACTTTCTTAACACGACGCTTTCTTTAACCTTTTTATAGCGGAGAGTTGCGTTATATCTCGAGTACTATACGCTAGCTTTACTTAAAAAAGTTTTCGAAATAATATTAATATTAAACTTTTTAACGATAACGACGTTCTTTAACTTTAAATCCTCCGTCTTAGCTTTATTTAATCCGTTTAAAGCTCTTTTAAAGACTTTAGTCTTTCGCTCGACGATTAAAAGACTACTCGTTTTAACTTCGATAAAGTCGGTTGAGCGGAAGCGTTGAATTGATTTTAGCATTAAAAGATTTTTATCGTTAATAAAATGAGTAACGCCGCAATTATCGAAAAGAGTGCTGTTAAATAGCTAGTGCTTATTGTTAGCCGTGTTGTAAAGACCGTTAAAGATAAGATTATCGAGCGTGTTAAAAAGCTTAAGATCGATAATAGCTATTAACATTTTTTTAAAGTATTTTAACTTATCGTTATCGTTCGATTGCTTTTTTTTGCTTTTTAAAACGATTTTATCGACTTGAATTTATGCTTAACCTTTTTTCGTAATCTTTTTTCGAAGCGCTTTGAACTTAAATTCTTAAAGCTTTTTTTTTATAGCGACGATATTATCTCGGTTCGGCTTTGCGAATTTACTTTCGTTAAGACCGTTAAAGCAATAGCGAAAGATCTTGCACTTGATTGCGTCTTAATAGTGGTTTTTCTTTTTAAAGCACGGGCATTTAAAACCTTTAGCAAGTCTTTTAAAGCTATCGGAGCGTTTACCGGACTGCTTAAAAGCAGTGTCGTTAGCTTTATTACTTCCGGAAGTGCTGCGAGTCGTTTGATTTCCGAAAGTAGCGAATATATTAAAGAAGTTAAAGTTCGGATTGCTAATTTTCTTTTCGACTTAGCTTTCGTACTAGTTAAAGTAGTCGTAAAAAGTGCGCTTTTAAGGTAATGACAGCTCGTCGTTTCGAATAACTTTTGCAAGCTTTAACGACGCTTAAATTAATAATTATTTTTCGTTAATAGCTTTTAAAAATGCTTTTATCGCGAGTGTACTCGTCGTCTCGTAAAGGTTGTTTATCTTCGCTAACTTATAAATAGCTCGGTATTCTTTAATTTATACCGCTAAAAAAACGCTTTTTTGCTTAGCTGCTTGCAAAGATTTATTATAGTTTCGTGCTATCGATAGCTTAAAGCTCGAGTCGGATAAACGGTATATTTCTTAAAGCTTTTTTATTAAGAATTAAATAGAAGTATTATCTTTTTTTAAAGCCGTTAAGATCGCTTCCTCGAGAATAAAGCTCTTAACCGTCTCTTTAATCTAGTCTATGATTTAATTGCTTTTGTTACTTAAGACTTTTTAATTGTTTATAGCGAAGTTGTATTCTTTTATATTGTCGTTATACGCTTTTCGGACGTTTTCGAATTCAGCGTCTTTTAGCTTTAAAAGTCTATTAAGATCGTTTGCAAGAGCTCTTAAGTGTAGTTCTTTTTAAGCCTTTCGTTAACGGTTTTACTTTTAGAACTATTCGTTGTTAAGCTCCGTTATTATTTCTATAGCAGACTTCGTTTTTAATCTGATCTGCTCGATAAAAAAAGCAAGTTCTTTTACGCTAATACGAAAAGATGCGTATTGTTTTATATTAAAGCGTTTAATAAAGTATTTATAATTCGTAATTTATCTTAAGAAGTCGTTACGACTTATAAAGTTCGTTTTATTGATTAAAAGGACCTCTTTTACTTTGTCGTTTATTATTATAGCAGTTGACTTTATAACTAAAGCTTTTAAAAATTAATTAAAGTTCTTAAAGGTAATAAGTGTTAATTGTAAAGAATAAATATAATTGAAAAAAGACAGATTGTAAAAATGAAAGTTATAGCAAAGTAGCGTAAAAATAACTTGCAGAATCCGCTTTCGATTAATTCGAAGGTTGTTAAAAACTAATTAAATAGCTCGTGAGTGCGAATATAGCTTTTAATTATAATGCTTACTAGCATTAAGATCAAGAAGAGATTTTATAAATTGAATAAAGCTTGGTATATTTTATTTAAGAAGCTCGTCAAGATCTATGTACATATACTTAAGAGCTTTAGTGTGCCAAAGGCGCTATTAAGCGAGGTCACATGACATGTCACATGTAGCTTGGGTGGAACCATGCTTGTTCCGCACAACAATAATATTAAAGAATCTGTTTTAAAAAAGCGTAAGTATGCGCCGTATACGAGCAATATAAAGACAATACCTTTAAGGCCGGCTGTATCGTTAATAGCTTTAAAAGCTATTTAAAGTATTATATGCTTATCAACTCTTTCACTTATTAATTCCTTTTTTAAAATATTATATATTCTTCGAAGAAGGTCATAATAGCGCTTTACTTTTCCGACGCTATTATAAGCTTTTATTAAGACTACCTTAATCTTAATATTCATCGATTTTGCTTGTTGTTTAAACTTTTAAGAGCTCAAGTTGGTTTTAGCGTTTATTACGATTACATTTAAGAAGTTTAAGTATATATCGATCTAATAATAACGTACTATATCTTATACGTGTTTTACAGTTATATTTTTAAAAAATCTTTTAGAACCGTAGCTTATAGCTGAATCTACGATATATAATACGAAGTCTTTGTTAATATATATAATATTAATAATAATCGAATAGTTGAATTTATACTTATCTTTTAAAGAGATTTTGAATTTGCGAAAAGCTTGCTTATATAGTTGATACTGCGCATAGTATTTAGTAATCTTTTCGAAAATATCGGTTTTAAATTCTTTACTTGCAGCTTTAAAAGTAATAGCAAAACGTTATATTAAAAAGTGTCTTTAACGGCGATAAATTTAACGCAATTCTCTTTCGGTAAAGTAGCATGTAATAGTTTTTTGTTAATTAAACAATAAGAATAAATAGCTTTATTTTTTAACAACTAGCACGCTATTATAGCTTTGCACAAGCAAGTTTCTTAAATTATTAAAATACACGTTAAAAGAATCTATGTTTTTTAAATAGATTAAAAAAAAGGTATTAATATTGATTATATAAAAAACAATCTTGCTAATTAATGTTTGTACTTTTACGGTTCTTTTAATAATAGCCGAAGTTTCGCCGAAGCTAATAGTACTTTTTTAAATAATAATCACTTATAATTCAAGTAAGTAGTGCTAAAAAGCTCTTATTTGTGCTTTTCTTACAAAAGACTTATTTGCAGCTCCTGAATCGGAAAAGAACCTTTAGAATCGATAAGCTAAATACCGAAAGTATAAAATATAAGTCTTTAATAAAACGGTCTCGTTTTCTTTAATTAAAAGGTTCATAGCGTTTAAGGTAATAAAAGCGTAATAAGCTAAGCGTTTTTATAAAATTGCAATAGTCTCGGCGCTTATCACTTTTCCAGCTTCGATAAAGAAGGTTTAAGTAAAGTAATTGCGGTCATCGTGATCGTATTCGTCGTACTAATTGTTTTTAATAGCGTATATTGCTTGATCTTAATAATTTTCTTCGTTTAAAATACCTTTTACTTTTTCGTAATCCGTTAAGAAGCTTGCAAAATAAGCTAAAATCATTAGTTAAGTAGTATAGTATGTAGCGCCTTTTTTGTATTCGTCGTAAGAGCGTTTTCGTTCTTCGAAAAAGTGTTTAATAAACTAGCAGTCAAGCTTGCCGCAAATAAAGCATACCTTAAGTCTTTTACTTCTTTTACTACTTCCGCGGAAGCCTTTATTCTTTTTTTTACGTGCAAAACCTTTGTTCTTACTTCTGCTTTTACTACCGCGATTATAACCTCTTTTTAAACTACGGTTATAGCTTTTACTTGATCTTTTATAGTTTCGATCGATATAATAAGTCTCGTAATTGCAATTGCTATTGCAATTATAATCGAGATAGCTTAAAGTATTATATATAATAAAAGAAGCTGTGTATTCGAGTACTTAGCGCTTTCTTTAAATAGTATCGATTGCTAATCGTAATTAAGCAGCAACTCTTTCGTATATATTAGCTAAATTAAACATTGCTAATTTGCATTCTTCGACTTTATTGCAAGCGCTAATAAGTTGATCGCGCAATACGTTATCGATCTAGTATTCGAGTATAAAGCTTTATTAATAGCTCTTTAAAAGCTTTATCGTAATCTTTAAGCACTTTAGTCGAGTCTTCTCGATGTTCTCTTTGTCTGCAATAACACTAGCGAATATAATAGTTTTTTATAAGTTTATATAATACTTTCGGTTTTCATCGGTTTCGAAGTGTTAAGCTATAAAGTGTGTTATAGCTTCGAAAGTATAGCTTCTGCTAGCTATTTAATCGATATAATAAGCGTCTACTGCTCTAGTAAGCATAACAAAAAAAGCTTTAGCGTATAAAATAAGAAAGATGTCGTATGTTTCGTATAAGCTATAAAACTTCTTTAGCTTTATAAAGAGTATATTTTATATTCTTCTATTATATTTAAGCTCTTTTTTATATTTATACATCTTACTAAGTCCGCTAATCAATTGCGCTAAGCTTGATCTTTAACCTTTTTCAGCTGATTAGTTAAAGTCTCTTTTATTATTATTTTCGCTTTTTTTTTTACTTTTTCCGCCGCTTCCTTTTCTACCTTTTCTTTTACCTTCTTTTTTACTTCTTCTTCTACCTCTTTTATAATTGTTTTTACAGTAAAAGTCCTTCGTATAATTACTTTTACTATCATTACTTCCGCTTCTTTTATTTGCTTTTCGTCTTTAAAGTTCGCGGTGTTCGAAGATAAGTAATACGTAAAGTTGTTTATAAACTATTAAGTTAAGTAAAGGTCGAGACGATAGTAAAAGTTGTAATCGAAAGTTAAAAGTGAACTCTTATTGTCTTTGCTATTAATAAAGTTGCTTATCGAATAATATATCGAATTGTATATCATTCGAAAGTGAAAGTCGATATAATTGAAAGTGTATTAATAAAGAAAGTGATCGTATAAGTTGTATCGATATAAAAAGTATAAAAAGTAAAAAAGAAAGTAAAGGTTTAACGGCAAGTTTATATATTATTAAACTAAATCGCTTTTCTCGTTTTGCTTCTTCGTAAGATAGAAATACAAGAAATATCGATCTATAAAGTAGTTTAGCAAAAGCTAAAATATAGCTTATATTACTTCTTAGATCTTTCATTTATACGTAATAAACGAAAAAGTGATTGTATAAGTATCTTAAGATTATAATATAATTTAGCTTAAATAATAGTTCAGTTTATCTTTCGAAGAAGCTTTAATATATCTTTTACAAATTGTTATTTATAGCGTAGCGATAATCATCTTTAAATATATCGAAAGCTCGGATGATATACGAGTGAACGCAACTTTAAGTCTATTTAGTCTTATTAAAAAGATCGAAATCATTAGCTTCTTATACCTCTCGGTCGACCTTGAATTTGCTTCGGAGAGTCTATTCGAGTTCTTCGAAGCTACTTGCTAAAAGCCGAACAGATTTCTTTAAGAAGAAGAGAGGAAAGAAGTCTTCGAATTCGTAAAGAAAAAGGTTTTTGTTTCTATCATCCGTTATATTAACAGCGGTAGTTGCGTAATAAACGCTATAACTAGTGATAATACTACTAATTGTATTAAGTTTCCGCTAGACTTATTAAGAACTAACGGTTGCTTATAACGTAGTTAATACTTTTAAAAAAGCAAAAACTACCTTTTCTTTTTTATATTTAACTCATTTGTAATTAAGTGTGAATTTAACTACTAATTAATATTGGTTATATAATAAAGTGCACACGTAAGACTTAATACGAATAGCAAGTAGTTGCATTCGTAGTATTGTTAAGTCTAAATGTTGGATTGCTTCCAAGCGATTAAGAATATATATTCGTAAGGTCGTAACGATCGTCAAAGTACTTGCAATTGCAAAACACTCGGTTGATAAGGTATCTGAATTCTGTCTGCTCCCCAAGGCTCAAGGGAGCTGATTCCTTTTATACGATTAAAAGGAATCACGTGCACTAGCTAGCTAATAAGTTTACTTATCAAGTTGAAGGTCCCTTGACTGCTAACATATTAAGCGAAGCATGCCAAGTAGCCCGTAAACCATAGTTCACGAGTGAGCTTCCTCAACTACTATTACTACTAGCTAAGGTCGATATAGATATACCGACACCGGCAACTCTTTCTTTAGCAAGCAATGCTTTACTAACTATTATATCGACCGAAAAAGAAAGAAAGTAATTAAACAAAAGAAAATCAATTTTACTTTATTAAAACTCATTCTTCTTTCTTTTATAACGGCCTTTCTATTTATCCGTCTACTTGCACTTTTAAAGTATTAATTAAAACTAGCTCTTACAAAAAAGTATTAGCTCCGACTTTAATCATAGCGTTAGCAAAGTTAGATTTTCCTCCGATCTAGCGTACTTTAAAAAGCTCCCGCTTTTCGTATGACTCTCGAATAACTATAATATCGATCATAAGGCGCTTCTCTTTAATAGTTCTTAGCTTTATTATATACTCGTAAAGCGAGTAAGAATTAGTGCACATAACCACGAAGAAATTAAAGATCCTTAGCTAAGCTGTGATTTAAGCAAAGGTAGTCGATATAGCAATAGCTATATCGATACTTAAGGACATAGCGTATAGCTCAAAGGCTAATACTGCCTTTATCACCTTCTTGCACTTCTGTGATACTTAATAAAAGATGTTACCCGTTAAAGTGAACTCGTTCTTACTTACGTAAGCTTTATTACTAAGGATAGTTACGAAATCGATCTAAGAGTTAAGATTAGCGTTATTAGCAAACGCTCCGTCTACGAACACAAAAAGCTTCGCCGTCCTTAAGTCTAAAAGCACGTAATAGATCCTTCGAGTTAAATAATCGATCAGCTACTAGATCACCTTATTAAAAGCTTTATAATCTTCGTCCTTCGGTTCTTGATGCTAAGCAGCCATCGATAAAGCATAAGATACTTCTAAGTAGCAAATAATAGTTAAATACGCCCTTCGAGCACGTTGCTTTAAGTACTCTTTAGCTCGTGTGGCTGAATCGAGCTTGATTACCGCAAGCCTTTCCTTTTGCCCCTTTTGCCCAACTGACAGTCCGAACCCGTCTTTATTTAAAGATAACTTGCATCTATTGAAAATCATTAACTCGGCGTATATAAAGATCTCTATTTCTTTGCTTTTCAGCTTGGATTTAACCAGCTCTTTCTTTTCTTTTGCTTTTATAACTAAATTGATAACTATAAAAACATTATCCGTTTGTAAAGCAGCTATTCTTAATTGATCTTTATTAATTAACACAAAAAAACAAAAATCAAAACTCGATTGCTTTATCTCGAAGTTGTTCGTGAAATGCTTTAAAAAACGCTTATATTAATGCGTTCTTACTTCGAAGATCTTATACAAAAAGCTAGTTATAAAAAACAAAGTGCCGAAAGAGAATCGATAAGTGATCTCTTTAAATGGTCGCACGACGATTATTCGGATAAGCTTCGTGCTTGACTAAGTATAAGCTTAAGTAATATCCTTGCTATAGACTTGATACTCGTAGTCTTTTATTAAAAAAAGAGCTAAAGCATAACAAAGTCTTTAGCTCGCTCGCTGCACCGTAAGTGACTCGGTAAGTACCTTCGTTTTGCCTTTATCTTAAAAGGCTTAGACTATTATATAAGACTTCTCGATAGCGTAAGTGTTCTCTTGCTTTTGATCTTATCAACAAACCTAGATCCGAAGATCTTAGCGCTTTTAGCGCGTAAGTCGATGCTCGAGATCACTTAAAAGATGCTTTAAGCTATTAATTTAATTAATTCTTTTGCTCTAGACTTTTAAAATAATGCTTCGAAGCTTTTAATAATTCTTTCGGCTCGTAGCTTAGCTAAGAGCTTATAATCTCGGCGTTCTTTATCGGTAATTAACACTTCGGAGTCTTTAGTAAATAAAACGTAAGAATCGCTCTTTTCTTCGTTAAGCACGGTCGAGATACTAAGATCGTACTTTTAATAAAATATCTAGATTATTAGTATTATTGACTTCTAAAAATTAGCAAGTTAAAAGTTAAGAAGGCTGTTTGCTAATTTTGGCGAGCTTTTTAAATTAAGCGACCTCGGTAGATTAAACGAGTGTTAAAGTTTAAGCGAATTTCGTATTTTTAGCTCTTTTTCGCTTTCGCTTTAATCTTCTTTTACCTCTTCTTCTACTTCTACTTTAAGTACTTGCAACTCTTTTAATAGCTTTTCAACTTTAAAGTAATAAGATTTTATTAAAGTTGACCTGAATTCCGTAAGCTTCGGATATGCTATTATACACGTGTACCTTTGCTTGCTAAGCAGCTGAAAAAGGCCTTTCTATCCTTGATTTTCTCGCTATACGAGCACCCGTAAGCTAATAAAGAGGTCTAAGATATGCTCCGTAATTAAGCTATTCCTCTTTTTAAGCGCGTCCTTAACTTACTTCGTAGCGTGGCATTTTCGTACTTCTCTTATAGCCTTGTTAATAGCAGCAGTACGCTCTTAAGTAAACGCGGCAAGTCGATCTTGCTCCGTCAGCTTCGGTAAAGTCTTAAAAACGAAGAGTATAAGAACTAAGCTATTAAGTCCAGCTATATCGTTAATAGCTTTGATAGCCATTTAAAGCCGGTCTTCTTTTAAAGCTTTTAAAAGCTCTTTTATGACGATCTTAAAAGCGCGTCGCACAAAGACGTAATAGCGTTTTATTAGTCCGACGCTATAATAAGCCTTTATAAGCATCTGCTTTAGACTGCTGCTAATACTTTTAAGATAGCTTCGGAACGTTGTCGAATTGAAGTTGGTTCTAAAATCGTGCATTACGTTTGTAAAAGGTCCGACGTAAGTATTAACTTAATATCGACTGAATCCTTTAAGTAAATGCTATGCGGACATGCTTTTAAGAAAGGTAGCGGCTTAAAAATTAATAGAATCGCAAACGACGTATAATACGTTCTTGCCGTCAAAGTGTATTACGTTTACGTATACCGTATCATTAAAGTTAGTATCGTTCTTAAATCTAATACTAAACCTTTTCGAAAAGCGTCCGAATACTTAATAATAGTAGCAAAACTTTTAAATATTATAAAGCAAATCTCGCTTAAATTCGTGCCCGGCTTTTTTAAAAATAGCAGCAAATCGACTTACTAAAAGATGGCCAAAACGCTTGTAAATAATCCTTAATTGTTCTTTTATAAAGTGGTAATAAACGGTCTCGCTTTCGATACTATAATAAGTAGCAGCGTGCTCTTTACTTAATAGCATCTACACGTGCTTAAACATCTTTACTATTAATATTTCTTTCTTTCTTTAAACTAATACGTTTTATAAATTATTTAAGATCACTTTGTGCTTGTTTATATCAACTAATAAGACTAAGAAAAGTACGTCGCTCTTTATAACGTAGAACTCTACTTGACTTAAAAGTGTTTTTAAAGTAACTGTTTTAATTAAAATAATAGAGCCGATGCTGTATTTAACGGACTTCTCTTTTGCTTAAAATATATCTAATTAGACTTCGAAGTATCTCTTTTAAAATGCTCGTAACTAAAGCAAGCTAGCGGTAAAGAAATTAGCTGCTCCGCTATCAATCATAAGGCTTATAAATACGTTTTCCGAGTACTTAAAAGCTATATAAGTCTTTGCTTTGCTCGCGAGCATACGCGGATTTTGCCCGAGCATCTTTTAAGTCTTTATTTAGCTAGTAAAAGCGTAAAATGCCGTTTGAATCTTTAGTTGTTTATATACTTCGTTAGCGTCAAAAGTGCCGTAAGTAATCACAAAACCTTTTAATATATTAACGTAGCTGCTCGATTCGAGCGGCTCGTTTAATAAGCCTGCGATAAACTGATCGAATTCTTTCGTAAATACAAGTAGCAAGCTTTCGATCGATACTACGTATTAAAAGAATTTGCTTTTCGTCACTTTTTTTGCGTCTTTAAAAGCTTAGAACTTAGCGACGGATGCCTTTCTCTCGTCGAAAGTATAATTAATGCTTTAGCAACTTAGCTTTTTGCAAACAAAACACCTTTTCTTACCTTTAATAATAGCTTTAGCAGCTTTCTTACCTCCGAAGTATTAGCGGTCTTAAATAAAGCATTCGTATTCTTCGTTTAAATCAAAGTCAGCTTTTAAAGTGTTATAAAAGCAAGTGTAATCGTATAGCTCGCTAAAGCTCGCGTAAGCTTTACTTGCTTTAGCGGAAGGTCGGAAAGTCTTAATTGCAAACGCAATAGCTCTGCGAATATCGGCAACTGCGGCGGTAAAAGTAAAAGCAAAGTTCATTCGCGCAATCGTAGTCTTTAACACGTTTTTATAAGCTGAATACAGCTTATTAGCAAGACTTCGATCGTCTTTTAAACTTAGTCGTAAAAAGCCTTGAATCTTTTTGAGCTCTTTAACGAGCTTCTTAAAGCATTCGCTAAGCGAAGTCCTTAGATTCTCTTTCTTAATTAAATCTAACGAAATTTCTTTTTAACGGTCGTATTTTGCTTGCCGCCGGTAATTAATCTCGAAGTGGTCTTTTACCGTAATAGCGTTTGCTTTAAACGTAAGAAGCTTAGCTTTAATTATATAATTGTAATAAAAGGTTATAGCTTCTTTCGTAAGCATAATTAAAAACGCCGCTAAGTAGTCGTCGAAAGTCAAATCGTATCGACTTGCTTAATTAGTAAAAATCCTTAATTGAGTCTTGAAGTCATCGTTAAGTCTTAAGTACTTTAGCTCTTTAAGAAAGCTTCGCGCGAATAAAGCTAATTCCTTCGCTTTTAAGTAAAGGTCTGCTGCCCTTAACTTAAGGAAATCGTTTCTATTATCGTTAGAAGCGCTTAAAGTGCCGTACGCAAGCGTGCTTTGCTTAGTTAATAGTCTGATCGATAAAAAGTTACCGATATAGTTGCCAATAGTCCGTCTTTTTTTAAAGTTTTTAAAAGACTTATTTCCGAATCCGGAGTCTCTTAAAAGTCCGTTTCCGAATCTTTTTAGTAATTTAAAAGGGTCGTTTTTACTTCTTTCGTATTCGTAACCTCGATCTCTTTGCTAATCTCCTTCGTTCCTTCTTCGTCGGTTATCGTCAAGATCGCTAAAGCTATTCGAGTTATCGGCTAAAGCTTTAGCTTAATAATATCCGTACTTTTAAGCACGCTTTTAACGATTCTTATACTTTTTATATCTTTCTTATCGATACGTAGCTTGTTAAAAAATCTAAAAGGCTTATTAGTACGTCCGAAAATGCTAGATCCTTTTTTCGAGTTGTTAAAGTTAAGCACGGAAATCTGCACGCTGTCCTTAATAAAAGCTGATTTTGTTTGGAATGCTTTTAAGTTTTAATAAGTCGTTTTTTAGCGTATAGCTGCTATTGCTATACGTATTATCAAGCTCGATTATGTTTTCGGAGCCGTTATTATTGCTACTCGGTCTTAGCTTTAAAGAAACCCGGTTGTAGCTCTTGAAAAAAGGGTTTAAAAGCCGTTAAAGTGATTTTGGCTCTTCTTATATGATTAGCGTATTGCGTAGCGATTAATAAATTAAAAGCGTCGAGTACGCTAAAGCGCTTCGTCGTAGCCTTTCGTTAGATTGTATAACGTAAGTTCGTAATTCCGCTATTTGCTTTGCTATCACTTTTATATTTTGCTTTATATTCCTCTTTTTTTTCGCAAATTCTTCGCGTAACTTCCGAATCTTTTCTTTTTCTTTCCTTCTACTTATAGTCTCCTTTTCCTTCTTTTTTAAACTGCGCGAGAGTGGAAGTGGTTAAAGTATAGTATCTTTATCGTTCGTAAGGTTTTCGGCGGTCCACTTTGAATCGAGGCTTAAGAGTATTGCTTATTGCTCTTTTATTTCTTAGAAGGTCTATTAGTATTGCTGCTCGTCGTTTAAGAGCTTGACTATCTTATTAGCGTAGCCCTTTTGCTTTAAAAGGCATTATACGCTTTTAAATATCAAGTGTTCTTTAAGGCTAATAAGAGTAGCAAACTTAAGGCCTCGTCCCGTATTATCCTTCGTCATCGTAAAACTCGTTTAATCTTAGCGTAAGAAAGCGTGCCGGAATAAGCTTTATAAGTCGTAATCCCTTAGCCTTTTACACTTCGCATCTAAGAAGTCTTTTACTATTGCTCGAGCCGTAATCTCACTATCGGGCCTTGCGTATAATAGCTCGTTTAAGTCAAATAAGATGCTCGACATTTCGTCGTTTGGTTCTTCCGAAAAGCTTAAGAGTCTTAAGTATAATAGTCCTTTTAGCTGAATAGCTAAGGGTTTCGTAAGTAGTGATAAGACTCGAAAGGTATAATACCTTACTGCTCTTTGTCGGCTGGACTCTTTACTTAAAAGTCTAGTTGCTTGATCGGCTATAATAGTTGTTTGCTCGTACGTAGATCGATCGTGTTAATTAAGTTTGCTATGTATAGCAAGCGCGGTTTTATAGCTTTAAAAGTTATATAAAAGTGACTTGGTTCGGAATCACTCTTCCGTAAGAATAAAGAAAATCGGTAGTATAAAAAGCGACTTAATACGGAATCGCTCTTTCGTTATAAAAAGAAAGAAGTATCGTAGTAAAAAGTATCTTCGCTATAAAGTCTTAGCTTCTTTATGATTGATCACTTAATAGTAATTCAATCACTAATTAATATTAGATTGCTTTTAAGCGATTAAGAATATATATTCGTAAGGTCGTAACGATCGTTAAAGTACTTGCAATTGCAAAACACTCGGTTGATAAAGTATCTGAATTCTGTCTGCTCCCTAAAGCTTAAAGGAGCTGATTCCTTTTATACGATTAAAAGGAATCACGTGCACTAGCTAGCTAATAGGTTTACTTGTCAAGTTAGGAGTCCCTTGACTGCTAACATGCTAAGCGAGGCATGCTAAGTGGCCCGTGAACCATGGTTCACGGGTGAGCTTCCCCAACTACTACTACTACTAGCTAAGGTCGATATGGATATACCGACACTAAAGGAAGAAAGAAGCTATTTTAACTGCGAGGTGCAGTTACATGTAATTGCGTGTACGGGCTACTATGTAGTTGCTATAGCAAAGGTGCACGGGCCACCCTTATCCCTGATCGAGTCCTTAACTCCGATCCCGAGTCCTTAACTCCGATTCCCTCATTCCTACAATAGCCGTTAGTTGAATGCAGCTAATATCGTAAAATATAGCTTCTTTTTTTTTCCCTATCGGAAATAAATGAAATGGGACACTCTTTTGACTTACGGTAGAACACTTAAAGGGCTACGATTCTTTACCTGTACGAGGTGCCATTTACGAACCTTTAGCTCTTTCTCTTTCTTTCTCTTGCGGTAGAAAGAGAGATAAAGAGTCTAAAGAGCCGAAATTGAATCATCGATATGCAACGTCTTTTTAAAAAGATTTTCTTTTATCGGCGATTCCGAACTTCTCTCTTCTTTCTTCTCGAATACTACGCCGACTACGATCTATACTTAACGAGCATACCGATTAAAAAGACTAAGAAGATTTGCAATAAAAAAAGAACGTATATAAGAGATAAGATAAAAAAGGCATAATTCGATTGATCGAAAACACGGTATTACGCCTTCGAAAGAGCGTTTTGCAAATTGTAGTGCTTACCAGCACTAAGATCAAGAGGAGATTCTGTGGATTAAATGAAGCTTAATATATTCTATCTAAAAAGCTCGTCAAGATCTATGTATATGTACTTGAGAGCTCTAGTATGCTAAAGGCGCTATTAAGCGAGGTCATATAATATATCACATATAGCTTAAGTAGAACTATACTTGTTCCGCACAATACACTTTTTAAATCAATAGCGTAGCTATTAAGCTGCAAGCAAACAAAAAAGAAAAAAAATAAGTAATTAAGCTTTTTAAACTCGATATAAACAAAAGAGATTATCATCGCAGTTCAAATAAACAAATAGCGGTTGTTATTATTGATTAAGTGTTAATTAAGAATGCAATTCTTTTTTAAGTCGATCTTATTACGTAACGGAAGTCTTTAGCGCTGTCTTTATCGCGTTGCTATATAAGTAAAAGCGCGTTCTTTTCTATCATAACAAACACTCAACTTCTATCTATTTATATAATGCTTTTTAAGCAAGTAACTTAATCTAATAGAATCGTTAAGCGCGGCCGAGGCCGTTTAAAAGTAAGTGCTTTTAACAGATTAATATATTTATATTGATTATTAAAAGAATCTTTTCTTTGCTTTAACTATTGCTATTGCTGCAGCTGCGGCGGCTGCGGCGGTTATATTACGCACTCTTACTTTCGAAGCTTCGCTTTTTCTTTTAAACCCTTTTATTAAGCGCTTGCTTATACTAACGATCGTCAAGGCTTTGAAGTGCATCAAGTGTATTAATAATAAGATTATATCGAAGTCTAATAAAGATTGTTATAATTGCGATACGAGCGTCATTCGTTGTCTCCGGTATGCTAAAGGTAGCTATAGCAATTGCACCGCTGCTTTTACCGCTGCTAATACTGTAGAAGCACCCAAAAAGATGTACTGTACAGAAGCCTGGCTCTGAGGCTAGACCTTATAGTCTCACAAAAGAAGTGTCAAAAAAGGTGGGTAGAAAGCTCGTTGATTGTTCTAGCTAAGAGATGTGTGCCCTCTTATAAAAGATAGGTCCGTTTAATATAGCCTTAATGGCCATAGCAGGTACCCTATCAAGCAAGGTGTTTATATCCGTCCCTTTATAGAATAAGTAAGCGCCCTCGCTTATTATCAAGCAAAGCAGAAAAAAAGAAGGGTGTAAAAGAAAGAAAAATCTAATATATAAAAAAAGAAAAGTATCTTGTCTTTAAACTTTAAACATTTAAACATTTAAACTACGCTTTAATAGCTTCTTTATAATCTCTTTCCGTGCTCACGTCTTTAACTCTTTCGTTTTCTTTAAGCTGAAAAGGTCTTCTCCTCTTAATAAAGCCAGTATTAAACGATAACGTACTAATAGCAGCATCTTTAAAAGTAAAAGAGCGCGTGTCGTTCTTGCGCTTGTTAATAACATCGTTAATAAGTATGAACTTGGCCGACGGAAAGTTAGCGAAGCTAAAATAAAGTCCGGAGCTATTAATTAAGTCGTCTTCGTCTTCGAGCAAGTTATCTAAAGCTTTTATAGCTTTATCGAATGCGCGGTTTAAAGATTCCGGTTGAAAAGAAGATCTTTTAAAGTTGCTAATTTAGCTCGTGAACCGTAATTCACGAGTAGATTTCGCACTTTCTAAAGTGATCTTTATA
The DNA here is from genome assembly GCF_022702325.1 of Drepanopeziza brunnea f. sp. 'multigermtubi'. Taxonomy (NCBI): domain Eukaryota; kingdom Fungi; phylum Ascomycota; class Leotiomycetes; order Helotiales; family Drepanopezizaceae; genus Drepanopeziza; species Drepanopeziza brunnea. Next base: position 234,215 of record NW_027094064.1, on the reverse strand, counting down.
CTTGAATCGGAGTCGTTAAAAGACAACTCAATCGGTCGTAAGCTCTTTTTAAAATCCTTCAACTTATCGGCGTTTATAAGATCGTTAGCTCGGCGGCTCTTGCTTTTAGAAAAGGACTTAACTCCGTAAGTCTTAGCTTTAGTATTTAAGACGATAGCAAATCTTTTTTTAAATGCTAAAAACAACTTTTTTTTATGCTTAATAAAGTGTTTTTAAAATTAAGTCCGAGATATAACAAAGATAGCGGTCAATTCTTTTACTACTCGAAGTTCGTTTTAATCTATTCTTCCGATTAAAGCTTTTAATACGAAACTGACGTAGTCCAATTAAATTATAACGGCGAAAGGCTAGCTTAATTTATTAATAACTCTTTACCGAAAGGTTAGCGGCATGCGTCTTAAGACGATAGTGTAAGCGTGCTTTATAAAGCTGACTTTATTTTCTAAAGTGCTATCGTTTAACAAAGCGGTATAATTATTAAAAAAGATAGCTTATCCGTAAAAAGAATCTTAAAAAGCGTTTATATCTAAGAAAACACTTTGTTTCGTAATAACGGACATAAAAGTGACGAGATCATTAATTATAGCGAAAAGTTAGCGAAGCGCAATATTCTTAAAAGCATTTAAGATCTTCGATTTAAGTTTAAAAGCTTTTTATTTAACGGTCTTTTTAAAGGTAGTATCGTAAGTGTAACTTTTAAGCTAAATAGCTAAGCTTCCGATCTGATTCTTTACGCCGTAAGATACTAAGTAGTAATCTAAAACTCTATCTTCTACTCGTGAATTACGGTTCACGGGTCGTTTAGTATTAGCGTCGTATTTAATCGCAATTACTCGAGCATTATTATTGCATTTAAAGAGCTAAAAGGGTTCCGGGTAAGCGATGAGCTTGTAATTCTCGTCTCGGCGATTAAGCAAAGCAGCAAAGTATAGCTTATAATAACTTCGGAAGACTTGCTAGGTCAAAAAATACATTATATTAAAAAGTATACTAATCGAAGCTCTTCTTAAGTTATTAGTCCGAAAGTAGTAAAAGTACATCTAGATCTCCTTGTTTATAATAATAAAGAAGGTCTAGTTGCCGTGCTTATCGTTTAAGAAAAAAGCTTTTAATATAAGCCAAACTTTCGTATAGCTACTCGCATTTATAATGTTAAAAAAGCTATTCTTTTAAGCGGTGCCCATCATGTGACAGCCTGCCTTGTTACCTGCAGTCAGCTGATCACCCATTCAGGCCTAGCGCCTGTGGCCATGTATATAGACCTTCTTGAGCTCTCCTGAGCTTCCTGTTTTCCTCTCCTCACTTTGTATTCTAAGGTCAGAATTCATCAGTTCGTCACATTATACAAAGTCCTTCGATTAGGTCGTCGTATTACAGCTTATTGTTATTGATTATTGCTTATTGTTACAGATTATTGCTTATTGATTATTGTCAAGAACGGAGTGAGTTACTTGTTGGGTGCTCCACGGTCTTCTTTTATTGCTTACAGATTATTGTCTTTTTTACGACCTCACCTCTTCCTCAGCTCTTCCGACCTAAAAGAGCTCCCCTTTCAATTTTTGCACTTCGGTTGCAAGACGAACTCTCTTCCCCACTCTTTTCCTGGCGTTTCCGACACTCAAACGCCCCCCCTTCCCTCCATTTCCACCACCATGTCCTCCCACGAAGACGACGGCCCTTCCCCCCTTACGAGAATCGCTCAATTAGAATCTCTCGTAAAGCAATTACGAATGGCCCTTCGCTAGCGCAAATGCGTCCTTCCGGATCCCGATAAATTCAATAATACGGTCCTTATTCAACGCTTCAGCTCAAGACTTCGGAAGTTCGGAATTCAATTACAATATCGGTATTCTCGGACCAGCTAGCTTTCGCTTACGGTACGGTTCAGCGATAAGATGCTAAGCTCCCCTCTCTCACGGCCCAGCTCTTTATCGGCGGTAAAGCTCTTAGCGGACCCACTACTCAACTCAATTACGTTTACGGTACCTCGATACGGCTCCCGGTCTTCATTCAATCAATTTGAACTCAACTATACGGACTCGCTCAAACAGCCAAATTGACGCTCCTTAACGTATACCGAGTACGCGCACGTCATTTAGCAACCTGAACGCTTTTCCGGCTCTTTCGGCCTTCCTAGCTTTTCGGTTCGTTTTTACGGGTTCCTTTTTCCTTCTTTCCGGCCTTCGGCTTTTCGGCTTTTCGGCTTTTCGGCTCTTCGGTTCTTCCGGTCCGTTTGGTTTTTCTCTCGGCCCGTCTTACGGATTCTCTTCGTCCCTCGGCCCCTTTCGGTCCCTCAAAACCGCCTTCGCACGGCCACGGGCCCCTCTCTCTTTCGGCGACTTAACCGACCTCCCGGTACTCAAGTATTTGCAGCACGTCATTTGCAGCTCGAGCACTTGCAATACGCTTTCGGTTCTTTCGGCAATCAAATAAAGACTTAGCTCTTTAGAAGATCGAAATCCCACCCTCTAGTATGCTCCTCACAGCTTTCTCGATTAGCAAGCTTATCAATCTACCCGTTGTGGTGCAATCAATTTGGATTGCTAGGTGCTCTTTCCTTTTAGCTAAGCTTTGAGTTCTTTTCGAGAGAACAAGGGTTTAAAAGGGTTTGATTCAGACGAAAAAGAGGATATTTTAGCGGATTTAAAACGCTTCTAGAAGCTACGATCGATAGCTTCGGCGTATTTTTTGGTTTTTTTTAGCAATTCCACCCGTGAATCATAGTTCACGATTGAATTTTTTTATTTTTTCCTTCATCTATCAAATACTTTTGAGAGAGCTGGGACAGCTCTCTAAAGGGGTAGTGTGACAGCTTGCCTTGTTACTTGCAGTCAGCTGATCACCCATTCAGGCCTAGCGCCTATGGCCATGTATATAGACCTTCTTAAGCTCTCCTGAGCTTCCTGTTTTCCTCTCCTCACTTTGTATTCTAAGGTCAGAATTCATCAGTTCGTCACACATCAAGCTAGTGCTCTAGTTCAGCTTGTTAAAAGACATCGGCTTAGCTTTAAACTTAAAAAAGCTTAAGCTAGATATTCTTTTAATTAAAGTACTGCTTTTAATCTTAATAGCGAACATCGATTAATTGCTCAAGTAAAGCATAAAGTTGTTAAAAGCGTTAGTTTAAAAAGCCTCGATAAATCGATATAAGTTAAAACGGATCACCATTATTATAAAGCCTTTCGTAACTAGCTTAAGATATTTAGCGTATTCGAAAGTATAAACTTCGCAAAAGACTCTTTCTAATAGGTCGGTAACGGACGGTAAGACTTTGCGGCTGAAACGGAGCTTCGTTTAAACGTCTAAATCAAAGAGTTCTTTAAATCTATCTTTAAATTTTAATACGTTCTTCACTTCTTAAAAGACTTTTATGCAATCGCAATCGTCGTCGTTAAAGCTTAAATTAAAGATCTCGAACAGCAAAAAGTAGTTTATTACCTTGCTTCTTTTCTTACTTACCCCCACTTAGCTACGACGGTCGAAGAGTCGTAAAATCGCGTTATTAGAAAATTCGTCTTTTAAAAGTATGACGACACGCCAGGTCTCCTGGACGCACCTCACATGCGCCAAGCTACTTCCCTCCTTTTTCCCTTCGTATTCTTCGTATTCTCTCATTCCCCGCTTTTGACTTATAAACCATGGTTTACGAGTCCTTAGCGCTTCTACCTTCGTGTATATAGACCTCAACTACCTTCGACCTTTACACTCGATAATTGTTGATTCTAAGTCATTACTTTGAGATTCTCTTAAGCTTTTATGTAAACCCTCGCGCTCTCGTAAGTTCCTTTAAGTAATCGCTTAAAGTCGTCACATTATCAATAACTACCTCACTCCGCCGAGAACGGCTTTAATAATATTCTTCTTTTTTAAAATTCCTTAGTAGTTAGACGTTAAAAAACATTCAGACGACTCTAACGGTCACGAGAAGGCTTATTCTAAGTACAACTTAAAAGATAGCACCTACATAATATAGCAACCCTCGCCCCGCGAGCAAAATCCCTCGCACACCTCTTAAAGCTGCTCTAACAGCTCCCTCCTCCTCTTCCACGGCCTAACTAATAGTTCCTTCTACTCAAGAAGAAGCTACTAATGAGCAAGACGATAAAATTGATCCTTCGGCCCTTACCAACCTTAAAGAAGCTTTGGCCTAACATCAAGCTCTCTTTCAATCTCAACGAGAGGCCGCTGAGCTCAAGAAGCTCTTCGCAGATATAAAAACCCGCAACGAAGAGCTCGATAAAAGCGCTAGCGAACAAAAAACCCTCGCCGAAAAGGCTGAAAAAAAGGCCCGTCGAGCTCGAAAGGAATTGGACCAGCTCTAAGCGGTCTTGCTAACTACGGAACGCCCGTCAAAGCCTCTTTAAGTTTCCTTCGAAGATAATTCCAAAAGCAAGGAGCTATACAAGCCCTCGGTCCCTTAAGCTACTCCTTCTACTTATAAAACCGCCAACCTTCGCCGCCTCTTCGCCGACGACGATAAACTACTTTCTCCTTATAGGCCAACTAACCCTCGCACTTCAGCTAAGTTCAAGACCCTTAGAGCCTCCTCCTCAGCTTCTTAAAGTCGCGCTCGTATCAAGCGGATCCTTAACTTTAAACAAAAGCTCTTAAACGGTATAAGCTACCGAGCACGCTACTAGCAAGCCCGCGTCTTCGATAACTTAAAAGCTTTCGATAAATACTTCTTTACAAAACGCTAGCGCAAGAACTACGTCTTTGACTAAACCGAAAGAACAGCTTACTTGTTCTTAACCCTTTTAATCATAGATCGTAGCAACTTCGTAACCGCCCCGGAACTCGTCCAAATCGCTTTCGAGTTCTTAAACGACCTCGCTAAGAAAGCTAAAGCGTTAATTAAGTTCGAAAAACTCTATATAAAGCTTAACCAGCAATTTTAAGACTTTTACTTTGTTTTCTCGAAGCTTGCCGCTACCGCCGAAATCAAGGACGAAGACCGATTACGTAAAGCCTTGCGTTTTAAGATCACCAAGACGCTGCGCGACCAGCTCTATTTAGAATTTGCTAAGACTATAACTTTTAAGGACTTTTAGACCGCCGTCCAGCAGTTAGCTGCTAGCTAATACGCGTCTGCAAAGCTCTACGACGCTTTACAAGCTAAGTATAATACTTAATTCGCAAAGAGCTCTTATAATAAAGCTCGTAACGAATCCCGCTCGGCTTAAAGAGCAGCGGTCAAGCAAATCACCTATTACGAGAACCGCTAAAGTAGCTCAACCTTCGTCTCTTTCCTTACTTTTCAGCGCTAAACCTTTAACAGCCTTAGCGCTAGTGCAGATCGATCTAATCGATTTAACAAATTCTCTTCTCCCGGAAACGCCTTTAAGTTAGCAATCAAAACCCTTAAATCGTCCCGCAAAGACCCGAATACGCCGAAGCTCTCTCGCTACCACTTAGTCAACGAAATAAAATACGGCGCTGAACCTGAATACGGCCTTTATTCGAATAACTCGGACGATAAGCCCTACTCCGACGCTCCTAAGAATCACCAAAAGCTCCCTCTTGCTGACTCCGACGCTCCCGATAATAAAGGAAACGTCGAGGCTTAAGCAAAGCTTTTTTCTTAAGCCAGCTTCGAGATATGCGATACCTCGACCTCACGAAGCTCTTTAATGATAAAGCTATGACTATACCCGTTACCCTTACCAAAAATAGCCTTTCGTACAAGGTATCTGCTTTGCTCGATTCAAAAGCTAATAAGTACGCGCTAATTGACTTAACGCTACTCAAATCGCTTTCTTTCTTTCTCAAACCTTTGATTCAACCCTTTCCGGCCTTATTCCTTGTCAAGTTATACAATAAAGCTCGTAGAGCCATTATCTCACATTTTGCACTTCTCAACCTTACGGTTAACAAGCGCGTCCAATCCTTTATTCCTTTTTTTATTACCAACCTTAAGAATCATAGCGTGATCTTCGGACGAGCATAGCTAACTGAGCACCAGATTCTCCTTGACTGCGCTCGCTGCAAGCTTTATTAGCTTCGTTTTAACTTTCCGACCGCCACTTACGCTAAACTTATTAAGATTATATACCTTAATTAGCGTAAAGTAAACGCTCGTTACTAACACGACGCTAACAAGCGTGATCGAGCCTTAGACCGCCTTTAAAAAGCTTACGACGCTAATTCACTCGTGAACTATAGTTTACGAGCGGATTAAGCAGCAATAATAATCGCTAAATCACTTCCTTCTCTTCGGAATCGTCCTCCTTTTGCTTCTTCTTTCAAAATCGTTAAACCCTTTTCTTTTATTCACCTTCTCGTAGAGCCGTCACTCTTTCGCTTTACGAAAAACACCTTTTTTAAAGACTACGCTAAATCAATATCTTAAATAAACCGTAAGCTTATATCAACCGATATCGCTTCCGTAAAACCTCTTTTATCCGTCAAACGCTCTCGCTAAACATCTAAGCACAAAATTAATAGAAACCTTAAAATCAACGGCGTCTTCGGACACGCTTTTTATATGATCGTTCGCTAAAAAGACGTAGAACTATTCTTTACGTTTTTCTACGAGCTCGATTGCTTGATCTCCGAGCGTTAAACGATTGCTTTTACTTAAGCTAACTATCAAGCATCGTTAACACGCTTCATTAACGGCTCCATCTTTGCTATTAACCTTGCAGCGGAACTATTAAAGCTCATTAACGACCTTCCTATCTTTCTCGAATACTTCGATTACGCATACGTGTTCTTTAAAGCCGCTAGCAACGTGCTAGCACTACACAAGCCTTACGACTATAAAATCGAGCTTCTCGAAAGAAAGAAGAAGGCGCTTCGGTACTCACTATTATATAAGATGTCGATCTTTAAGCTAAAGCTTACTAAAGCTTACTTTATCGACAATCTTAACAAAGGTTTTATCGAACCCTTAACAGCGCTATTTACAGCTTTAGTCTTGTTTGCTAAGAAGCAAAACGGTTCCTTCCGCTTTTATATTGACTTCCGCGCGCTAAACAACCTTACTCGTAAAGATCGATACCCTTTCCTTTTGATCGATAAGACCTTCGCACGTCTCTTAAAAGCTAAAATCTTTACGAAACTCGACATTCGGCAAGCCTTTTACAAAATACGGATAGACCCAGCTTTAAAAGAGTTTATAATATTCAAGATACGCTACGGTGCTTACAAGTGCAAGGTTTTCTTATTCGAACTGACCAATAGACCCGCCACTTACTAACGCTATATAAATGACTTCTTCTTCGACTTCTTAGATATCTTTTGTACAGCATATTTAAACGATATCCTGATCTACTTCTCCGACCTCTTAAAGCACGCCCATTACGTTCGCCAAGTCCTCTAACGACTCGACGACGCTAGCCTTTAAGCTAACATCAAAAAATGCGAATTCAGCACAACTAAGATAAAATACTTAGGCTTTATTATTTCTACCGAAAGCTTAAAAGTAGATCCGGATAAGACGTCGATAATAAAGCATTAAGCGCCTCTTACGACCGTTAAAAGCGTTTAAAGCTTCTTTGGATTTTATAACTTCTACCGCCGATTCATTCGAGACTACGGCGTAATCGCGAAGCTTTTAATGCACTTAACTAAAGCTAACGTTCCTTTTTCATTCAATTCTTAATGTCAAAGAAGCTTCGACCTCTTAAAGCTCGCTTTAACTACTGCGCTAATCTTATAGCACTACAACCAAGACCTCTTTTATATGCTAGAAACTAACGCTTCCGACGGCGTAATCGCTTTAGTCTTTTCTTAAAAGCATAGTCCCGATTAGCTACTAATCGCTTACTACTTTAAAACTATAGCTCCCGTTAAGCTTAATTACGTCGTCCACGATAAAAAGATGCTAGCTATCATACGCTCTTTTAATAACTTCCGCGCCGAACTCGCCGGCTCCTTTTATTAAGTTCAAGTAATCACCGACCACAAGGCCTTAAAGTACTTTATAACCTCCAAGACCTTCAACGCTCGTTAAGCACGCTAAGCAAAGCTCTTCTCCGACTATAACTTTATTATCACGTATAAGCCAAGTAAAAACAACCTTTTAGCTAACGCGCTAATACGTCGCACTGAAGAGCTCTTTTCTTAAAACAACCTTAAGCGCACCCAACGCTTGCAAACGCTGTTCCGCGCCGATAACGTTGACTTACGACTCTTGACCGAAGAGCTACGCTAACTTACGCTTTTAAAGACCGCCGTCACTATCGAAAAGATCGCGGAGCTCTTACTTACATTCCGAATTATTAATTAAGTCTTAAAAGCTAATCGGACCGCCCTTAGTTTCACAGCACTTCGAATTCAAGCTTTCAAAGCTAAGTCTTTACTCGTGAATTACGGTTTACGAGCCAAACTCACTATAGAAAGCGACTTGCTGCTCTATGACGGCCGCTTATTAGTTCTCGACGTCTAAAACTTACGCTCGTTACTCGTCCGAGAAGTCTACGACCAAGTATTTACAGCATACCCCAGCTCTCGCAAAACCTACAAGCTCTTTGCAGCACAATACTACTAGCACGGTATAACTAGATTCGTCAATTAGTACTGCCGCAACTGCTACGCTTACAAACGAGCTTTAGTGCCCCGCGATAAGAAACTTAGCTTGCTCTAACCTCTCCCGATCCTTTCGCGCCTTTAAGAGCACGTCACTATAGATTTTTATAGCTTTAATAAAAACAAACACGGCTACGATAACGTCTTTATAATAATCGACCGCTTTTTTAAGCAAGCAATTTCGATCCCTTATCACAAGTCCATCGACGCTAAAGGCTTCGCTAAGCTTTATATCTACTATATCTATAAGTATTTTAAAGCTTTTTTAACGCTGACTTTTAACAGAGGACCTTAATACTAGTCTAAGTTCTAGAAAGAATTTAATAAAATCCTCGGCACTAAACTGACCTTCAGCACCGCCGCACACCTTAAGACTAACGATCAGACCGAAATCTACAACCAATACTTGCAAAAGCGCCTCCGTCTTTTCGTAAGCTACTATTAAGACGATTAAAGCGAGTTCCTCCTTATAATGGACTTCGCCTAATTGACGCTCCTTTACGACTCTCTCGGCGGCCTTTCCCCTTTTAAAGTAATTCACGGCTACGCCTTCCGGACCACCTAGAATTAAAGCTTAGAACGACTTGACGACCAAACCCTTTTTCGCAAGCTTAATTAAGACGAAGCTCGCGCTTACGCCAACCGCTACCTCGAAGCTTAAAACCTCGCTAAAGAGCACCTCTAGCGCGCTCAAGACCGCATAACCAAACAAGCTAATAAATCAAAGCGCTCGGTTGACTTCGACGTTAATAATAAAGTTTGGTTAGATATGCGCCCGTTCTTTACCTTCCGACTATTAAAGAAGCTCGATAACCTTACGAACGGACCGTTCGAGGTTATCGACAACGTTTATAATAGCTTTAAACTCAAGCTCCCCGAGTCAATAAAGGTTCACTTAGTCTTCTACCTCGGACGGCTACGAAAAGCTTTTAATAACTTTACTTCCGAGCAAATCATTCTTGAACCTGACCCGATTAATATCACTAGCGAACTTAAGTACGAAGTAAAAAACATCTTAGCCGTGCGCTAAACCAAAAAGCACTTCGAGTACCGCGCTTCTTAGCTCGGCCGCGATATTAACCTTACTTAGTACCCCGCTTCCGACTTTATATACGCTCTTTTCAAAGTACGTGACTTCTATTTAAAACACAAAGAGCTTTTCGGCCCTCTCGCGAAGCTCCTCGACTGGATTAAAGCTTATTCGGACGGTATTAATAACTACGATCACTTAAGTAGTGATAAAGCAATGAATAGACGCTCGAAGACGAGCTTTTTTCGGACGAAGAGGTAATGTGACGACACGCTAAGTCTCTTAGACGCACCTTACATGCGCCAAGCTACTTCCCTCCTTTTTCCTTTCGTATTCTTCGTATTCTCTTATTCCCCGCTTTTGACCCATAAACCATGGTTTACGAATCCTTGGCGCTTCTACCTTCGTGTATATAGACCTTAGCTACCTTCGACCTCTACACTCGGTAGTTGTTGATTCTAAATCATTACTTTAAGATTCTCCTAAGCTCTTATATGAACCCTCGCGCTCCCGTGAGTTCCTTTAGGTAATCGCTTAAGGTCGTCACAAAAAGCTTGCGGATCTAGCTAACAGCCTTTTTAATTGATTCCGCGGCAACTTAAAAAGCATTATCGATGTTCTCGTCTAAATTCAAGCGGTCGAAAGCTAATTAATAGAAGTCTTAGCAAAAGTTAATAAAAGCTACGTTTATACTTATAAAGTCTTTAATCTCGATGAGTCCGAAGCAGCGGTTCGATACAGCTTTAGCTAGTTCGTACTCGAAGCTGTCTTTTTCTTTAATAAGTAATGCTAATAACAGCTGGTTCTCGAGAAGGTCGCGTTGCACTTCAAGTCTAAAAGCTAAAAAAAAGCTCGCGTCGATAGACTTGCGTAAAATAAACATGATCGAAGCAACTAGTTTAACGTTCGAAAGCTTATTAACAAAAGATAACGTCGATCTTTAAGACAAAGCTAATAATAACGAAAAGCGCGCAATAAGTGATCTAAGCAAAAGGGTCTTAAGCGTAAAAAGTTGACTTAATCTCGCTTCGGTTATTAAGTCATCTTTTACTCGTGAACTATAATTTACGAATAGAATTTCGGATTCGAGTTTTTCTTACAAAACGAAATTCCAAGTTTGATTCTCGTCGGCAAACTTTATACGTTTTTTAAGCTCGTCGTATTCGCTTTTAATATTGTCGAGAGCTAAAATCAATAAGCTATATAATAAGACTTTTAGTCTTAGCTTCTTTAAGAATCTTTCGTTAAGAATAGCGATCTTATCTTTCTACTTAATATTATTCTTATCTTTTACGGTCTAGCAAATAAGGTTGATTACCGTAGCATTAAGCTTAATGAACTTGCGTCTTCGAGCTATATTAGCTATAGTCTTTTAAAAAGCGACGTAAGCAATAATATAATAGTTAATGACCTAGATAGCGTAAACGTTAAAAGTGCAGTTCTTTAAAATAACGCTTAATTAGCGAGCGCTACGAATTGAAGTGCATACAGCCTTAAAGTAGTCGTTATATAGCAATTGCTTTCGAGCGCTGTCGAAAGCTCTTTTAATTCGTTTGTATCTTTCGGCGTTTTTATTACGTAAAGAGTGGATAGCGGTAACTCTGATAATAAACTGGTCGTAAGCCGAAAAGAAGTTCTCGGCGTTTATATTCTTTCTTACGCATTCGGCTCGCAAAAACTAATCGTATTGTAAGATCAAGTCGTCTTCTTTACTTAATTTGTTATTAAAGTCGGAGGTTGCTACTTTAAGCATAGCTAATTGATTAAAGTTGCTTATTTAACGGTAAGTCTAAAAAAACTTATCGAAAGTCTTAATAACTCGTCTTTCGAACTTCAGCTCGAAACTCGATTATCGAGTTAAAGCGGCTTGCTCTTCGCTTATTAATAAGCTAAAAGGTGCATCACGGACAAAAGCTTTTCCTTTAGCGGCGGCTAACTTAAAAAGCATATTTAACTCGTAAACTACAGTTCACGAGCTAAACATAAGATAGCGGAATAAAGCTAATAGTAATAGTAATTGATTAAGTGATAATTAAGGTCGTTAATATTAATATAATATTATATAGTTGTGAAAAGAAAGTAATAATAGTGTTATTATAATTGTTATTATATAAAGAAAGAAAATGTTAAAAAGAAAGAAAAAAGAGCTTTCTTATATAAGTACATTTATAAAGAGGACCTACTCTTTCTAATAGCAGTTCACTTTCGAATACACGTAATTAAACACGCTTAAAACAAGAGAACAATCTTAAATAAAAAATAAGAAATAGCCGTATAAACTTAAAACAAATGAAAAAACAATCAAATAATAAGAACAATCTATATAAAACAAATAAATAGCTAATAAAGTGAAAGGAACAAAGAAAGAATAAAGAATACAATGAAAAGCAGGTTTAAAAGTGAAAGAACAAACGTAAGAAATACCCTTTTTTATTAAAACAAAGAAAGTGATCATTAAAGGCACGTCTTTTTATAGAATAAATGTAAAATAAAAAGAAGATAAAAAAGTAAGAAAAACAAAGTAAAAGAACAGACTAGAAAACAGTTTTATAAGCTAATTTTTATTCTTTCGAAAGTGTTAAAAGAATAATTTAAAAGTTAATAGACTTAAGTCTCGGGATCACCTTTAAGTTAAGTAGTTCACCTTTACCGTCGTCGAAAAGCTCGTATTCGCTAAAGTCCGAGTTGTCTAAAAAGTCCGAATCTTCTTCTTCTTTTTCTTCGTCGTCCTTATTAAAAAGAAAAAAAGTTTAATCGCGGCGGTAAAATCGTTTAAAGCGGTTAGCTGCAAAAGTGCTTTTAAGCTTAGTCTTATCGGTTTCTTAAAGTTTATAATATCTTTTATCGTAAGCTTTAAAGACGATATAAAGTCTTAACCACTTATAGTCCAGTTTAATATCCGCGGACATATCGATATTACGTTTAACGTCGTAAAGCAATACCAAGTCTTTTTTTTTAATAAGTTCCGACTTTAAGACCTTGACTCGTTCTTAAGTAGCTTTAACGGCAAGTCGATAGCGTTTCTTTTTTAAGATGATCTCGTCGATATCTTCGTCTCGGAGTTCTAATTATTTAAACTTTATAGCAAGCAAGTTAGCGCGAGATCGAACCTTTTGCTATAATAATAACCTTTAAACTAGCTATCGTGATTCTAAAAGTAGCTCAGCTTCTCGTCCGTAGTTTAAGAAGAAAAGAATAACTTTAATAAGTGCGTGTATCGATGTCCGAACCGCAAAAAGCATCTTATTAAATTTGCGAACTTAATTCTTAAATCTTTTATTTATAATTTTCGATAAGCTATTTAAGATGTCTTTATGTCTTCTTTCGATCATTCCATTTGCTTTTAAATTATAGCTCGAGATCTAGACCCTCTTGATCTCGTACTTAATAGCGAAAGCTTTAACAATTGCTTTGTTTTCGAGTCTTTTATCGATAATCAATCTCTCGAACAGTTCGTAATAGCAAACGATATCCTTTTAAAGAAACTTAACAATAGATTCGGCGTTAGCCGATCGAAGTAATCGTCTTTTTAGCTATTTAAATAGATCTTCTTTAGCTAATACGAAGCAAGTCATCTTTTTATCAGTAGTAAGTACTCGTAACACGTCTAAGCTGACTTTTGACCATATCTAAATAAGCTAAGTCGAATACAAAGAGTTTTCTATTCGTCCAGCTTTGCGTTTTTAATAAAGCTTACAGCTTTAGACGAAAGCTTTACAGTCTTCGTAGCATCCGTTCTAAAAGAAGAGTTTTAACGTGCGGTAATAAATTGATTCAGCTCTTTTATATCCGGATTCTTAATAAAAATCGAAAATAGCAATGTAGCGTTTTTAAGTTCCGTCGACAACTAGCTTAATCGAATAAGAATTATCTGTTCGCTTATAAAAGTGACCATCTTTAACCAAGTAATTAAGTGCTTTGTTCTTGAACTTTTAAAAATCGTAAGTCTTGATCGAAAGAAAGCGTTTAAAAGTGATAAAGAATTAAGCAATAAGCTTAAAGTCGAGCGAATAATCGTGCTTTAAAACTCTTTTTTTAGCTCGTAAACTATAGTTTACGAATCGTTTAATCGAGAATATTAAAACAATGCTTAACTCGTTAGTAACTTAATCGTTAATATCTTCTTCTTCTTTTTCTTTAATATCTAAAAGATACTCTTTTCTTTTCTTAAAAAGACCGTCCGCTGCTATGTTTTTAATCTTAAAGATATGCTTGACTTTAAAGTCTATTAATCTCATTTACGTAATCTAGTTCGTAACGAAAGCTTTAAACAAATCGCTCGTTGATCCGTTAAGTTGATTAATTAGTACTTTAGCGTCGGTTTTTAAGATAAAGTAAACTTCGTATAATTCGCTTTTCATCTTTTTCATAGCTTTTAAAGCACCGCGACATTCTCGCTTAATCGCGTCGTACTTGCTTTCCGCAAAGTTCTAAAGACTATTTTCGAACCTAGCAAGATATCGCTTTTTATCGGAATCCTCTTGCTACAATACTGCTCTTTATCCTTTAAGATTAGCGTTTACCGTTAAGTAAATTTTCCTTCCGTCCTTGTTATAATCGATTTTAATAAAAGCGGAAGCAAAGAACAAAGCTTCCTTAAGCAGCCTTATCGCTTCTTGCTAAGGCTTTAACCACTCGAATTCGACCTCTTTTCTTATAATCGCGTAAATTAAAATAATAATCGTAAAGAAGTTTTTAATCTAGATTTTATAATAAACTACGATCTTAATAAAAGCTCGCGCTTCCGATACATCTTCGCACTTAATCTATTCTAATATCTTCTTAATTTTAGCGGTTTAAAAGTAGCGTCTTTCGCTATCCGTAACGAATCTAACGATATTAAAGCTAAGCATATAGTATTAAAACTTCGTTCCGACGGTCGTCTTAGCTCTTTTAAACCTTACGAACACTTTATCGATGTTTTAAATATGTTTTAAAACGAATCGTCGTATTTTAAGCAAAACTTCTTTATAATTATAAAAAGATCGAGATCTTTTGACTTTTACGTCATCTATGTAAAGCAAACAGACGTTAAGAATGCAATTTATAAAGATCTTATAAATTATTTTAACGAATTAAGCAATCGAATTAATTGCTCTTATAAGTATCCGAGTTATCTAAAGCAGTCCGATAAGCGTTTAAATAATTGTTATATCTTTAAATTCAACGTCGAAAAAGAATTAATCGTATTTAAAAAAAAAGTCTAAAAGTATAGCTATCGTAAGACCGGCAAATTCATTTAAAAACTAGTTTACGTTCGAAGCAACATTAGCGTCCTTGATCGTCATACGGTTCATCTTAATTATAATAATAATCAGCTTATATTTTCTTTTTTTTTTCTTTGCTATAATAAACCATTTGTTCCGATAAAAGCTTTAGCATAATTCGAAAACCTTTTGCTTTAATCGTTCTTTTAACATAAAGATGACTATTTCTTATAAAGCTTTCGGCACGATAAACGTTTTCTTTTGCTAAGCTTCGTAAAGCACCGTTTTAATCTTTTAAAGTAGCATGACTTCCTTTTAAACTTAGTTAAGATAAGTAAAATCTTAAGCTATCGCTTCTTTTCGATTCAAAAAGCATTAATAAAGCAGCTTTCTCTCTTCCGAAGTGACTTAAAAGCTAATCGTAAATGCTTTGAATCGTTCTTTCGTTAATCTTAATCCAACTTTTAAGTCTAAAAACTTGCTAATAAAGTATTCCGAAAAAGGTTTTCTAAGTTTAAAAGGTCTCGCTTTCTTATCTTGCTTAAACTAATCGTCGATTCCTTTAAGTATCTTTCCATCCGATACTCTTAAATCCACCGGTCTGACCTTCTCCGCCTTCTTTTTGTATATCGTATTAACTTCTATTATATTCTTTTTTAAAAAGTTTTTATCGTTATCGATAATAAACATAAAATTTTCCGATTTATCGAGTTTGATTGCAAATATTTTTAATATTTTTAATTTTAATAAGCTTTGCTTAATATTAAGTTGAATTGTTTTTTTATAATTTTATTGTTTTTGTGCCGATCTACTCGTAAATTATAGTTTACGAGCGGAATTTCCTTTTAAGCTTCCTTCTAGCTTAGCATCTATCTTAGCTTGCATACTAGCTACTAGTTTTCCGAGTCTTCGACTAAATCCGACTTGTCTTTTGCAATAGTAATTTGTCTTTAAGTAAATCGATCGTAATTTTAAAAAAAGGCTTTTATCGTGCTATTATCAAAGTAAAAGAAAAAGAGTTAAGATTCTAAGAAGAAAAGTATACTTAAAATGACTTCGTAACTATTATTATTAATAATAAAAAAATCGGCGTAATTAATGATTCCGCTAATAATAACTTCGACGTCGTTTATCTACTTATCGAAGTTATAAAAATCCTCGAACACGATAATATAAACTAAAACTCGATCCGTTATAATAAATAGTTTAGCTATCTTAATCACTTCTTTATTCATTACGTTAACCTTAGATCCGCTATTAAAGAAGGATCTGCTCTTAATTATACCGTTGATATTAATAAAAACTTTTAAAGTCTTTATCGCTACTTCGAAGCAATTGCGAGCGATAAGTTGTTTGCGAATTTGCGTCGCTAAAAAGTCTAGCTTGCCTTTTTTATTCCGACTTAAACGTCTAATAATTAAAGCGTTCATAAGAATAAGCTTACTTTAAAAGACCTTCACGTTTTTCTTAATATCGAGAACTATTAAAATGTAATAGCTTAATAGCTTGTCGAAGCGAAAGCTAAGTCCAAACAAGTCTTTAATCTAAACTTCGATTCTTGATTTTATAATCGCCGCTACTGCTTTTTCTTAAGCTTTAATAATAACGTAAAAGTTAATAAACTTCTTTCGTTTGTAAGTCTTTTTCTTCTTTTTTTTTAGCACTCGCTAAGTGATCTCAACCTTTCCTTCTATATCCTTTATAGCTTCGTCGGCTTTAATTAATCTAGAAAGTCTAAAAGACTTTTTTCCAATTACATTATCGAATAACTCGTCTTTTAAGTCTATCTTTATAGCAGTACTCGATTCTTAAAAAGCACGAGCTTTAAAAGTGCCGTAATTCTTCTCTTTTTATTATCGGACATTCTTCTTGATCTTAATAAGCTTAGATCCTTTCGAAAGTAAAAAAGACTTCTTAGCTTTATCTTTTACGGCAGCGTTAATCTCGACCGAAGCAACCTTTATACTAAATAAGTAGCTAAGCGTATTAATCCACTTTACAACGTTAATATTCTTAATGTCGATTAATCTTTTAAAGATAATGATAAGCTCTTTTAGCTAATTAATTGGTTGCTAAGCATTTTGATCGGGCTAGTACTAAGCTAGCTGTTAGATTAGTTATTAATAAAAGAGCAAGTATTTATAAGTCTTAAGTCCGCTAATAAGTCGATTCTTTAAAATGTTGTCGTATTCCGTCTTACGAACATTTAAAACGATAGATCTAAACTAAGTCTTTCTTTGCTTCTTTTAAATAATAAAAGCGCCGATCCTTTTAAGCCTTAAGCAAAAGCGTCCGTAATCATTAATATGAATACATCTTTTATTAACTATATCCTTAAAGACTTTACATTCATCTCGATATTAATAAAAAGCTTAAGTTATATCTTCGGAGTTCTCGTAAAAGCTATAATCTTACATCTAATTCTTATATTTTCTACTTTTTTTTCTTCTTCGTCTTTATAATCCGTAGCCGATAATAACAATCTAAACCTTACTTCCGAAGCTGACTCTACTTCGAGCATCTTAAGCGGTATACTTAATAAAAGCTTCGTCGCGGTCTTCGAATCGAACTTAAAGTTAAGATTAAATAAAGCGTCGAGAAGTTAAGTTAGCGACTTAATCTTCGAAGTAATCAATTCGATTATAAATTGCATTAATCTGCAAGTTAAAAAACTTCTTAATCATAGAACTTACTTTATCAATTTCCTCTTTTTTACTCGTAAACCGTAATTCACGAGTAAACGGCATTATTACTAAGGCTTTCTTAACAGACTTAAGAACGCTAGCTAATTCGATATGTTCTTTAACCAAGGTCCGAATATCTTTAATAAAGTTAACTAAAAGAGACTTTTCTCGATTTATAACTTCGATAGTCTTAGCATTCTAATCGGTTTTAAAAGCGAATGCAACGAAGTCGTCGAAAGCGGTATAAAAGTCTAAGTCGAGTTCGTCGACTTTGCAATACTTAATTGTCTTGTTTCGGATTCCGACGAGCAATCCGAAAAAGAACAAGCGGCCTTGTTCGGTCTTGCTTAAGAGGTGCATAAAAGTAAGCCTTTCGAAGACCCGAAAGAAAGTGCAACAATAGTTTTTCAAGTCGTTAACATCTTGTTCTTGCATAGCAAATTCCCGTAAAAAAGCGATCGAGTCCTTGATCTACTAAGTATCGTTTTTATAAAACTCGGCTCTTAAAGCCTTAACGAAAGCAGCTTAATCTTTCTTAGCTTTCTATTCGAGCAAGCTTTTAATAACCTCTTTGCAAAAGTTATCGCAATAACGAAAGAGCTTAATAAACCGATCGTCTTTAAAGATATTAAAATCATCATAAGTCTTTTCGTACTTCTCGATAAAATCGATGATGTTAACATTATTAAAGCAAAAAGCTTTTAAAGCACTTAGCAATAGCATACGAGTAATCATAAAAGCGTAAAAGATGGCAAGGTCGATTATAACTAGCGCAAAGCTTAATAAAAGGACAAGAAAAGCAAAAAAAAAAAAAGTAATATAGATCTTAAGACCGGTGTTTATTTTAAAAGCCATTTCCGAAGCAAGTGTTTCCGATAAAAATAGCGGTAAAAGTTCAAATTGAAAGTCGAAGTAAGATAAAGATAATCCGAAGCTTATAAGAATACGACTAAAAGATTTAATAAATTTAAAAGATTTTAACGAAAGAAAAGATAACTTTGCGCCGACTTCGATATTAGAAATCTCAAAAAGGTTTTCGATATTTTAAGAATCAGATATATATATATATTAAAAAAGATCGGGTTAATAAAAGGTTTTTAAATTATTTGATTTTAACTCGTAAACCGGGTTCACGAGTAAAATAAGCGATTTTCGCAAAGTATTCTCGATCCGAAATTAAAAAGAGTAGACCCTTTGCAAAAGTAAACTAATAGTCAAGATCAAAACTATAAAAAACTTAAAAATCAATTGATTAGCTTCGCTAACAACTCCGGACTATATTAATTGCTTTAATTTAAGATAAGAACTAAAGTACGGAAAGATATTTTCACTAATAAATGAAAATTCTTTTTTATTAACAATAGAAAAGAGTTTTTATTAAAGAGCCGAAATATTGCACTTCGGCTATTTCAGCGTTTCGATGTCCGAACTTATCGAGAATAAAGTTTTAATTGTTTTGATATTGTAATTATAAAGTGAAATGCTAAAATTTAAATGATAAACGAAAATCAACTTGACTGCGAATCAAGCGATTATAATAAGCTGTATAAAAACAAAGACTAAAGGTTTGAATCCTTGCGTAAGTCACTAATGTAAAAGCACTTAAAAAGATATACTATACAAAAGCTTAGCTTTAAAGCTAGACCTCATGGTCTTACAAAAGAAGTGTCAGAAAAGGTGGGTGGAAAGCTCGTTGATTGTTCTAGCTAAGAGATGTGTGCCCTCTTATAAAAGATGGGTCCGTCTAGTATAGCCTTAATGGCCATAGCAGGTACCCTATCAGGCAAGGTGTTTACAATACCGCTTTCGATAACTTCGTAAGCGCTAAAGATAGTAGTGTTATACAAAGAGTTCGCTAGAGTCTCCGAGATGCTATACGATAATAGCTCGCTTTAAATACTATTCTTTTAAAAGGTGCTGCTAATAGTCCGAGCGGTCTAGCGAGTAAAAGTAAAGGTTTTAAAAGTAGTCTCGATAGCTTTGCAAGTTTTGCTTTTGCTTTTAAAACTTTTAATTTGAATATAGCTCTTGTTAAATTGAATAGTCTTATAGTAGCGAACCGTGGTCCGATGACGCGGAGCGCTTCGAGTATATTACTTTTTCGTAAGTCAAGCTTTTTGACTTACGAAATAATTTAATTTAAGCAGCTCTTTTTAACTAGAACTTCTTTTCGGACTTTATACAAAGGCTCTAATCTGCTGCTATAACAGCCCTTGCGCTTGCGCTAGCCGCCCTTGTTGCTCTCGTCGCCCCCGCTGCTCCCGTCGCTCTCGTCGCACTTATTGTCGTCGCTCCTTTTGCGCTAGTCGTTGCGCTTACCGCTTTCGCGGCGGCGCCCGCCGTTGCTATAACTCTTACGAAGCGCCGAACTAAAATAAAAAGATTGTTAAAAGCTTTGGTCGATCTTTTATTATAAAAAGCGAAAGGTAGAAGCGTATAAGATAAGATAGAATAACGATTAAGATTGCTAAATAAATGTTTTTTTTAAATCACGTGCAAATAAAAAAAAAATATAATAAGTAAATAGCATATGCGTGCTATTAAAGCTTCTCGACTAACGCGCGAGCGTTTTACAAATTTAAGAGCTTGATAAAGCTTTTAAACTTCTATCGAGTCAAATTCTTTATAAGACCGTTAGCGTACATCTTTTTAATAAAAAGATATTAAACTTAAAAGCTCTTTTTAAAGTGCTTTTAACGCAGTTATATATTATAAATATCGACGTAGCGAAGCTTAATAAAGATACGCTTTTTTTTATTAGCTATAAGCTTAATTGTTTGTTAATTATTATAATAAACTACTTAAAGCGCCGCAAAACGAAGGTGCAGCTCTTTGAAAAACCGTTAAAGCGCCATAGTCTCTTTCATTATAAGGGTTATATTAAAAAGCTCCGCTTTAATAAATAATATAATAATTGTATCTTACTTTAAAGCTTTTTAAAAGATCGTACTTTCGAACAAAAACATAATATACTTTTAAGAAGATCGCTTTGTCTTTTCGTTATCGGCGTAAAAAGCGTTAAAAGCTATTACTAGCTTTGATTTGCTAAACTAGCTATATTGAATACTTTTAAAGCGCGAGCTAAATAAATATCGCAAACATTAATTTACAGCTCGAAGGTGTTCCGCGCTTAGATTAATATTAAAATAAAAGAGTTGAAAAGCTGTAAAAGCTATATTTAAGCGTAGTATAATCGCTATATATAACACAGATCTAACTTTCTTTTAATACTCTTTTACTTGCTTTCGCGAAGCTATTTTTTTATTCTTAATTAAATTATAAAACGGTAATAAAGTTGTTAAGTAGCGTTCGTCCGTAAGTTCGAATTTCTTAGCTATTTTTTTAATATAAGCGTCGTGCATAAGCGTTAGCGTTCTTCGCTAACGGTTTCGAGCGACTTTTATATTAAGAAACTATTTAATATCTTTTATCGCTTCGATCTTATACGCTTTATTAAGATCGTTAATAATCTTTTGCGCTTTAAAAAGATTAAAGTAATAATATATAAGTTAAATATCGTTTATATAAAACGTTATAAAAACTGTTTTATTTAAATTCGTAAAAATATACGGTTCTTTATTAAGTAATATAAGCTTTAATTTATCGAGTATACTTGTGAAGTCGAAATATTATAAAGCTAACGAGTCTTTAAGTTTATATAAAGCTTTATCGACTTTTACGAGTATACTTTTTTGCTTAAAACCGTTAAAGAGATAACACGTAATTAAAACGCTGTCCGTATGTCTTATAGCGTTGATAAAAGCGTTAACGATATCGAATTGTTTTACTTTTAAATTAAATTCAGCTATTATAGTTATTATAATCTTAAAAGATCTAGCTGCTAGCGTAACCGCGTAAGTTAAATAAATAATAGATTCGTTTTAAAAGTTACTTTTAATAATAATTTTCGATCTGAACTTTACGATTTTTTTAAACGAGCTAATCTTATATATAAACACTTATTTAAAAAGTATAAGTTTTAATTTAGCTTCGCTTTCGAAAATCACTCTTTAGCAATTCCTTTTCTTTAGATTATTTAGCTTTATAAAAGCTCCGTCTTTGAACTCTTTACCGTATAAGTGTCGTTATAGCTTTTTTTAATAAGTAAAAGGTTTTAAATGTTTTCGTTTTTGCGAGTTAAGCTGTTTTAATAACAACTTAAACGAAGTAACAGCTGTTATAATAGCGTGTAATATTTCGTAATCTTTGCTATCTTCGCGTACGAGTTCGCTATTAGCTTAAAAAGTCGATACAAAATCTAAGACGCGCGAATAGCGGTTCGAATTAGCGCGAGAGTTGTTTAAAAAAAGCTTATTAACACTTACGTATATCTTCGCGCGTTTTTTAATGCGGCTATTAATAAGTAAGTGCTTTTTACTAGAATCGGAATTTTATTTAAAGTGTTTATAATTTAATTTCTTATTATTAATGCTCGCTTTAAAAAAGTCTAAAAGCTCTTTTTTAATTATTCGGTTTAAATCTCCGCCGGTTATTAACGTAAAAGCTTCCGTTAATCGGCTTATAGCTTAGCTTTCCGAGCTTCGGCTTTAAATAACAACTTAAAAGTATAATATGCGCGCTCTTTTATTAAAGCTAAGTTTTTGCTCGTTTATAGTGCTCTTCTTTGCTTTTAGCAATCTTAAAGCACTTTCGCTTTTGCTTTTAGTTAAAGAGCTAGCGAGACGTTTAGCGGTATAGTTCGAATCGTTAAAATTTATTAAATCGTTTCGTAAAGCAATTGCTTTTAATATAAACGTATTTATAAAGTCTTTAATTAAAATTAAAGCTTTTAACGTTTATGCATCGCTCGGATTAAATAAAATCGCATTCTTTAAGCTTTGATTAAATCTTTTTAAATTAACTTTTATAAAGTCTAACGGCTAATCATTTTTTATATTAATTGCATTCGTTTTTTTTAAGCGATCTTTTACAACGTTTTTTATATTAAACAAAGCGTCTTTTATTTAATTAAAGTCTTTAATATCTTTTAGTTTAATAACGATGCTTTTGATTTCGTTAATCGATTAGCCGATCGATTTTTTTTCGTTTTTAAAATAGAATTAAGTTTTATCGAACGTTACGTTACGTATAATAATCACTTTATAAAGCATAAGAATATAGACTTTGTATATATTAAAAGCTATATATCTAACTAAATAGCTTATATATTTTTTTGGTTTGATTTTAAAAGCTCTTTTATTGCGAAGAGCTTTTCGGTCTTTGATTATTAAGTACGCACGAGCGCTATACGCAACCAAACCGTTATAATCTAGTTTTAAGTCGGTATCGATCCGTATAAAGATCGCTAGATCGTATTATTTAAAATATTATTTAAACTAAAGCTATAGCACTTCATTCGGACTTTTTATAAAGCTCTTCGCTTTTAATATTATATTATAAAAGTAAATAGCGGCTAATATAGTTTCAAGCTAAAGCTTTTTTAAAAGCTTTACTTTTACTTTTATTTTAATAAACCGTTTTATTACTTTTCTTTTAGCTTTTTCGGCTCTTTTATTAAGTTCGTAATTAAAAGATAATAAAAGCTTTAATTCGATCTTAACTTCTTTCGCTTATCTTTGATATTCGATAAAGCCGATAACGTTAATTACGATTATCGAAAAATCGTTATTATAACGCATAATAGCTATTAAAAGACCGTATTTGCGTCTCGTCTATGCTTTAAATTCTTTTAGCATTTTTATAACCGTCAATTGCAACTTGTCTTTTAATATAAAGCCGAATAGCTTTTTATTGTATTTATCTTTAATTATTAATAACTATTTGCTTTCGTTAAAACCGTTAAGAAAGTCGAATAGATCTTAAGCGATCTTGTAAAATAGCTTAGCTGCTTTATTATTTAACGTGCGGCGAGATATGACTTATTAAACATACGTAATAGTATATGCTTTATATTCAACTTTAGTAATTCTTTTAAGTCTTACTCTTTTAGCATTATAAGCTAGCGCTTCGAGCGCTTTTTTACTTAAATGACTTGTTCGTAAATATTAAAGTATTAATAAATCTTTTCTTAAAGCTCGGAAAATACTATTCTTTTAAAATTTATAGCGTGTTTGCAAGCGCTTTTAAGTTATAAAAAACATTATTAAGCAAAAAGAGCTACGAATTAATTAAAGTAAAAAATAATTAAATAGCTTGTATTTAAAAAACGTAAGATTAAACTTTTTCTTTAACTTTTTTAATACGACGCTTTTTTTAACTTTTTCGTAACGGAGAATTGCGTTATATCTCGAGTATTATACGCTAGCTTTGCTTAAAAGAGCTTTCGAAATAATATTAATATTAAACTTTTTAACGATAGCGACGTTTTCTAACTTTAAATCTTTCGTCTTAGCTTTATTTAATCCGTTTAAAGCTTTTTTAAAGACTTTAGTATTTCGCTCGACGATTAAAAGACTATTCGTTTTAACTTCGATAAAGTCGGTTAAGCGAGAGCGTTGAATTGACTTTAGCTTTAAGAGATTTTTATTATTAATAAAGTGAATAGCGCCGCAATTATTAAAAAGAATGCTATTAAATAGCTAATGCTTATTATCAGCCGTGCTATAAAGACCGTTAAAAGCAAGATTATCGAGCGTATTAAAGAGCTCGAGATCGATAATAGTTGTTAACACTTTTTTAAAGTATTTTGATTTATCGTTATTATTCGATTGCTTTTTTTTGCTTTTTAAGACGATCTTATCGACTTGAATCTATGCTTAACCTTTTTTCGTAATCTTTTTTCGAAGCGCTTTAAACTTAAGCTCTTGCAGCTTTTTTTTTATAACGACGATATCATTTCGATTCGGCTTTGCGAATCTACTTTCGTTAAAACCGTTAAAGCAATAGCGAAAGATCTTGCACTTGATTGCGTCTTAATAGTAGTTTCTTTTTTTAAAGCATAAGCACTTAAAACCTTTAGCAAGTCTTTTAAAGCTATCGGAGCGTTTATCGGACTGCTTAAAAGTAATATCGTTAGCTTTATCACTTCCGGAAGTGCTGCGAGTAGTTTGATCTTCGAAAGTAGCGAATACGCTAAAGAAGTTAAAGTTCGGATTGCTAGTCTTCTTTTCGATTTAGCTTTCGTATTAATTAAAATAGTCGTAGAAAGTGCGCTTTTAAAGCAATAATAGCTCGTCGTTTCGAATAACCTTTGCGAGCTTTAGCGATGCTTAAGTTAATAACTATTTTTCGCTAATAGCTTTTAAGAATGCTTTTATCGCGAGTGTACTCGTCGTTTTGTAAAAGTTATTTATTTTCGTTAACTTATAGATAGCTCGGTATTCTTTGATTTATACCGCTAAAAAGACGCTCTTTTGCTTAGCTGCTTGCAAAGATTTGTTATAGTCTCGTGCTATCGACAGCTTAAAGCTCGAGTCGAATAAACGGTATATTTTTTAAAGCTTTTTTATTAAGAATTAAATAAAAGTGTTATTTTCTTTTAAAGCCGCTAAGATCGCTTCTTCGAGAATAAAGCTTTTAATCGTTTCTTTGATCTAGTTTATGATTTGATTGCTTTTATTACTTAAGACTTTTTAATTGTTTATAGCGAAGTTGTATTTTTTTATATTATCGTTATACGCTTTTCGAACGTCTTCGAACTTAGCGTCTTTTAGCTTTAAAAGTCTATTAAAATCGTTTGCAAAAGCTTTTAAGTGCAGTTCTTTTTAAGCTTTTCGTTAACAGTCTTACTTTTAGAACTATTCGTTATTAAGCTCCGTTATTATTTTTATAATAGACTTCGTTTTTAATTTAATTTATTCGATAAAAAGAGCAAGTTCTTTTACGTTAATACGAAAAGATGCGTATTATTTTATACTAAAGCGCTTGATAAAGTATTTATAATTCGTAATCTATTTTAAGAAGTCGCTACGACTTATAAAGTTCGTTTTGTTGATCAAAAAGACCTTTTTTACTTTGTTGTTTATTATTATAGCAGTTGACTTTATAACTAAAGCTTTTAAAAATTGATTAGAGTTCTTAAGAGTAGTAAGTGTTAGTTATAAAGAATAAATATAATTGAAAAAAGATAGATTGTAAAATAAAAGTTATAGTAAAGTAGCGTTAAAGTAACTTATAAAATCCGCTCTCGATTAATTCGAAAGTTGTTAAAGACTAACTAAATAGCTCGTAAGTGCGAATATAGCTCTTAACTGTAATGCTTATTAGCATTAAGATTAAAAAGAGATTCTGTAAATTAAATAAAGCTTAGTATATTCTATTTAAAAAGCTCGTCAAGATCTATATACATATACTTAAGAGCTTTAGTGTGCTAAAGGCGCTACTAGGCGAGGTCATATAACATGTTACATGTAGCTTGGGTGGAACCATGCTTGTTCCGCACAACACAAATATACTAGCTTTATTTAAAAGCTACGAACGCGAGCCTTTTTAGCTCTACGATAAAAGAAAACGATGTTTGTATTATACGGATCGAAGCCGCTTATAAAGCTATACGTATTCGATAGTTGTCGAAAAAAAACTCGACGCATAGCATTATGAATTGCTTTTAAAAGGTTTATAAGTGTTTAACTATTTGACGAAAGGTTTTCCTTAACGTAGTTTTTATTCTCGATTAAATAATACTTTATATATAATTCCTTTACTTAGCACGTCGCCGTACTTTATAAAAGGTCTTTAAGGTCCAAGCATTGCGTTTTGGATACCCGCTCGACGTTAATAAATACAATAACAATAACAACAACAATTAGATAATCAAATATCAAATATCTATTTTCATAATTATAATATTTATCACGTAAAAGATTGTTTTTTTTTTTTTTTTTTTTTTTTTTTTTGGAAATGAAAACTCGCAGCAAGCTTGCAGCCCATCGACCGTTAAGCTTGAGAGGCTTCGTTCGGAATGTCAAAAGATCAGCTAGAATTGATGCGATTTGCAACTCGAACAAAGTACAGGATCCGAGCTCAATTTAATTATCGAATTATATATATATGTATATAGGTATATATATATAGCCGTTAGTTGAACGCAGCTAATATCGTAAAATATAGCTTCTTCTTTTTTTTCCCCATCGGAAATAATAGTGGGACTTGACGTCGCCACTTTTGGGGCCCTTCCCTAAAGTGGGCGAAAAAATTATGTCCCGCTTCAACGTCAAAAACCGCGGGGAACGTAGACACTTATATTGCTTATAACATTGCTTACAACATTGCAATAATATATATATATATATATAATAATAATGTTATTCATTCTCAATTAAGCTACGAATATTTTATTTTACTGCGTGTCCTTTGAATTGAGTCAAGAGATGCTACAAATCGAATCGACGGCGAATCTTTTTGTTTTTTTTATTTATCTTCTTCAAGCTTTCTTTTAAGCCCTTTCTATTTAATAAGTATTATTTTTATTTTTCTTATAATCTTCGTCGTCGTTATTGATTTGAATGCAAGCTAATAAATTTTATTTAATTCGAAAGCCTTTTTCTTTTGCAAATATTTAACAGGCGATTAAGTACGAAGCGTCCGCGAACTTAGCAAGATCTTTTTCTCGAACTTTTTTTGATAAAGCAAAGCAAAGCAAAGCAAAGCAAAACAAAGTAAAGCAAAGTGAAGTGAAGTAAATAAAAGCAAAGCAAAGTAAAGCAAAGCAAGTTAAAGCAAAGCAAACCAAAGCAGCGCAACGAAAAAGTAAAATAATTAAGTGAATTAAAATAAATAGATAATAGAAAGTATTTAAAAAAGGAAAAGCAAATAAGTAAGTAAATAAATAAGTAAATACGTACGTATATATATATTATTCTGAACTTATAAGAGATTAAAGTCTTAAGAATTAAAGAAAAAAAAGAAGAAAAAAAAAGCGAAAAAGTGAAGAATAAAATCTATAATAAGCTTAGCTATTTAAATCTCATATATATATATATATATATATATATATATATATATATATATATTTAAAAGAAAAAGAAAAGAAGAAGAAAAAGAAGAAGAAAAAGGAAAAAAGAAAAAGAAAGAAAAAAAAACAAGGACGGAAAAAAAGAATTTTTTCTTCTTTTTTAATTAAGATTAAAACTAACGCTAGAGAGATTTTAACTTTTTTTTTTTTTTTTTTTTTGAAAATATTATATTAGATTATCAATGTTTTTAGTCGTTTTTTTACGCTGAAGCTTGAAGCGGGACATAATTTTTTCCGCCCACTTTAGGGAAGGGCCCCAAAAGTGGCGGCGTCAAGTCCCACTATTAAATGAAATGGGACACTCGCTTGACCTACGGTCGAACACTTGCATATCCTGACTGGTCCCAAGAGCCCGCAGGTAAAAAAGGTCAGCGCGCTGGATACGGTACGGTACTATACTACGAACTCCATAAAGTAAAGTAAAAGCAAGATGAAAATTCAAATCAAGTCAGATAAAAAGAAAAACGAAGAAACAGAAGAGAGTCAAACTCTTGTCTATCTATCCATCCACCTATCCATCCCTCATCTATCCATCCCTCATCTATAAATCCATCCATAAATCAATCAATCAATCTGTAAATCTATCCATCCACCAGCAGCTTAACTTCCCCATTTCCTCTTCTCCCACCCACTTATCCATCCATCCCATTTGCACCATTTACCAAACAGAGAGAGCGAAAACCAACCAACCAACCAACGAACCAACCGACCAAAAACCAATAAACCAACCAGCACACAATCATGCGGCAAGTGAAGAAGAGGAGCAGAGACCGAGGAGCAGGGCAGAACAGGGCGCGCGCGCGGCAATACAATACAATCTATTATCCTTTCGACCTCGCTTTGCTTGACTGAGAAGGAGATGATCCCCCCCCTGCAAGCAGACAGGCTTTTCTGTTAATCTAACCTGTCTTATTACTTCTTCGTCGTCTTGTTCTTCTTCGTCTTCTGGCTCTTCGACTTCGTCTTCGTCTTCTGCACAACAGCGAGCCGTCGTGCAACAGCGTACGTAGATACATACACAGGTACACTTCTGCAAGGGGAAAGAAAAATGGCAAAAACAAAAAACCCCCTCCGGTGCGAGTAGCAGTATTACTCGTCCTTCCGAACAGACTTCCGAGTAGACCACGGGGGCGAAACATGACTTGCCGATCCCTCCATGCCCTCTGTAACGCCGTGCCGCTAAATGCTTACAAAAAGGAACGCCGTGCCTTGCCTTCACCTCCCCTTCCCCCGCATCCATATCTGGACATTCGTTGCCAGGTCGCCGGGTTTTTATGTATTGGCTCCAACAGTCAGTCCTGTCCGCATTCCATCATCACGCCACGTTAACCATCCCAGCCTTAGTAACCTCTCCCCTCGTCTCGGCCGTCGCACCACCCGCGTACGCCTTCTTGCATGATTCAAAACTCGTGTACCCCCACTGATCCGTCCACTCAGTCAGCATTTTCAAGACAAGCGGATCGTTACCCCGATTCGTCTTGATGAAAATAGTATCGTACGGATGGATGTCCATGCCGTAGTATCTCCCGTGGCCCTGCACGTCATGGCCGCCCTGGCACTCCTGCTCGTAATGCGTGCTGCTGTGATATGCTATCATTATCGGGTCGACTTTGTACCCGGCTGTTTGGAGCAGACCGGTCGCGTACACCTCAATCGCGACTGCGTCCCAGTAATCGTGCGGGCAAGAGTTGATTCCGGGGACTTTCATCTTCGGGACCGGTTTGTGATCCCTATCGCCGAGAACGTCCTTGTATTTGGCGATTAGGGCTTCGGAGGGGAAGAGCAGGACCTCGAGACCGACGCGGTCGGTAGCCCAGATCATAGACTGGACGTGGACGCGAGGGACGCAGTTCATGGTCATGCCCACGAGCTGTAATTTTCTACCGTCAGCCAGTCGAGTGTGGGGTGGAAGGAAGCAAGGGGGAAAACCAAATTGCATACCTTCGTGTCCGCCGTGATCTTGCTCAAATACCGCTCGCTCCAGCAATCCGTAGCCCAGTACGGGAAGAAAGGACCCCGGATACTGCTGTTCATCATGATATACTTGTTGTACTTCTTGTATAGATCATTCGTCGTAAGCACCTCCGCGAACGCCCCCAAGTCAAAGCAGTCATTCTCCCTGTGCAGGAATCGCACATTCCCCGCTACCGGCAGCAGCGACTCGGCATCAGTCTCGCCGTTGAGGATGAAGAGAAAGTCGGCCTCGTTGTGAATGGCGTGGCGAAGGAAGAACTCGAGGTTTGTTCTGGCGAGCTCCGTCTCGAAGAAGGCGTACAGGATCAGGGGCCGGTCCGAGACGAAGTCGCTGTCGTCCAGATGGTCGCGGATCGAATCAAAGGGATGGAATTTAGGGACCGTGGGGGTAGCTACTGGGATGGGTCCAGCGACTGCTGCTGGGGCTGAGCCAACGTGACCGGAGGGGCGTTGTGACGGTGTCTTCTGTCATCACAATCAGCTTTGCTCATCCAAGCGAACGGAACAGGAGATGCGAAGAGAGAGAGAGAGGAACTTGCATTCAGCAGATGCGTTGGGACAGTATTCAGTCCTATGCCCAGAGACCAGAGCGACCATATGAGACAGAGGGAGCCGATTGCTGTGAGCCACGGGATACGGGCCTTGGTTTGGGTGAGGAGAGAAACCATGGTGTAGCGTCGGCGCGATCCGCGATCACGTCTTGTCCTGCCTGTCCTGTGTCCTCGTGTGCTGCTGATAGGGAAGTGAGAAAAGGAAAGGAAGGAAATGGAGGATTGGCTTTCTCCCAGTCGAGGCAGCAAAGGATATGTAAGGATGCAAAAGGTGTCCAGGCCCGGAAGATGAGAAACGAAATTCGAGGCATTGGACCCGAGCGACGGAGAGCAAATGGAATATGAAGGAGGAGGGAGTAGCGGCGACCGTGGCATTGGGGGAAGCGCCCCGACCAAGATCTGGCACGACCTGTGGCATTGAGGATAATATCTCCCAGGAAGATCTCTTTCTCTTTGCCCTCTTGTTTGTCTCGACCCGGGATCATACGAGGGGTTAGAGTTTCACTCATCTGTGAGAATAGGGAGAGCACGGAGAGCACGGGGAGCACGGGAGAGCACGGAGTACCTACTCCGTGCTCTATGCCTCACTTTCTTTGGCCGGGGGGGCATCGTGGATAAGATAGTTTCAGCCCTGGAGCGGGCTCCGGCTGGCTATGGCCATGTCAACAAAGCCGTTATTCCCACTTCAGGTGCCACAAGCTCAGTAAAGATGTGGCTCGCTTCAGCTGGCTGGATGTAGGGATCTACTACTATCTCCTAGGAAGCTGTAAAGGTACCGTAGAAATAGACATGCCGTGCCCCCAGACGAGGGCAGTTTGATTTTGCGACAGTATACACTGTAGCGTAATAGCAATGGCCGTCCGCCCTCTGCCCTCTGCCCTTTAACAGCATCTCGAATCTTCCATACGGGCGTACGTAGGATGAAAGTGCCGATCGAAGATACACACATACCGTACCTACTCCGTACCTACTCCGTACAAACCCGGGTCACCGAAGACCACGCCCCTGCACATCCATCTACCATACCCTGGGTAGATATCACGGACATTGCGCCGCTTTCAGAACGATCTAGCGGAATCAGCCTTTACTGTATTACTAGTACATATTACATTACAGTAACGGAACCCGACTCATGCCGCGCTACTGTAATACTACTATACTTGTACAGCCTTGCGGATCGATGCCAAGGGGATGGTAAGAGCAGTGATTGGATCTTCGATGGGTCAGGATTCTAGAACCTGGAAGGAATCCTGAGCTGAGATGAGATCTCCATCCGCTTCACGGGAAAGAGGCCTTGCTCGTGTGGCGGCTTTGGCCGGCGGCCGTCGGCGATAATTTCCATCCTCATCTAAAGGGAAGGCTTCCCTATCCTACCTACCTACTACGTATTTGACCTGAGTTGATCGAGGCTGACTCCCGACTTGGATATCCGGAGAAGATGGGGATGAGAACACCATGCACATATTACGTAATACATGGACGAATGTTACCCGTGTATCGAGACATTCGTCAACTCACGTGATTAGCCTGAGATCATGTGTCGGGCCTGGACTGGAGAGTCGAGACAGGCCTGGTCCATTCTCGTGACTTTCTTGGCTGCTTTCTTCTTTTGCTGGGTTGGAGCGCAAGATAGTAGTAAGATGCACGTACGGAAATTAACACGAGAGCGACTTTTGATGGATGGATCCAGTCACATACCGGTACTGTAGGTAGGGTAAGGAGGGTAAGGAGGGTAAGGAGAGTCCAGAACACAATTCCAGCAAACATGGATTCTGCCCTAGCAGAGAGAACAACTGCCGTCGAATCGATACAGATAGCATGACAACAATCTACATACCGGTAGTATAGCCGTATGCATAGTGAACGAAAGATGCCTGCCTGCTGCCTGCGTGTGAAATTGAGTGTTGATAGCGCATCTCGAGAAAGCAACATGTCGTCGTTCAGACTACGCCTCATATTATGCCTGCTAGGAACATCCCGCGCGCTCTCTCGGAAAATGAGTAAAACGAAATGAAAGATATATCCGCATCACGATGCCTCGACTCTTGCTATCACACATCCTCAGTCTCGGTCGCGGTCTCGACAGGCCCAAATCTTCCTCCATTCACGGAGAGGTAAAGGCCTCCTCCGCGACTCGACTTCCATCACCAGACCCAACACTGACAAAGCCTCCACGCGTTCCCGTCAGACACGAGGCCCTTGGCAATCGAAACAGAAGCGTTCCAATTGCAGTTCCAGTTCCAGATCCAGTTCCGGTTCCCAGAATAAAACACAAAGAGAGCGCGGGGACCGGGGAAGGCGATTCGAGGCTGTGCTGTGCCTGGCTTAGATCAAGAGTCAAGAGTCAAGAGTCGGGAATTAAGAGTTGAGACGCTCATCCATTCGCCTTGGCCGAAAGAAAAGAAAAGCCGGGGATGCCGCCAAGGGACGAATTACGACGACGGGGTGATTGCAGAGTATGTAATCTATGGATTGATGTGGTCTGGTCTGGTCTGGTCGAAGATCGCCACGGGTCAAGGTAGGACGGAGGAAGGGAGATACTTAGTAGATACCTTCAAGGTAAAGAAAGAAAGTAACAAAGAAAGACATACATACATCCATTATATTTGTTTGGTGAGAACTTAAAACATCGGCGACAACTGAATTGCTGGTACTTGGCTTTTATACCGGTACCGGTACTCCATCTCCCGACTCTGTACGTACACTTCGATCTGCTTTCACCACTCGAGAATCGAGAAGGAAGCGAGCTACGAAGTAGCAAGAAAGCCAAAGCCAAATTTAGAAATCTACGGTACGGACCCAGAAAAAGGCCCAGAAAAAGTCCGAGACGCATGCCAGAGGCCCAGAGCCGAAAACGTCGACGTAGACACCACGCATAAGCTGCCAGGGCTGTGTAGCGACGACGACCAGAGAAGCCACTTACAAGCTCTCTTTCCGCCAGAGTCCGTTGCGTCCGACGTCGCAGACAACGACGACGACGACGACGACGACGAACACAAAAACATCAACAACACCGACTCCCGCTCCCGCTCCCCTCTCGCTCCAACTGTAGCTCCAACTCCGACCCCAACTCCGGCAACAACAACACCACCAACACATATGAAGGCCATGAAGAGAGTGGGCATAAACCGGGTGTTGGGCTCCATCCGGCGGAAGAGTAAGCACAGAAACACCCCTCCGGAAATCTACTGGACTGGAAGACTCTCCATCTGAATAAATATTTGAAAAGCTAATCGCGAGACCAATCCAGCTTCGGCCGATACGTCCCCCGAAACAGCCCTCGACACGCCCGAAGCCAACGCGATACGGAATGCGGTAGGTTGCGGAGACACCCTCCCGCGCAAAACGAGGCTGACCACCCGCAGCGACTATTCTGCGAATCCGGCGGTCCCAAAGGCTCGGTACGTCCTCCTACATCTTGCGACGCCGAAGGACGCGAGGGCAAGGCTAATATGGGCAGCAGGCCGAGGAAGTACTCTACCTACCCATGATCGTCGAGGCCTGCGAGTCTTCCCCCTCGGCCGCGCAAGAGGCCTCCCTCGTAATCCGCAAGTTCCTGTCAAAAGACAACTTCACAAAGCCCTACGTGCAATACAACGCTATCATCCTGATCCGCATCCTGGCCGATAACCCGGGCAGAACGTTTACCCGGAACATTGATGCCAAGTTCGTGGCGACGCTTGAGGATCTGTTGCAGGTGGGCAGGAATCCAAGCGTCAAGCAGCTCTTGATGGAGACGCTGGAAACATTTGGACGCGAGAAGAGCCATGATGAAGGGTTGGCTTTGCTGGGCGAGATGTGGAAGAGGGAGCGCGAGAGGATAGCTAAGGAGCACGTTGGTTCCCCTATACCAAACGTCATGAGAAGGGTCAATGAGCTGACAAGTAATCAGGGCCCGCCGGAACCACGAACCCCCAACGTGCCACCTCCCGGCCAGCAGCAACAGCAGAGTCAACAAAGCTATTTCTCCCGCAGCCACAGCTCGCGCCAGCTGCCCACCCCTCACGAACTCTCCTCGCGCATCGAGGAAGCGCGTACCTCTGCCGACCTCCTCTCGCAAGTCGTGCAGTCGACACCCCCCTCCGAAATTCTGCACCATGAACTCGTCCGTGAATTCGCAGACCGGTGCCAGAGCGCCAGCAGGAGCATACAAGCCTACATGATTGCCGAGAACCCCAGCCCGGACAATGACACTATGGAACAGCTGATCGAGACCAACGAGCAGCTCAACAGAGCCATGAACCAGCACCAGCGCGCCCTCTTGAGCGCACGCAAAGCAGCAAGCCAGGGGGCTAACGGCGCGTCCACACCACCCGCCGCTGACCTCCACGGCGCTTTCGCTCCCCCGGCCGGTCCACCACCAGGCCGCACGATCTCAAGGACCAACTCCACACTCGCGCGCAAGCCGGTGAAGACAAACTCGCAGCGTTCAGTCGCTCAAGTGCCCGCCGGCCCCGAGGCCGAGAAATCCTCCTCGGCGTGGAAAACCGCGAACCCGCCTTTTCCCAGGGATGAGCCTAGTGCGGCGACGGGCCAATTCAACGACCGAATGGGCGTCGAGCCGTATCACCCGGGCTTCAGCTCGACGCCGAGTTTTACGGGGAGGCCACAAAGCTCGATGGGCAAGGTGATGATACATACTGCTGCGGTGCCGGAGCGGGATGAGCCGGATAGCGATGATGATGATGATGGTCGGAAGGAGACGGTTACGACGACTGCTCCGACTATTCCGGCGAAGGAACCCGTTTATCGGTTTTAAGAATGCAGAGTGCCGAAGGGTAGATGTGTTGGGGCGGAGTGGAAGTGGAAGTGAACGCGGGATGGGTGGCACGAGGACCCGGATAAGGGGTGGCATAAGGTATAGATGGGGAGGGGAGGATCTACTACTCTTGTGTTTTTTTTTTCATTCCTCGTTCTTCCTCTAGTATTCTTGTACGGTCCTGGGGGTTTTTCCCCCTTCTCCATTCTGGGGGAAAAGCGGCCTTTTCCCTTTTTTCCCTCCCTCACTACCCCCCTTTTTTTTGATACCATTTGATGATGAGAGAAAAAATAGATGGAATAACGAAGATGGACGAAGGCCTTTTTGCATTTTTCTTTTTTTCTCTCTCTCTTTGCAGACTCGAGACTCGAGACTTGATCATCTTTGTCCCTCCCCGTAAGCAAAGCAGGTAGGTATGTAAAGGGCCTCTTGAGCTGCTTGCTGCTTGCTTGCTTTGGTCCCGCGATGTCGACTTGACTTGACTTGACTTGACTTGACTTTGATACTTCTTCCTGGGTGGGTCGGTCGGTAGGTCGGTAGATACGTGTCTCTGTCTTCCTTCGCTGTTGGAGGGAGGGGGATTCTTAAGGAGAAATGAATGAAAGGGAATGGAGGAGGGGGTGTGTGATGGGGAAGGGAGGTATTGGCTTGTGGCTTGTGGCTTGTTTGGATTGGATTGGATGGATGGATGGATAATGGATACCAGGAACGACCTCATCTTTTTTTGCAGGGCGGGCAGGGCGGTCAGGGAGGGCAGGGAGGGCAGGGAGGGCAGGGTATAGTAGGGAAGTAAGCAGGTGAGTATATGAGCTGGCTAGCTGGCTGGTTGCTGGTTGGGGAGGGGAGGGGAGGGGAACAAGTAGCTAGTTAGATAAGTAGATTGTGTGGAGGATTTACATCAATAGGTGGGTAGAGTAAGGAGAGGAGAGGAGAGTAGAATAGAATAGCACTTTTCTTTTTAATCCAAGGTAGTTTTGAAAATTGAAAGCTGTACTTGCTTATTGTAAAGAAGATATCTTGCAGTTTCCCAAGACGCTACTAATCGTCGGCTCGCTTAAGTAGACCGACCTCCTCATATCCTTCCAGTCTTAATCGGCCTAAGCGATCGCGGATCGGAAGCGAATGCAGATTTTCCCACTTTATTATCAATGTCTGTATATAAAATACAGTTTACAATATCACTTTTCGATTTCGAATCGCCTATTAGCATTTTACAACTACTCATAACCCGAAAACGCACGTATCCGAAAAAAAAAGCTTCCAAAGATTTTTCAATACAAAAGCTACGCTTAATCAGGTTGTCTTGATGCAATTACAGACCTGGCGACGGGTTTCTAATGCGCTATAGTATCCTTATTCGAACACTTGTAAGAGACATAGGAGATGGCCGCGCGTGGGTACGATCTTAATAAGCCTACGCAAAGCTGAGCGCGAGCGGAAAAAGACTGGACGAGAACGCTCTGCTGCAAGCTTGGTTATTGAAGATGACGATTTCATATATATCTTAATTTTCACTTCGAAGAGAGATTTGATGGTTGCAATGGTTATTTAAGCGTGAGGTTTTGCGGCTTCGTAAAAAAAAAAAAAAAGGTATTCTTCGATCAGCTTTCTTTTAATCGTCGGTTTCCTTAAATTTTAATTCGAAAGAATTGACCGACTTGCTGTAGCAAGTCGGCACTACTAAAGCGGGACACCCAGCAAGGCGGGACAGTAAAATTTGCTCCTTTTTAATAAATAAAAAATCAACCAATTGTTATATAATAATTATCTTTGTATAAAAAGATGCGCCGTATTGAGTTTGATATTAATCAATTAATTGAATTTTAATTACAAGTTGTAATTCCTTTATTGTGTTGAGTTAAAGTAATAAAAATAGTACTTTTAGTATATTCTTTTCGATTTTTGTAATGCGTGTATATCAGAATTGCCGCGTATATATTAGAATAAGCGAGGAATACGAAAATCGGACTTTTATTCAAATCTATCAAAAAAATACGTGCATCACTACCAACTTTTATTTAATAATTAATACCTTTAGCAATATAATATATTAAGTCATTTATTTTCGATCTATATGACGTTTTTTTGAATTAAGGTTGTGGCTATTAAGATATTTGCAATAAACAAGTAAATTTGAATTATTTAAGATAGTTTTTGACCATTTTTTTATTACATTTCAATGTATTAGATTACTATAAATCAATGGATTTTTATAATTTTAATTCACGTTTATAAAGCAAAATTTTCTAAGCATATAAAGATTTTTTTTTATATTTTTAATGATAATAGTTGTTGTTTAATAAGTGGTATACCGTTACTGTCCCGCCTTGCTGGGTGTCCCGCCTTGGTGGTGCCGACCTGGCTGCGCCAGGTCGGGATTTTTTACAAATTAAATTCAAGGCAACCGACGATTACTTTGTATTCTTTCTCGATGGCGATTATTTTACATTTATGGCCGATGTTATTAACGACATTTTTTTATAACAAGATCTTTTTTCTTTCTCTTGATATTAATATCGATAGCGATAGATTTAATTTTGATAGTAGTAATAGTGGGCCTTGACGTCGCAACTTTTGGGGCCCTTCCCTAAAGTAGGCGAAAAAATTATGTCCCGCGAAAAAATTATATCCCGCTTCAACGCTAAAAATCGCGAGGAACGTAGACACTTATATTGCTTATAACATTGCTCACAACGTTGCAATAATATATATATATATATATTTAATAATGTTATTCATTCTTAATTAAGCTACGAAAAAATTATTTCACCGCGTGTCCTTTGAATTGAATTAAGAGATGCTACAGATCGAATCGATATCGAATCTTCTTTCTCTTCAAGCTCTTTTTCAAGCTTTTCTTACCCAATAAGCATCATTTTTGCTAAAGGAGACGAAGGTAAGGTATTTAATCTTTCATCTTCGTCGTCATCGCTAATTTGAATGCAAGATAATGGGTTTTGTCTAATTCGAAAGCGTTTTTCTTTTGTAAAGATTTGAAGATCGATTGAATACGAAGGGTCCGCGAATGTAACAAGATCTCTTTCTTGAACTTCTTTTAACGCAGCTTTTTCGTTTGCAATTGCGTCTCGAAAAGAAATCAAATCAATATTATCAGCTTCTAGTTCTTTTGCTATAAGTTGCTTTTCGCGGTCTCGAATAAGGACTTTTCGTTCGGGTAGAATGTGTATAAGAATCCTTCGACCTTGTTGCTTATACGCTTCGTTCAACCATTTCTTTCGCTCTTTTTCGGCTTTCCGATCAAGAACTCTTTGATTATAACGATCGTTTCGAATTTTAATCGTTGCTGACTTGAGTTTAGCGTTCGCTATCTTAAGACTAGCTTCTTGCTTTTTTATCTCTATAGCCTTGACTTTTTCGAGTGCTTTAGAAGCTAGTATATTCCTTCCCGTTTGCAAACTCGACCTTCTAATTAGCTTTTTCCGATGTGTATCGCGCTAAAGCTTTTGATTTTTATCGAGTTCTGCTTGATCAAGGCTTCTTCGTAACAACTAAGTCTCGGTACCTTGTTTCGCGATATCGAAGCGTTAGCGGCTAAGAGAAGAAAGAGCTATTTTAATCTTATCGTTCAGATCGTCGAGTTGCTTTACGCAATCTTGAAAAGATTAAAGAGGTCGAGGTAGCGCAAGAAGAAGTAATTCGTCAAGTTGCTTATCGATTGAAAAAGAATATTCATCTTCTTTAAGATCAGACGTTTCTCCGTACTCGAATATATGCAATCCCGCTTCTTTTTTACTCTTTTTACTATACTCTTTCAATTTGCGTTGAATTTAAGAAAAGCTGATCGGCCACATTCTTGCATCTCGAAAAGCGTGTTTGATATTCCGAGTTGTAAAGGTTTGCTCGCGAATTTAAAGAAGGTCTCGCATAAACGATAAGATAGTATATTCAGCTTCGAAGCTTCGAATAGCATCTATGATAGCATATTATTGATTATGTTTCTAAGTGCGAAAGCAGCCGACATCGAAAGGTTGTAAAAGATGAGTTTAATAAAAAAGGAATTTGATAAGCTATATACGATTTTGTTTAGCTAGTAAAATGAAATTTAAAGCTTCGTAGCAAAGCTGACCATCAAGTAATAATATTATCTACGATTTATCGAGTCTTTGATCGGTATGCTTAATAAAGTGCTTAAGCCACTCTATAATAATCTTATCGTTCGTATAACCGGATTCGAAAACAGTGACAACTTCATGTCTAGTCATCTTTTCGGAAAACCAAGACGCTATAATTTGCTTTCCGAGCACAATAATCATTAAAGGAATAGCTTTTCTATCGGCAAGAATAGCTTCGATCACAGTTACGAATAGTCGATTTTCACAGATTCTTGTATACATCTCTTTGATTCCGATAGGTACGATAACTTCTTCTTCGGCCGGCATACAAATCCGCGCGCCTTTCTCATCTATATTTGCGATTCTATGCTTATCTTTAGGCCTAATTCCGCAGAACTAGATAGCAGGAACAAGCTCGGTATAGAACCAGTTGGAAAGAGATTTCTCGGTATGCATATCGACGCGATAAGATGCGATTAGTTTGGTCCGTATAGCATAGAGTTCTGCTGTATTTCTTAACTAAGATTGAAACTAACGCTAAGAAGGTTCTGGCTTATTTTCTTGTATTTTAAAGTAGCAAATGCATCGATAAAGCATACGCTTAATAGCTCCTTTCCTTCTTTTAGTTGCTTGATCTGCGGCGTAGATTAAAACAGCTTTATGCTGTGCTGCTAATAAAACCATAAGCCTCCTTACTTGTAGCGCTTTCCTTTCTTTCAATCGAGTTTGTTTAGCTTGATACTTATTCTATCTTCGCTTTAAAGTATTAGGCTTCTCTATCATATAAATGCGACTCGCAATAAGAAGTGTTTCGGAAAGGTTTTCGAAGAGCCATTCGAATGCTAGCTGTATTCGCTTATGTTAAGAAGCTTTTAAGAGCTTCTGGTATTCAGAATTAGGATCAAGAAGTGCAAGAGCGCGCGCGCGTTTTTTGCTTATTTTTATTTGGGTACGTAAGTCAATGTTTGATGGAAAATGTTGTGTTGAAGTGTTGTTGAAGTGTCTACGTTCCTCGCGATTTTTGGCGTTGAAGCGGGACATAATTTTTTCGCGGGACATAATTTTTTCGCCCACTTTAGGGAAGGGCCCCAAAAGTTGCGACGTCAAGGCCCACTATTAAATGTTTAAACGATTTATTACGTGGGGTAAGAAACGGATCAGACTCTAATGAAAATAGTAATCGATAATCACATCTTTTATCGGATCATACGATTCTAGATTTTTCGAAAGAGGATGTACTCGTAGATTCATTACTTATGTAGATATTTTATAATTATAGTAATAATTATTATAATGTATTTTTTTTACGAAAAATCCGCATTCGCTTCCGGTCCGCAATCGCTTACGCCGACTAGGACTGAAAGGATATAAGGATGCCTACTTAAGCAAGCCGACGAGTCCTTCTTCTGGAAGGGGAAAGTCGATCAAATTCCAGGGGCTGAATTGTCACCCTTGCGGAATTTTTTCAGAGGCCGCTTATTTGGCTATTGGTAGTTGGTAAATAAGACAAATTCTGTGTAAAGTCAATCAGAAGGGGTTTTCTTTTGGAAGTATGTCTGTCTACTTGGCATATTCATCAGCCCGATGAACCTAATTTGAAATCTGCCGGATCCAGGTATTTGTATCTAGCATGTCATTTTACGATTAGTCGAACACTTTATTTCCTCTCGCTCTTTATGGCTATTCTATTTCTTTCTACAAAAGCAGCAAAAGCAAAAGTAGAGACACAAGTAAAAGTAAACGGACGCTTTCACCGTTACACCTAGCACCGTCATGTGTGTCAGAAACTCGGCTGGTATGTACGTATAGCTTTGCAGGACGGTACACCGAGTACAAGCCACCCGCCCCTATCAGTGTCAAGCCCAGCCCGCCAGCCAGTCAATTTCCAAGTAAACATACGTCTGGCGAGAAAGCGGGAATGCATGCAATCAATCTATTCTATTCTTGGCTGTCTGCCTGTCCGCATCAAATCAAGCTTCCGTAAACTTCAAGCTTAAGCTTAAAAAGGGGCGAAGAGACAAGAATGCCAGAGCTGAACTCAGCTCAGCCTTATGTGTACCTTTCTCTGCAGATCTCAGCGGCACAGCTAGCTAGTTGCGGCTGAGACCCTAGACTTGAGCATCTAATCCCCCCCCAAAAAATCATCAGCCCAAAGAAAAGCAGCAGCCACTCAAAAGAGCAGCCGCAGATGAGCGGGAGTACAAGACACGGCGGCGGGTACGAGAGAGGGACGTTATTATTATATAAACAGGACACCTCCTTCCCCCGCCCTGAGGCCGACCGTCCGGGTCTGTAGCCAGTCAGTCAGTTTTCATTCAGGAAAGAAAGAAATCATCAGCTAATCATATATCGATATCGCTATCATCTCATCCAATCGTATACATACCTACCTACCTACTTACTTACTTACTTACTACTACCCCCCTATATATCATCAAAGATGGCTCTCGCAATCGGCGGCGCCGCACTCGTCCCTCGCCTGAGCGACTTCTTCGGTCCCGGCATCACGCCTCGATTCGAGAATGCCGCTGCTGGACATCTCCTCCAAGCGCGACAGTCGTCGAACTCCTCGTCCTCGTCCTCGTCCTCGTCCTCGTCCTCCTCCTCCTCTTCAGATTCCACCGTGAACCTCTTCATCGACTCCACGGACCCGGACTTCGAGTACGCGGCCTCGGTCATCAGCGCCTGCCGGGACGAGACGGTCTACGCGCTGCAGTGCACAGCCGGGCCCAGAAACGTGGGCGGCCAGACGTGTGGGCCTAATGCTGTTGTGAGTTTCCTTACATATATATATATATATATATATATGATGATGAGGATGAAGACGAATAGCTGATGATGATGACTGATGATATTAGATCGCCACGCTCACCAACGGCGCATCCACCTACGGTTTCTCCAGCGAAGTCACGACCACGACGCAGGGCGTAGAAGTGAAAGCCACAGTCATCGAGTCCTGCGCTCTAGCAGCTACTACTGCCGCAACCTGTACGCAGACCCCTCCCCTCTCCCCGAAACCAAACCCAAAAAAAAGAAAAAAAAAAAGAAAAAGGAAGCGAAAGCCTTGCCTCATCACCTTTGAGCATCGTCGCGGGACCTACCACCCATTAACATCTCCCAAAACAGGCACCGCCACAGTCAAAGGCGAAGCAGACGGCACCAAGACCTCAACCTCAACCACCACCATCCTGTCCGGAAGCGACTACATGCGCTTCGACGTCGCCATCACCGGAGGCGCCGAGAAGACCGCCGCCGCGACGGGCGCGTGCGAGAGTAGCGCGGCCGCTGGGAGGACTCTGGGCGCCAGCAGCGGTAACGTGATGCTGTGGGCTCTGGCGGGCTTTGCGGGCGCGGCGAGCATTCTGTCGATGGCGTAGTGCCAGTGTAGTCGGTGCGGTGCGGTGGATGGGGATTGGGATTGCGATCGGGATGGGATTTGCGTCTCATCTGGTACACAGAATGGATACTCGTCTATCGGCGCTTGCTTGCTGGCTGGCTGGCTGGCTGGCTGGGTGGCACGCTTAGGAAAGTAAGAAGCGAAGCGAAGCGAAGCGAAACAGTTGGGGGGAAATCCATCCATCCATTCATTCATCCATCCATTCATCCACATCTTTTTTTTTTTCTTCCCTTCTTTCCTCCTCTCTTTTCTCTTATTCAGCAAGCCGGCAGAGAAATCCTACACCCCCGAAAAAACAACGCAAATTTCGACATCGAAAAAAGATACTTGTTTTTTTTTTTAGCGTGAATGATAGTAATGATAAAATGTTTACGTTTACACTCAAAGGAGAACGCAGGCTATACAACCTTCAATGCCTTGAAAGGCTGCCGGTATGTTACAGGATAAAGAAAGACCTTTGATCAGACTGGTCTCTATTACAGTGGTACTCTCCCAGAGCTACTTATGAGTCCTCAGCAGCGATCGATTGCTGGGAAGTCATTTTCCCCACCCGCCATCCCTGGCCACACTTCATGTACCGGTACCTATTCAGAATGGCCCTCATGAGGAGCGTTTAGGCTTCTCTGAGCTTAGCTCAATTTGCTGATACGCAGCTGGCTTCTTAAGCAAGCTACACGGAAGCTTGCTAGCCAGCTCTCAATCACATCAATCAAAGCTCAAGGGCGCCTGTCAGCCAAAACTCATATGTTTTCACCTTTCCTTCCTTCTTCCAAGCAATCGAGTTTGAAGATAAAAGACTAAAGAAGAAACAGCAGCAGCAGCAGCAGCAGGATCTACAAGAGGAGACAAAACAAGACAACAAGTCAATCTATTCTCTAGTACTTCATTTCATTTCATCTCATTTCATTTCATTTCAACTCATCTATCCATCAATCGCTAGTCACCTAGATAAGATACCTCTAACCTACCGATCATTATCTCAACGAGCGCTAGCCTGTACGCAAGGGTTGTATTCTCCGTAGTGTGCTTGCTGTCTTGTGTCTCTGAGCATATATACATATATATATGTACATATGTACACACACACACACACACAGACACACACACACGCACACACGCACACACATATATATATATACATATATACACATACACATACCTGCATGTAAGTGACTAATAAACACCAAACCAAACCAAAAAACCAAACCAACCCAAGGCTTGCTTTGTAGTAGGTGTCAGAGTATCAAAGTAATTCACTCTAGCCGAATACCGAATCCTGAATACCGCATACCGCATACCGTCTACTCATATTCATTCGCCCCTATCCCGACATGGGTCTGTCGAAGATGAGAAGGAGGAGACCGATCGATCATAGGTACACACAATGCAGTAGGAGCTTCTTCAACGGAAAGCGCCCCGATCACGTACGATCTGACCAGCGGAAAGAAAGCATAGATGAATGATCTAGACGTCTAGAGGCAGGAAGGATTGGTATTTCAAATTATGCGCCTCCCGCTCAGGACGCGTCAAAGGCCCCCTCCCTCAACCAGCCCCCTTCTACTATCCCAGGACACCTTTCCCAAGTGCACCCAGACTCATCTCGTATCGACCGGGACTGTGATCCAGTAGCATACTTCCACCGAACCGGATCTCACCAAATCGCTTTTCCACATCGCGCACGTATTTCAAGACGCTTCTCGTAGCCGGCCGACCCAGGTCCCTCGCCTCGCCATTACCGCCAGTCACGAGCGCATCTCGCTGCAAGACCGGCATGGTCTCCACCACAAAGACTTCTCCCGGCGGCAACAGTTTGGCCGATAACATGGATGCACGGAGGGCTTTTAGAGCAGAATATGCCCATTGGTCGTCGTCCTCGGTGTTCATTCCCGGAGGACGGTTGGCGTACCAGTTATCCATGAATGTGCCGGTGATCCCCGCCCATACACGTTTTCGAACTTCACCCTTGGCGCCTGAGTCGTCAGTCTTGAAGGCAAGAGCTACAGCTTGGAGATCATGAAGCACGCCAAGAGAAAGGTAGGGGACCAGATCTTGACCATTGATGATCGTGGTGATTAGACCCCGAGTGGCGAGTCGGAGCGACGGGGAGAGGGTGGCTGGTGGGCCGTACGCGTATACATGCACTCGCCGACCTGGTGGAAGATGTATTCTTGACGGAGCGGAACTCTGCTCAGTCTGAGATGAGCTGAGACGGAGATGCGATGACGTATAGTTAGACGATGTGAAGAAAGCCGTCGACGAGGAATCAGAGGAGGGCTCGGAGATAAGAATGGCGAGTAGA
Organism: Drepanopeziza brunnea f. sp. 'multigermtubi'; assembly: GCF_022702325.1. NCBI lineage: Eukaryota > Fungi > Ascomycota > Leotiomycetes > Helotiales > Drepanopezizaceae > Drepanopeziza > Drepanopeziza brunnea. Next base: position 189,799 of record NW_027094064.1, on the reverse strand, counting down.
GCTGTTACGCCTCCACCAAGGGAGTGACCACACATCACCAGCCCGTAGTCAGGGAATTCCTCCAAAGCAGCTGTGATGGTGGCCATTACGCGTCCACCACCACCATCAAGGAGTCGCCTAGCTGAAGCATGCATGCCCCTGTGAACCTTATATGCTTTCCCTCTGTACTCGAGCTCGTCGTAGTCGCAAGTCATGTCGGTCAGAACGTCTTCGAAACCAAGTGTTCCACGACAGGTGAGGACTACGGCTCTGGACTCGTGGTCGAGGGAAACGAAGTGTACCATTGGAACACCCGTATTTGTGTTACCATTCGCGTCGGTACCACCTTGGGGATCTACAAAAGACGATAACAGAATGGTCGAGGGCGGCAGCTGAGTGTGAGTAGAGAATGAGTGGTGTTCATGATGATGGGACGTTTCAATCTCTTTCGCTGTCGGACCTTTCGAAGTCACGATGCCCATAACGCGAAGAAAACTGGCCCCATATGAAGCGGATGCAAACCGCACGAATCTAGTGATATTCCGAACGATATGATGCTGTGGGAACAATCCATCAATGAACCCAGTGTGAGCCAGAGCTTCAAGCGTCTCGGAGCTTTCGAAAGCGCTGCGACTTGGTTGGCTCGCCAGGACCAGTGATGTTGCCGAGTTGTTCGCTCCGAGTGTATATATACTCGGCACAACACTCTTTGATCTTCGATGCTGGAGAATCGGAGAGACTGGTTGCTTCACAATGTTCTTCTCGGACCGTGCCCTTATCAGATTGCTCTGAGCTTTCAGGTGAGTCCTGAACGCCGTTGGCGATCCAGGCCGTGTTTCAGCCGAATGTATAGAGTAGGTGTCAGTTTGAGAGAGTAGTGAGTCTCGTCGTCGCTCGTGGACCGAGTAGTAACTTCCACTCGAGGGACTCCTTTGAGTGTCGGCCGGCTGCATCGAGCCAAGGTCCCGGGACGAAAAGTAATTTGGGTCGTCTCGCTGCGGAGGCTTAGGTGTATCCCGGGCAGAAATCATGCCAGAGTTACGATGAGGAACTGGAAGGTTTGATTTTGAGGCCGACGATGGACCCGAAATTTCCCAGCTAGGTTTCATTGGAGGTGGTTTGGTCTTTGACTGTGCAGCGCTGTCTTTATTCCAAAAGTTTGGAAGTGCTGTCCCGGATCCCTTTCTGAGAACATTTCGGAACGAACCCTTCTTCTCGGAGGGTTTAGTGGGCGGCCGCTCCAAAAGAGGCTTCTTCGTCGCCGGAGGCTTCGCGGCCACTTTCCTGAGATGGGGGAGATCCGAAGTCGAAGATGCAGAGCTCATTGGTCTGCGAGTCCGCTTCTGGTTCGCAGCATGCTCTGGAGACTTCGGGATCGGTATGGACGAGAATCCAAGGAGATTGCCGAATCCCGGTGCAGTTGATCTAGGCGAGCGATCCGTGTTCATGACGTCGGAAGATAACTTTCTCGACTTACCCTTCCCGGGTGGTTCTGGCGGCAAATCAGGAAAAAGCATTGACGGTTTGCTAATCTCACTATCCTCGAGGACTCTTCTATCTTCTGTAGCTGGGAGATTTTCTTCGTCGTCGCTCTCCTCAATTTCGTTTTCCTTACCAGTCTCTTTTTTCCGCTCAATGTCGGTGCCTCGAAATGTGCTTCGAGCAATCCGATAGACCACTCTATACCTGGGAGTCAACGAGCCGTTTCTCGGTTCATTCGTCAAGGCATGGCCATCGAGATCTAACTCTGGCGTGTGATGAACATCCTCTTCCACAATCTCGACACCGTGGGGCGGTGACAGATCCAGAGGCTGTGCCCCAGTGATCTCCACTGTAATCGTTTTCGTAGTGGTAGTTTCTGTGGTAATTGACACCGAAGCGTCGGCCGGCAGGGACCTCATGATCTTTTGCCTGAGGTTGATCTCCGGCAGGTCATCCTCGGACTCGTCTTGTAACCTGCTCTCTCGCTCGATGGTCTGGACAACCTCATCTCTACCTGGAGCCACAAATGAAATGGAGTGCGTCCTTGCCACATCCTCTTCAGCATTCGGTACATCGTCCTTGCTGATGACATCGGCCCTTCTCCCGTCGTCCAGCACCACGACATCCCATACCACGGCGTCCCCAGTCCCCTCGGCATCTGTGATCTTCTTGCACCACCTCTGCAGCAGTGCTAATCCGCAGATCCCAAGCAGAAGATCCGCGACTCCGACCTTCTCGCCTTCCTGCCCGGTAGCCGGATTTTGAAACTCCCTCCGTATGAGCGTAACAATACTGGCAATGGCCCTACTCGAATCCGTGCTCCCCAGTATGCTGTCCAGCGTAAACAGCAACTGCTGTGACAGGTCTCCCGCGCCGTGTAATGCTGTGGAGGAGATGTAGAAGCCGGTGGAGGCCGCGAAAGATATATTCGTGATGGTGGAATGTAGCGTCGCGATACTCCGTTCCAGAATGCCCTCTGCCTCCACCTTCCCCAGCTGCCCTCTGCTCCGCAGGTATACATCGCGCCCGGCCCGGTGTAGGATGCCTTCAAAAGCTGCTCGACTTACCTCCAGCCCAGTCAAGGTTGTGACTCGTGCGCCATCCAGGGCCAGCCCCCCGATGAACGTCCCGAGGCGGAGGTATAGAGAGCCAGATCGCGTAGCCAAGCTCACGACGTTTGCGATGGGCGCCGGCAGCAGAGTTGAAGATTCTGCGGCTGGTGTGGGATTCGATGAAGCTATTCCGACTTCTCGGCCCTTCCTATCCCGCTCATCCGCCTGCATCTCGACCCGCTGAATGTGGCTGGACGGCGCGTGGAAGTGGAAGTGGGATATGGGGGGGGGGTTCGCGCCTTGTCGTCGGGGTCTTTCCATTCGCGATGGGTATTCGTGGGATTTGTATCCGGTTGGAGGTTGACAGGATGAAGCATTGTTTCGAGGTGGCGTCGTGCAGTTGAGACTTGCATGTATTGGTTTGGTGGTGGTGGGCTAGGGATTGGATATGGTTTCATCAAAGTAACCTGGTCGCCTTGAGCGTTTCGGTGCACCCGAGGCATGTGAGAGGGTGGCGGGGTGGCGGGGTGGCGGGGTGGCGGGGTGGAACACTGAGCGTAAAAACCAACAAACAAATATCATAGAACGAGTACCTATCCATATAGAAACCACGCATTCCGAAATCAAACCATGGAATACATATACACACCTATATACTACATTATTATCAGTTCTTGCAAACATATCAACTAATCAAAAGCTATCTATCATCCACTTCCATCAACAACATCAACATCAAACTAACCATACGAACCCCTTCTCCATCATTCTCACTATTGAACCCTAACCCTTATCCCTCTACTCAACCCATTCCACCATTCAACCCATTCCACTATCCAACCCATCCCAAACAACCACCACCAATTCCACTCCATCCCATTCCCTTGAAGTCTAAAAAAAAAAAAAAAAAAAAAAAAAACACTCTCTCTCCCCATCTCCCCCTCTCACTCACTCCCTCACCCCCCCTCCCAACCTCAGCGTTCGTTAACCGAGAACAAACAAACAAACAAACAAACAACCGAAATGGAGCGACCACACACACATACACACATACTACCTCACCTCACCTCACCTCACCTCACCACATCACCATCACCATCACCATCACCAAGGATACAAACCCCCCGACCCCTGGAATTGATACCAGCTTTGCTTTGGGTTGGATTTCCGTGCGCAAGCAAGCAAGGTCAGGCAGGCAGATGGACAGACAGACGGATAGATAGACAATGAGCCTCTTTTCTTTTGAGGCATGTCGGTATGTAGGTCTATCAGCGTAGTGCACTGTGCCCGCCCCGGAGGAAGCTGTCTTTTTAAATATTGGTATCTGAGATCAGACCGACGAGTTTGTGTTTTGTGATTGGGTGCTGGGCGCTTCTTTCATTTATTTATTTAATTTCTTAAATATTTTTTTTTTTCCTTTTTTTTTTCTTTTTTGTATAGGATCAAAGGAGTGAGCACGTCAGGACAAGCGTAAATGAATTTGGAAAAATCATGTAAAGAGGAGAAGCATCGATTCATATCGGTCTATCCCTCAAGAGAACCTTTCGAGTATACGACTCCACCAAGCTATCACTGCCCAGCACCGTATCGAATCAAAGGGTATAAAGCCGCGCGCTGAAATACAATCATTACAATGCATCATCATCCACGACCTCCCGCCCATTACATCCTCTACCGCTCAGTCATTATACGTCCCCCCCCCCCCTTTGCCCCTCCTAAAACTTCATGTTCGCAGCTGCGACTGGTGAATCAAGCCGCGGTTGGAACTTCAACGGCATCAACCTTCGCATCAGCTTTATTTTCCACTGCAATACCCTTATCAGTCTGTCCAACCTCAGTGGACGAGACAACGGCATTCTGCTTCTCAACCAATCCCTTCACAATCTTGACTTCGCTCAAAATTTCCTTCTCGAGACCAGCGCTGACGATGGCGGTAAGTGAAGCAGCTTGCTTCTTTGTCTCTTCAGCGACCGACTTCACGCTCTTGACTTCGGACAGAATCTCTTCAGACTTATCGGCTGGTGCGGAAGTAGGGATTGCCTTGACGAGGCTCTCCACAGAAGTGATGGACTTCAAGATCTCATCGTCTTTACTCGTCGGGGCTGGGATAGCCTCAACAAGGGCCTTGACTGATTGGACAGAAGCAAGAATTTCGGCGTCCTTAATCTCTTGTGGTGCGGTAGGTGCTGGCAGGGCCTTGATGCGAGTCTCAATCGAGGCGATAGACTGCAGTATCTCATCGTCCTTGCCAGCAATCTGAGCAGCTGGAGCGGGAATAGCCTCAACGAGCGCCTTGACTGACTGGACCGAAGCGAGAATCTCGGTGTCATTTGTGTCTTTCGGTGCTGGGAGGGCCTTGACCAATGACTCGACCGAGGCGATGGAAGAGAGAATCTCGTCATCTTTGCCGGCAATCCGAGCAGCTGGGGCTGGGAGAGCCTCAACCAGAGACTTGACAGCAGCTACAGATGCCAAGATTTCTTCATCTTTGACATCCTTGGCGGCGACTGGTACTGGAAGAGCCTCGACAAGGGCCTTGACGGAGGCCACTGAAGCCAGAATCTCCTCGTCCTTAACCTCTTTTTGGGTTGCGGGAGAAGGAAGTCCCTCCACAAGAACCTTGATCGAGGCGACGGAAGCGAGAATCTCATCGTCCTTCCCAGCAACCGGGGCAGTTGGTGCTGGGATAGCTTCAACCAGGATCTTGATCTCCTTCACGGAATTTTCAAGACTGGAGAGGTCGACCTTCTCGGAGCTTGGTGCAGGGACGGCGACTACACCCTTGATCTCCGTCAGGTGACCAGTGTGGGACTCGAGGGTTGCGTTCAGCTTGGCTACGGATGACTCCAACGAGGAAAGGTCGGTTTTCTCAACAACAGGCGCAGCAGCAGGTTTAGCGACGAGGCTCTTGATCTCGCTCAAGTGGGTAGTGTGAGCATCGAGAGTGGTGACCAGGGGAGACAGGTCAACCTTCTCGGCGGGAGCAGAGACGACAGCCTTCACGTCGCTGATCGAAGAACCAAGAGTCTGGATTGAACCGTTTGAAGCCTCGACGGCAGCCAGGATATCCGATGTCTTGCTGGCGGAATTCTTGATTTCGGTTAGAGAAGCATCTTGCGCCTCAATAGCAGCGATGATGGTGCCGACGTGGGTGTTGAGCGCGGAAAAGCCAGTACTGTTTGAAGTCTCAAGGTCTGACTTGACGGAGGCAAGCTCCGAGCTGACGTTCTTCAAGCTAGCGGAAGCCGCGGAGTATTCCTTGATAGTAGCGAGCTCCGCAGTGATGGCGTCCAGTTTTTCGGCCTGGGAGGATAGAGCAGACTTCAGGGGAGTAGGGCCCTCGGATTGTAGCACTTGGAGTCCCGTGGAAATGGAGTCTAGCTTCTGACCATGTGCGGCGAACAACGAAGTGTCCGAAGATGCAACTTGTTCCTGAACCAGCTTCAGGTTGTTTCCTAGCTCCACCAGCGACTTCTTTATATCGGCCACAGCGCCATCAAGGGCAGCTAGCTTGCCGGTTGTAGAAGTGTTGGCTTCGTAGTTTTGTCGGACAAGCTGCTCCGTTGATCCCAGGAGTTTGGATTCGATGGCTGAGGGCTCTAGGGCCGACTTGAGGGAAGGTTGGAGTTCGGTAGCAAGGTGTTTGGCTACGGCTCTCGTGAACTCATCGTTGCGAAGGGCAGCCGAGATTGCGTCTGATATCGACTTTGGAAGAGCGTCTGGATCCTGGGTTTGCTGACTCTTGGGAGTCTCCAGAAGTTCTGGCTGGCCAGAGAACCTCGCGCGGAGGCGTGAATAGGCCGAGGTGGACATCACAGTAAAGGTGGATGATGCTAGAAGGACGCAGAAGAGAGTCAATAGCGACGACATGCGGAGGGAGGTGGTGGGAGAAGAAGAAGTGAAGATGGAAAAAGTTCAGCATCTTCTTATTCTGCACGAGCTCCACACTCCACACGACCCATGCAGGAGACACGGAGACGGTCGCCGGTCTCACTTTGCTGGAGAACTCATTTCGTGAATCGCAGTCGGAGTGGGATTTGTGGGATTTGTAGGGATTTGTAGGGATTTGAAGGGAATTCAAGGGAATTGTAGGGGGGAAAGAAGGTTGGCAAGGGAAGGGACGGGAAAGGGGACGGGAGAGGGAAGGGAAGGCGCGGCCCGCCAGTCAGTCCGTGCTAGAAGCCTGGATCTAGACGTCCATCATTACCTACTGTACAGTACCTCGTGGAAGTATTGGAAAGTGAATATTTTATTTATACTTCTACCAGGTGGACCTTCGACTCCCCTGATGAATCCAAGCGACGATCTACGGCACAGAGTAGAATGCCGGCTTTGAGCGTTTCCTGCGGTGCAACCTCTCTGCTGGATCTGGGGATCAGTGAGCAACGCCGATCCGGCCGCCAGCTGGTAGTTAGAAATGTACCACGCATCTCATGTTTGCCTGTGCCTGTCAAGTTGTCCGGGTCGCCAGTCCGAAGGGTACGAGTCATTACGGAGTATCGGTTTGTGGTTTCCGAATAACGTTTGCGCGGCGTTGCGATGAGAAAGAAGCCGGGCTAGCGCGCAAATTTTACATACGAAGTACTAAGACTACCTACTACTACCTACTACAGTACAACAGTATCATACCCATGCAAAGGTTAAGAATTCCCAGCCTGGAGCCAATTTCCGCCAGAAACCAAGTGTTCGGTAGCTAGAAAAAAACGTTTGTCTAATTTTAAATGTTTCAAAATGGTTTTTTTTTTTTTTTTTCAATGTCAACGTACTATCCATCTGACACGACGATCTCCATCGCGGGCTACCATACCGTAGTTGATAAGTAGCAAGTCCACTGGTCCTGCAGCTACGACTATTTACCTCGCTTGCAAAAGTTACCGAGCTCCAAGCCCCAAGCCCCAAGCCGCATGGCCAGGCAGGCCACACCTCACTACAATGTTCTTACTAGGAAGGCAGCCGGGCAACTCGCCATCATCGCTATCACGAAAAGGGGGCTCTCCATCTCCACCGGTTCTCCAAGTCCCGCTCAGCAACACACACCTCGCACTCGGCAGCTCAATGCCACACAATCCAATGCATCTGAAAGCCCTGCTTCAAAAAGAAAAAGTCGACCAAACGAATCTCTCTTTTTTGTTAAATACGGAAATTCAACTAATTCTCTGCACCCTTCCTTTCCCTCTTCCTCTCCTGTTCTCCTGAGCATGCATGACTATACACATACAAACAACACACATACAAACCGCTTCATTTTACATTTTTTATATCATCAGCTTTACCACATCATCATCTTCTTCATTATATCTCAGCATATCCCCTAAAATACCTCTCAATGATCAAAACCACGTTTTTTCACATCTCCATCCTCCCCTCTCCATCTTTCCCCCCCCGCCAAAAAAGCTGCCATTTCCTCTTAAGGCACAGGCTGAAGATTGATAGAATGCATGCGTTAGGAGTCCGCGCTTTCTCGGCATTTATTTCCAGGGGGCGAGGCGAGGGGTTTTTTTTTAAAAAAAATTATTATTATTATTAAAATTTTTTTTTGCCCTTTCTTTCGAAATCTATATGCAGCGAGTCCGAGCCCTAACGTAGGCTAGCTCCCTCGGTAGCTCATTCGCGCTCACTGCGATATCTTTATCCAAGCGTACCAGAACAAAGAATGCTGTTACTTGTTTTTGGGCCTCGTTTGGTTTTTCCACCTACTTTTTTTGGATGCTCATTTTCTGTGTCTTCTCCACCCATCCTGCAGGCTGCAGCATGCCGATTAGATTTCAAATATCTTCAAACTCCGCCAAATAAGGAGGAATGAAAGACCTTGCAGAAGGTATGCACGACGACGGCCGAAACCATTTTCAATTTCTGCAAAAGCCCTTGCAAAATTTATGTATTATACATATCTAAAAAGAGCTTTTCTCCCGTAGTAGACTCGTCATCCACAACCACCAGTCAACTACCTGCCCTCTTCGCTACTTTCCGAAACCCCCTCACTCTCGTCCTCGTCGCAGAAGCACAAAGTGTCTACATGGTGAAGAGAATCAAGAACGACACCATGAGGGCGAAGAGTCCCGTCGCCTCAGCGAAAGCGAAACCGAGAATGGCGTAGGAGAATAGCTGTCCTCGCATGCTCGGGTTGCGCGCAACGCCAGTGATCAGAGCACCGAACACCGTTCCGATACCAGTTCCGGCACCTGTTAGTCGTGGATCAGTTAGCCTGCTGGTGTATTCGTCCACCTTGCGTCAAGCTGGTGGGGAGAAGGGGTTTCAATTTCGATCGCTAGATTGGATAATTGCCTCCTCTCGAGCGGCAATTGTGGGATTCTATGTGTGTGTGTTTGAGTGTGTATGAGTGTACGTACCAATCAGACCAGCAGCGGCAGCTCCGGCACCGATCAGCTTTCCCGCACCCATGATCGCAGCACCGACGGTGATAGTCTCAGTCACGACACCGCGCGTCTGGTGGCGGGCGAGGTTGGCGGCCATGTTACGGCTCATGAGGAGGCCCGAGGACCGAGCAGGTTGGAAGCGGGAGATGGAGGTTTTGGGACCTGGAGAGCAGCTCGTTAGTGCCTGGTTTCAAGCATTGCTTGCATGTTGTTTGACCTCAATTGAACTGGGAGGAGTGATGAAAATTGTTGGCATGTTGGGGTAGTAGTTATCCGGGCTTCGGTTGGGACTGGGGATGGAAGCGGGGAAGTTCGAGACCAGACACAACCAACGGCATCATCGGCATGAGAGGAGAGCAATGAATTGATCGATTGATGCATCTTGGGGGTGAGGGCATTGACGGGCAACGAAGATTGAATGGAATGATGGATGATTTGAGCGTTGGAAAACGGAAACACACAAACACACATACCGTTGGTGAAGGCACGACGAGCAACCGTGTTACCCTGGCGCATGGCAGAGAGGCCATTGGACCGGGCCGAGCGGGCAGCGATCTGAGTGATGGAGTTCATGATGGAACGAGTTGGTGATGTCGAGTGGGAGTGGAGGTTTGGGGTTTGGAATTGAAGCTGTTGATGATGGATTCGGAGGATGGTAGGGGCGTCAAGGGAGCTGGAAGACAGAGGAGAGGAGAGGAGAGGGAGGAGAGGAGAGACGAATGGACTGGAATGTACGGAGCTCTTGGGTATTGGACCGGAACTTCGATCTAGTCCGGATCAGGGAAGGGAAGGTAGTCAGCCGAACCAATAGATGATGGTATGGCAGAACTTGTCACAGATTACTAGCCAGAGCTGCATATGGACCAAAGGGGAATAGGCCGAAGCTCTAGCTACGGGACAGACAGTCTGAACTTGGAAGGCTGCACATCCCTCCTGAATATCTACCCACGAAGCGTAACAGTATCAGGACGTGACGTGACATGTATAATCAACGGATTGAGTTGAGTTGAGATGGGTTGAGATCTCCACACTCCACTCCACTCCACTCCACTCTTGGCGGAGCCACTTCCCCACGGGGCCCCCTAAACCTAAAGCCCCACTTTATTGCGCATCATCTCCATTTTTTATCGCCAATTACCCAACGAGGAAGAAGCAATTATTGATTCGAGATAGAATCGCCACCACAGACAGCTATCTCGTCCCAGTAGATACCTAATTGATCGAGAGCGAGGGTGAGGACCTGAGTATAACATCGAGCTTGCGACCTATCTGTCCAATGTATTGGAGAGAGGTAGCTGCCTACCTGCACGGCTGCTCCTTTAATTCCGCTGGATTTTATTCCCGGCCCTATCCGAAGGAACACTGATTAGGGGAAAGATCTACATAAATACATATATAGGTACATATATGTACATACCTTTATATGATATACAGCAGAGGAGATAACCAAAGAATCTTTCTCTACGAGGAATGCAACCTAGTCCGTCCGATAAAGACCACAATCCAGTCGGTCCCTTTTCCTGCAGCAGCCCTAAATGAAAAGTTGCAAAATAGACTAACTGGTTATTGGTTCGCGGGCTATTTCGGTTTCAAAATGGGCATTTCTTCAGTGTCATATACAATACGATTCTTGGCTATATACACCTCAGGGTCATATCTACAATCTTCTCTTCGAAAATGCCGACACAACACAATCATTACCATACCTGCATGACCGATTCTACCATGAAATTTTGTATGTGCATTGTCCCGCCCGGTGCTGCTGGTCCCTTTTTTTTCTCTTCTCCAAAGCCATGCAAAATCCAAGTCCCCCATGGGACATCCAGCAAGTTCATATTCTCATGCGCCCATTTACGCCCCTTTATGGCAGCATGTCCGCATGTCCGCTCTTGGAAGCCACAACTTTGCTCTTCAACGCATCCATAATCTCCTCCCTCGTCTTGCCCCTCCAATCCTTATATCCCTTGTTGCTCAACGGCCAGAGCGGCAGGTTCAAGTGTCCATTACTCTCAACATGCTGCGCGAACCCTGGAGCTGGGGTGCTCATCATCGTATCCAGCTCCCGGTTTAACTCGGCGCAGTACGCATCGAGAGGTAAGTCGTTGACGTCGTTGCCAAAGGGGTTCTCAAGCTCGTCGCCAATCGTCGCGATACCGAGAATAATGTAAGCGGCGGCAATGGTGCCAGGGATCGTGACCCATTTGAGGGCAGTGTAGAGTTGGAAGGGAAGGAGATAGACGTAAAGGAGAACAACCTGCGAGATGAGGATGTTGTAACCAATTGGGAGAGGTGTCGTAAGGACTCGCTCAGCGTTACCGGCCGTATCGGTCATCCCAGCAAGCGCAGTCACTAATTTTTATCAGCATGATTATTGCAAGAGACGGTCGAAAGGAGGGCCATACTAACTTGTCCCACCATCGCGGCAGATTTCAATTGCCCGTTGTTGGACACCGTTTCGAAATAAGCACTCAGGTACCCCATAATTTCCATCGGCAAGTTTCCGAGCGGCTTATCAGATCTCTTCATCTCCTTTCGCGGATTGCTCATTGCAAACGGTAACCCAAGATGCATACCTAGACTCTTCCACATACTGAGTTTCTGCTTTTGGAGATGCTCCTCCTTGTATGCTGCCTTTGCATACGTATCCAGATGTGAGACTAGGCCGGCTATATCAGGGTAGTGCGCGTAGGGCTCGAAGCGGAGACGGTGCTTGAGGGAGACAGCGTGAGAGAGAATGAGGTTCATGGCTGTGACTTTTTGCAGGAGGTCGTCAATACCTTGTGCGCCCTCGCGCTCTTCAACGTGGATCCAGATATAGCGTGCCAGGTTGCGGGACTGGATCATGAGGGTGCACCAGGATTTGCGGCCTTCTGTGTATCTGGTCGTGTTAGTTGAGTCTATTGGTTTGGGAGTTTGAGAGGTACCGTTCGTAGGCTGTTGAGCTTCGGAATGAGAGGGACAGACCAACAACGAAACCGAGAACTGTGAGAAGAACAGTGTTGACGCCAACTAGGACAGTTAGCATTATTTCGTTGAGAAAGCTGGGATACGCTATATTCCTACGGTCGAAGATCCATTGTGAGATGCAAGTTATCAAAGTTGCCCAAGCGCCTATTCCTACTAATGGCAAGAGCATGCGAGGAAGAACACTTCCATGCATGCGCATGAAATACGGGAGCTTGGAATGACTGTCGAGATTTCGAGGGCCGAACTAGTGGTCATGTCAGTTAGCAGTGGATCGTATAGTACAATTGATTTGTGGCCGACTCACAAAATAGTGATCAAGATCTAAGATATCTTCAGACACTCGTGGTGTATTGGCGGCGGTACTCTGGGCAAGCACATCGAATCCAGACAAAGGTCTCTCAATCTTGACGTTGATCTTCTTCTCTTGCCCAGCGTCGGTTTGGTCTGATGTGTGTCCACCACCACCACGGCCTTCTCCACCACCCGCAGCTGGTGCTCCTCCCGCAGGTACTGGGGAGTCGTCCGACATATTTGATCTTGCAGATACGATTGATTAACTATGAATCTGTATCGGGGACAAAATCCAAGGTATGGTTGTGAAGGAAGGTGATTGATAGAAACAAGACGCGAAGAAGAGTAAAGTGAAGGTGGAGGAGGGGTGAAAAATTCAGAAGAAAACAAGAGTGAAGGCTCAAGGTTGAAGGTTGGAGTTTGAAATTGAAGATGAAATATTAATAAGTAAAGGAGACGCGACGAAAAGCAAGCTTTGGCTGCCCAGCCTTGTCGGCAGGGGTAAACTAAGGCTCGTCCCGAACAGGAAAGAGGAGCAATCGCCGACCGGCCGTTTCTGAATCTGCGCCCGCCCGAACCACCGAATCACAGCGTCAGACGGCCAAGGAACTATGGATATTCAGAGGCCCGTCCGCTGAGACGACGGTTCTGATGAATAATAGTGAGACTTGACGTCTCAACTTTTGAGGCCCTTCCTTATCCCGCAAAATAATTGTATTCCGCGTTGTTTATAAAATAACGGAGAAAAATATATATTTTAATCAAAAAACCAACTAGATAACTTAATATATATATATATTATTAAATCTTAATCAAGTTGAAAAAAAATTATTATATCGCGTGTCTTTCGAATGATGTCAAGAAAAGCTATAGATTAAGGTCGCAGCGAATCCCGTATACTTTTTTAATCTTTTATTCAAGCTCTTTTCATTCTTTAAGCATCATTTTTATTAAAGTGACGATAAAATAATATTAATTCCTGATAATCTTCGTCTTTATCGTTAATACAGATATGAGCTAATAGATTTTATTTATTCCGAAAGCGTTTTTTATCTGCAAAGACTTAAAGGTCGATCGGATACAAGCTTTCGCGAACTCAGCAAGCTCTTTTTCTAAACGTGTTTAACGCAGCTTTTTCGATTGCAATTGCGTTTCGAAAAGAAAATAAATAATCATCAGCTTTTATTTCTTTTTTTATAAGCTGCTTTTCGCGGTCTCGAATAAGGGTTTTTTCGCTCGGATAGAGTATGAACGGAAATTCTTCGACCTTATTACTTGTACGCTTCTTTTAACAATTTCTTAAATCAACTTCTTTTTATATATATCTAGCTAAGCTTTTTAAGCTTTACGGATTTCTATTTAATCAAGGCTTCCTCGCCATAATTGTATCTTAATACTTTGTTTCGAATTGTATCTTGCGAAAGAATTGTATCCTGCGTCGCTTGTAAAATAGCAAAGAAATCAAATATATATTTTAATTAAAAATCAATCATATAACCTAATATATATATATTATTATATTATTAGATCTTAATTAAGCTGAAAGTAAATGTTTGATTAAGAAATATTAATTCAGTGTGGGACACAATTCTTTCGCAGGACATAATTATTTCGCCCACTTTAGGGAAGGGCCCCAAAAGTTGCAACGCCAAGTCCTACTATTAAAAGCTCCGACCGCCCTCGGGGACTTTTGAGGAAAGATTAGTCAGACTCGAGTGAATGGATCCATTACAGTATGAGTGTGATCTGGTTAGAATCACAAATTACCCCTGTCCGTAGTTGTATCACTGGTTGCATATCAGATCGTTATCAAGCTAACTTTTCAGCTGCATTATGCACTCATTGAATGTATAGAAAAATTGCAAGCACTTGGATTTTAGCTTCGATATAACGTTGATTTCCTGTACGAGTCACTTATACCACGTGATCAAACGTTGGATGGACCATTTCCAGTCTAGCCTCAGCCTCCCTGCAACTGAAGCTCCACCACCAGATTTTGAGCCTCACCCCGCCTAAGACAGCTTCGACCACAACAACACGGCGAGTTCACAGCAGAAGCAAATGTGAGCATGTCCGAACGAGGTTATCAACGCGGTGGACGCGGTGGCGGTGGTGGTAGAGGTGTGTGCCTTCTCTTCTTCATCCCATCTCCAATGCGGCTCGAGCTTCAGTGGACAATGCAGTCGAAAGCCGACTCGGATGCAGCTATATACAGCTGAGAGATCAGGACAACGGCTAACAGCTACATGGCAGGCGATCACAGAGGTGGGCGTGGCGGCGGCGGTGGTGGTAGAGGTGGACATGCAGGTGGCTCAGGCGAGAGGCCGAAGAAGGAAAATATTCTTGACTTGGGGAAATACATGGATAAGAAGATTACCGTGAAATTTACTGGTGGGCGCGAAGGTATCCCTCCCTCACTTCCCATCCTTCTTTTCATTCTATGTATGTTTGGGTAAAGGGCTGATATGTTGGGCAGTAACCGGCACACTAAAAGGCTACGACGCCCTGATGAACCTAGTCCTCGACGACGTCGACGAAGTGCTTCGCGACGATGAGGGGAACACATCGAGTCGGTCGCTAGGTCTGGTTGTGGCGAGAGGAACTCTACTCGTGCTTGTTAGCCCGGTGGATGGGAGCGAGGAGATTGCGAATCCCTTCGTGCAGGCTGAGGAATGATGCTGTCATTGAGATGCTGGCGGCGAGGAAAGGCTTAGGGCCGGGAGGAAATGTACCATGAGAGATTTGACTGCTTTGGTACAACGATTTGACGCCTGGGAGAGGAGTCATGGTGGATGCTGGCGAGGACGAGGGACGATGCGAAGTCTCGTTTCGAATATTTCTCCATATGCAAGCGCATATGGAAAGTCACTCACAAAAAGAATGGCGAAATTCACTCACACAGAAGAATCGAGTCTGAATGACACATTTGCAGCATCTCCGCTCTTCGTTCGATCTTCTTTTCCATCTCTTCATGGATAGTGGGACTCAGCGATAGTCTCGACATCTCTCAATGGCTCACATTCAGAGTACCCAACTCCCAGATTACATTACGACTTATAGATATCGAGAACCACAAAAACTGCTCATCCTACAGCTGAGTCTACTCTTCACTCATATCCTCCCAATTCAGAACTGCAGCTCCTCAAGCCCTCCTAGACTCCAAACTCGTGTTCTCGTTTCTCAACCCCAACATCGACTCCAAGCGCTTCTCAAACCGCAGACATGCCCCCTATAGTCTCCTGCGGCTCCCTCAAACAACCCATCAGGTACTCCTACCGGCATATCCGTGTAGATCCAGATCCTGGGGCCTTCAACGGATGCGCCGTAGCAGGAGCCCGGTACCCACAGAGGATATGCGCCTCGGGCTATATCCTCAAGCATCCGAGGATCGTCGATAATAGAAATTGTGGCGACTGTGCCGCAGAAGATCGGAAGAGCAAGAAGAGTAAAGAACGGGAGAGGAGGGAGAGGAGAGAGAAGAAGGGCGGGAGCGGGTGAAGAGAGCGGATGAGAAGGAGGCGAAGAAGGAGAAGGAAGCGGAGAAGAAAGAAGAGGTGCCTAGCGAACTTGAGAAGAAGATGCAAAAGCCTGCTAATTTCCGGTGATAGGTCTTTTGTTGTTTTGGGGGGGGGGGAGTGGTAGGGGACGATGGTTGGGCATTCTTCGAGTCTTGGGAGGCAGGAGAGATGGTGATGGGCTCTTGGTATATAGGACGCATGGTTTCCTGATCGGAGGGGCGACGATCTTTGTGAGTATAGCGAGGTTTTTTGGCTTTGGTATCTGGACTGCTCGGGACTCCGAGTCTGAGCTCGTCTATTATTCATAGCTTCTTGTTGTTAATCAACCGCGAAGAGGCCTATTCAGAGGCTTATAGGTAGCCTTCTGACCATCTGAAAGAATCACATCTTCATTTCCCCAACGGTATAAGGAATCTCGCAATTTATCCTATCTTTTTACTTCTCATTCATTCCCCGCTAACGAACGAAGCACATCGTCATCAAAAACATCGCCCCCCTTCGCATCCATTGCCATGTGTACCCAGACGCAAGTCTACTACGAAGCATGCCTACACCACGTCAAAGACGGTCCGCCCACCATGCATCGCCCACCCTGCTCCGCCGTCGTCACGGCCGACCCGCACCAGAAAATCAGAGCCTACTGCCCGACATGTCGACAAGAGAGGCAGGCAGAGCTCGCTCGGATGCTCAAGGAAGACGAAGATGAGGAAGATTCCGGGCCGGGCCCGCTCGGGTACGGCTTCTACGGCAAGGACGACAAGGAGCAGCGCAGGCGGGATGAGGAAGAGAGGAAGAGGAAGGAGGAGGAGGGGAAGAGGGAGGCGGAGAGGTGTAAAGAGAAGGAGAAGAATAAGAAGCCACTTTTCTTTCGCTGAGGGCTGCTTGCTGGGGGGTGAGTTGGCAGGGGAGGAGTGGAGATGGGTGGAAAGGGTTCTCTCCTCCTCTCTCTCTGAGTTGCTTGGAGACTGATGGGCAATAGGTATCACGTGTGTGAGGAGTGAGAGATCTGTCTCTAGTCACTCTCGTACTTCTCGCGCTTTTTTCTTTAGGCTGTAGTTCTGCTCAAAAGAATGCATGTGGTTCCGTACATGTGGATGCGCCACGGCGTTGAAGTTTAGTATGTAGAAATTGCGTATTTATGCTGGATAACCATGAGGAGATTGTGACCGAGGGATACTTATGGCCATCGCCTCAATCCCTCGCATTCTCTACGCATGTACGATAGATAATAGCTGAGCGTTGTGTTGACTTCACGTTCTGCGAACTTTAAGCGAAGTTCGCCATTTGGCAACTGCAGCCAGCTCACTTCAATTCCAGGCCATGACGTCTCTCATCACTCAGAACGATCAAACCCTGATAGATATCCACTTTCCAAGCTACTCTACTATTTCAACTTTCCGTGGCTAGTTTCCTAAAAATTGTTAGCGCCTCTCATCTCAAATATCAGACCACGCATGCTCAAACACCAACTCACTCACTTACTCACTCACTAATCACCTATCTCTCACGTCTTTCAACCATCATCCACACAAGCAAAAAAGAAGGGGGAAGATGTGCACACGTCGCAGCATGCGTAAGCACCCATTCCCTCCACACCACCACCTTCCCTATCCAAGCCTCGTCACCTCCCCCAACCACCAAACGCGACCTAACGCGAACTAACCCGCGCCGCCCACCCAGGCTACGCATGCACACACATCTATCCCTTCCCCATCACCTCTCCGAACGCAGTCCACCTATGCAGCTTCTTCCTCTCCGACCCCCAATCCAGATACAACAGCGACCCGGCCAGAAGCCCGCCAGAATCCTGCACTCCTACCGTACTCGATACCGCCCACCCGAAACGCAGAGCCGGGCTGTGTCCGGCGTGTCTGCAGGAGATGACGAGGCGCGCTGACCAGAGGAGCGAGGACGTAGCGGGGGAGAGAGACGACGAGATGGTGGGAGGTAACAAGGAGGAGGGTGCTGGGGAAGGTGAAGGTGGAGGGAGAGGGCTGGAGATGAAAGCCGAGGGTGCCGAGGGTCACGGAACGGTGCAGTTTGCGTTGTTTCGGTGACGAGCGGGATTTCTGTATGCCAGATGGAGTTTGCAGCTGGTTTTAACTGGACGATTTGACGATTGAAAGGAGTCTTTTGATAGAGGAAAATCCACGGAAGTGTGAGCGTTGAGTGAGTGATTAAGTGCAGAAGCAAGGGAAAATATGCTCGTCTTTTCTGGGTCAATGATACGGCATACCCGACCGGCGACTTACTTATAGTCGTTCATGGAATATATACGGGCAAGGGATTGGCGACTGACCAGGTTCCTCCTACCTTACTTTGGTATATAACACACAAGCCACTATACAGATGTACCCTCCAGCCGTGATGCACAATCCCCCAAGCCCATCCTCGAGACACCAACACAATCAAAAGCAGCATGACCGGCGGCATGCTCATCCAGATCCAGCCGCGAGCATAGCGGAATACCGGCTACCCTCTGATCGATATCGAACGATTTACGAACCTGTAATGACCAACACGCTCTGACTCGAGTCTTGAAACAGACAAAAAAAAAAAAAGGACCGTCCACTTCGTCCCCTTCCTCCCTCTTTACTTCCAATCTGCAATCCGGGCGGTGCGACAACTGTAAGGCCAACTTAGCGGGAAAAGATATAGTCGTGAAGAAAAGGACGAAGGTAAAAGTAAGAGAAAGGGGGAGGAGGCGAGACGAGCAAGCCTCAGCACCTGAATCGACTCGACTACGTATCGTCGGACAACAAGCTGACAACAAGCTCGAGCGTCATGTCCTTGAGTTTCCGCGCCATATCTGCACGATAGCCTGCGAGGCGCGTTATTAAGCATTGATCTTCACACTGCTTGCAATTTCGGCGGACCTACAAATGCTCCAAGAATTCCAAGCTCGCACACTCCTGCCGTCCACATGAGCCTGGCTCAAGGGAATTTGTGAATGTTTTTGTTCATTGCGTGCATCTAAAGCCCTACCGACAATTCATCGCTTTGCGCTCCTTCCTATTTCTCCACCCACCACCCCCGCCGTAATATCTCGTGACTCGTCCGCACTTCCACGTGCCCCATTATCTGAAAGTCATAATGATCAACCTTCCTTCCACTCTTCCGTCCTAGTATCGCTTCCCACTTGGTTTCAACAACTCCCCAAATGCAGCGTCTACTTGCTTCTTCAATTCCTTATACCCCACAATCATACAATCCTGATCATCTCTACTAACGAGCTTGATCTTCTCCGCACTCCCCGCATCAAGTTTATTCAAGCACTCGAGCATGTGCCCCAGGTCGACCACCGGCTTGCCCTCCTGATTGACCTGGTGGAAAACGTAGTCTCTAAACAGCTTGAGGATATATCGTTCCCCGACCTCGCTCCACTTTACGTCACCTTCGTACTCGGGGCGTTCGTTGATCGTGCCTAGCTTGGCAACAAGGCGAAACAAGCGGCCGTTCTCGAGTTCCTGACTCAGGGTGCTGAGAGTGGTATCTTCTGAGTGGAGCGCGTTGTCGTAGGATGCCAGAATTTGGCCAGAGATGCCGCGGATAAACTCGTTTAGGTCTTTGGTACCAGGCGCTACGGCGGGAGTGAGGAGCCATTCGACTGTATCGCGAAACTCGGGGCTGTAGTTTCGTTTCAGGCTTTCCATAGCTCCTTTCAGGGGGGTGTTGCTGGAGACGAGGTTGGAGCTATTTGTGGCAATCGCTAAGATCAGCCTGCCAAACAATATAAAGTCCTCTTGCTGAAGATCTTGGATTGGTCGTCCGTTCTCGTACTGAATGACATCCAGGATAGAACATGCGCTCAGGCGGATCCGATTCTTGTCGGTGACGAGGACCTTGCTTGGGACCATACACCGCACTGCAAGATTGGCAGCGTGGATTGACTTTATTGCGTTGGCAATCTGTACGACGTAGCCCCATAGAACTTGTTCGGCGACTAAGGTGGTGGCGATACGATTTCCGTATCGATTAGTATTGGTGAAATGGGCTTCGATTAATGTTTTAGACATCGGGTAGTAGTTGTAGACGAAGATCAGGGAACTGTCTCCAAAGGCGCGGGTCGTGAAGGCATCTATGACCGATACGACGCTGGCGTTGTCAATCCTCTTCCAATTCTTGGCAACTGTTAAGGCGAGGTGATTGCTGAGTCGGAATCCTTTTTCGTCAGCGAGGCAAAAACTGGAAAACGATAGGCCTACCCTCAACCCGTCTCAAGATATAAGTAACGCCATTCTTGCTCGATACCGCTTTGTACACCCAGCTCGGCAGGCCAAAGACAGTAGCACTTCTACTATTGCTTGTATCTAGTGGTACTAGGGTGTGGTAATGTTCGACGGCTGGAAGTCCAGTATCTATATCCGTCAGTGCTGATGTATCAGTCGAAGTGTAGGGAACGTACTTGGAATGACCTGCCGCGCCGCCTCGGATTTCTTCTGCAAGTCTTCTCGGAGGTCGTTCGGCATAAAGAAGTCATGAGTGTGTCGCTGATAGGCTAGTAGGTCCTGTCTGTGTGCGCCGATGGGAGCGTAAAGATGATATTGCAGCTATTTCATCGATGTCAAAAAATGAAAGCATAATTATTGTTTATGACTTACAGGTTGGGCAGGACTGGCGAAGGCAGACTGCGTCTGGAAATAGCCCGCTGTATTGGTTGGAGCATTATTTTCTTCGAGATATGGATTGTACGGAGCCGCAGGAATTGCCTGGGCCATAGCTTGCATAGAGAAAGGATCGAATTGAGGCTGAACATCTGGTGTACCTCCGTTTGCAAGAAGCTGTGGATTATTCAGCACAAAACAAAATGCCTTGGGGCCATCGACTTACGCTGTGGGCCAAGTCATAGTTTTGCTGGGGAGTGAACTCTTGAATGAAGGCGGGATTGAACATTTTTGGCTCGCTCTCGGGTTGATTTGGTGTGGTAGTGCCCCCTCCGCGTGGAGTGAACGGCGCGGCAGCTGCAGCTTGTGATGAGATGGTAGAGACCTTGCCGGAGGCCGGTAGGGTCGAGGGGGTGAACGCCGGGGAGTCGAAATTCAGTGACTTTTTCCTGATGATTGTCAGTTTATACTCTCATCATAAAAGTGCGGTTATTGCGAAGCCTGGACATGATGGTATCTCTGGACTGGATGGTCGAAGCCCCACCAACTGAATGGTAACAGCGATGGAGGCAGTCGTACATCCTTTGACTGGTGAGCGCATTTCGAGAAGGAACCATTAACATCGCATCAGAGATACCACCAACGCGACAGAATTGAGGAGCCCAGCAGCAAGGTATTTCGATTCGAACAGCGGCATCTCGTAGCATAAAAGTGATCCGCCGATACCAAGTTTGCAGGCAAAACAGGGAGCCGCAATTAATAGCTTGATATGCTGGGAATGAATGACCTTCGTCATAGCAATTCATGAAACTCTCAGATGGTCTTTTCAGAGGTTCTTTTGTACCTGGGCCTCCGGTAACGTGTCTCTGGCCGAAAGACCGAGCAACGGACCCAGCCTTGAAAAATCTGGTCTTATTGACTGCCCTACTGATGCCTCCGTAGGACCCCAGGACTTGTTCGAGCCATGGCTGGGCGTATGGTCATTTGAAGGCCAGGACGGAGACACGATTCAGAAGGCGGAAAAGACAGCTTGAGATGTGTAGCCGTATCGTAGAATCATAGAAGCAGAGCTCTGGTAGTGCCACCAATGGAGATGGTGTACCCCACCATGTGTTGTGAAACAGGTCGCAAGCCATTCAGGACGAAATTCTAAAGTAGAACCTCCAGATTTGTCTGCAACATCGCCAAAGTCCTGTACGAAATGCGCGTCCAGTATCAGACTGTGACGCCCAGTCGATCGTCTCCAGATGCTCCAGGTAATCCATGGCATAAAAGAAAAAAGGTACCTACGTCTCGGCTTGAGGATTCGTAGCTTTATTGGGGTCATGAACGAAGGCACATCCAGAGTCTTCCCACCTGCAATGCCCGTAAATAGTGACATTTCGGCAAAGCGTATCCTTCGAGTTCTCTACACCACGTCCTATCAGCACTATGTACCACTCACTGCCTTTGCCCCGTTGTATCGCGGTACACGCACCTCGTCCTTTTGGTCGCGGCGATCCTGTAGATTTGCCGGGCGGATTGAACCGGATAGAAGACATTTTATTTGGAGAGGGGGTTGTTGATTCTCCAGCTTCCTATCTGCTGCCACCCATTGACACGATTCGAAGACTGGCAACCAAAAGTCAGCTAGGTTCGGAGTCGCATGCTGGGAACAAAGACATATGCAGCTGCATTTGTGCCTGTTCTATGGACGTATGGTATTTCAACGCGGTCAAATGGAGTGGACGGAGATGAGAGAAGGGGAGGGGGAGGAGAGGGGAGGGGAGGAGAACAAGGCTTTGGGATGACTAGAAAGGAGTGACTGACGGACTTCAATCTGATAAACATGGCCTTGTATTCAATTTTGTGGTCGAGGGAGGAGTTCCCATCAATGAATAAGGGTTAATTGATTGCCGCCAAAAAGAAAAGCAATTCCATAGTCTCCAAAATGATGAAACGCGTATAGTGTAAAGTAACTTGCAGTCGGAGTGATGCGCGTGGGGTTGAAGGACCGGTAGAGCTCAGATGCTCAGCTCAGCTCAGCCGCTGGTAGGGCTAGGCTTGGTGTGGCTTGCCTGTCGGAATAAAAATATCCCGGTGGTAGTCATTGCGTAATCTGTCTGTCGGCGAAACCAGTGCAGCCCGGTCCAGTGACCTCTCTCTCCTCGGTCTCCTCGGTCTCCTCCCTCTCCTCGCTCTGGTCCTTATTGTCGGGCAACCGCTCTTTCTCTCCCAATGTTTATTTAGCAAGGACTACCTACACCTACCATCACACTGCAAAACAAAATGGCTACACCAGAGACGGATGTCGACGAGCTGTCAGAGTCGCAACAACTGGCCTTACAGCAATACACGGCAGTCACAGATCAAGATGTTCCAGCCGCGATACCTCTTCTCCAAAGGTCGCAATGGAATGTACAGGTATGCGGCCCATTCTGCAGATCCATCACCAGCTTTATATGCTGACTTAACTTCAGATAGCAATTGCCAAGTTCTTTGACGGTGAGGGCCCAGACCCAGTGGAAGAAGCGCGGGCAGCGCAGAACCTACCCCCACCAAGAGCAGCAAGGCATGAGAATCTACAACACAGCTTGCTTCGAGGATCCTCGCGACCACTACGATCAGAGTCCCGACCAGACGCCGCGCCTCGGATAGTGCCACAACCAGAAGACGATGTCGCCCCGAGTCCAAACTTTTTCCTCTCTCTCCTCTTCACACCTTTCAGCCTCCTGTACAGGGTCTTCTCCTCGTCATTCGGCAGTCTCTTCTCCCTAATCTTTCCATTCCTCCCACGAGCACTGCGCCCGAATCCCACAATCAGAACTCCACGCAGGGCAAACACAGGAGGAAGACGATCGCTAAAGCCCAGAGATTCAGCGGCCAGAGTCAAGCGAGAGTTTGAAGAGGAGTACGGAAGTGACAACATCCCATTCTATGAAGGTGGATATGCGCAAGCTCTAGACTTGGCCAAGAAGGATCTCAAATTCCTCCTGGTCCTCCTTCTTTCCACCGAGCACGACGACACCTCCTCTTTCATCCGCGATACTCTCCTCTCCCCCGAAGTCCAGACCTTCGTAAAAGAGCCCGCCAACAACATTATACTCTGGATCGGCGACGTGCGAGACTCAGAAGCATATCAGGTCTCTACAGCCCTGAATTGCAGTAAGTTTCCATTCTCAGCCCTCATTGCCCACACACCAAGCGTCAGCAGCACAGCAATGTCGGTCGTTGCACGAGTAGTAGGGCCCATGGACTTCTCGACCTATCTGGCGAAGTTACGAAATGCGATTTCGACGCACGAAGAGCAACTAGCTACAGTACGCGCCACCCGCTCCGCGCAAAACTTTGAGAGGACCCTTAGAGAAGAGCAGGACTCGGCCTACGAGCGCAGTCTTGCCCAAGATAGAGAGCGCGCAAGATTAAGGCGTGAAGCGGAGGCGGCTGCTAAGGCAGAAGAGAAGAAGCAGAGAGAAGCGGAAGAAGCCGCAGCAAAATTGGCGGCAAACAGACTGCAATGGCGGAAATGGCGATCATCAAAGATTAAAGCCGAGCCCGGCGCAGACGCTAAGGATATCGTGCGGATAGCGCTCAAGATGCCCGAAGCTGCACGCGTGATGCGAAGGTTCAGAGCCGGCGACTCGATCGAGGAGCTATACGCCTTCGTCGACTGCTACGAATTTGTGCAGGACGGCTCAACTGCCGATGATGAAGTCAGCGAGCCGGAGGGATACAAGCACGAGTTTGGCTTTCGGCTGGTGCAGACGCTGCCGAGGGTCGTGTATGGCGTTGAAGACGAGGGCACGATAGGGGAACGTGTGGGCAAGAGTGGCAATCTAATTGTAGAGAGTATCTCAGATGGAGATGAAGATGATGAGGATAACGGGAACGAATAAGCCAATCCGGAGAGGGCCAATTGTAGAAAGCTGTCTAGATATACCAAACCATAACACTCACACCTTGGGTTGCCAATAACTGCTGAGCCAAGACCTCTAGGTATATAGTTTCCCAAGTGGGAAAGGTTGGTTGAATGTTCTTGCTTAATTTTTTGGCTGCTGATCCTGCCTTCGTCTTCTTCCCTCCTGGGTACCATCATCTATTTCCTGAATCATTCTTTCAATACTCTGTGGACTCTCATTGACTACATACTTTTCGATATGTGTAATTCTCTCTGCCAAAAGGATCTCCGCTTCAGAGGTGAAGATAGCGAGATCAGGTGGATATACCGGTCGGTACCTAGGGGTATAGCACATACAGGTACCAAATACTACGTAGTAGTAGTACCGGTAGTAGCATCGGCCAGCACTCGAGGTTAAACCAGGGTTCATACTTTACGACAGAAATGCAAGCGCAAATGCAATGATCCTACCGGTATACTACGTACTACGTATGCACGCTGAAAGTACTACCGGTACTACGTACCGTACAGAGGTAACAGCGGTGAAGTGTTGTTCCCGGTCCGACAAGGGCCAGGCTGAACCTAGCTCAGTCAGGTACGTAGTAACGTGATTTTCCAAGAACTTGTGCCCAAGCTGGCTACGTACTTGTTTGGATGATCTGTACCTCATCAAGTCAAGTTTGAGCTCGTCATCCTCTTCCTCTTCCACACCCCGCCCTGCTTTGAAAGAACTTGGCCGCTGTGCCTCTGTGGGAGTACCGGGTAGGTACCTAGGTAGGTAGGTACATCCTCACGTTCTCCAGTAATCCGCTTCGCAGCTCCTCTCGGCTAAAGTCCCTTTCTCCATCAACAAACTTCACCCACCACATCTCTTACGAAATCTCTTAAATGAATACCTAGTAGGTAGCGCTACGTAAGAGCCCGAAGTTTATTCGAGTAGCCTTCAAGCTCACCTGATGTAGTTTGTGGCCACGGAAATTCGAGAAAAAAATATATATATATAGGTATATATAAAAAAATACAAAGACTCTCAATTCGGATGAGCTGAGAGGAGAAACACCTCCGACTGATAGGGTTGGCTTTTCATCCGCTATAGCCCAAGGATGACCGCTGTCGTTGTTGTTGTTGTTGTTGTTTCGATTGCATCTATTAACATCCGGCGGGTGGCGGGCGAAGCCTCCGCCCTGGGATCGTTCATGGATCTCCCATGGGATATGCCGACATACTAAGCAAAGAAGTTACGTATAAAACAAGGTTGCCCTCTTTTCTTCGCCCACTTTTCGGAATGGTCACGATATGGTGAGGTCGATTCCCGCTATAATCTATCAAGCCAGGTCTTCAACTTATACACTTTGACTGTCTCAGAAATGGCGCAACAAGTTGACCCCGAACGTTGGAGCACTCCCTACCTCGTCACAAAAACACTTCGTCGGGATCCATACCCCGCTATCTCCCCATACAATCCAGCCAACTCTCAAAAAGACAAGATCATCATCATTACAGGAGCAAGCAGTGGTATTGGAGAAGTAGACAAGGATCCGATCCTTTCAAGCCCGCGAACCTTTCACTTACACACATCTAGGCCGCGGCAAAAGTCTGGGCTCGAGCTCGCGCAAAAGGCATAGTCATTGCCGCTCGCCGTCTCGATGCCCTGAACGAAGTCGCCGAGGAGCTCAAATCCATCAGTCCCACGACGCAAGTGCTCGCCGTCAAAACCGACATCGTCGTTGAATCCGACGTCAAGTCCCTCTTCGATCGAGTCCAGGAGACTTTTGGCAGAGCTGCGGACGTGCTGCTGAACAACGCCGGGTATCTGAAAGACGGTGCGATCGCCGAGACGCCCGCTGATGAGTGGTGGACCGGAATCGTGAGGCGCACATACATCGCTTCCTTCTGGCGAGAGCGTGTTCTGGCTGACCCGCGCCTCAGGAAATCAACCTCAAGGGCCCATACCTCATGAGCCAGTACTTCATCCAGTCTCAGCCTAATCCTAAGGAGTCGACGGCGACTATCATCACCGTCTCTTCCGGTCGTGCAGGCTTCACCAGTGCACGCGGCTCGGCCTACAACATCAGCAAGATCGCCGAGCAGCGTCTCAACGAGCACATCCAAGTCGGTACGTCGCCCTTCTCTTTTCACAGGTGTACGGGTCTCTTTTCATCCCTGTCCCGTACACCTGTAAAGAGAGAGAAAAAGAAGCTCACAACCGCCCAGAGCACCCCAATCTTCGCGTCTTCACCACCATGCCCGGCGTCACCTTGACAAGCATGGTCTCGGAGGCCTTCGCTCCATTCGCCAAGGACCACATCGATCTGACCGGCATGCTGGCTCTGTATCTCGTGCAGCCCAGAGCCGACTACCTGAAAGGCAGTATGGTTGGCGTCAACTGGGACGTCGATGAGCTGGAGCAGCACAAGGAAGAGATTCTGGAGAAGAAGGTGCTCCAAACGTCCTGGTTGCCAATTCTACCATTCTGTGGAGGGAAGGGACTCGGTGCTTAGAAATTCACCGCGGGATCAGAGTTAGGGGGAAATTTCGAGGATTCGATGTCAAAGAAGCGGGTTGTAGCGCTCCTCAGCGTCCTGATCCGCGGCCATAATTCCCCCTTATTTTCTCTCTTTTTTTTATTTTATTTTGGTTGACTCAAAATATGTACCGGTATTATCACATGGCGTGGCCAGTCCCAGATCGATCGATTCACGATCCTAGTCAACACTCGAGAGTTTACTCTAAAAAATTTATTTTTTTTCAGGACCATCCAGTCGTTATTGTGCGAGCCGTGCTGGAGATCTCCAAACCAACCGTGAAGTATGTGTTTGCTCCTGGCACTTTCTTATCGGGCCGTCGTGCGTCTTAATTGGTAGATATCTTCCCGAGACACGCAACCTTGATTCGCAGGGTGATGTGATCCATGATCAGTGCTGTCTCTACTGTAGCTGTGCCGTGGCAGGTAGTAGTAATTGCAGACGGAGTTTGCTTAGGGGGCCAGGACGACTGGCTTTCGGAAAGCTAGGCTGGGCTGGGCTGGGCTGGGCTGGGCTGGCTGGCTGAGCGAGATCTATGTCGCCTTGCTTCGAGAAAGGGGCTCGCTCGCTTGGTGATAAACATCCAGGAGTGAACCACACGATCTTCAATGTTTCTGCCAATCAAGCCATTACTCCATGCCTGACGAGTTGTTCATGTCTCCGTGGAAGGCAACCCAATTGACCCATGATAGATCCTCCTCAAAGTTACCGTCCATTATCGTTGGCTGGCTGTTTGCGATAGCCATCATGGGGTAGGTACCATGTCACCGGGTATCGTTTAGCCAAATTCCGGTCAGGCAGGTCTAGATCAATGGCCGTGCCGTTCAAGGTTGCGTTGATGTCAGATCCTGCCAATGTAGTGAACTCAAATCCGTTCACTTCAGGAGCTTCGGTAGCCAATGAGCATTGACCAGGCACTCCTCTGACCACAGTCCCTCTCAGCCTCTCTACCCGACGCAGCAGCTTCGCTATGGGCCTCCAAAGCACTCCAGACTCGCTGTCGGCCATAGTCTGGGAGTAATTCGCAAAGGTTCTCTGCGCGACGAGGTCAGAGTGATCGATTTCCGGGCCTTGGCCAGGTCCACCAAGCTCAGCTAGGAACACCGCGAGAACATACCATTTCACCCAGGTAAAGCATTGCCAAGGGGCGAACTCGATTCGAGCCCTTTTGTTTATTGATTGCTCAAAGATGTCCGTTGTCGCTTTCACGACGTCGAAATCATCCCAGGGAGGCACAGGAGCTGTGCCGTGCTGAAGTCGGTATAGAGAGCGTCTTAGCGTAAGCTGGATGTTTGCCAGTGATCCTGTCGCTGCCGCTTGTGTAAACTGCTCCAGAGATGTTGATGAGTTATTTCTCAAACAGGGAAACGGTAGCAAGTTTGTCTTTCCACCTGTTCCATATGTCTCTGCTGGCGAGAGCGTTGCACATGTTGGTTACAAGTCTGAGTCGTTGATGATGGCCGGGAAGCTCGTGAAGTCTGAACCAGACAGTAGAGGAGGGATACCTACCCCTATCTAGAGACAGTTGAGTGTCCTTTGCACCGATGGCGAGCCACAATCTCCTACGAATCCCTAATTTAAATACCGAGTATTTTGCGGGGTCTTCGGAACCGAGACCTAGTGCGCTCGCAAGTCTGACAACGACTGACTCAGACCTCGCTTCGCCCTAGTCATGGTGCAAGGCTGCCTTCCGCATTAAACGATACATCAATTTTCCATCAGAAATAGTACGCTTTGAAAGGATGAGCAAATGATGTAAAGAAAATGTAACGCTTTAGCCCGGCCGCAAGCTAAAACTTTCGGTCCTCCGCAAGCTCTGAGGTAAATTTTCCGGACCTTGCGGTATAATATTCGTAGCTATATAATCTACAATAACAGTTTCTTTTAGCGCGATGCATTTTATCTATAGCAAGAGCCCCTTTTAAGGCGATGCAGCAAGCAGTCTTTCGAGCGTTTCTCCTCCTTTTATTAATTAGCTATCCGTCAAGTATTCGGGAGGAGAAGAGTCTATAATCGTAGTTCTTGACCGCCAAAGGTGGATCTCAATTGCAAGAATGCAAATCTAGCTTATTAAACCGGCAAGATTCCCCTTTTTTCATATCAATAAGGAATTAGTCAAGTTTTTAATAGTCTTCGATGGCCCAAGCTCAAATGGATGCACCCAATCACGTAACGGCCGTAGGTCAGGACTCAGGCGACCGGACTTTTAACAGTCTACAGGATCCACATTTAGCTCAACATTATATTAGATATTAGATTTTACTTACACGAGTAGCGGGTTTCGGAACACGAGGTCTTTGAGGAATGTTCGGATCTTGAACTGGCTGGGCCTCGCTCTATGTACATGTAAGGAAAATATGTATATATTTAGTAGGACTGAACCTCACAACTTTTAGGGCCATTCGACAAGCTTCATATGTCATGGGGGAGTCAGTAATTACCGTGTACATAACATAGTTTTGGGGAAGGAAATGACCACGTCTCGGGACCAAGATCTGGAGACGATCCGAAATAGGAAGCTATCTATTTGCATAGGGTAACGAGCGATTGAGGCGAAAAAGCGCAGGGAAGAGTCCATTAGAGTTGCTATCCCCGGCGGACCGGCGAAGCAGGATGTTGGTATGAAGTCTTCCCCTCAAAGTGCGTGCCATCAACATTGATTCGTCCCCGAAAGTATCATATAGCCTATCAAACTGCTTCTGTTCCTTTGGCGAATGGT
This sequence comes from Drepanopeziza brunnea f. sp. 'multigermtubi', assembly GCF_022702325.1. Classification (NCBI taxonomy): domain Eukaryota; kingdom Fungi; phylum Ascomycota; class Leotiomycetes; order Helotiales; family Drepanopezizaceae; genus Drepanopeziza; species Drepanopeziza brunnea. Next base: position 160,408 of record NW_027094064.1, on the reverse strand, counting down.
ATTTGAGTGCTTCCGCAGTCTCCTGCTCCGTGATGATGAAGCTTGGGAACATCTTCGTGAACCGTAGCATGGGTTCCTCCGCCATAATTTGCTTGCTCCGAGGAATCTCGACTAGAGCAACAAGGCCCTGGTTTCTGCTTCCATAACGCTGGACTTTGATGTGATTATGGACACCGCTGTCCTGTGGCTCAACTTCTGACATCGCTTTCGCCTTTCGGTCGTCTGCTACGATCTGTTGGAGATGGAGGACAGAAATGATTATCGACGGGGGATCGGACCTAATCCCTTGCTAGTAGTATCGGTATCTACGGGAACGTGAGCTTGAGCTTGAGCTTTATTATGTAGAAGGTCTAGATCAAAAGAATGCATTTCATAAAGCGAAAGTCTCCATCATGTTCACCTGTCACTTCTCTTAGTTCTTTTCCTGTTTCTAACTTGAATTCCTCTGCTCCAGGAACGAGCCGGAGAGTGCACGTGTGACAGATTATGGATGAAGCCCAAGCAAGAGTTGCAAGAAAATAATAGTTGGCACGCATTCATCCACCACGTCTGGCCTCAATTGTTCGAAGACCCGGATGAGGGCTCTGATGACTTCTTGATGAGTACTTCCCCGATCGCACCTACAGTAGATGCAATCTTTAAGTCATATGGAAGGGAATGTGCCCCCAAATGATGGCCGAACGTGGAGAATTGCGGTAGATGAGCCTGCTTGTTAGACCTTGCCCTGCAAGTAAAAGCTGGGCCGAGAGAGGGTCGACTCTCCTTCAACAACAGAATGTATTCAGTCTTAGATACAGATCCTAACAGCTGATTATTGTTGTTATTTTATTTACTCATGTCGGGCGGGTGGCAGGCAAAAAAAAAAAAAAATTTGTATATAATACCTCCGAAATTGTTCCTAAACATATTCAGAATCTCCGTCTAGCTGGTCTAGTGGTTCATCGTCTGCCTGCTCCGATCTCGAATATCTGGGTTTTCGCTTTCGTGCGACCAAGGGGATTCTGAATATACGAAAAACGGGTTCAATCACGTTTGTATTCCAGAACCTCGCAAGTGCGGGCTTCTGGAAGATTTTTTGCTATTTTTTCGTATTTTGGTTGTTTTGGTTTAAGCGAGCTCGCTTCGTTTCTTCAATTTGCTTGGCGACGTATTTCTTCAATCCTCAGCTTCAATATGTGTCTTTGAATAACCGTTATATTCTCTCATACTTCCAGCTTTGAAGAGACGACCAAATTTCCAACGCTCAGGTCAGTGCGCATGTAAATAATAAGTCTCTGCGAGGAATCTTCTCCGCTTCAATTTGGACCTCTTCATTCTCCAATGAATGGCAGCAAGAATTTCGCCACCAGCCGACCAAGCTTTGATTTACGTACCCCTCTCGTCCGGAATCGTAATCAGGCGATCGGTTATGCTCGTTCAGCATGTCACCTGCTTTCGTCAGTTTATTTCGAAATACATCAACCAACGGTATCCTAACCACTGCCTAAAACCTTCTCCCTGATCTCGCGAACCAAGTTCATGGCTGCATCATCGAGCCCAGAGACGTCATCACGGCTCCCAAATCCTTGCGCAAATGGGCTCAGCCCACCAGTATCGACCTTGCCAATACGGTAGAGAGCATGGAATAGATGCGCCAACTGCGGATATGGCCCATTGTCTAGCGCTTCATGAGTAGTAATGACACGGTTCCTTCCTATGCTCAGCATGCTTACCCACCTCGGCTATTCTAGCTGCTTGTACGTGCTGGCCGGCCAGGGTGAGCATTTGCTATATACAATAGCACAATATGAGCATTTGCTGCAAAGCAAATTGGCCACATGCCTTTGTCCCGCCTCCGCATGACTTTCTCGAGCTGAGCGAGAGCCTTGATGATATATTCCGGGCAACATGGAAGCAGATGGCTTGTGTTTGAAGGTTGAGTAAGCAAGAAGTATAGCGCCTGGAGGTAGAATTCTCGGTTCGGAGGTGTTCGAGAATCCGATTGGCGGATGACGGGTTCAGCATTATTGGGAAATTGATCGCTCGCATGGCACCTGCCAGCTTGAAATAATTGTGGAGAAACGTATCTCTCTTTGCATCTTGAGGTGCGGAGCAGCATGTGCCTCAGGCTCTACCAAAGCTGGTTGAGTGGAGCAGCTACGTAAGCCTGAGGCTTCATCCACGTGTTGGCTCACATGACCTCGCCTCAATGGCGCACTGGCGCGCCGAGGTATCTGTATCGTCAGTCTCCTAGGTAGAATTACATAAGCTTCACTCAATCTACGGAATCCCCTCCTCCTTCGGTGAACCATTTGCACCATACATCTGTGAGATCATGTTACGACGTTGGGGGAGAACTTACTGAGAGCATCGCTTTGTAGCAGGCAAATACGATGTTGAATACGCTGTTTGCCAAACAGGAGCTGGTTTCCCCTAGGACACGCGAAGGAAGTTCAGGCCCTTGCATTACCATGTCGACTTTCTGTATCCCAAAAGCGGTGATTCCCTTGATATTGAGATGGAGGATGCCCACGGGAAGGGACTCGGCACCTGGAGCTGATGACCAATACTTTCTTTTTCTCTCCTCCTCTTCTTTGTCGAACGAAGCGCGATACGATAATCATTATTTACGGAAAAACACTTTTCCTTTCGGCAAAGCTCCTTTCGATCTGCTTATAAAATTGCTTCTTTTGAGAACCTCAATATGTAAAAGAAAAACCGACGCGTTCGCCTTTTTGAACGAAGCTAAACACACGATCATATCTCCTTCGAATTCACGCTCAATTCAGCCTTTTGTTACTTAGAACGAAATAATCTTTAAGCTAGCGTAGTGCTTGTACGAAAAAAACCGACGCTCCGATAGTAATACGTAATATCGACAGCTTATATTAATTTAAAAGCCTTGGCTAGGGGGACGGAGGGGGGGTTCTTTTTTTCTTTTGTTCATCTTTAACATATAACCTAGCTAACCTCAATCTGGCCTCGATTCACGTAGTTTTGCGGCTTTAAAATACGCCAAGCTTTTAAGCTTGCGAAAATATACTTTACTTTGCCTTCTAAATCTTTACTCCGATTTAAAGTCTTCGTCTTTGACATGCTAGGTATATTAACTATAAGAAAAAGATCACTATTGATAATAGGTCCGCTACATGACTTTTGAATTGCTTTCTGAAGCTTTTTATATATGAACCTTTAGCTTAATACGTCGCACTACCTAGTAAAAGGTCTCTGAGCGGCAAGCTACGCAAATAAATACTACCATTATTACTATTACCAGCTCTACTAAACTGGGGCGTGAAAACTAAACCTCGAGTCTTCTCTTTATTACTACTATAATAAGAGAGATAATTGGAAGACAGAAGGAAGTAAGTGGGACCCAGAAAAAGAGTTTGGCCTGATTCATAGCTTGATGATACCGGTAGTCAAGTCGGAGCCGCTAAAGGCCGTCCCGTAACCTTTCCGCGGACCGTATCGCGGCGGCAGAAGTGGCTTCCCCGAAGCAAATCTCAGGGATTAATCCTGTGCTACCACTCGATTCGAAGCTGCTAGTACCGTACGTACCGTATCAGGCCAAGCTTTCGATGATTTTGCGTTCGTTGGCGCTTGACTGACGACTACCTACTACCTAACCAGTCTGCCATCGCGCTCGAGCCCTAATTCTAGGCATGGGCCTAGAGAGAGGCCGCCACTGTAAAACGTCCAGACCAGAGAAGTATGCAGGTCCGTCCAGAGGGGTAGACATCATTAGCCCCCGAGCTTAAGACCAAGTCAAGATACTGCTGGCATGGGGATGTTTTCTTTAAGAAATCGCTCCCACTGCTGGCCTTATTACTCAACTCGATCCTTCCAGCTAGCGCAACGATACCCTCTTCGACTCCGGCAAGATGAATTCTTCTATAGCGAACGGACTTTGTTATTTACGATGTTTGGCAACAATGCCGGAAGGCATCTTGATATCGAATTTCGTTCATCCCCAGCCCGACATTTTCCCGAATCCTATTACGAAATCGCGAGACCTTTTGTGGAGTCCTTCATTCTCATTTGAAGGGACCCCCATCATACTCATCCTTCCTGGATCTCCTGCTAGTATACGGTATTGCGTGCTTGCAAGAAAAAAAAAAAAAGACTTCGTAGCTGCCTGTGCGTGGGGAGGCGCATGTGTAAACATGTAAGTATTGCTGGTCGGTCCTCAGTAGTGCCCAGCTCGAATATTTCAGCGTTTAAATAAACTCTGTATTCTCTTCGCCATGTTGCCGAAAGGTGATGCCGTCTCCGAACCTCATCGCTCGTCCTCTGACGCTCAGGTCAAGCGCGATGAAAGTCAAAAGGGAGCTTTGGGAAGCGAAGGCGAGGTCGTCCAGTCGGCTTCGGGAACTCTTGACGCAGTCTATGGGGTCGGTGGAGTCGGCCGCACGCAGCGAAGGTTGAAGGCACGACATGTAACATTCATTGGGTTTGGGGGAGGTATCGGAACAGGTTTATTCGTTGGTACGGGAGCGGCATTGGGCAACGCTGGTCCCCTCGGGTTGCTTCTGTAAGATCCTCTTCAAGAGACATTTTCTTACATAGATGCGGAACTTTGGATGCTCTTACTGTATATGCTAAGAACGTCAGGGCTTTTGCGGTGGTTGGCGCCATTCTGTGGTGTGTGATGGAGTCCGTTGGCGAGCTTGCGACTCTGGTAAGCTTGACCAGATAATCAGTCCCGGACAACATCCTGACCAGATATTAGTTTCCGACTGCCGGCTCATTCCCACATTTCGCCACTCGATTCGTTGACCCAGCACTTGGATTTACTCTCGCCATTTCTTATGGATATTGTTACACAATCGGAACTGCCTCCGAAGTCTCGGCCGCGGCAGTCGTGGTGGTACGACTCCTCCGTTTCCCCTAGCTCATCAATCTTCATGTTCACTGACCCTACCTACATATAGTCTTATTGGACCGACATCACTCCTGCTCTAGTGATAACTCTCGGTCTTGCCGCCATTTTCGCCATCAACATTATGAATGTCCGCTTCTTCGGCGAGACTGAGGTTATCACTGCCTCCATCAAAATCCTCTGTTTCCTTTGCTTGATCGTGGTCTCCTTGGTCATAACACTGGGCGGGGGACCAAATCATGACCGAATAGGCTTCAGATACTGGAAAAATCCGGGTCCATTTACCGACTACAACGGCATCAAAGGAAGTACGGGACACTTCCTCGCTTTCTTCAGCGCCATGATTAACGCCAGCTATTCATTTATCGGTGTTGAGACAGCAGTCGTCGCTGCTGCCGAGACGCTTAACCCTCACAAAGCGATTCCTAAAGCTACCAAGCGAGTCACATATCGGATCATGTTCTTCTACATCCTGGGCTCCCTCCTTATAGGATTAATCATTCCGTCCGACGACCCGAACTTGCTCAGTGGATCTGGAAACGCCAACTCCTCACCTTGGGTCCTAGCTGTCAAGAATGCAGGTATCGGAGTCCTTCCCCATATTATCAACGCATGTATACTTGTCTCAGCCTGGTCCGCTGGAAATAGTTACTGCTATATCGGTGCCCGTATCCTGGTCGCGATGGCAGTCGACAATCAGATGCCTCAGTTCTTCGGCAGGACAAATCGCTGGGGTGTGCCCTATTACGCTGTTTTGGGATCTTTTGCTTTCGGTCCTCTCGCATATCTCAGTTTGGGTTCTGGCGGCGCAACACAGGCATTTACCTGGCTCTTGACTCTCAGCACTCTGGCTGGTCTGCTGGCATGGATGACTCTGTGCATTGCATATATCCGGTATCATCACGCCTGTGTGGCTCAAGGTATCGACCGCAACGATTTGCCAATGAAAGGTCGTCTCCAACCTTATGCCGCCTGGTTCGGTGCAGTCGGTTCCGCAATCGTCGTTCTGTTTTCCGGCTTCAGCGTATTTTTATCTGGAAATTGGTCGGTGTCGGATTTCATTGCGAACTACATCGGGATTGTCATTTATATCGTGCCGTTCGTAGCGTGGAAGATTGTGATGAAGACGAGCTTTGTTCGGTCGAAGGAGATGGATTTGTTCTCGGGCCGCTTCGATTCTACTTATGCGCCTGAAGAGCCAGTACCAACTACCTGGTGGGGGAAGTTCACGGCTTGGCTGTTCTAGGTATCATTTTGGAAGGCGTTTGAGGAGGCTGATTGTAAATCAACATTAATATATATGGTGTGAACTCAATAGCTGTGCCCTCAAATCTTGGCTGTATCGCGCAAAACTCGGCTTTGACCCAAGCACAATCTATAAGGGTGCCAACGACTCTACCTCAGTTCTTCATAGCGAAGCTCTGACGTTCCAGAGTCTTCGGGAACACGAGAAAGAGCTGACGGCGTGCTTCTCGGTGGCTGCGGATATCGATATCGCCACGCTGAGTTTCGCGCGATACAGCTGAGCTTTTACGAGACCATTGATCTGGCGAGCCTCAATGGGAATTTTGCCATTTTTCACGCAAACACAGCTCTGATCAAGAGAGCTCGTTAGTGAAGTTGCTTCATGGGAGCATTCGCCGCGCACATCGCATACCGATCCGACTATTATGTCTGTCAGCAAGCGGACCGGTAGAATAGATGGATACATACGGTACCTACTTCGTATACATGTTTTCAATTGTAAGGCTGACGGCCCAGCGACGGCTGGGGTGATTGCAGTCATGCAGCATGCAGAGTCCCGCCCGGCCTTCATGGAATCTGAATCCTGGGTTGGGAAACGGGTCTAGGTGTTCCTGATGTGTACTCGGGGGACGATGACCTGTCAGTCAGAAGTGCCTCGAGGACTCTGAACAATGAGTAGTATAACGAGACTGATGTGAAGCAAAAGCAAACGCATACATGTTTAGAAACGAAGTCTGAATATGCAAAAAGATTAGTCTCTGCCAGGGTAAATTGAAGATATCAAGACCACCCAGTAGAGTAGATAAGAAAAAAAAAGAACAAAAAGAATACTCTTGAACAGAGTGGGACTCGAACCCACGCCACTTTCGTGACCAGGAAATTGTTGTTAAGGAAACCTTAACCTGGCGCCATAACCAGCTCGGCCATCTGTCCTTTGTTGTTGTGATGTTGATGAGATTGCAAGTGGTATTAAGTTTAGCATCGAAATTTTTGAGCTTACATAAGCCATGTGACGTGAATGATCCAGGCGATCCGATCCCGCAATCCAAATCCGGATGTCGCTTAACGGAGTAGAAGTGGCAGGCCAGAGCAGTCAGTCAATCAAGTCATCTTTGCAGTCAGTCTGGAGCACACATTGGCAGAAGAATTCTTGCACCCATATGATTAATGACATTTCTGGCTGGCGGGCTATGGTATAAAGACATGGTGCAATCCAAGTATACCCGATAATGAAAGAGTCAATCTGCCTGCTTATGATCGAGATGCAGATCGTTGTCGACGCCTTCATATACCGGTACTTATGACATGGAGCGCGAGGAACAGTGTTCGCTGTTCGCTTCAGTCACGAAGCTGCATCCCATATCAGAGTCGATCAAAGAAAGCTTGTCAATATATGTGAGCCAGGACCATGGCACTTTACCTACGTGAGATATAAAGTCAGATCAGTACAAACTCATTCGCTACCTTGTGAGTAATATATAATTAGTCACCCTTCCACTTGACCATATAATCAGTTTGTAAGTCTATGCGCCAACCAAGCTCTGAACTTCAGTAGTCTTGCAATAGTCTTCAATAGTCTAGAATTCCATCTCTACATACTTCGACTCAAATCTACTTGCGTACGTCAGGTTATCTAAAGTCACGACGCATCGAAGAAGTCAATAGAGAAACAAGTCCAAATCTTTGGCAAATTCAATCGATTTCTTTACACTAAGTGTCGCTCGCTTCCAATTATCAGCTTCTATATGCTAGGTTGTATAATCGATCTAGGGTTTGTGTAACCTGGGTTTTACAATCAGCTTTTACAATCCTGTGTTAAACGGTAAACCCAACGAGCCCTTAGACTATGAATTTTCACTCACTCAAACCAACGAATGAATGAAATGACTCAACTCCGCTCAACGCCAGTAAACTCGGACTTCATCCTAGAAACAAATGGAAGGGACGGGAGGCTACGTGTGAGTGAGTCGCCCACCTTTGTCATAGCCTCTTCGCTCAGTGAATGCCAGCCTGAACCGCAATCGCAAAGATACCTACTTAAGCATGCCTTCCTCTCGAAGAATTTCTCTTCTCTTGCTATTCTACAACCACAACAAAACCTCTTAGCAATAGCAAAACCCCTCAGCAACAGCAGGCATGGCAACTCCGTCTCCATCAGGCTCTTCACAGGGCAATCACCAGCGTCATCCGTCGCAAAAGTGCTTCTCCGTGGCACGGAAGGATCCCCAGGTTCTCTCCCTACCTCCCAGACCCTCTCCTCCCATCCCCCCCAAGTCGACTTCTGTCACTCCGATACCCAAACCCGCTATTCCAAGCCCCTGGACAACATTTCATGTCCAGCCAGACTCCCATTAAAGTCACCAACCTCGAGTTGCCACTCAAGCTCCGCCACCCCGATGGTAGTGTCCGACGGGAAACTCCCGCTGAGCGGGATTTGATCCGGGAGATTTTCCCAGCCATGCGAAGTATAGGGTAGCAACATCCGTACCTTGTCATAGGTGTCAAGGAATTGTCCCCCTTACCTTGGCCAGTGACCCTTGCTGGTCTGCCATTGTGGCTGACAGATAAACCCGACGGAGTCCTCCGGTCGATCTAGGCATGCATGGTCGTGGATTAGGCATCAGTGTCGACGGCGAAATCTGCGACTTCCAAGTTCCCAGTCGCACGACAATCCTCGAGATATTCCAAGCCATCATCGTGCTTGGAGGGAAGATCAATAAGATCAGTTGGGATGGTGTGATCTTCCGTGCGTATGGTGTTAAGTAACCCAGTCCAGGATGGAGAGAGAAATTGCCCGCCAAGGTCAATGGCTTCCCGATCAATTACTTCTGGAAACCATCAGATATTGGCGCAGAAATGGCTATCAGAAGGATCACTCCCGCTCCCGGTATCTTGGATGACTCCAACTACCTGGTGGGAGCAGGTCGGCTGGACTTGCGACCAGGAGTCATGGTCGAAGGGCTAGAAAACGATCTCACTTCCTCTTCGGGCACGACATCCGGCATCTGCGTTCAGTCTCTCAAAACAGGCCAGCAATATGTGACCTTGGCCGCATGTAAGAACAGAGTTCAATTTGGCATGGGACTGTGACAGCGAATTCAATGCGCAAGAAAGCCATGAAGTATCAATCTTTTCACCTATTTGGGAGATGTTGATGAGCAGTTCCTAGATGGAAGCTGTGGAGGTGTTATATGGGAAGAGGATTTGGATGTTCTGGGGCAATTAAGATATCAGAAGAGGGATGGGGATATTACTGCAATTGGTTCGACATTCGATAAATTGATCGACGCAGGGGTGGTTCTTGCTTAGGTCGTCCATGCGCAATGGAATTCCCAATCGTTGTGCAAAAGCAGACCTGCAATTCACATTGCAGTTTCTAGTATCATCACCCTATACCGCACGACACCAATGAAAAGAGCCAGAACATGCGCGAAACGGTCTATCGCAATCTACTGGAGAGCTCAATCTTTATCGTTGGCATCCTGCTGAGGCTCAGGAATCCTCGACACCTCACCTCGTGAGGAAAAACGCAAAAATAATCGCTCGTCGCGACTATTTTCTAATGGGGATAGGTCTACAGTGTCCAGCCAGGCTGGATGGAGGACCTCACTTCAGGGAACCCCTTAACGGCGGGATTGCGTACAGCCCGGCGCCTTAGCCATTACGACCACACGGCTAACTTAATTTACATCAAGTCAGCTACTTATCTAAGAGTTACTATACTTGTATAAACCGCCGCGCTATTATATATTGCCTATCGTGGTAATTGAGTATGTATTGCAAGTAATCATTAACTACGGGGTCGCTTAGTAGTAAGAGCTGACCTCACAACTTTGAAGGTTCTTTCCTAAAGTAGACTTGAAAAAAAAAAGGTAGCTACCAAAATTGAGCGAAAATTTAATGAAAATCAGCGGAAAATTCACGACTCTGATCGCGTGCATCTTGGTAAGATGTTAAAGCCATAGTAGTAGAAACTACATATTTAAATAAGGAGCTTTTTAAAGTATCTATATATCCGGATTTCTATATTTTCTATATACATATATATATTTTTTTTAAAAAAAAAAGGAAATTAAAGAAGACATGGTTTTCTTTAGAGAGAGAGAGAGAGAGAGCCTTTGCAAACTCCGTTTTAACGATTTGATTGATTAAGCGAGTTTTGGAAGAGGTCAACCAATACCTCCCCATCAGATCCACAACTTATATCAAGTGATAACTACAGACAAATATTTGGGTGTTTAAAGGAACCGAAATCAATGAGTTGGGTGAGATCGTGTATGCGTATTGAAATATCGGATTTTTTATAAGTCAGCCAAGTCCACTTTTCTTGAGGAGGGGGGAGGGGGCCGGGGGGTCAATGAATTTTTTTTTTAAAAAAAAAAAAAACAAAAACAAAAACAAAAAACTCCCCAAAAATCACTATCCTACTTAAATCCGTTACGGGAGACAGACTTATTTCGTGGTACTAAAAAACTTATTTCGCCTACTTTATCATTAGGGAAAGGGTCCCAACTCCCACTATTAAGTGTTGCAGCGAGGAATGGGGAATACAGTGTACCTACGCTCGTCCTAAAATTCAAGATGTAGATTTAGTCTGAGAGGACAATTTCCCTGCTCTGAATAGGTAGCCAAATGAACCACAGGAACGAAAGTCAGACCTCCCGCCCCCTATCCTGGCCTGGCGACTTTTTCAAACTCTTTACTAAGCGAGGAGAGGAGATACATCCATGGTGTTACACGAGTATCTATCTATACAATGTAGGTGCCATATCTATTTCTCGTATACCACCCAATGCTATGCACCCGTGTTCCCAGCTTTTGGTATTTTACAATGTGGATATACAATATGCCCTTCCCACATGTCCGGACACAGTAGCCCTGCTTAATACCGGACATCCTCGATCCTGCTCAGATCATCCTCAACCTCTTTCGACTGATCCTCCAACACGGTCTGCTGCTTCTCACCGTCAGTATTGATCTCCAAGGAGTCCGAAATTTGAGTCCCATCAGCCGTTCTCCCCTCTTGTTCACCTTCCTTGACCGCATCCACCTCCACCTCACCCTTGTCCCTCATCCCTCCAGCCTCTTCCCAACCGGTGGACTTTTGAGATTCGAGCCTATTATCAACAACCCTCCTCACATAGTTCTCTGACACACCGCTCTGATGTAATTCCAGACCATCACCCATAACTCTCCGGGCCACGTTTTTATCCACCACTGGTCTGATCTGCGCCTTCACGCCACCCGTCCCTTCACCCTGCTCTCCGACAATGTGGGCTATTTGGTACGCCATATCCACAAACTGGGCTTCATCCGCCACTTTGCCACCTAGAATGGGTCGCAGTTTAAGTTCTGCGCGACGACCCCCTGCTTTGCCGGCTTCGATGCTGGTGTACAGCAGCCGCCAATCTTGGTAATTAAAAGCGATCGAGTGGCGGACTTCGAGGCCGGCAAAGAGGTACTCGACCCCTCTGACATGTTCGTCCGTCTTTTTCTTGCTTTTGGTGTTATCAATATCAGCCTTTTGGAGGATTTCGAAGCCCCCGCCACGAGTAAGGTGCTTTGCGATAGGCAGTGTAACCGCCGGCGGAATTTGCAACATCTCGGAGCCTTCGAATGATAGACTACATTTCTTGATGTAGTCTAGAATCGGGTCGACGTAGTCATGGTATTGGGACTCATGCTGTAGCTGGCTTGTGGTGCGTTGCTGGAAGCGAACGTCAATGTTGTTATGCGGAAGCATGACGTCCGTCTTGCTTTCTTTTACGATAGCTACGATGTTTTTGAGCGCAGCTTTCTTGGAGACGCCGTCGATTGTGAAGCGCATTTCGATGGCTGGGAATGCGGTAAGAGCGTTGGCGCCGATGGGCCGGTGCTTGTAAAGTTTTGCTTTCCCGTATTTTACACGCGAGGTAATGACGTGGAAGGGGTCTGGCAGGAATCGGAGGACGAGGGAACTGACCCTATCTCCTTGATTTAGGACATGGGCATCGTTGACAAGTCGAGAGAAGTTGGAGACTTGAGTTACAAATGTCTGGATTTGATTAGGCCCTCCGAGCGAGAGCGGCGGAGGAGAATCTGAGGATTCAAGGGACGAATGCAGAACCTTGCCTAGTACTGCTGAGGTATCTGTGAAGTAATTGTGATCCCAGCAAGTCTCTGATATCGGGTCAGTTGAGTTTTGCATTTTGATTGCAGCTTTGGCTTCTGCTTTCGATTGTCCCTTTTTGCCCGTGGGCTTTATAATGGGCTCAGCAACGGGTGTCCTGGACGGTTCCTGTTTTTCTTTCCCAGTCGGAGCAGTCCATCGACCCCAATCTCGTTGTTGTTCCCTCCAAGGGAGAGCATTAGCCACTGGGGTGTCAACGAATCCCCCCTTTTTCGTACTCGTCGTGTCGCGAGCCAATTCGTGTTTATTTCTACTCGAATTTTCACCAGAGACCAGCAGGAGACGCCGAACAACATCAACATTGGAAACCACGGCATTGGGAGTTTTGTCAATGCACGAGATTTTCAACTGGATTCTATCAGCTTGCTGTTTTCAAGTCCAGTTTCGGCCAATACTTACAGTACCACTAGGCCCCTGAACGATGCTGGTGTTTGTTAGACGACTCAAGGACTGAAGGGTGGTGGCATCGAAGTGTTTCTGAATCCACCTGTCCACCTGTCTCTGGGTCGGTTTTTTTGGCCCGACGGGTATCAAGCTCGCTAGAGATAGAGTCGCAGTCCGACTGCGTTTCAGTGCGTCGTCAAGATCCCGAACAACGAATGGTTTCTTGACATGAGGACAAGTAACCCGGATCACATTTCTTGATCGAAACGCTTCCAGCTTTTCGCCCTCACCGTGTAGGATGGCCGCATGTATCTCGCTCAGAACCGAAGGATTTCCCACTAGGAACGTCAGGATGTTGTCTCACAAGTCAAAATGCTGGGCTTACGGAGGAGAAGGTCCAAGTCTTCGTAGCTAACTTGAATTTCAAATTGACCAATGCCATCCACTAATTCCGGCAGCTCCAACATCCAGCACTCTCGCAGCAAGCGAAGGGTCAAACGTTGCTTGGCAGTATGCGATTCCAGAAAATAGCCTCTCAAAGGATCGTTGTCAAAATGATCTTGTATTTCCGAAACTCCTGGCAACCAAGGTGTTACTTGTAGAATTCTGGCATCCGTCCTGATCGTAGTCCAAGGCCGTTCTGGTGCCTCGGGCTCCCGTCTGCCTTTGAAATTTTCAATATACTTTTGCAGTTGACCTGATGTGAAACCCTCCTGCAATGCCTGCACGAGCTCGTTGATCTCATCCCAAGTCTGACGCTCGCTCGCTGGCCTGAATTCATCGATATTCTTCTCCACTTCTGCCCAGCCAGCCAGCCCTCTTTCCTCGGCCAGCTGGCCTAATATATCGATGTGCGCCGCTTCTTGCGGCTCCAAGTGTTTAGAGTCCAGTTCGTACCAGTTCACTATCGAGTCTCGAAGCACAATGACCTTTGCCGTGTCCCCTAGAGAATTGTGCTTCAAGGTCTCCTTGAATTCCTGCTTCTTCAGGCCACGATATCCATGAAGTCGAGACGGCTCGCGACTACCCGGCTCCTTGGGTCTATGTATATCCAGGCCCGCATCGTCGCCCTGGTCATCTCGGGCATCGTATTCGTTGGTAGTTTGTACATGCGAATCGGTGGACTGGAAGGCGACTCGAGCTACGGCAATCGAGCGCTTTGCCAGACCTCGTTGACATCTCAAGCATATGTGCGGCGTCCTTCCTGGTCTGACAATCATGTAGGCGACGTGGACTGGCGTCTGATCTGCCGTGTTGTGAGGCTGAGAATGTACCGTTCATATTTCAATATAATTTTTGGAGTCGGAGGCCCAGGCCGGCATTTCCCCGAACTCAAAGCCTTGTCAACTTTCACGCGTGGGCGCGTATAGCAAATCGCGTCTCTCTCGTTTCAACCCCTCCACAATTTCGGCACGACGCGATTATCCAAATAAGTCGACCGGATTTCTACCAAGTACTTGACTGATTGACTACTTGCAATCGATAAGATGTCTTCAGTTGCGCGAAGACATCGGACTGTTTGTTCAACTCCTCCCAGAATCGCGTCTCAACTAACATTCGCCAGGCTCAGGCTGAGGAAAGCTCCGAAGAAGAGGCACCTCGAAATACCCAACGGCGCAGAACGCAAGCAGATTCTGAGGATGAAGAAGAGGATGAAGCAGAAGAGCCTGTGGAAGATACGATGGAATTGGACAGCGATGAGGGGCACAGGCAGGTGGTGAAGAAATTGGTGAGATATGCACTCGCATGCGAGTTCCAGCGAAAATATATCAGGAAAGCGGACATTATGGAGAAAGGTGTGTTAAAGATACATTTTCGACATCTTGTCATTGCTGACAAGTCAGTAATTGGGAAACAACAGCGAGGCGGAGCTTTTAAGAGGATATTTGATGCGGCGCAGAAGGATCTGAGGTTGAAGTTCGGGATGGAGATGGTGCAAATGACTTCCAAGGAGAAGATTACCATGAAGGAGAAGCGAGGTAAGAAATAATTTTTACCGATCATATTCCTGGCTAATTGTGCCAGCTGCGTCCAAAGCCAAGGCAACGTCCAAAGCCCCCGATTCGTATATTCTCACTACGATCCTCCCAAGCGAGTACCGCATCCCTGACATTATGCCCGCCTCCAATATCGAAAGCGAAGAGAAAGAAGCCTCGTATATAGGCATCTGTACCACAATAGTCTCACTCATTGCACTCAGTCCTAACGACTGCCTTCCTGACCACAAACTTTTATCATACTTACAACGATTGAACTTAGATGTCAATACTGGATTTGGAAAAACGGAGGTTTTGTTGGCAAAAATGGCCAAGGACGGCTACATCTACAGGACGATTGAAAAGACTGTAGATGAAGAGCAAATAGACTGGCGAGTCGCTGCAAGGGGGAAGGCCGAGATAGGGAATAACGGGATTCAAGGGCTGGTGAGAGAAGTCTATGGTGAAGAAGCGCCGACGGACCTGGACAAGAAGCTCCAGAGAAGTTTGGGGATGGAAGTCAAAAAATTGGATGAAAATCGGGATAATGGCATCGAGGAGGAACAGCCACAGGAGGAAGAGGAAGAAGAAGAAGAAGAAAACGAGGCGCCAGATCCAAGACCTAGTAGGAGGCGGAGTGAGAGATGAGAACGCAAGCCTAGCTATCTTCGTCGATTTGCTTGGTTATCTGCGGAAGCCTTTTCACGTCTGTAGTAACGTAATGCTTGCTATGCAAACATGAAAGACCACCTGATGATACTTGTGGTCAGAGAGTTTTAGTTGCTCCCGGCTTACTTATGCCAGGGCTTCCCATTCAAGTCGGCTGTAATGCATAGATCCTCGGCGTGGAACAATCCCATGCTGGCAACAGTCTGAGGCCCTTCATCTGCTCCTTTGCGGTACAGTACAACGACTGACATATCCCTACCCACTCATCATTCGTAATTCCCCGTGCCAACCACCATAATGCAGCCTGGCCTTTATTTGATCTCTCAATCTTGCACCTCGGGCGGCTTGCCAACAGGCTGTATCATTTTCTATTCACTATCAGCACATATTATCTCCAATATTTTCCCAAAGTTCTCCTGGCAAAAGAGCCACTCACCTCAATCATTTGAGCCCGGACCTTTTCCCTGCACTCCCCCATCCCGATCGCCATATAACTCAACAGCGGCGGATGTCCCACATAGCTGGCATAACTATCTCTCTGGATGTTGGACGTCCACTCGAACTTTGTGGTGTCGGCGTGCCCAGTGCCTACGTAGCGGGCTTGCAGAGCCTCAAGCTGTTGTTGCGCACGGAGTTTGTCTGCCTATGGAACTGGTGAGTAATATTCAAAGAAGGAGAATACGTGGGATTTACCATCTTGCGAGTTTGTATCAATGTGCAAGTGAGAGGTTGCGTAGGAACGGACGAGGCATGTTGGAACTGAGTTGAGAAGGCGGGGTTACTTTATTCCGGGCTCTCGTAACTATTCCTTGTTATCGGTACTGGTGCTTGACAATAACAACAATAACTATAACAACAGGCAAAAGTTTCTTAGTGTATTCTTCTCGTCACCACCAATCGAGCACACATCGGCGTGAGCTTTCGCCATGGCGGCTATGACAGAGTATGTACCTATCTATTATTATTCACGTGATACTACACGTGACAGAAGGAGGTCCTTTTCCCATCTTTCCCGCTACTATCTGCTTGATGGATTCTCTGTTTGATTATTGCTTCTCGTTTTTCATATATAACTAGCTACTGACAGTCGACAGAGGCACTGAGACGCATATCCAGTCTCAGCAACCACAGAACCTTTACCCATTGTCCCTGGACAGACGTCTCCTGGCCGGCGATGCCTTTAGAGAAGCGAAGATACGTCTCGAGAATACTCTCAACGTGATTGAGCGACACTACTCTACACCCGAATCAGGTGTCCACACCGGATTGCCCTCCTGCCCGCGTTGCCAAAGCAAGAAACGGGACATCCACCGCGCCTACTGTGACTACTACCTCTCCAACGACCAGCGAAGCTGGTACGCCGAAAACCCCTGGTACAAGCAAGAAATGAATCGGCGTCTCCAGGATCCAAACATTCCCCTAAACGAAATCCATCAATTCTTCAATAGTGCGTTGAGGGAGCACATGAGGCAAGATTTGTCTGCGGTCCAGCCCGGTGACAGCACTGTGGTCAAGGACTTCAAGAGAAAGACGTCAGATCTGTTTACAGATAGCTACCAACCGCGGTCCATGGCGGATATTCTTTCAGCGTATCTCCAAAATATCAATATCATCACCGGCCACCAGGACGCTACGGACCTGGTCAACGTCCTGCAGCTGACAACTACCCCGCAGGAGAGAGCAGACATCTACATCCGGTACTATTGCACCAGCAGCTGGAATGATCTGCCGATTGTCAAAACCTTCAAGTCAAAGTACGCCCGTATGTTCGAGTCCGGTGCTCCCCACGACGCCGTGCTAGCTTCCATGCGGAAAGAAGGCGAAGAAGCGCAAGCGTTGAAGATTGCAGAGTTGCAAGGCAAATTGAGTGATATCAAAATGGCTCAAAGCGCACATCTGAAGAACAAGAAGCGCAAGGAGGAGAAGCGTGAGAGGCTCCAGCGCCTGCGCGAAAGGCCGTCAAACTCGGAGATGGCACTCTGCGCCCTGGTAACATGTGGTGAAGAAATCAATATTTCGAGTGGCACGGTGACCGAGTGTGCCATCTGTGAATGGCATGATCGAAAGGGTGGGGACAGAGGACGAGTGTTCTACTGCTCGACGCGTTGTGCCGAGGAGGATTTCGTAGGTTTCTTCTTCCTCCTGATTGGGATCTCGGTTTTGCGTGCGTGCTGACCGGTGAACAGAAGGCCCATGATCCAGACCACACATGCATGTCCGAGAACTGTATCTTTGCCCCCGAGATCGGTCCACCGGGTGATTCCGACCTGCAGCCTGGCGTCTGCCAGTCTTGCTTGCAGGAGGACCATGTTGAGTACTTTTGCTCCCTGCCTTGCTACCGCGCGAACTATGTAAGTCCCCTCTGAAGCGACGCCGTAGAGATCTCTAATGTGTGCAGGCATTGCATAAAGAGCAAGTTTTCGAGCAGAGGGGATGTCATGACCATGTTGAGATGCTGGAGTTTTTCCGCCCGGCTGAGGGCATGGAGATCATCTCGTGACTCTACCGTGGGCGTGGATTTGAGATTGAATCGCAATCGAGAAATGAACATATTTTTCTAACATGGGTATAAATAAATGTTTGATCCGCCCGAGTTCATTAGTCTAGCGTCAATGTGCGTTCTTACCGACGGGACCTTGGTTTGGCATCGTATTCAATGCTGTGTTTACGGACAAATGTTCCCAGGCGCTTTTACGACGATATGACTTGTCTCCCTCTTAATATCCCTTCTATCCGCAAACTGCTGGATTTTTTTTTTATTTTTTTTTTCTTTGCCTTGTTTTTTCTTTTTCCTTTCTTTTTCCGTTCTTTTTCCCTTTTTCCCTTTTTTTTTTCTTTTTTTTCCAATCTGCTTCCATATTTTTCCAACACATACACACACAAAACACACACACACGCATACCCGTGTCTCCTTCGCATACGTTGACTTGAGCTCACTCAAACCCCATCCCATCCCATCCCATCATATCATTTCACATCAAATCACCTTCTCCGCAAACGTGTACGAAGAACCGTCAATTACTAGCCATGCTCCTACGCATACTCGTATCGTACAACCAGCCCCCTTTCTACACGTCTCGTCTCATCCATCCCAGCTGCAAGCGAGGTACTGCCCGTATGTAAGCAGATAGCCCAGTCCGCTTGACGCTTGATATCCAAGTCTATGGCGGGCAAAATGGCAATGGAGGCAAGATGGTATGATATGATACGATGTGATTCGGACCAGTAGCGGGCTAGCTACGTAAATGTTCCCGGTGTCATCATATGATAACAGTGAAGGGAAGAGAAGTAAACAATATCAAGAACCCACCTCAAGAATCTGGGCAAGTCGACTGTCTTCACGCTTCAGTGCTAGTGTTTCAGGTCCCTGCCTAAATAGGCCGACTCATCTCCCTCTTTTTAGGTGCCTGCTACAAGTAGATACGCCTAGCGGCGGTCAGGGGTATGAGATCTAGATTCAAAACATCGACCGACACAAGCCACTAGTGCAATACAACAGCCTATGCAATACCCGCTTGCCCCTGGAGCCAGAATGATCTTCTCAACGAGGCGGAGAACCCACACATACTACAATGTCAAATGGAATCCCTAATCTTCACAAAATTCAGATACCGCGTCAGCGTCCACCGCCGGCACGCCTTCCCGTATACGACCATTGGCACCGTCAAGGCGATGAAGAAGAAATCCAGCACGCTCAGCGCGATAAAGCAGTCCCTCACCCCGCTGTTAGCTAACCACGTGCTGGCCGTGAAGGTGAAGATGCAGCCGATGGAGTTGTTGATGACTGAGACGCCCACCATGCCCTCGAGGACCATCTCCGGGTAGGCATCCATCAGGTACGCCATGGACAGATCCCCCGCGCAGCCCCAGCCGAACCCAATGAGGCCGAGGCCGACGTACGGCGCAGGCCACGCCCAGCCGTAGGCCGTACCGATGCCGAAGATGAGCATACCACCCGGCGAGCACACGGCGCAGGGGAGCATCATCCACAGACGGTCCTCGGCTTCGCGGATGCCGTTGCGGCGCTTCGCCATCCAGAACACAAAGCGGTCGGACATGTAGCCGCCCCAGAAGCAGCCTACTATGGCGCCGATGATGCACGGCACATTCATCAGGCCCGTGCCGATTGTGGAGTAGAACCACGGCGCTCCGTACCAGTTGTCCTGTTCGAGGGTGATGTAGAAGGTGAGCCAGGCGTCCTGGGCGCCCCATTGGATGCCCGAGTAGATGACGGCTGGGAAGCCGAAGATGCGCAGGGTGTGCCACAGGCGGGAGACGTACTGCTTGAAGCCCGTGCCTTTGACATTGGGGGCGAGCGTGATGATCTGGATGCGCTGCCAGTAGGTTTTCGGCTTGTCGTCTGCGCCGATGACATCGGACGGGGATCGCTGGATCCAGCCTCGGGCCGTCGCCTTCTCGCTATCGGATACGTCTCCGGAGGCTATGGGACCGGTGGTGTTGCTGCTGCTCTGCGCGCCGTCGGTTGTGACGTGGGCTGCACGGTCGAACATGGTCTCTTCCAGTCCGAAGTAGAGGACGACGATGGTGCAGGCCGAGATAATGACCGACAGCCAGCCAATCCACCGCCATCCCAGACGATCTGCCACATAGGCCGCAATGAGCGGGCCAAGATAAGTCCCGATGCTGGTAGCGAAGACGTAGATGCCGATCACACTTCCTCTCTGGTGCTCAAAGAAGATCTCGGATAGCGAGAGTTGGACATTGGCTTCTGCGGCACTCTCTGAGGCTCCCACGAAGAGCTGGTTCCATATCGAGTCGCTCGCATTTCTGACCTTCGACATCCAGATTGCGCCGATGAGCCCCCAAGTCATACCGATCAGATACGGCACCCGTCGCCCATACAGAGAGGCTGCCGGAGAGACCAAGAATGTCCAGTATCCGATTCCGATAAACAGAACCCCCGCGCCCGTGTTCATCACATCGTACGAGATGCCGTACTCAGCGTTCATCCCATCCTGGGCAGATCCAGCGTCATTCGCCGTCCCGGCGGTGAAACCGGCGACGAAGAACAGGAGGATCGCGTGCAGGTATTTTCGGGGCAGAGACCAGTTGAGAGGGTCGTTTGGCGACTCGGTCGGTTGGGGCGCGAGGACAACGTCACCGTCTCTCTTGAGGTGGGAGATGGCCGCATGCGCATGGTCCTCAAACAGACGCGAAGTGCCGGGCAGCATCTCGACTTGATCGTCCATCGTGATGATGGGGTGTGTATATGTATCAGTATCCGGCCGGCACTCTGCTTGCTTGCTTCGCCACGGGAGGCAGAATGGGACCGGTGCACCCTCCGGTCAGCAAATGTTGTCGTTCTACGTAGTATATCGAGTTGCGATTTACTACTTGGTAGAAGATGGGACATATGGACTGCATCCAATTAGGTAGACAGAGCGACAGATAGGGCACTGACACAGCTGCTGCATTAGCTAGGTTTCCTGTCACGGGTAGCGATAAGCTCTCTCCCCGTCCATACTACTTACCGGTACCGGTATACAGTAGTACTGGTACGTACAGCACTTTAGTGGTTTAGTGCCCGCCCGATGGAAGGGGTCGGAGAGGTCAGAGAGTTCGAAGAGGTGGATCCGCCGAGATCCATCCTGCCTCGGCCTGTCCGACACCGACGTTGTCAGTCATACCGGTACTACACCACCGTAAGCAGTAAGCTGTAGCCGATGAGTATATCGTTACGGACTTACTGATCTACCTCCACGAGGACGGGGACAGGCCTTCTCGTCGACGACATCTGCCTGCTCTCGCGAGAAGTATGAAGAATCTGTTGATGTACCGGTAGTGAGTGTACAGAGTTATGGGAAGATGAGATGGACAGAAAGCTTGTCTACCCGGTCTATAGAGTGGTGGTTTCTGAATGGCTCAAAGCCCTGTCAACTCCATTGCACGGACTAAACACTGACCTAAAGATACTTTTCAAGGCTGGATTCTTATACTACCGGTACGTAAGTTGATTGGTTTCAGCCTTGGTAAGATCCCTTGCAAAATTATACTTTCGACATGTATTCATAGGGGGGAATAAGATCTGAAAGACGACCGGCCGACGAGGTGAAAGCTTGTGCATCCCAGCCCAGTCTAGGCTGCTACAGGTTAGTATCATAAGTAGTGTGATCGGAACGTGACGTCCGAAACCCAATAAATACTTTTACTTACCTCTCTACCCTTTATTACTCAGCAGTATTTTTAGATCTGGGAAACAAAACACTTGACACTCTTACGCGGGGCATGGGTGAGGTGGATGAAGAAGGGAGTATGAGTATCAGAAGAGATCTTCCGACGATCTGCAGAGATCTAGAGACCTTCAAGTGAAGAGAGAAGGGCATGGCATGAGCCCGAAGATAAAGCAAGTACGGAACATGATGCAACGTTCCGGATTGTTTCCAGTCCGAATCTCTGGAAAATTACTTGGAACATAAACTGACTGACTGACTGGCTTGTTAACCAGCCTGGCACTGCCTATGAAGCGGGCTGGACAAGCCTCCTGATCTAGCCAAAACAAAGTCGCATTTTCAAAGGATGAGCGGCCGTGGACGTATGCTGTCTATCCACGACCTGGCCCTCCTCCATACGTTATCGAACCCCTTTACCTTCTGCTCGGCCCAGACTTCTTCGAGCAGAGGTACTGCGTCGCGGAACATATGATATCGAGTCCAATCATCCCCAGATGGAGCAGAGTTTGACAAACTGCGTCTCTATTGATCGATCTCGCAGCTCGCAGCCGGCAAGGAAAAGTGGCAACAAGGCCTGCCTGGACATCATATTGACGTCGCGATACGAGAGTACGTGCTCCATGATAAGCCTTGCACGGTACAAGATATGTGTCGGGACGCTATTTCCAAGTTCCCACTTAAAGACCCTGAATATGTAAAGAAGAAGGCCATTTCTCCATGCCTCGGAGCAATGCATAACATCCTGATCTTGGTGCATGGAATCTTCGTCTCGGAGAGCTGTCGCAGCGGGGACGTGGCGCCAGGACCCAAGCGACGACTCAATGTCCGAGATGGATATGTTGTTGGATGCCAAATCCAGTGTCCAGGACTCCTTTTGCCTCTCTGCGCTGAGACGTGCTATCTGCATTACAATCTTTGCGAGACTCGTTGAACACCCACATCGTCCAAAAAAATCCCACTCTCATTTATGCTGGCTGGAAAGTACAGCATCGAAGTATGTGTAAGAGAAAACGCAGTGTTCACTAGACAGAAGACCTGTTATAGCATCCCACCTGGCACGTTAGCTAGCACTCAGAGACAACTATTAATCAAGCTTCGCATACCAGGTGAGTATCCCTATCTGAGCCTCGATCCTAGAGGAAATGGTTAATGTTTTGAGACTACCAAGATTTCGGGATGTTATATGCTCCCACGAGATGTGTGCTCCAATCTCCAAGCATGGACTTGGTTTTCTAATATCCACCATTAATCTGGACATAGTTTTAGGCAAACGTAGGTTTGACTAATATCCTGCGAGAATAGAATTGCGATTGTGTCAAGAATAGAATACATAATTTCTGCATCACTGAATGCGTGAAGACTCTAGCGAAGGAGTTGAAGCGCTTCATAGCGATGACTCAAAGCTGAGGTACTCTTGACGTGATGGCCCGCTAAAGCCATCACCGCATGAACTAGAAAGGTCGGCTCCAGATCGATATCTGTACGGTATATCGAAACGGATTTATCCGTAGGTCGAATGTCAATGGAATGATGCAAAACTCCCCGTTGTCTTAGAGTTAATAGTCCGTGGTGGGAAGATCGATGATGCGCCCACAATGCATACACCTGTCGAGCACCGGCTTGAACCGTTGATTAAGGCTGATATATTCTATAATCGGTGGTATAGGTGTAACAAGAGGATATGGGGTGTCAGTCAAAGCCCAAATCGCCCCGGCATTCGGCCCCGAGCCAGCAATATGATGCTCACGGGTAGCGAGCTCGGGTAAAGGCGAGGATATAGATTGGTCTTCGCTACTGCAACTCCACGGGTCCAGGCTCGGTTCGGTCGTTCTGTCAACTGTCTCAGGAGATACTCCGATTGGAATTGATCGACCGTTATCCAAAGTCCCGACTGATAGGTCGATGGTAGGTTCATTTTCCTCAGCAGCTTGCCCGTGGGGATAAGATCAAATGGGGCAAAGAGATCAGAGCTCGCAGTCCATTTATGAAAGAGGACATCATAGTCCGGCAACGAGATTTGGGTGTTGCAGCCAGTGTATGATTTGATAGCATCGTTTCTGCTTCAGGTTCTGTAAGTTGATCAACTAGATTCTAGATCGACCATTCCATTCGACGTCTCTTTGAAGTAGGTGTATGGTTTTCTATCCTTGCGTCCAACGTCAAACGTCATAATCATATTTTCTTTTTTTGTAATACGTAGTTCCATATACGTATGCATCCATGGTTTCTAGAAAACTGACTGGTCAGCGATAAGAAAGAGTGGGTGAGTGATAAGATGCCGGGCGATAAAGCTGGCGATCAGTACTTAGTTGTAGCATAGATTGTCGTCGTCGCCAATGATGATGATCAGCATCCCCGTAAGACCTTTCTTCCTCGGCATCGATAAGTATGGAGTACCGGTAGTAGTAGGTATCAGCATCGCATCGAGTACGTACGTTCGTTCGTTTACGTAAGCCGATCAAATGATCTCCATATCCCTTCAAGCTTGGCAGTTGGTTCTTGTACTCACTCCGGAGTCCTGAGTGCTGCGTCCCGACTTCTTATCTCAAGCTTCTCTTCCATTATCTACCTACCTGTCTCCCCCATCAAACAACAAATACATCAACACACATCGAGATTTCCATTCAACTCCGAACTGCTGAACCAAATTGATATACATCTCTCTCTCAACATAACACAGTATACTTCCTCTTTCTTCCTCATTCCCCCGCCATCGAGGCCCGTACCCTCACTACCTACGCAGATGTTGAGTCAGTATGTCAACTCTATCCATATCAGTTCATGGCGCTTTAAATCAAAACCAAGAAGTAAACCGTCATCGAATTCCAAATGGAGTAATTGTTGGGGCCCAGATGCCCAACAATTCCCACTCTGCCAAATTATCGGCCGTCAATGCCACCAGACCTGAGAAGACCGCCATCATCGCTTCTGCCACTGCCGATCGAGCAGCTATTGTGCCTCCCACGACTCCCACGAGTCAACAGCAGGCCTCGAGTCAACGGCACGTCGTGGTTGTCGGCGCCGGCATCTCCGGACTGCGTGCGGCCTCGGTTCTGCAGCGGCATGGAGTCGCGGTGACCATTCTCGAGGGACGGCCGGACCGGATCGGGGGACGGATATCGACGACTCGCGAACCAGGCAAGGCGGCGAAAGACATTGGTAAATATACCTAGACTAGGCAATATCTTCAATTGTGGGTGGTTGGGCCGTCACGGCTTGACCACACAATGTGGGTTGTTGATCCTCTCCCCGGCAAGATTGTGCTTACACTCGACTTCTAGGAGCAGCATGGATGCACGAGACCTCCCAGAACAAGTAAGGCAGGCAGGCGATGGGGAGAACTACCCACATCCATATCCATATCCTTTCCCTTCCCTTCCCTTATCATCCGGTCTGATCCCGAGGCATTGTCAAAACCCTCCTTTCCCAACCCGAAACATCATCCGCTCATGGCAAGGATACTGACTGACTGATCTGTCTGTCATCCAGGCTCGTCCAACTGATTCCAAAGCTCGGCATCGAGTATTACTACGATGATGGTGCAGCCCTTTACTATACTCGCGATGGCAGGGCCGGATCTCAATTTAAGGCGAAGAAGGTTGCTGACGAGTTTGCCGACTATGTCGAGCATTTCTACACAGCGAATCCGAACGCTGCGGATCGATCCGTGAAGGCTTTCGTCGACGAGTTTGTTGAAAAACACCCGCTCATCACTGCCTCGGAACGGAAGTGGGCGCCGCAAGCAACTCGGGAAGTCGAGCTGTGGATCGGAACGTCCATCGAACAAGCCTCATCCAAGCATCTGAGCTATTTTCTGACGGAGAGAAATCTCTACATGAAAGGTGGCTATGACAAGATTGTCAATTGGACGGCAGAGCCTCTCCTGAAGAATCCGGATACGATCCGGTTGGGCGAAGTAGTGAAACACATCAGCTGGGGAACAACTGATGGCTCCGTGACAGTTCACTCACAAAAAGAGACCGGCCAGAAAAGCACCTGGGCCGCCGATGCCGTGCTCGTGACGGTGCCCCTTGGCTGTCTCCACCGCGATGCCATTTCTTTCTCGCCTCCAATGCCGGCCTCAATCCAGGCAGGAATCCGGTCTTTCTCCTATGGTGCCCTTGGAAAGGTCTTCGTCGAGTTTTCCGAAGTCTTCTGGCCCAAAGACAACGACCAGTTTATCTACTACCCTGCTCCTCTGGCTCCTGGCACGCCAATTGATGACTCCTCCATTTTGTCCTACGCGACTGTGACCTCGAACCTCTGGATCATGTCTGGCACCAAGGAACTGTGCATCCAAATCGCAGAACCCCTTACCCAGCGCATCGAGGCCATCTCGGACAAAGCAGTCCTCTTCGCATTTTTCGAGCCTCTTTTCAAGCTCATGCGTACAGAACCCTACAAAGATCTTCCTGACCTCTTGAGTATCGAGACGACGCACTGGACGACGGACAGATTCGCGGGCTACGGCAGCTACAGCGTCGAGAAGACGGGAGACGATGCCTCCATGCTCGTTAATGCCCTGGATGAGCATCGTGGCAGTAGACTGCAATTCGCTGGTGAGCACTGTATTCAGACTGGGAACGGTTGCGTCCACGGTGCTTTCGAGACAGGTGAGATTGCCGCAAGGAATCTTCTGGCTGTCTTTGGGAAAGACTGGGATGGCTTGGACACCACTGCTAGGAGCGTTTCTCCTTGAAGAGGTGAGTGAATGGTATATTTAATGAGGGAGGGACAGACTTTGAGATTGGCTGAGTGAGTCTTTCGATTTTTTGGCTACGTTGCTTTGGCTACGTTATTTTGGCTTGGCTGCTCCTTGCGCTCCTTACACTCGTTTAGCTCTGGCTTTTGATCAGTATCGGTATTATTTAGTCGTGGTTTTAATTATGCGTTCCCTAATTCCGACGTCCGTCAAATATACACGTATTTCCCTCATTACCGAGAGAACAAGTTTCTGAATCTTTTGTCCTGCTGAAGTGAGGAATAGACGATGAGATGTAACGAAAGTGATTCCAAGGTCCTGGCTTCTCAATATAGCTGAACCAAAGCTCTCGCGAAAACCTGCTTCACTTCTCTCACCTCGTGTTACATTTCCAACGCCTGGAATAAGCAGGGACCTTGCGAAAGGGTTGAAGTCAAACTGCTGGATCAGAGAGAAACCGAGCCTAGAAAGAAACCAGGACGCGAGATGGCTGCTCGCTAAAAGATGGGATGCAGCGAGTAAAAAGGCTCTTATCCTGTAGGGATCATGCTCTCCAACAGTAGAGCATAATAAGCCATGCCTCATAGCCTTTAGTACCAGCGTATCTCAGCTATAGATCTCGGGTCCTTGTAGTGACGGTGGTGGTGAATTTGGATAGGGCGCTAGGCGCACAAGCCACCCGTTTGGAAGGATACACGAAGTAATATTAAACCATCAATCCACCCATCTCTCTCTTCTCCAGGACGATACTAAAAATGATTTTGGTCACCTGCGCAGGGAGGTCGATCTGTCGATTTTCTTCTTCACCGAAGGCTCAACCTTTTTTTAAGATTCATTTGTCTGGACACCTCTTCTGGTTCTGTTCATACGGCTAGGATTGAAAAATTGAAGGTTACTTACCGGTAGAAGAGAGAGCACTTGATGATTGATCGGGGCAGATGACGGAGTGCTTTAGTTTGGATGTATGCCACGACGTTTTTCGTGTCGCGTTCACCGCAGGATCGAGAGTGGTAGCAAGAGCTCGTAACTCTGGTGTTGGGAGTTTCGAGGTCATGGAATCAATCACTTGTCAGAGAGGGGATAGGGGAATGTCTTTGGATATATCGAGCGACGGGGATTCCAGCGCGCATGTTTTTTTTTTATAATGGGGTAGTTAGATAGGTAAGTAGGCAGGTAGCCTTCGATCCACGCTCCTTGGTATCCTATCTGTCATTTGATCTGCTTAGCACCCCTCTTTAAGCCTCTTTCTCATGTCTATCCTTTCCGTCGTAATCATATCTAGGTATGCCAAAGCCGGATTTTAATATGGGATCCTAGTGTGATATATCTATCCCCTTTACATATATATATGTTATACGTGTGTGGGTGAGGATGTATAAAGATACACTTTCTGCAAACCCACCGCCACATGAAGAAAGGAAGGACGTGATTTTGCGGTGTTTCAACTCCCAAGACCCTCGGTCAGGGTAGACGAACAGGCTTCCCTCTCTCTTTTATGCCAACACCACTGAAACCCAACAAACCCGTATGAGAGAACGCATCGGTCGGAATGAGCACTCGACACCGAGTACCAGGCTGGTCGCCATTCCCGACCTGTGTTACTTACTAGTGTATTGACAGTAAAGCGGATTCGTCGTTTTCGCAACCCCCGTTCCCGCCCTCTTCTCAATCCATTCCCGCCATCCATCCATCCATCCATCCCATGCCACGAGAAGTGACACACATGGGATAGGACAGCTAGAATGAAATCCCGTAGTTGGTGTTTTCCGCTCATCGCGATCCTTCTGCGTCTTCATCTCTTCCCCGTCTCCATCAGATCAGGGCGGGCCCTGAAGTCGTGAGGTTGTTTCCTACTTATATATATATATATATATATACACCTACCTATCCACCTATCTATCTATCATCTAGACATACATACTATCGACACACTTGAAGCGAGCGAGAGAGATCCAAGAGCGGAAGTCGAAGCAGATCAATCACACAATCAAACAAACAAACACACACACACACATAAATACACACACCCAAACACAAAAAAAAAACAAAAAAAAAACAACAACAGAAAACACCTCGCGCACTGAAAAAAGATGTATATGGGTGAAAGGCATAGAGCAGTACAAGATACAACCAATTTGACAAGTCCGCAATATCTCTCGAAACCAAGGCCCGAAAATCGGTAAACGACGCCCAGCCGAGCCGAGCTTCAGCAGACCACCAGCTCCGAGAAAAATTTCCACCCATCTTTCTTTTTCAAGAACAGAAACCCTTCGGCCGGCTCCGGTTCGGCCGTGATACTGGTCGCTATGCGAGCCCGCACAGCCACGCTCCAAGCTGGCTACAGCAGTCTGTA
The DNA here is from genome assembly GCF_022702325.1 of Drepanopeziza brunnea f. sp. 'multigermtubi'. Taxonomy (NCBI): domain Eukaryota; kingdom Fungi; phylum Ascomycota; class Leotiomycetes; order Helotiales; family Drepanopezizaceae; genus Drepanopeziza; species Drepanopeziza brunnea. The sequence goes on along the minus strand of NW_027094064.1, from coordinate 131,858 downwards.
CCTGCCTGACTGACTCTTTCTCTTTTTTTTTTTTTGTGGTTTTCCCTTGACGAGAGATTTTCTCTCGCGGTGATCCATCCTAGCCGTAGGGAAAGGGCGCAGACGAGATAGTAGTAGCTCTCGCTGCAGCACCTTGGATTGCGTGCTGGGGCCTTCTTGTATGTAACTCCTTAGCTAACTAAGCACGTCGCCGTACCCCATGGGAGGAGGTCCCAGGGCGGCGGCCGGCAGGCTTCGCCTGCTACCCGCCCGACGTAAATAAATACAACAACAACAACAAGAACAGAAACCTCGTCCTCTCGTAAGCCTTTTCATCACAAAGCAACGCGTAGAGTCGTGTTTGTTACTGTGGAAACTGGTAGGGGAGAAGAAAGAAAAATTTGCTCCTATATCCGACCCGACCCAACCCAACCCAAGCCTGGGTACTACCGATCCGAGCCAGCCTGTCCATATACCCATCACTCCCCCATCACTCCCTCCATTTGGCCGTTCCAAAGACAAGAGATAAAGACAAAGAAAGAGACCCTTCCATGATATCCAGGTACACCTAGCCCACGCCACCTGACCACCCTGCCGATTCGTAAGCTATGTCGCGAAGGAAAAACAAATTTGTACAGAGCTTCCCGCCCATGAGCACTGAAATAAAACATCAGGTACCACCGACCCGATTCATCCAATCATTTAGACGTGGATCTCGCTGCCCCTTCTCCATGCATCTCCCCCTCTTCCTCCTCCACAACCTCAACCCAGCCCAGCACATCCCGCTTGACGTCCATCACCCGCGCATACTCCAACAGCAGCCGGTACATGTAGATCTGCATATCTTCCTTCCGCAGCACCTTCAGCGCCCACGCCCTCCCATCCGCGCCAATCTTTTGCGCCAGGCGATCCCGGCCCCCCTTCTTCGTCCGGAACGTGCCCGTCTCATCGCTCCTCTCATCCAAAGGCGCGGACTCTGGGTGGAAGCCGTCCGCCGTGCCCGTGCCGACAAAGAACTCCATGATGCCGTACAGGTCCATATAGCGGTTGTCGACGGGCACGAAGTGCTTCCATGCGACGAGCCGGCTGTCGTGCCACTCCTTGAACAGCGTCGCCTTGAGCGGCACGCTGAACGACTGCAAGAAGTCGCGGTAGCGCCCCGAGAAGGAGTTGCCGTCCACGTCGGGCAGGTACTTGTGCGCCTGTTGCTTGAGCAGGCTGATGCTCGACTTGGGCGCGAAGAGGTGGTCTGTGTACTCGCAGCCTAGGGATGGGGGATCCTGCTTCGGGAAGCAGGAGAGGTCGATGAAGGAGGCGTCCGCGAAGGAATTGAGCCATTCGCCCATGGCCTGGGCGCGCTCGTTGGGGTCAGGAGATGTAAAGGTGGAGAGGCTGTAGGGTTCGAGGGGGAGTGTAGCAATGTCTATAAAGGAGGAGGAGTTGGGCATTAGGAGGGCCTGGGTCCCGTTCAGCATGGACACGAGTCTGTGTCGGTGGAAGCCTTTCCAGTTCTCGGCTCTGTTGCGGCCACCTGATGCCAGGCCTCGCCATATCATAGTCGACGTCTTCTTGTCCCATGGGACGGCAGCATCTTCAGCTGACGTGAAACGTTTATCGCCTTTATAGTACATCGTAGGAGGGACTAGTATCTCAGATCCCTCGGCAAGCTTGCTGCTCCCGAACATGGGGAACAGCTTGTCGGTTGTGGCTATACTGATGCTCTCGATGAAGAAGCCGTGCAGACCTTGGAGATCTGGTTGATGACATATCGACATCGAGAGTGTATAGTTGGAAACATAGCCTTGGTGCGTATGAGGTCCCGTATGCGCCAAAGTCATGTTCGGCGGCTGTGAGAAGTCGGTCTGAATGGGACACGTCCTCGCCGGACTACCAGGCGGACATGGAGCCACGACTCGAGGCCAGATGGACCCTGCTGTGTTCCACGGAAATTGTTCTATGAGTTCGGCGGTCGCATTGTATTCGACGAAGTCTATACCCATTAGCACCCGCCCGCCATTGAGCAGCATTCCATTGCCGCATCCATCCATCCACTCACCAGAGAACTTATCCGTCAGGACACTCTTGTCCACCAGCTTTCTCCCACTCCTCTCATGCTCCATGTGCTCGCCCATCTTCTCCCACGGCACCCACATCCTCGGTTCGTCCATAGTATTCATAGCGAGATCCATGTCCGGCAGCCCCTTCGCCACAGTCTGGATCAACTCCTGCCAGATCGGCATCCAGAAATGATCCGTCTTCTGGCTGACCTTCCCCTTCCTGACCTTCATCTGGCTCATCTGCATCCTCACATCTCTCAACATCTGGACCGGGTCCAGCGCCCATAAGGGATTGAGATCATGGTATATCTGGTCCCAGAAGTCCTCCACGATGATCGCATGGTGGTCCTTCGCATACTCCCACCACTTGTCGAAGCCCGGTGGCGGATGCCGTCCTCTGCGCTCGCGGTAACGCTGCGCCGCCGCCGGCAGGTCAAAGGTCTCCTTCACCAGCAGCTCGTCAAATTCTTGATCAGCGCGCGCTAGCAGTCCGATAATCGGGTGGTGGTCCTCCTCGGGCGACGGGAGCGGTATGTCTGGATTGTGCAGGGCATTGCCGTCGGCACCTGGCCACCACGTCGGCGTGGACAGCCGGTGAGTGTGCGCGAACTCGTTGGAGTAAAGGTACGAGGTGAGGGTGAAGAGCGAGAGCACGCAGGCCACGTAGGGCAGGAGCCTCAAGATGCGGATGTCGAGCATGGAGAGTCGAGCCGGGGAGAGAGATGCGTCGACACCAACATCACCACTGACGGAGGAGCAGAATCATAAGGACTGGAAGGAGGGTTAGAAGAGGAGAGGAGAGGAGAGGAGAGGAGGGGAGAGGGGAGAGGCGAGGAGAGGCGAGGAGAGGAGAGTGGGAGTGAGCGGCGCAATGTTGGAGGAGGGGAGGAAATAATTGAATAATCGAGAAGTTCCACACCACATCATCCTTGTAGAGACGATACTCTTCCCCCCCAGGAATACATGTCGAAAGTATCATTTAGCAAGGGATCTTACCAGGTCTTAAACCGATCAACTTATATAGTATACAGTACTCAAGAATTCATTCAGCCTTGAAAAGTACCAGTAATACAGTATCGTTGAGCCAGCATTTAGTCTGTGCAGTGGAGTTGACAGGGCTTTAAGCCATTCAGAATTCACCGCTCGCGAATCTATGGAGCTAAACTGGGTCTGACATTTAGAGAGCTAGATGAATTATTATCTTGTTATTACTACATTTATTACTACATCTATTACTACATTTATGACTACTACTATAGGGCTTTAGGCTGCACGCTTAAGCACGGGGTCTACCCAAGAACGACTGTATTACCGTAGGGCCGACGTTTCGGACCTTATTAACTGGGCAGGACAGGCCATGCATCACGTGGCTGCACGCACTACAACAACAACCAACTACTACAGTACTACGGTATAGGTAAGTACCTTATACAGAGATCTATAAATACACCACCTATTGCCTTTTGCGATATGGAATGAAACCAACCCCCATAACACTATTAGTACTAGTACGTACTACGTAAATCTCGATCCTCAAACGCGAGCAAGGGAAGCCTGCAGCAAAACCACGAGGGGACCAGCCGGACCCGGTCGACCACGTTTCGGCGGCACTGCGTGCTCTATTAGACTTTCCTAAGTACCTTAGCCAGGTCGGAAGTCAGATCAGATGCGTCGTTGCATGAACTCTCGCTGGTTGAAGTTGTTCCGCTCCGTAGGTAGCGGTATCTCCGTCTTCACTCCATCAACAGACGACGACCGACGACCGACGACCGGTACTGAGGAGCCTGCAAACTACGGTACTACTATTTCTCCCCCCTTTTTTAAGCTTCAGCTTTCAACAGCCCTTCTCCCAATTCTCTCCTCCTCTTCATATCGCGAACCCCGCTGAGCAGATCGCTACGACGACTGCCTCCAAAAGAGGCTCACAACGGAGATACCCGATTAGTCAACAGCCCCGAATGCCTCTTCGGCACCGACCCAATGCACGACCTCGAACCTACCTAGTTCCCCGTCAACGGCACCGCGCCGTCATGTATTCATACATACGTATATAAGTGACCAATACCAATAACTTAAGGGTATCTAAACATTACTACACAACAATGCTTTCCTTTCGTACTCCTTTTCATCCTTCCTTCCTTCCTTCCTTGCTATGCCATGCCACGCCAGCCAGCCAGCCAGCCAGCCAGCCATCCAAGCCACCACCCTGATAATTGTCGCATACTTCTCATCTCGTACTTCTTAATCCGTACCTCATAAACTCCCCTTCCCGTTCCCAGTCGCCCCATACCTCACGCAAGTCTCAACACAACCCTCCAAGCCAGCGCGCCGGCCTCCCTCACAGCACAAGCGAGACAGCCCCGCCCCCTTCGACTTATCACAGCATTCCACCCGCGTTCCGCACAAACCGCCCTGGCCAGCATCTCCAAATCGCTACCTCCTTTCGCCTTCTCTTTCTTTTCTCTCTCCCGCATACTACTGTGTGGGCTCGCGCTTCCGGATCGGGGAGGGAGCGAGGCCAGTGACGCGTCGGTACAGTCGATGATCAAGAATTGGGGTGTACCAGAAGAAACGGCGATATTCGTGTGATCAGGGGACCTAGGGGGGAACCCAGCCGCGATGAGATCGATGGTCTTCAGATCCTGCGCGGGCCCAAGGGGAGAAAAGAGAGAACAAAGAGATGTCTTGTGGAAAGTATAGTTCGTGTGGAGAGGGTGGGCTGCGTACTTATCAGTCCTGAAAAGAAGCCTCGATTAGTACGAGGAGATTGGAGGCAAGCATACCGTTGAACGCCCCGTCACCCAGCTCTGTGGGCTGGCTTTTACTACTAACTGACAGCCTCAAAGACGACCGCAAGAGCTCCACATGCGAAGAAGGGATACATGGATGCGCAGTAACGAAATGCACATCGTGATTCAGCGCCACATTCAATTCCCGACTGGCCATCTCAGTTCCCAGAACCATAAAGCGCATCATTGCGGAATAAGTCTTGACCGTCGGAGCGAGGCTGAGCCGCGAGAACGGGGTAGGCTCCTCTTCAGTGGGTGTCGAAAGGATAGAATCCTTGGCTTCGAACATGTCCAGAGACTCGAGGTGAACGCAGATATCTATGTCGGTAGGCTCATCTGAAGGGACGACAAAGTCTCCTGGAAGCACACCAGAGAGTCCTTCTGCTCCTTTAACCACGTGGCTATCGTGTTCCACTGCTTGCTTCTGCCAGAGTCTTGGGTTGTTTTGCTCCTCGTTTGAAGATAAGACTGGAATCATGTCAGCATTATGCGTGCCAAGTGTTCATTTGCAAGTAAAGCATACTAGCCAGCTCTCGAGTCTCCTCCAGCTCAATATCCATCCAGCCCTCCTTCGCTCCCCTCGGCAATACCTCAGAGTAAACCCAGCCCATACAATCCGTCGCACCCTTCCCGGCGGCCAAAACCCGTCCAACAATGCACGCTGTACTCCAGTAGCTTTTGCCCTGGTAGATGAAGCCACCATAAAGATTCGCCTGGTCACCCAACCGCGACAATGCAATCGGATCATTCTCTAGCAACGTGGAAATCAGAAAATGGCTTAGTCCTTCGCCTGGTAGAATTAGTCCGCTAATATAAGAATTGGAGAGCCATCCCGCAGGGTAGATCATGGTCGGAACGTGCCTGGAAAGTGAAATCCCTCGCTTCACTTGTGGTCGTCGATTCGCGAAGTACGAGGACCGGTGTGTAGACACCGATAGGGGTGTTCCGACGGGAGTGCTTCGAATGCTGTCGGAAATCGTAATACCATTCGCCGCCGCTTTCGCGGTCAAGCTGTCCAGATCTGGCCAATGAATGTTCCGCGCAAAATGGAGAAGTCCACTGAGTTGCCGACTTTGGTGCCTCCCGGTAAAACGGATATCCTCAATTCTATCAGCTAACATTGGTTCGGGATTTGCGGCTGACGAGAAAGCCGCTCGCCATCCTGGCTTCTTGTCCGCAATAGTCACAGCCGGCCTTTCGATGGTGATGTTCTCTAACCAGGTACGAGCCAGTAGAAGCGACCATTTGATGCTCGTCGTTGCCATCTGCTCGAAGTCCCGGATCTCCATGGGTGACGCTATCTTCACGCCATCGTCCATCTTCACAGATATAGCATCCAGCCGAGTTAGTAGTTCGCACGACAGCAGAATTTGCACCAGCAGCCAGTATCGTTCGGTTCCAGGGTCACGAGCCATCTCATTGTTGATAGAAACTCCATCTTCCTGATCCAGATCAAGGGCTACACCCCAGAGTATTTGGCCAAGTCTAATTCGCCATTCAACCAGACTAAAGTCCACCCAAACTATAGGCGCAGCTAGCACCTCGAGCAAGGCCTCGACTTGAATGACGAGGCTGTAAGGATCGTTGTGATCAGTAATTTTCGACGGAGGAAATAAAATCGCTGCGAAAAGCTCAGAGTACAGCTGAAAGCTCGGCCTCGGGTTCTTCTCCGGATCCTCGTGGTACACCCTACTGATGTCGAGCAAACGGTCAATGAGAAGACTATCCGGAATCGGTCTCAGCCCATCCTTGCCATTCAGAAAATGCTTCCTATGTTCATTAACCACCTCGGGACTCGTGTCCACATGCCCATCCGGGATCTCGAGCGCATCTGCAACCCCCATCTCCAGCGCAGCTTGATATCCCATCGTGCCCCTTTCAATCCCGTGCATGCTCAACATATTTGGTCTTTCGCGACACCTGGGCAGGTAATGCGCTTTCCGCTTCTGATGGTGTTTCTCTATCGCAAAAGGATTCCTGCTACTTTGTATGGTAATATGCGGCCACGCCGTGACATATCCCCATGCCTCATCGTGAATTCTCCAGTGATCAGTGAGATCCCGTACCTTTATGTCACCATCCCATGGGAAGCAGACAGAAGGATGCGGCGCGCCTGTATAGTGCCCTTCTGCCCTGGCATAGAATTGAGGCGCTCCAGAGAATATCTGATGCAGTTCGTCTCTTGTGATAGGCGAGATGATGCGCTCGAGTTGGACGGAAGCCTTCGCCGGAGGCATGCTTTCCGGAAAGCCCAACGAAGGTGGGGGGGGCAGAGGTTTGTCCTTGTCCATGGGAGAGACTGGGGACTCTGGCAGTTTTGCAGGAGATGCGACTGCCTGTTCCGGTTCCGGTTCCGGTTCCGGTTCGGATCCCGGTTCGGAATTCGTTTGCCTTGGGCGCAGCTGTAGATGATGTCAGCTGTTGCTTGAGTAAGATGTCAAGCATGCCAACGGACAAGGTATCTCTCTCGTACCGTGCTCCGCCCACTCGCACGGCGGTCGGCTCGGGATTCGTGGGATAGGCTGGACAGCCTCCAGAAACTGCGGAGATAATCGCGTTTGGACTGTCTCCGTTGAGCCTTCTGATCTGTGCTGCTCTCATGGCTGCTGTCGCGACGGGAAGGAGCCTTCTGACGATCTCTTTTGGCATTGGCGTTGGCGTTGGCGTTGGCGTTGGCGTTGGCGTTGGCGTTGGCTCTGGCTTTGGCTTTGGCTTTGGAGGGACTGAGGAATGAGAAAGAAGGCATTGTTATGCCGCGGAGTAAGTAGCGAGACAGCAGTCGAGGGCATTAGATGTCGAGTATCAATCTAACGAGTGTTGCCGACCAACGGGCACAATAAAAAAATAAAAATAAAGAAAAGACCCTGCGAGAGGGAAGAAGAGCGAGCGAGCGAGCAACTGAGAATCAGAGGATGAGCGAACGACGCAGACCGGCAGATGCCTGCGGATCACGGGCGAGCTGGGGCTTTTGATTGGGCTTGCACGGCACGGCATGGCCAGGTCGTGGATTCCTCCGAAGAGTGCTCCCTTATACTAGTACTAAGTACTAGGTAGCATTAGACGCCGTCTGCAAGATGAATCTGGACTTTGGACTGCGCCATGGGAAGTGAAGGGAGAAGAGCGCAATCCTTGTTTTTGTTTGGCCCTGGCCCTGGCCCTGGCCCTGGACCTGGACCTGGACCTGGACCTGGACCTGGACCTTGACCTGGACCTGGACCTTGACCTTGCACCCCTGGTCGACCTTGCTTTAAGCTACGGCCTAGAGCCTACGGAGTAGAGCGGGATGCCGCTTCTGCAGGTAGAGCAGAGGTCGGTATTTGGTACGTACTGGTACGTAGTAGTAGTACGTAGAGCAGGTGCAGGTGCAGGAGCCGTAGCAATACCGGTAGCCGGAACACCACACTGCGAAGGTATTAGTAATCGGAGGAGATGCCGATTTGCTTGCATGAGGTCGAAGCTTGGAAGTCGGAAGATGGAACCAGTAAGATGGAAGTTGCACGTTGCACGCTGCAACTTGCAACTTGCAACTTGCAAAAGGCATCTTGATCTAGTAGTACCGTAGTAGCTGCATCAGCGGCGTGAGAGAGACTTGGCTGCCGTGCCAGGGCAATCCTCTGTCCTGTGCTCAGAGGAAAAGGAAAAAAGCAGAACAGGTACCCACCGTATACCGGTACGGTACATGTACTACTACTGTACGTAGTACAACTACGTAGTACCTACCGGTACTACTACTTGCATCTGCACATACTACGTACATACGTAGTATAAGACCAGGTACCGAAGAAGCATACCTAGGTATAGACTCGCTTCGTACAACTAAAAGCTGAGAGCTCGAAGTACCGGTAGTAGTAGGTGCCTAGGAGTGCGAGTCTGCTAGCCAGGCAATACAGATCTAATTATAGACGTGTTAAATATACTACCTACTATATACATGCATATGGTTTACGAAGTGCGACAAGGTCCTCTACGTATACAGGAAGAGAGTATCTGATACGGTACCTACGGAGAGAAGGAAAGAAAGATTCCCTGATCCTTGTCTTTTGCACCCGGTGATTCGTGAGACGTCAGGTCGGAAGTCTTATCCCATATTCGGCTGGAATGCTCTGCCATCTCGTCGTGCTATCCCATTCGAACCTCCCGGCCTCATGGAACACGTAGGATTTACCTAGGCTTGTAATGTTTGGACGCGGGTCATCCGACTTCCACTATTGTCCCCATCTCTAGTCGAAGTGAAGATGTGATACGCCTGCCTTCTGAATGTGGAGATTGGAGGTTGCGGTGCAGCTCAAGCTGAGAGCCGAGAAACGGAATCTTGAACTGCACTTCAGAAGCACCATCACACTGCATTACGAGTTGGAAACCGACCCTTCACTCCTCGAACCATCAGATGAAGCTCGCACAGCGCTGCAGACTTCTGCAGCAGCTCGAACCCAGTAATTTCAACTCGATGCCGAGCTCAGCTTCCAGAGCCGTACCCATGGTGTCACCGCAAAATCCCAGCATAGATATGGAGAACGAAGATATTGCCATTATCTCGTCTCAAATCCATGTCCCCAGATCCGTGAACTCCTGTCCTATGTAGCACTAGGGTATTCGCTCCAGACCAAACAAACGCCATGTGCAACCAGAGAATCACCTGCTATCGAACACTATGAAGGAACGTCATGAACGACCACGAAAATGTACTTGGGGTCCGGGACAATGACCAGCTCATGCTTCTTCGTTCTGAGTCGTAATAACTTGACATCGTCCTATGCGCACACCAATTAGCTTACCATCCGCCTTGGAAAAGAAAAGGTGGGGGGGGAGGGGGTAAGTGTCCAGGGGTATATCTGCATACTTCAGAATCCATATCGTGCACCAGCTCTCCCGTCGAGTTCACGTAGCCCCAAACCATCTTCGCGAAGCGCTCAGTGGCCCGATCCTCCGCGGTTCCATCCTTGGCCTCATCCTCGTTGATCGCTGTTGCCCCGGGTAGACTGGGGGAAGGTGAGGTCAAACTTGTTGAGCCAGCGGCTACCACCGAAGGCGCTGTCTCCATCGTGTAGGCAGCCGCGGAGGTACATGAGGCTGGGTTGGGGGGCACCGCACTCGAGGCAAATATAGCAGCCAGTGCCCCCGTACCGTGGAGCACGCACGCGGTAGTCCTGTCGATTGCAAGCGCGGCACTCACACCGTGTTTGGAACAGAGTCTCGCCAGTGTCTCTTCGACGGACAAACAGGGTGACGAGATGGTTGCCATGGGAGTCTGTGGGGTGGGGGTAAGAGCTGTTGTTAGTAAAGAGACTCGAGATCGAGGCTGAGGCCGAGGGATTGTTTGTTGACTTACCAGTGATGAGAAAGTGGTCTTCGGTGAAGGGTCTCTCCGGAGTGGAATGTTGAATGAAACTGATGAACTGGACTCGAGTTGGGCAACGAGCAGGAGTGGTTTTGATTCTGAGCAATTTCCTCAAGCTCTTACGGAAGTGGCAGGTAAGGCCGATGATGATTCCTGCAAACAGCGAGGTGAAGAGGAAGATCGTGGTGAGAGTGCGAGACTGAGATACGGAGAGAGAGGTAGAGATTAGCAAGGGTTAGCAAGAATTACGGATACTCTCGGCCTCACTTCGGCTCGGGGATAGGTTCTTCCAGACCGTTGTAGCCGAGAGGAACTAGGAAATAGGAAGTAGGAACTAGGAAATAACTCTTACCTTGCAGCCCGGGTCGTCAACAGGACCCACCATTGTTGTTATTGTTGCGGTTGTTGTTCTTGTTCTGGTCTTCTCTGTCACGATCTGTGTGTGGTTGTTCAAGATGGGTTCTTCTATGCGCAAGAAACGCGAGAAGAAAAAGGATTTTCAGGTTAGCACGTGACTATTCCAACCCTCTCACGTGTTATATCCTCTCACCCTCTCACCTTCTCACCTTCTCACCTTCTCACCTTCTTACCTGTTCACCTTTCGCATCCTCCTACTGACATCCTCCTACTAACGTCGCCACACAGAAAGCGAAACTGCGGGTGGGCAAGACCAAGGCCAAGGCCGATAACTTCACCGATACCAGCTTCAAAGCAAAGTGTGGGTTTTTTGGAATTCTTTCTCTTTCTGCTATTTATTCTTCTTCCGCTATATTTTGACTTCTTATTTGTCTGTTTCTGCAGCTTGGATACTTCCCACATTTTACCGTGTTGTGCTTGATTGGTATATATTACTGGAATGCTGAGTTTGATCTGGGCTTGCAATCTGGGCTTGCAAGTTGCAACTCTTCATAAGCTCTGGGTGGTTGGTTACTCCGAACCGAGAGCCTGGTTCCCCCTGACCAGCCTCGAGATTGATGCATTTGTTTGACTCGGGCTCCAATCGTCACCCGCAAAGCCTGAGACCTGGGGCGTTGATGCGGATCCAATGTACTGGGGGACGCCGGGCAAGCAGACCTGTCCATCTGGATCATCTTCCTCTCATATTCATATCTCCTCAATCAATCCTGTTCCCATGTCCTACATAGACACTAAGACATTCAAAAGACTGACATTCATACCATCATAGCCATCGTCCTGAACCAACAATCCCTGACTACGGTCGCTCCATCCACCACCCATCAACTAAACCACTACTTGTCTCTCGCCTCCTCATCCAAATCAGACACTCAGCGCAAAGATGCCATGGCATATCTCGTCTCGCGACTTTCCAATGCACCCGCCGGGACACCGACCTTATCAGCTGCCATCCTCCTCCCGAAGCTCCTCCCTCTAATTCTCGATGGCTCCACCTCAGTCCGAACCCAACTCCTCAGGCTCTTCCAGACCCTTCCTCACCGCGATGTTTCCGACCGCGCCGCCTCTGTCATCCTTTACACTCGCGCAGGTATGACGCACCTCGCGACCGAAATCCGTGACGACGCCCTCAACGTCCTCGAATGGCTCCTCGACGTCTCCGGCGACGCAGCCGTCAAGTGCCCCGGCGGCTGGGTCAAAACCCTCAACTCCTTCATGTCGATGCTCGGCTGGACGCTCGATAAATCGGTCAGCAAGTGGAGCGCGGAGAGCAAAGTCACCTTTAGCAATAAAACTAACCGCAATTTCGCTCGCCAGCTCGTTGTTCTTTCCAAGTTCCTCATGGCTGGGCTGGGCGAGGAAGCCGTTATTGAGAAGCGCACTCTCGACGAAATCAAATTCGACGCCAGAACCTACATGATCCCCACGGTGTCGGATCCTTTTGGGTATCTGAACCTGTTCGGGCCGCCGAGAGATGAGGACGGGGCGGCGTACATGGATTCTGATGCGAGGAGGAGGGTGTTCCACCAACGGTTTTTAGGGACTGTCGAGAAAGGTGCGGAAGATGCGCGGAAAATGGGGGGCGAGACGGGGAGAGCCGGCTCAACTCTTTTGAAGGTCACCACTGAGGGTATGGCGCTGTATGGAGGGTTATGATTTGTACATCAGCCCGGGCAGGGCAGGCGTGGCGTTTGGACGGGGCGTTTGGTACTTGTAAGTGTACCCACTGTGATATTGGAACGTGAGACTCGATTTGCTCACGATAAATGGATTCCTGATAGAGCAGCCCAGTCTGGTTCTGCGTCGGCTTTGTCTGGGTGGCCTGAATTTCTCCACAAGGGGATTGGCAGAACGGCCTGAATTCCCCTGTACCTGATCTCATATTGTAGAAAATCCTGGGGCCTTCGTGCCCACGCCACAACGATTCAATATCCCACGGCCCAGGCTTGGGATATTCAATGAAGTTCGTAGACGCCATCCTCGATAGGTCCCAATTTTCGTCAGCCTTAACCACGGTCTTGACACAATCAATTCGAGGCTGCTAAAATGTCCATAATTTCCTGCCCCCTCTCTAAGGGAACATATTTGAAGTAACGACATTGCTCAAGCATCAAGATGGGAGCATTTCTCCTTCTTCTCCCCCTCCCCCCTTCCTTTTTTCTACCTTTTTTTTTTGGCAAGTCCATATGCATAGCTCTGATTCGCAGCCCGGATATTATCTTCTGGATATTCGGACAGACCAAAGGCTAAATAAAGATGGTTCCTTCTTGCCAGTTTAACGCTCAAAACTAATCAGCAAGGAAATCGATAACGATCATACAATTGACAGCCACTCCTCCAACTACCTTACAAGCACATATCCAAGGACGTGTTTAACCACCTGCACTCAATGAAGAAAGAAATACTGTTGCGCAAAGCCCTCCCCTCCCCCCCCCCCCCCGCCATCTGCACACTGATAGCAGAAAACGTATCATCAAGGCCAACAAGAAGGCTGCGATTGGGCGGGTCATGTCGTAATCAGCTCTTTAGCAAGTTTTGCAAGAAAGATGATATCCAAATGCCTAGTCTGAGGCACACTATATACGCTCTTATCTCAGACCCTCTTCTACAAAGAAGATGAGAAGCGCCAGCCAGCGTCCGCCGCCCATGCGCTTTTGCTCCAAATACCAAAGTACGAAATCTATTATAAGACGACTGACAACGTTGAACTGAAGGGCTATGGCAGATGTAGAGACTACCGTCCTCAGGAAAAGGCCACTTCGGCTTTCACCTCACTAAAGACTGCTAGCAGCAGCAGCAATCGGAAGTAGAGATCTAGGTCTATTATCAAGACCAGGATTCAATTTACCAACCACCACGGCAAGTTTTTAGTACAGGCGATGTTAGAGGAATGGTTTTCTCTTTTTTTTCAGAGTACGGCTTCCAATACTGCTGTCAAAGTCAATAGTGCTGGCTGTTATGGATTTCTTGCCGAGCATTCGATTCTGTCTCCCACCAGCTCGACAGGACTCCAGCTAGGTTCACGTTCGTGTGTTCGTGTGCGTGGGAGCTTTGAATAGGTCAAGATCTATCCAGGAGATATGAATGGATATTCATCCATTCCGGACCTAAGAAGAAACACTTCTTGTGTCTAGCGGCGTGGCATCATTATACGCTCTTGAGAGATAGTTGCGACAAGCGATTATGTATAGCATTTCGCTTGTATAGTGACTTGTTCTTTTCACGAGGTGCTTTCGGTCGTTGAGTACATCTATATTACTCCAGTCGCGGTGTGTACGGTTGCGTCTATTCAATCTCTGTCTCAGTCACTCACTCCTCGGAGTCTTCGCTTCAAGGCCACGGATCTGTTATCTGGCTACATAATTAGGTAAGGACCACAGTGATCTCCCAAGGTGGTGTCCCAACATGGTAGGGAAGCAGAGGGAGGCATTCCCTTCATTCATAGCTGCCTTGTGCAGAATCGGATACAAATGGACACCTTAGTACCTCTGAAGAAGCATTACATAAAAATTTGCGCTGAGTTTTCTCGCGTCAACTATTCAATAGGTATAGCCTTACGAACGGCTTCGATCCACATAAGTACAAACATCGTTCTCGTTGTCGTAAAGCTTTGGAGGCTCGTATTCGTAGCCTATAAAAGTACGAAGAAGCCCGATATTTTTACCAATAACCGGAAGAGGTGATTCCTGTCCGAGCTCTTTAAATCAATGGATAATCAGCTGCATATTCTTAGCTGAAACATTGATGGCCTGAATCTATTCAGCCAGAAAATTTTATATCAAGTCAAGTTTTAGCTGTCGTAACACAAGAATGGAACCCAAGTTACCAATACAGATTCCATTGAATTTGAATAATCGGCAAATAATAATAGCAATGACCTATAAGCGGCAATACTATCCGGTATGGCAACACAAGCATGTCCCGGAAAACAGTTTCTCATTTGAGACCTCAGTTCAGGTCCGTAGAATATCGTATCCCTTGCGCATTTCCCACCAATAGGCTGGACAAGGCAATTCGTCTTTATTGATCCGATCTTAGCTCTTCAGTATTTCTTCTCATCAAACGAGGGGGCATGAAAATCTGGGAATTTTGACAGATATTTTAAGTCGAAAAAAAACCCGTTCCGGCACGTGGTTTTTATAAAGTATCGTATTCTCCCAATTTTTCGTACACTTCTCAGCTCTCAATCGCATCCCTGTTTTGTTCGTACTCTTGTTCACCTATGATCTCCCGCATTCCTATCCACCCACTTTAGCTAAACTATTATAGAGCTGTAGGCTACGGTGGCATAGAGACCTTAGAAAGATTCAAACACCTGGTCCGGACACGCTTTACTCTATAAGTCTGTTAATGTCGGTAAATTCTTTTCACCCACTGCCTCGTATCCTGTCTCGACGTCTCTTGCTCCCCTTACCCTCTCGAGCTTATTACTCCCCTATCTCTTCCATGCAACACCTTTGAGTAAATATGAGCTCCTCAATCCAAATTTTATTAGGCCAGCTATATTCTAAAATCAGTCCTCCTATAGCCTCTCCTTCTTTTTCACTATCATGCTCTTCATCCTTGTAACACAACTAATTCACCGTCGGATAATCCGGGACCGGCTTCAAACTCTTGTAAGGCTTACTCCATTTCCTCAGAATCTCAGATGTTAGCCCTGAGGGATGAGGTTCGTGTACAGTTCAGCAGAAAGAAAAGCTATAATTTTTCTCGAGACTCAAGGCCGTCCCAGCCATGAATGCCCTTTTTTTCAGCTTACCCAAAATCCCAACATCAAACAAACGAGTAAACAAACAGACCCACAGCTTCTTCTCCGGCCTCGCTTATCATCCCATGTGCAGCAGCCCCTCCATGCCGCCCCCACTATTCCCTTTCCATACTAGCCTCCCTATCACGCCCCTCTCACCAAAGCGGCAAGGCTCAACACTCGGCTCCACCACGACTACTCTGCACAGCAACATCACGTCTCTAGATTACCATCAACCACCATTATTTTCAACGACGAGCTTCATGTCACCACTTCCGAGCCAACGTCTCTTTACAGACCACCTGACGAAATCGAGAACACTGCTGCGGAGGAACCGGGTACTGTCTTGAGAAGAAGGTACGTGAAGACGCGCATTTGTCACGGTGCACGTCTGTTTGTCGCATAGAGTGTAGAGGAACGGAGTGTTGAGCTACGGAGATGAGATATGTACCAGTGTGCTTATCAGATGTTGGGGTATCATAATAGGAAGTTTCCTGGTGTTTAAGTCATGTTTGGACTACTGGCGCGTCGAGGCGCGTGATGCGCTGGCTACTTAGCGAAAAGTGGACAGGTGCGACTTTACTTTGCTGTTTTAATTTTGATATCGGATTTGAAGTTAGAGATTGGGACATTCTGAACGGTTGTTTTGCAGGTTTACATGGCCAGCTATCAGCTCTTACTTGCCATCATTCTGTACCCCAGTATGGCGAAGTATGGCCTCTGACGAAGTATTGCCTCGGCTTCTATACCTCCTTGTGTTGGCGAGGCGAAAGAATTTGTTTGCACGGGCTCATGGCATTAACTGGCTGTTTGGATATGATCTTCTGCTTCTGAAGTTTGTTAGCAGTACATTTGTTGTTGGAGAAGAAGGAGCGGCCCTCCCAACGAACGGGCTTCTGTTGAGTCCTTACAATCGTCGCATCCTGTCATCTACATAGATCCTTTCAGATCTATCATTATTCGACCTATAACTAATACAACGAACAGTAATATCTCTAGATGATGGAGATGGCGGCGGAGCTATCCACGACGCCAGTTCTAATAAGAGACGACACCAAATCCGAGGACGAGAAGGAAAAAATCAAGGATGATCCCGATGCAGTGGAGCTCATCAGCGAAAACAAGACTGGTCGCAAGATTCCCGCGCCCAGGAAGATCAAAGAAGAGCCCACCGAGTATGTCAAGATTGACCTTACTCTTCCTGATGGGGAGGATGACATGTTCGAGGACGTGGATGAGCTTGACGAAGATGGCAATGAGATTGTTGACCTCACGTACGAAGGAATTGCTCATGTCAACGGGGTACGGCATTTCGTGTGCGAAGGTAAATTCGAGATGGTCTAGCGCTGCAGATGGAGGCTGACCCTACCAAAGGCTTCAAAATCCGCCAGATCCCCGAGCCTTTTATTGTCAAACGAACACTAATTGACATTTTCCGTAAGGCTCGACTCAACCACGGTGAGATCTTCGCTTACCGGTGATGCAGGATGCGTCGAGAGCAAATCCATTGTTCTTGACCCAGATTACCAGAGAGAGGAGGTATGGGACGAAGGTCGAGCTTCTCTGTTGATCACTTCCATGTTGAGTACGTTCACCACCAAACCTCTCACCACACCATATTGAAATCCGCAGTGGGATATTTTATCCCTCCCATCATCTTCAACGTCAAGAAGAAAATAGTTCAGGTCGATGGCCGGGACGAGGAGCGCTTCCTGCGTACCTGTGTCGACGGCAAACAGCGCCTGACTTCCATCTATAAGTTCATGAAGGGCAAAATCGGGTTTCTCGATACCAATACCCCTCAGAAGAAGTGGTTTTTCTGCCACCCGATCATCAATGGCCAGATCCAAATTAGCAATCGCAACGTCCTACCCAACGCAGTCAAGAAGTTCTTCGAGAAGCAATTCTTTTGTTGCTACGAGTACGAGGACTTGACGCCCGATACAGAGGAGACCATGTTCCAGCTCGTCCAACGTGGCATAGCTCTCACCCCGGCCGAGAAAATGCGAACCATGTCCACCGAATGGGCAGCCTTCACCCGCCAATTCGAAGACGACTACGCTCTCATCGTCAATCGTACGTCCTTCCTGCCTCCATTCGAATGTCGCTCGCTAATTAGTTTTGAAGTATCCAAACAAAGCCGCGCCTCTGGCTTCCGCCTCATCCTAACAATCTTCAACATGATCCGCGAAATTTTCTCATCGCCGCGCCGTAAGCGCTACTCGCGCTCCTCATCATCCCACCGTACCCTATCCACCCCTCCCTTACAAGCATCTCCACAGGCCCTTTTGCGGCTCCTTGACTCCAAAACCCCCATCCCCTTACCCTTGAAAGCAACACTGAAAGCAGTATTTACACGCTACGAGCACCTCGTCAAGCTCTCCTCCACCCAGATAACAGCCACCCGCTTCAAAGTCAACACGGACTCCGCCTTCGACCCCGCGCCCAAGTACCTGCGCGCCAACATCCTGATGGGCGAAGGCACCGGCCACGTGCGGACCTTCAGCCCCCTGGAACTCGTCTCCGCCGCGATCTTGGTCGCCGTGCACATGGAGCACCGAGACGACGACCAGCTGCTGGAAGACGTGAAAGAGATGCGCACCTTCATGCGCCGGAAGCACAAGGACCTCCGTGTCAACGCCCAATGCTGGGCCACCGGCTGGACCTTCATCACCAGCGAGATGGACGTGCGGAGGAGCTACAAGGGGAAGCTGCATCGGAGCATCGAGGGCAAGTCGTCCGGTGCGCGCATGGACACGGATGGGGATGAGAGCCCGTTGAGCTCGGTGCCTACCTCGGACTCGGAGTCGGGGTCGGAATCGCAGGAGGAGCCGCTTTTCAGCAAGAAGAAGGCTTTAGGAACGAGGTCGCAAACTCGTCGGAAAGTGAGCGGGAGTGGTGGCGCTGGTTCTAGTCGGAAGGGAAAGGGGAAAGGAAAGGGGAAGATCTTCAAGTCGGGTCAGGTTGCGAAGCGGCCGAAGCCAAAGAGGAGGAGGAAGACGCCTATCGAACCTGTGTTTGAGAATCTGGAGTAGGGCTTGTTTACAGACGGGTGGGTTTGTGGCATGGGCGGTGTTTGGTTGGGATTGTGTATTGTGAGTGTCGTGCTTGTTGTGGTATTGACGCTTGGGCATTGCATTGCATCGCGTAGAGGGCGGGGTATTGCTGCATTATTGCACCTGTAAGTACCTATTTGTATCTGAGTAAGGATGGCATTGGTGAGGATCAGGGGATGTATGAAGCTGGAGTTGTGACATCCACACATCATTCTAAGCGGTCCAACATGGGAACGGTCTTGGCCTGGACCTGGGTATAACATTGCTGTACCCAGCTGCTTTCACGCGTGTATGCTTATATGTATGTGCGTACATCCATTCTCGCACTGCTCAGGTATTAAAGAAAGGAAAATCGTCAACGCGCATTATCGCTTATATCATCATTGTGACATCCCTCCCTCTCGCATTCTACCCATTCACATCATCATTATCATCATCATCACATTCAAGCATCTACAGCTCCCCTCTCAGCCAGTCCATCCACCCCTTCCCTCCCTTTTCCTCTCCGGGCAACCTGATGCCCTCCCACTCACTCCTCTCCACACTCTTCCACTCCTCAATAGGGATCCACCCGATGTATGCACGATCTCCGAAGCCGCCAATCCAGTACACTTCTTCGACAACCAGTCTGACCCACGTACTAGTATGCACCGGATTCCCTGGGAGCCAGTACTTTGCGTCTGGGTGCTTATTGGTAAAGCATTTCGCCAGCTTGAGCGATTGGACCAGGTCAGGAGAAATTGGCTCTAGCTTCCCGATGAGCGAGAAGCGCGGGAGCGAGGCTGCCGAGTAGGGCAGGGGCCTAGGGTCGTTGGGCGAAAAGTAGGAGAGCGGGTTGAAGTAGGAGGGCTGCGGTGGAGACGGCGGTGTCCAGCTTAGGGACATGGAGATGTTGGACCCGGCCGCGACGTTCTTGAAGGACGTCGCGATGTTGATGGCGAGGATGGTGGGGTTTCCGGTGGACTCGCAGTCTGCGAAGTAGTCTGGATGGGCGCGAGTTAGTGTTTACTTACTAAAGTGAGTACTGATGGTTGTCTTGTTGCCATTCTTCGGTAAGGGCGGATCGATTTCGTCCAGCTTGACTTGGCCTCGATGTCCCGACAGCGCGTATGCTAGAGCTCTGCCCAACTATCGAAATGAGATGGACATACCCATCAGTCCAATAGGCACACCTCCCAGGCCCTGCGGTCTTTGTTCTGTCGTCTCTGCATCATCCTGGGAATGCGATTTCTCGGATGGGAAGACGGTAGCCAGTGTTGCCAGCGGTGTAAGGTGAAGTATTCTTCTTGCTTGGACCGCAGATTCCCTAGAGGTAGGGATCTTGAAGCCGGAAACAGACACTGGATTCGTGAAAACGGGGTTTGGGGAGAGGGCGTGTGCTGCTACGAGGGGTAGCAGGACAAGGAGAGAGAGCTGCTGCATCTTGCTTGCTCGAGGATCGATCTTTGGCAGCCGAGAGAGAAAAGGGCAGAGGGAGAATCTTTTGACACGAGAGAGAGAGAAAATATAGCAAAAGTTTATTGATTCAATATCACAGATAGCCAGCGCGGACACGTCGGGACTCTTGTCTTGGGAACAGAGGAGGAGGAGGCGCAAGAGAGTAAGCCAAGCAGAGGAGGCCAAGTGATAAGATTACTTGGAGGCGGATCACTGACATCGGAAGACCGAAAGCTCCGGCCTCGGCTTCGGCATACGGAGACAGGGAAGTTGGGAAGTCGGTCGGCTCCGATAAGAGCCCTTATCGCACGTGCAGCGATGTGTATTACTGAAGCAAGAAATTCGCAGGATCGTCAAGTTAGATTGAAAAAAGCCGAAGAATTACCTGCGGATTCTTGAACGTGCAATCATATTACTTTGTGGGGACCTGCAGCTATATGATGGTATGGTCCTGAGTGTCCACGTGACTGGCACTCAAAATGCCCTACCGGCCTAGCGCCGCTTAACCGAGAGTTTCAGTCCACACTCACAAATTCCAACTGACGACAGCCTCTTCCACGACATCGACAACAACAAACAACCTGTAAGTACCCATCGATCCATCATCTCTCCGAATCAACGCAACCCTGCCCTCCCGAATCTGCAATCTGCGAAACCTGCGAACCTGGGAACGGCGCACAGCGCGAAGGAGAGGCAACAGCAGCTAATCTGATATCGCCGCCCAGATCGGAAATTCACATTCAGCATACCGATAGACCGCAAATATGGGAAAGGTTCACGGATCCCTCGCTCGTGCCGGAAAGGTCAAGTCTCAGACACCAAAGGTACGATACACGATATTTCTTGATGGGGGGCAGAGTGGCGGCATGGGAAATGAAGAGCGCATGGATGCGAAACCATGTGGCGATGGGTCACTGCTGGCGGAGGACTGCGTATTTTCAATGCCAGAGGAACGAATGCTGATGGTCTACGCACAGGTTGAGCCCCAAGAGAAGAAGAAGACCCCCAAGGGCCGCGCGAAGAAGCGCATCACATACACCCGCCGATTCGTGAACGTCACGCTCACCGGTGGCAAGCGCAAGGTTTGTCGTTCCTATACCCTCGACAATCCAACAGTCGACTAACTCCATACACAGATGAACCCCAACCCCACCACATAAGCAGCCAATTTTCGGTATGGAGGGAGGCTCGGGCGTTTGCTTGTTTGTTGCTTGGACTGGAACGGAGATGCGACTCATGCATTTGGGTCAGATTGACGCTCGGCTCTGGGGGGGAACTCTCGGAATGCCGCTGCAGAGAGATGGCTGGCGTCTTTGTGTATATTTGACACCCGAGACGAGATAGATGCCGAGGTCTTTTTTTCGCTGGGTCATTCGCAAATGCAGTTTGGTCTTCTCCGGATGTGTGTCACCTGCAATGATGCGGATCTGTCGTGATGTTCGCTGGTTATAGTGCCCGAGGAGTGTTAGTTCACGATTTCGGCTCTAGCAAAGCCATGTGCCGTCTTGGATCCTTGACGTCGCTTCTGCTCGTCCAGATGTCACAACTCCCAAGCTTCAGCAGCCGCCCCGACAAGCCTCATCTCCTCAAGCGCATCAATTGCCTCAGTATTCTCTCTGCCCTTGTGTATCTTCCGAGGCATTTACCGTTTACTTTCATTCACCTTCACATTCAGTTTCTATCACAGCCAACCAGCTATCTGTTGAGAAGTATCCACCCGCCTCCAGAGTCCTTCCACACCTCGTTTTCGCCTCGACTTCGATCCGACCTCGTCTACTCCTCGGGCCCGTCAAGCAGCTCCTCTCCCACTCACCCACCCAATCGTCATGGACGGCCCACGCTGTATTGGGAAAACACGGGGGATGTCATGCAATGCAATGCAATGCTGTGCTCTTGGCTGCAGCGTGACGGTATTTTTTGGACCCATATATATATATATATATATATATATATATAAACATATGTGCGAGTGTTCGATGCTTGTTCATCACTTCTGCTTTGGAAATTCATCTCGCTCCAAGATACAAGCTATTTGCTCACTGGGAGACGAACTAACTATCTCAGCTTTGGCACGAGATCTTCCCCTCAATTCCGCTCGTCAGACTCGACTCAGTAACTTCATCTCCGAATATCACAAAATCCACCACTCCAGACAGCACCGACCACCATGTCCACACAAACCTCGGCTACCACTACCTCCTCTTCCCCAGACCCAGAGAAGTCCCTCGACTCCCTCAAGCCCACCATCTCGCAGCACGAACTACACCACGAGCACGGCATCAAGACCATCGATTTCGCACCCGGCTCCTACGTGCAGTCCAACAACGCGTCCTCGTCTCCGTCCCTGTCGTCGTCGTCGTCATCGTCATCGCCGGGAGACGAGGTCGAGTTGATGCGGAGGATGAGTCTGGGGAATCGGGTCCAGAAAATGTTGTGGAATCCCAGAGCCAAGTACACGCGCCGGGGAAAAATTGCAAGGGCGTTGGAGAGAGACCGTGTCATCTGAAGGGGTGAGGCGTAGGAAGCGTGGATGGGGAGAATATAGCTAAGCGAGCGTAAGTGCTTCACATGTTATTCTGCGGAGATCTTTGTTGACAATCTTCTGAGTATTTGGCTGTAAATCCACGATGATAAGGCGGAGCGGGGAGCTCGGGCTTTGGGCAAGCAGTCGCCGTGCATGAGCTGGAGGCCTCGCTCCGGAGATGGACTCCGGGACGATCATCTATTGTGCCTGGCCCAGAAAGCGGTCGGTGGGTATTGAAGGGCGAGGTGCGGCGATGGCCATACCATGCTACATTCTGGCTATTGCCTTCTGATTTCAACAAGCTCTCGTCGGCATCCAGAGCCTGTCGCTCGCGGTCGGAGGTAATCGCTTGCGGGCAACTGTCCCAGGGAGGTTACGCTGGAGCCGTTCAGCTTGGTACCTAGCACCGTGGCCACGCGAGCAATTCACTTTGAACATATACAAAAATCAAGTGCCGGTCCACGATCATCAGCTATGCCCAGTCAGTTGATCGCAATCGCCCTACTCTCTTTCTCGTTTCCCATCCCACGTCAACATTTCCACGCTGCTCGAGACGACTCTCTTTCTTCCCCACTTCTCCACATTGTCAATGGCATGAGATGACCCGTACCTATAGCGGTAGCGCCATCACGGTCTGTCAAATCGATACACACCTCGCTATCTGTCTATCCACTTCTCAACAACCCAAGCCCTTCCATACTTTCCACGTACTTCAAAAACACAGCGGAAACAACCCAATGTTTCTCCATGCAAAGGATGTGGACAAGATTTTTCCACCCTCCATTAGACCAATCAATCCCCTACGACAGGAAGTCAAGCTCTCCGTCACAAAAGCGTGGGAAAAATTGTCGAGCTATGCTTAGAACTTTCCCGCGCTCTTTTCATGGCGCCGGCAGGAGAATGCTTTGTATGTAAAGTGAACTGAAGTGAAGAAGCTCACGAGTGGTTCGGGTCTCGGTGGTTTCTGTTCTGCGATGGCGAGTTGGCAGGTAGCTCGTGGTTGGGTTTTTAGGAGGAGTTGTTGACTTTTTTTTCTTTTTTTTTTTTTTTTTTTTTTCTCTAGCTAAGCTAAGCTGGACTAAATACAGAAGTATTGAGGCAGCCTTGGTCATGCGCAGATGAAGCCATGTCTTCGGATACGCCGTTAGACGCGGTCGTCTCGAGCGCGAACTTGTCTTTGGAGGATGTTGCTTTATTTTCAGCTAGCAAGCTGTATATTGTTGTCAAATTAGTTTGCTGAGTTACGATGATGAGCCGAGCGTTCATCTGCTTCTCTTGCGTTTAGTGTTAGGGGTGTTTGCTTTCTCTTTACAGCACAGGATCTGAACCGTTTTATATCACCTTTTCCCAGCACGGCATCTACTAGGTACCTCACTATTGTTTCTCTTTTCTTTTCTTCAATCACTGTGTTTGAAACCAATCCGAACCTAGGATTTTATTCTACGGGTCTAGCTGCTGTGAATAGTCAGCCCACGATCTTGGGCATTTGCTTGCCGTAACCTGCGATCGCGTTTATCATTTTCTTTCCCCGTCACCTCGGGCAGTCAAACCAAGCCAGGGGGTTCTTTCTACGCACACAGGAGAAGTCCTCGACCGCCTGTGATGAATCCGTAGCCAGGAGGACTAGAAATATGGAGAACCAACAAGCTATTCCCGCATCATTTCAGTTCGGGCCTGGACCCCTCAGCAAGGCCAAGCCCACCAAATCTTCTTCATCCAAATGCGATGGAGCTCAACCACGCGTGCATACTACTCAGCCAGTCCTTATTCATCCCGGAGACAGATAGACATGTGTATGTATTCCTTTCCTGCCCCAGGCCGCCTTCACCAAGTCGCGAGGACGTCACCAGCGCGAGTTACTATCGGGGAATACCTACTGCGGAATTCGTTCGAGTCATTGTGTGCTGTGCACAGTAAGGCGTCAGTATGCTTACTTCTAATATGAACTGTGAAATTCACCCACCTCAAGGTTATATCTTGCGATGATACAGTGCCCACTTAAGCAAGCACAGCAAGGTATTCCTTAAAGAATCAAGGAAGGCTTGACTTCGCCCAGAAACACAAAAGCTGCGTGCTCATGTCGTCTTGGAGCAGCACGACAGGGAAATTTGATGATTCTCCCCATCTCTGCAATCCTTTTGTACTCTTGAATGTTAGTAATTTGGCTGCGGGTACCTGGCGCTGTTCTTGGGATCTAGTTATCTCTTTGCCATCGTTTCTTTCACTCTTGTCGAGGACTTCTTGTCGTGTCTTGCCTCCAAGCCTTTGTGGTTGATACTTTAGAACGATAGAATCCACCAAGTCTGAAGATACACCTTCGCCGAGCCTGTAGAGCTCTTCTTGTCTTTAATTCATATACGTTATATCTTTATATGTGAACACGGCCGCTATCACAATTCTTTGATCTCTTCTTTGCAGAGTTGATGCGATTCTAAATGTTTCTTTCTTGTCTTCATGTTTTTTTTTATACTTCTTGGGGGGTTTCAAGCCTCGAGAGAATGGTATGTGCCGCTTTACCCGATTCGATTTCTAGGTGAACTTCTCGGTGCTTCAGATATTCCACGTTTGCGTAATAATACGCTTCTGCTTCTTACGCCGATGCGATGAGAGATACCCTTTCTCCCACAATAGAATGGCAACATACGTCGGTGACGGCAGTCCCTGATTGCTTGTGATGGCCTGAGTTTAAGGTACTAGGTGTACCTACTTTAACTATCCGAAGATGATAGCAAGGGAATCCATCAGCCCACTGTTGTCATTCTACCGCCTGCTTGTCCGAAAGCAAAAGTTTCGGTACACCCCCCGTCGGAACCAAATACCTCTCCACACAGTTGCTCAGCGATACCGCCAGGTCCTCGTGCGTGTTCTCCCTCTGCCAGAATGCATTCTCCACCTCTCTCTCCGCACTTCCCCAGTCCTCTCCCTCTTGTTTCTCATTCTTCGTGCGAACGTCCCTCGTATCTCCCTACTAGCACTCTATAAAGGCCTTCCCTAGCGACCCCCGCATCACCCATCAGATTCACATTCACTATCATATTCTTCTCCACCCCTTTTCGGAATCGCATGAATCAAAGAGTAGGTAGGCAGGTAGTATACAAATACGCTGTCTGCTTGCCAACTCACATTCTGTCCTGTGCAGCTTCTCGCAATGAAGGTCTTCTGGAAGCACGGTCGGCACGCAGCCAGGTCCGGCAAGGCAGACAGCCGTCCTCGCAGCCGAACGTCTTTCGCCATTCCGAGAGGCGGTGGAGCGAAAGAGACGGATGCCGCTCTGTTACAGATCGGTGATCGAATCAAGTGCCATGCTCGAAACGCTGTTGTCAACCTCCTTTTTTGCTATCAGCTCGGTATTTCTTGTTGAAGGCACCGGCCGGGGTTGAGGGCTAGCGGAGACTGTGCCGAAATCTCATGGCTTGTAATACTGCTGTGAAGCGCAGAGAGAGAGAGAAAGTCATCTGAGTTCTTGCGTCGCCCCCACCCTGGACCCTCTGCAGAGTCCTCCATCTGGTGCCGCCGTTTGAGGTAGATGGGGGCGCGAATCACCGTTCCGTACCGAGTCTGAACTATAGCTTCTGAACTCGCATTCCCTCAAATCTTCTTGCTCTGCTGCTAATACCGTCATCACGGAATCTGGTGTCAGAATCCAAAGAACCGCTAACAGATGACTAGAAGACCTGAATACCAGATCTGAGAGTGGAAAAGCACAACCCACTCGGTCCGTACTGACTGACTAGAATGCGACGCCACAGCCCAACAAGGAGAACGTCTAGCATTTCGGTCTTGCTATTGAGCTTTGGGGTAGCCAGAAGGCTGTCTTGTTAAGGACTCGATGCGTAGAGGCGGGGGGCGACAGGACATTGAGCGGCGGGAATCACTTCGACCAGGTCCAATTTCCGAAGATCACCTGCTTCGCCGCTCCTCATTCACTTCTCGGACCCCAGAGAGAGAGAGAGATATATAGACTCACCGGCGGGGCGGGCTGTGAGAACCCAAACCTCCGAAAAGCTTTGTTTGGGAAAACTTCCCACCGAGAGGCGCCACGAGCGGTGGGTTTGTTGCCGGTTCTGGCTCCCTACTACTCGAGCCTTGAGTCCTTGTGATATATACCGTGTCTTCCTGCTTCCCCTTTTACTTTGATAGTGTTGATCG
Organism: Drepanopeziza brunnea f. sp. 'multigermtubi'; assembly: GCF_022702325.1. Taxonomy (NCBI): domain Eukaryota; kingdom Fungi; phylum Ascomycota; class Leotiomycetes; order Helotiales; family Drepanopezizaceae; genus Drepanopeziza; species Drepanopeziza brunnea. Next base: position 105,368 of record NW_027094064.1, on the reverse strand, counting down.
TGCAAGGTATTCAGATACTATGCGAGGTGTTTTGAAAGCAAGACCAAAGAGTCTGTTGACCTTTACGTGCTGTCATGGATTCCTCACTGTCATCTCTTCCGCTTGTTTTTTTTTTCTCTTTTTTCTTTTGCTAGGATACCTAGCTCGATGAGCCACCACTCATCGATATCTCCTCCTCTCAAACATTCAGGCACCAAAGTTCTTCCTTCTTCTTCCTACTCTCCCTCAACTCTATCAGCCGCCAGTTGCTTGCGCACCTCTCTCTCTCCATAAGCGACGTCTCCGAACTTCTGGTTTGGTTGTTGAGGTTTCTCAACCATAACTCCCCTCCCCCCTTTCTTCTTTCTTCCACCGTGACAAAAGCGGTGGATTTATAGCAGCAGCAGCAAGTCACGCCGGAGAGGCCGAGAACAGCCTCGCACAGGTATTCACGTCAACCCACTAAGCCCCGCCCGTCACGAGATTGATTGATTCACTCTGCACCTTACCTACCTCCCTTACCGACACCAGATCCGGGACCTCGCTTAACCAACCACCTTCACGCCCCTGCCGCGAGCGAGCGACACTTTGCACTCATACCGGTACATTCACTCCCCTACACACAGTCTCCTCCAGGCCCCAACCCCCAGAGAGATCTCCCAGCTGAACACAGCCAGCCCGCTTTCAAGCCGCGGAGAAGAGACGCACGCCGCGATATTGCAGAGTCGAACAATCTATATCCCTTCCTGGCTCACGTTCACTCACCCTCTAAGCGAGTGTGTGTCAATCTATTTAATAAACGAGTCACACTTGCCTCGCCTCCTCTACCTAATTCAATCCAATCCAGTCCCTCCTTCCCAAAAAGCATAAGAACCCCCCCATGCAACCCCCTCCCTCCTCTTCCCCAAAGAACCAGAATCTTTCGGAGTCAGGCTGGAGGAAGTCGCACCCGCCACCACCACCCCACCCGAGAGCGAGCGCTTCGCACATACATCTCCAAACTCCACACTAAGATAAGACAAAATAGATGCAGGCTCCTACCCGAAACCCAACTTACAACTAAACAAACAGCAAGAGCCCTCCTTCCCTTCCCCCTCGCTCAGAATACCTGCTCTGCTGTGCTGTGAGCCCCGCCCTACGCGCGAAACGGGAAACTGGAAACGGGAAACTGCTGCCGTTGGGTATCGCTGCTGTCAGCGAACGTGCCCTTTCTCTCTCTCCCCCTCCCCCTTTATGATTATTATTATTCTTCTTCTTCTTCTTCTACTACGACGACGACGTACGCTCTTCACTTTTTCGTTCCAGCTCTAGCTTGCAGCACGCTGGGTAAGTAATCTCTCTCTCTCTTTTTTTTTCTTTTTTTTTCTTTTCTTTTCTTTTCTTTTCTTTTCCCCTTCCAGCCAGTCGTCGACGTTCCATTCCACGCCACGCCACGCTACGCTACGCCATGCTACGCCCGCTGCCCGATCCGACGTACACATGGCCCCGCGCATTTCCAGAATCAAGAGCCTGCCTGCCTCTGGCTCTGCTTCCATACTGCTACGCCCTTCCTTTGATCCGCTCTCACAATCATTTCTCCCTGTCCTTTCCCGTCCGCCTCGCAGTCATTCCGAGATGCGTACCACGTGAAACTAGCATGAGAATATGTTCACCAATCCAAGTCGCAAAACATCCATTACTATGATCTGCTCTGCTCTGCTCTGCTCTGCTCTGCTCTGCTCTGCTCTGCTTCCTCCTCTCCAGCTTCGTCAGGTGCAGGCTGCTTGCTAGCTAATTCCCAATTCCTCATCAGATTACACCGGCCCCCTCCATCCCCATCCCCTTCCCCATCCCCATCCCCATCCCCACCTGCGGCACCACCTCTCGCCCCGCTCTCCCATACGCTCGTAGAAACCCATAATCAAATCTATCATCCAACCCAGGTATCAAAATAACGCGTCACGTCGCGCCCAGATTGTCTATCCGCAGAACCGCAATCATGAGAGCAATCAAAAAGTTGGGGTGTAAGAAAGGAGTACTAGTCATCAGCCTTCATTCGTATCCCCCTCCACCCCCCCCGTCGCCCCGTCGCCCCCCCTTCGTTATCCAAGAAGGTCAAGCCAGACCCAAAACAACAGATGGGCAAGGCAAAAGAGCAAGCGATGGTATCAAAAAAAAAAAAAAAAAAAAAAAAAAAAAAAACCGCAAACGTCAAACCATCCACATAGTCCCCCTATCCAAAAAAGGAGAATCTTGAGCCAAAATGAAGACGTTAGGCTGGCGAAGAAAGAACCACCCAGCCCCATTTCTATGCAACCCAGAACCGATTCGAGAGTCGTGAATCCCCAGTCGTTACGAATGACGCAGAGCAGATAAAGCACAGACAAGCCCCCCGTTCGTGTAGCCGTTGCTTCCCACCCACTTTGTCTCCCGAGGATGATGATGTGCAGGTGAAAGGAAAGGTCGAGACGGATCCAGGCAGAGGTCACAGACTCATCGTCAACCACTCCCACTCCTGGGGGCCGGCGCCCCCAGCTCCTGCTGGCCCCATGCCGGGCGGGGGCCCCATTCCGTTCATGCCGTTCATGCCCGGCACAGCCATTCCACCAGGGCCAATCGGTCTCGTGGTCATGCCAAAGGTGTTCGCCAGTCCAATATTCGTCATGCTCCCCGAGTTCACCAAGCTCATACCCAGAGAATTCGCAGCCTCGTTGGAGCCGGCGGAGTTCTCTGGGGAGTCAACGTCCATACTCTCGACGGCGCTGACAGATTTGCTGTGCCGGCGCTGGCGTTTGGGAGCCACGGCGACACTCGCTCGTGGCGTGCTCGAGGCGGCTGCTCCAGGGCCTGGAGTCGCTTTGGGAGGAGCGGCGGCGATGGGGACAACCCCCTTTCCTCCACTGACGCCACTGGCAGCAGCAGAGGATCCCGCGGAACCATGGTAGGACGTTGGTGTACCGACCGTGCTTCCCCCGCCGTTGGATCCAGATACCGAAGGCGGACTCTGGCTTTCGTTTACGCTTCTCGCGGGCGCACTCGTTGGAGTCGTCACTTGGGTCGCAGGAGCTGCACTCGTCGACACAGTTACGACCGAATTCTTCCGAGTGCCGGCTCCGCCTGTCGAGGTCGGATTGCCAGCCTTCTTCGAGGCACGCATGGCCGTACCAGCCGTGGCTCCAATGGGCAGCGAAGCACCTGATCCTCGATTTCGCTTCTTGATAACATCCGTTTTCAGCGAAAGTGGCCGGACGACACCGTGAAGCTTCAAGAACAGCCCACAAGCATTACACAGGGGGTGGCCTTCCGGGTTCCTCCTCCAGAGTGGCGTGGTTTGCGTGAAGCAGTTGGTGCACGTCGTTGGAACGCCATTCTCGCCCTGCGCTGCAGCTCCAGCGAGGTTGGTCGAAGAGCCGTGTCTTGAGCCCCCAGGAGAAGATGGCCGGCTAGGAGCCACCGAAGAGAAACCAGACATGTTACCCTCGGGCGGCGAATTTGGATTCGATTGTCCCATTGGCTGCTCGAACATCCCGCTTCGCTGTCCCAGCAGAGCGGTGTTCGGTGTCGAGGCATTCCGCGGGATCTTCTGTCTTCTGTCGCTCCTTGATCTGTTGTCCGAGACAGACTGGGCAGAGCCGTGCGATCTCCCCAGTGAGCCCCCCGAGCCATCCCAGTCCAGCGGCGAAGACATATCGGCAGTGCCTCCCAGCGTAGCCTGTTTCCTTGGTAGCCCCCCCGGATACCGAGCCGCCTGCGTATTAAATTGTCCCGGTAGAGTAGCATCCCACTGCAGTCCGCCGGGGCCCATCTCCATGTTCGGGTCATCCAGTGGCGACTGTGCAAAGTCGTGTTGCATCATGAGCGTCCTATCAGCGAAAGCCGCCCCCTCCTCGTCCTCGTTATCCGAGTCGCCTCCGAAGCTGAACATGTTCTCATGGCCCATGGGAACAACCGGTGAGCGGGCGGGATGATCAGGCTGAAAGACCTGCGTAGGATCTATGTGTTGCGACATGCTGAACGAGGTCGGAGAAGTAAACGAGCTGGAAGGGCCAGCCGACGTGACCTGAGTGAAAATCGAGCTTCCATTGGCATTATACATGTATTGAGGAGCCAAGGCATTGGCAAGGTGGGAAGAGCCGTGGTTGAATGCGTGCAGTCGCTGATGTCGCATATCCATCCCACTTTGTTGCTGTTGCTGCTGCTGCTGCTGCTGCTGCTGCTGCTGCTGTTGTTGTTGTTGTTGCTGCTGCTGCTGTTGTTGTTGTTGCTGTTGTTGTTGCTGCTGCTGTTGTTGTTGGAGGTACATTTGCTCGTTCTCTGGGATGGGCTGCGGCGTCGAAACGGCGGATGGATAAGCACTTCCCGGGGGGGAATAGTAGTTATTCGAGTTCATCGAGGACGAGGGCATCGAGAGATTATTGTACATGGCAGAGAAAGGACCGTGCTGCACGAGGGGGGACTGTCCGGGCGAGAAGGGAAAGCTGGACTGGAAAGGGCCGGCGGAGGTAATGATGGGATCGTGCTCCAGATTAAAGGTATCGAGTTGAAAGGCGACACCCGTGTTGGATGGATGATGTAGGTCAGGCGGGTGGAGTTGATCGAGAGAATACTCATGCAGCTCCTCCTCGTGGTTGGGTTCGCTGGGGATCATGATGCTGTTGACAGCTGGGACGTGGGGGGAGAAATCGGCGGGACGTTTCCGGTTCTTTAAGTTATATTTAGTCAGTACCAGCCCGGTCAGGATTCAGTCGGTGCCTATCTCGCCTGTCTATCTATTGACTTGACCCTTGTCCCCGAGAAAAAGCATGTTTTCAATTTAACCCAGATAGGAAGCAACTCACGCGTCTGTCATCTATGCTCGTCTTTCGTACATGGCGTTGAACATAGTTAAATTCGTCCTGGTGACGAGGCACCGGTACGGATTGAGGGATCGCAAACTGCGCTGGCTCCTTGCGCATCTTGATGGGGATGGCCGAGGCGACAGCATGGGACGACTTTCCAGGCTCCTTCTCCTTGTCCTCTACCTTCAGTACGCCGGGAGAAGGCGACGTGCCGAGACCAGCTGGGGTCGAGATATTATCCGAGAATATATAGTCGTCGATGTTCATCGGCGTATCCAGCTGCGGGAGTTGTTCTTCCGCCGCATCCGGCGGGCCCGAACAGTTCCTCAACTGCGCGATTCCACTGGGCGCCGACAGGGTCTGCGGCTGTTGCTGGGAGTTCCTGATAGCAGATGTTAGACCATCTATCTCTCCGTCGGTGTGGACACGGCGGTTCTCGCTCGCATACCTTGCCGCCGCCGCCGCCTCCAGCTCCTTCGCTTTCCGTAGATTCATCGCCATCATGCGCCAGGTCAGGTTCTCCATGCGCTCCGAGTTGGGTAATTGCTTCTTCGTCTTGCTGTACAGGCGCCATATCTGTGTCGCGAGCGGATCTTTCCTCTGCATCTCGTCGGGGCTGTCGAGCGAAGTGTCGCCCGCATCATCATTCCAGGTCGGAAAGAAGCTCTCGCGCAGCAGCTCTTGGCGCGCGCTACTGGCGGCCGAGAGATCGAGACTCTCCAGCTCACTCACGCTCGAGTCTGTAGTGGTAGCGCTGGGGGTGGGGGGTATGAGCGAGGCGTTCGCCGTCGCGGCCGAGGCAAAGGGCTCGTCCGAGAAGGAGGTGGCGGGCCTGCGTGGGAAGCGGTAGTCGTGCTCTGTTGTAGAGGATGCGGAAGAGGGTGTAGGTTGAGATTGAGCCTGTGCCTGAGCCTGTGCCTGAGCCTGTGCCTGTGCCTGTGCCTGTGCCTGTGCCGGTCCATGGACATATTGCTTGCTGCTCATCATTGTCATTGTGTCGGAAGGTTCAAAGGCTCGCTGCCGCAGTCCCTGGCGCTCCCCGTACTGTGCCACGCCCGACATCTCTGTTGACTGGAAAGCACACACCTTGCGACTCCAGCCGAATGGATCCTCCTCCTCTTGTTTGGCAGTACTGGACGGGGACGGGGACGAGCAGGCGGGTGGTATATCCAGGTTGACGCCACGGTGAGTGAGGATGAGAGATTCGAGTTGTGAAGTGGGGGATGCGGGTTGCGGGTTGCGGGCTGCGGGCTGCGGATGTGATCGGATGTGTGCCGAGCCTGGTACTGCTTGCTCGCTTTGCTTGCGCTAAATCGAGTGAGTCGAACAAAGGATTTCCGATCCCACCTGTTGTTCCCTTTCTTCTTGTTCTCCGTCGCGACCACGCTGTACGCCGTACGGGAGCAGCTCTCTCCGTCTTTCCCTCTCGTACGCGGGGAGGAGGGGTTTTTGGAGGGTCGGGCAGAGCAGCGCAGCGCAGAGCAGCGCAGGACAGGGCAGGGCAGGGCCGAATAGCGCCGTACGGTAGAGCCGACCGAGTTCTCCGTCGAGGGAGAGAAGGCGACGGGATTCGGCGACCTGTGTGGTGTCGTGTCGTAATAGATACTTCAGATACGAGTTCTGTCCGTCTGTGTATAGGTATAAAAAATATATATATATATATTTATATACATATACATATACTCTTGATCGTCGTCAAGCGTTGTTGAGAGGAAGTCTTGACCTCGCTGTCGGGGTTGGAACAAGACGGGAAGTGAGTTGAGTGGGTAGCAAGTACAGTAGGTAGAGTTAGAGTACGGAGCGGTGTTAGTGGCTGGTAGTGGCAGCGTAGGGTGTAGTAGTAGCTTTAGCTTTAGTTACTACAAGGATTTGGTAGTGGGGCAGGGAAGGGCACGGGGCAGGGCAGGGAGGGGCACGGGGCAGGGCAGGGAAGAGGCCAGGACAGGGCAGGGAAGAGCCGGAGACAGGGCAGGGTAGATTTTAGCCAGGGTAGTAGGGGTCGCACTGTAAATAGTACGTAGTAGTAGTAGTAGTAGTAGTAGTAGTAGACCGGACCGGACCCTATAACGTAAACTCGATACAGGCCTGTATCATGATGCAGCCGATGTTCGCAGCATGTACTTGTACGAGGTCATCAGGAGTACGTACGTACTACCACGGCTGTCATCCAGGCCCTCTAGTGAGGGTCCCGTGACGCGCGGGAATTCCACTGTTGTTAATTTGTAGTGGTAGTAGTACAATAGTTGTACCGAGCGAGCACCATGCGCGCTTCGAGTGGGGGGGGGGGGGAAATAGTAGTACTACTAGTACTACAACTACTACTAGTAGCTGCTGGCGTGCAGCAGAGAGACAGGGTCTCCCTGCCTGCCGGCCGTGTCAGTGCGGACCCAGCGGCGCTTTCAAAAGAAAAAAAGGAAAAGAGAATATATAAAAAAAAAAAAAAAAAAAAAAAAAAAGATACTTACACCATCCGCTCGCAATCGACCAAGTGAAGCGAGACTGGAGAATGGCCACAATCGTCTCAACAAGAGCCGCTCCTTCTCTTTTCGACTTGCAACTCGGTCGCGGTACCTGCCCTGCGGCCACCTTTGCTTCCTCCAACTGGGCTCCAGATTGCCAATGGGGGCCTCGACCCGCCAAATCCTCGATCCGTACAGAGCTGGCCCAGCAGCATCGCTGTCTCGGCGATGTCGAGATCCACTCTCCGCTCTCCGCTCTCCGCGCTCCGCTCTCCGCCCTCCGCGCTCCGGCCTCCGCTGTCCCTAATCCCCTACGTAGTGCCGTCTCCAGCCGGGTCGAGCTGCTCTCCTGGCGGTTGTCCTGGTCAATAACTACGTCGTACTAGTACGTAGTAGTACGTAGTAGATGGTTCTCTCCGGCCGCCGAGGCGAGACAAGCGATAGACTTCCCCCGCCCCGGCCAGCATGGATGGGCATCCACGAGTTCCTCGGTCCTCGCCGCCTTGTTGGATCCCAAATCCCACTACAAGTATGCATTTGATTCACCTCAGGCCACCGCCCACCGCCCACTGCCCACCGCCCTCAGCCCACAGCCCACACAGGCACAGGCACAGGCACAGGCACACCCACACCCACAGGCACACCCACACCCACACCCACACCCACACCTGGCCCCACCATGCCCACCATCCCCACCATCCCCACCATCCCCTGCTCCCACGGGCCCTGGCCCCGGCCCTGGCCCTGCCTGACCTGCATCGCGGGATCAAAAAAGTGTGGGGGGGCGTCCAGGCCTTTTTCTGCATTGGCCCTCCCCTGGGTAGCGGCCCTCACTCAAGAGCTCCCCCCCCCTTCCAAGAGCCCCCCTCCCCCCCCTTCCAACCCTTCGGTAGTGAAGGAGGGGCAAACCGGGAAAAATAAGTAAAATGAAAAATGTTTAAAAAAAGGGAACAAGACGAAAAAAACAACAACAAATAAAACAAGAAAAGAAAAAGAAGAAAAAAAAAGAAAAAAAAGAAGAAGAAGGAAAATGAGAAAAGCAAAAAGGAGGTCCATCCGCATCGCTGGCTTTCTTCCTTCGGATGGCCCTCAGCAAAGAAAGTGCCCTCGCCGCCCTCGCCGCCCTCTCCGCCCTCCCCGCCCTCCGCTGCTGACTCGCGACGACGGCCGCCGCCTGCTGCTGCCTCCAACCAAGGCAGCGCAAGTGCTCCACTGCAGTGCCCTCTCTCTGCATGGCACTGCACTGCACTGCACTGCACTGTATAGCACTGCATAGCACTGCACTGCATACTGCACACTGCACCACAAGCGAAGGGAATCCATCCGCTTGCATATACGTCCAGTGTGTAGGTACGTAGTAGTACTGTCTGTATCAGGAGGTAGGACAACTACTTGCCTGTACTGTTTCGCCCCAAGACCACCACCGACCCGATCGCTTCGAGCTGGGACCCCGACCCCGACCCCGACCCCGACCCCGACCCCGACATTGTTCAAAAGGCCACAGACCGTGCAGAAAAAGTAAATAAAGAACGTAGTAGTAGTACTACGTAGTACAATCTGTACTGACAGAGTACTTCTCCTTCCGCTGTAGCTCCAAAATAGCCGACCGGCCGCGAAATCCCTCCGTGCCAGGCCCCCATCCCTATCCCCCATCCCCCCCCCCATCCTCCAATCCTCAGATACGCGGCCGGCGACTGGGCAATTAGTAGTAGTAGGTACTACCCGTACATACAGTCCGGAGTTGCAGCTCGCCCAAAGAGTGCGCGACCGGGAAGCGCTGGCTGGTCTCGTTCGCCTCCCCGAGCAGTCCATCAACACGCAGGGAGTCGATTTCCTCCTATACGAGTGTCCTCTCGGGGAAGTTGCGGCCATGTGGTCTCGTCGCGCCCTCGCGCGGGCTGATGGATTTCCTGGTCAGCCCGCCAGCATCCGCAACCCAGATGATCGGATGCCGTCTCATCCTGCCATCCACACATGGCGAGGCGGGAAGTCCTGGCACGCCCACGCCCTCGCCCTTGCCCACGCCCTTGCCCACGCCCTTGCCCACGCCCTTGCCTATGCCCACGTCCACGCTCACGCCGCACGGCATCCCGAGTATGAGGGTGGGGGTACCCTGGAGCAGAGCAGCGAATAACAGTGGTACTGTCTGTCCTGTAGCTACAGCCGGAGGAGCGTAAGCTTCGCCTCCAGCATTCGCTCGGCACGCAACTCAGAAACAGGTTGTGGTCGTACGACCGGCAGTATCGTACAGGACAGGACAGGACAGGACAGGACAGTAGTGTACAGTAGTGTAGACTGGCCCGGAGTCGGAAGGCCTTTCGCATTCTGGAAAGTGTAATTAATGTGCCCTGCCCTGTCCATACTCTTCCTTCGCTGACATCATAACAGCAAAAGAAGCAGAGCCGAGGAAGATACTGTACTTCGTAGTAGAAGTACGTAGTACGTAGTAGTAAGTAACGTCGATGTCCGTGAGCTGAGAAAAACCGGACCCCTGATTTGACATCTCGAAGACAGCCGAAACTGTGATCATGCCCGCCTCCCCCCGGATCATTTCTGTATCCCGAGGTAGTAAGTAGGTAGTAGGTAGTACCGGTAGGTACGTAGTACTTACGTAGGACGGCGTACTTCTCGAAGTAACAGGTGACAGCGGGTGGGTGTGTCGTCTCGTATCGAGGAGGAAGCCGTTGCGGCTGGGAAACCCCCGATAGCCTGGTTAGTGAGTGAGTGGTTGGGATGACCTACGGAGCGTAGTCCCGTCTCTTGTGTGAAGAGCGGCTGGCGATGGATCTGTGCAGCGGCGCTCAGAAGCCACACGACACCACACCACACCACACACACCAAACAAAGGCCGTTTGAGTCGTCCATCCATCCATCCATCCATCCACCCACCCATCCCATCCATCCTTCCATCCAGCAGTGCAGTCCGAGTTCTTCCGAGCAAGATACTGCCTTCCCCCTCCCTTACGGTAGGGCTACGAGACGGACGGTGATGGCTGACACGGCAAGTACGCGGTACCTACATTTCTCAATTGGTCCTGCAGCCTCTGTCTGCTTTGGAAGAAGGCTTGACTCGTCAAGAAGAAGGGACTGACTGAAGTCAGATCGCAAGGTGGTCTCTGCACACCATCATGGACGGATTCAGAATACTAGTAGGTCCTAGGTCCTAGGTCCTACTGTAGGTACAAGGTACTAGGGACTTGCGATGGTCTTCTTGCTCTGAACATTGTCGGACCGGGCGCAAAGTATGAAGCAGCGAGCCTCGTGGCGGTGAGGGGAACACGCCAAATGCTTCAAAGTCAAAGGTGACGACGGGGTCCCTGCTGGCCCGTTGAGGTGCCAGGCCGCATAAATCATCATCATCATCATCATCATCATCATCATCATCATCATAACGATGATCATCCAGAGTGACACCTACTGCGACACATGCTACACCGTCGTAATCCTATCCTGGTGCCGAGCAGCGAGAGTGGTACCTACTTCAACAACATAGACGTAGAAACAAAACCATGGCGGCAAACAGGAATGGAGGGCGTCGGAACTCGTGCCAGACGGCGAGTGCCGGGCCAGTCAGTAGTCCTCCATCTACATACAGTATTACGAGTAGATCGAGAATCGAGGCATCTCGGCTAAGGGGACTCGGCTCGTCAGTAACCATCCGACTCCGTACGGTACGGAGTCGTCCACACCCTGCCGACCATCCAGTCTCAGAAGGGACAAGAGCACTAACGCAACGTCGGACCCGAGCGCTGTTGTAGACTTTTGCGAGTCATGTAGAGCGCATACTGCCCTTGCCCCAGATTTCCCAAATCTGCATCGGGATCATACTACAGTAGTAGTACAACTAACAATCAATTAAGTACCTGTCACCCGAGGAGTTGTTTCGAGCCATGGGCTAGGGCTGCGGCTGGGGCTGCGGCTGGAGCGACGAATCTCCATCTCATGTCCCGGCTTCCAGAGTCTCCCGCGTTGGATGCATGTGCGATGAGATCTTGGAGCCACCACATCGTCCAGAGTCAGGAATCGGAGGCTGTCCACGGCTCCTTGCTCTCCTCTGCCGTCGAAATTAAAAGCCGCCGGTCAGACTGGCGTGTGCTTTCGAGGCGTGAGGCCGGCCGTCAGTCCAGGAGAGCCGGGGATCGGTGGTACCCTGGTGAGGAGATGCACTCAACTGGCTGAAGGAGTGGTATCCGTACGTCCTGTAGTCTCCGTAGGAATATCACTTCGCGGGCCAACTGCGGCGTGGGCGCGCCAGACCCAGGGGAAGCGAGTGCTGCTTTGAAGTCGGCGATTGGGACGTTTTAAGAATTCATTCGGAATCCACCTCTGCCGCCCCCGGCTCTCTCCGTGGGGGGCTGATGTTGCACCGAGGGAAGCTCAGCACGCACCTGGGGATAGGTATCCGGTAGCTACCGGTACCTACCGGTATTCTTGCGTTTACCTGGCTGCGTGGCACTGGCGGGAGACAAGCCGACGAGCCACTCGAAAGCATCTACTGTATGGAAAACCACCATGGAACAAGCTAGGTAGGCGTGGGGGTGAGGCCAAGCAACGAGTTGGAAGAACGGGCGGTATATATCGGCAACGGGCACCGCAACGCATCGCATCCTGTCCTGTGCTGTCTGGTCCTGATCCTGCTGAGGAGGCATGCGCGCCGAAAAAAGACGGCCTGCTCCTCCAGCTTTTTGGGGGGGGGGGGGGGGGGGTTTGGTGCGAAAGGGCATTTTTCCATCTTCCTTCGAGTGTGAGCGCGGTTGCCCATGGTAAGAGTGCAGAGAGTTGAGCCCTCGCATTGGTCTGGAGAGTCAGGGTAACGAAGCCCGAGGCCCGAAGCACAAAATGTGGATGAGGTTCAGGTTCAGCTTCAGATTCAGCTTCAGGATCGGGTTCGTAGTCGCGCATCGAAGAATCAGAGAGGGAAGCGTTTCGAGAGCGATCTTGTTTTTTCGTGTCGGTAGTCGAGTCAGGTGACCCAGAACAGGACGTCCTCTGCAAGACATCCCCACGAGAGGTGATGGCAACGGCCGGCAGGTACGCAACTGGCTGCGGCTCTGATTTCATCTGATGGCACGGTGGCTAAGACGGTATCATCTTAACTTGTCATCACGAAATAGCCAAAAAACATAGGATTACTTTTAAGAAGGTTTTGAAAACAAGAAGTCTCAATTAATGTGGTCTGCGAACAGCTACGTAGTACTACTAGTACTACGTCTAGAGCGACCCACGACCACGAAGCGATCGATTCCCCCCATCGAATATTGTTATTGCCTCTTGGACGACGGGATTCTGCGTAATAGTTATTACTACTACGTATATCCCACGCCAGCGACCGCTCACCCCACGGAAAGTCGGCACAACTGCAGCCAGCCCTGTAGCTGCCGACTGCGGAGGTACAGCGGCTATCTATTCCCCCCTGCTCTAATACACTACGGAAACTAGGCGCACCGAAGAATCCAAAGAGAAGAGAGTCTCGAGATCTCATTCATCACTGAAGTCGTTCTTCCGTCAAGTGATTTCAAGACGGGACGTCCTCTGCAAAACACCTACGGAAGATACTACCTACGTGATTGCCACGGCCGGCGGGTACGCAACGGGCTGCGATCCTTACTTCATCTCATACTTCTAAGTAGAGCGGTAGCTAAGACGGTATCATCTTAATCCATTACCTATTACGGCATGATTGAAAAATAAGCTTATTATTAGAAGGTTTTCTCTCTTTTTTTTTTTTTTTTTTTTTTTTTTTTAAGAGGACCTATGTCCGGCTACAGATGAGCCACTACTACTACTATTTAGCTACCCATCACCATTAAGCCCTCGGCCCCACTGGATTCAATTTCTCTTGTTTTTGGTTTCCCTGCCAGGACCAAGGCGTAGTGGTTATTAGTATTAAATCCTAATCCCAGAGGCCGCTCTTGCCACGGAACGTCGGCACTACGGCAGCCCCTGTCGTTGCCGAATAATTGCCGCAGATGCTGCACAACAGCTGCTCTCGCACTTCGTATAGCCCCACTTGGTACTGCCGCGCACAAATAATTTGTGCGTTCTTAGAAGTATTTTGAATGGAAGTAGTAGTATCTAGGGCGTCAGTTCAGGTCCGGTGATGGCCTGAGGCTACCAGGGGAGAGTAGGGTGCACTTGCTACCTTTGGAGCTACATACCTAGACTTCTCTTAGCGATAGGAGCTGAAAAGAATACGTCTTTATTTTACACACTTTCCCTCTTTCTTTTAAAGTGATATAGTAGTACGCAAGGACGTCCTTTTGCAAATCTCTAGACTTCGCAGTCAAGTAAGGGCAACGGCGAAGACTATTAATACTTCAATATCGAAATCCTGACGAACTCCTTGCTTTATTTACACTTAGAATCCGGATCTTCTTTAGCGACTTCAATACTCGCATATCTTATCCGCTTATATAGAGAGTTTCTATACGAATGCTTTAAATCGATACTGCTTTTATAAGATTTATTTTCTTGCAGAATTCTATCTAAATCGAAATCTTCGATAGCAATAAGGGAGGGCTCTTTCCTTCGAAGGCTTGCTTATAAGTGCAAGGTTCACAATGATAGGGAATCACTATTCGAGGCTCCGATAATGCTCCGTTGATATTCAGATTGATCTCTACCTTTCTAAACTCTTGAACTCTGAGGAACCCTTGAGAGATACAGCTAGTATTATATACGTGATCGAGCTAAGCCCACAAAGCCTTCGAATATGTCATGCGTGACAATAATACCTAACAGGATTACCATATCACGCTCGACAGGAATACTTTATTCGGATACTCAGTACCCGTCTGTCAGAAGGTAGCTTTTAAAGACAGGCAAAGATAGAATAATAAAAGTGTAGAAGTATGTATCGGTAATAAACTGATCTCTGGGGCTCTAAGAAGCACTGTAGCTAGATATTTTGGGTGTGCAAAAGTAGTGTTTCTAAGGTACACATGGGCATGACTGTAACGAAAAAGAATATATAAACCAGATTTGGAGAACATGAATCTCTCGGACTAATCGTCGGTTACATTGAATTTGATTTGTAAAAAATCCCGACCTGGCGCAAAGGCGGGACAGTAACGGTATACTACTCATTAAACAACAACTATTAATATAAATATGAATAAAAAAAATATTTATATGCTTAGAAAACATTGCTTTATAAATGTAAATTGAAAATGTAAAGATGCATCCATTTTTGATGATATAATATATTAAAATATAGTGCAAATATAGCTAAAAACTGTCCCAAATAATTTAAATTTACTACTCATCTGCTGCGAATATCTTAACAACTACAACCTTAATTTAAGAAAACGTCTTAAAGATCGAAAAAAAAAAAAAATGATTTAATTTATTACATTACTTAAGGTATTAATTATTAGATAAAAGTCGATAATGATGCACGTATTCTTTTGATAAGTTTAAATAAAAGTCCGATTTTCGTATTCCTCGCTTATTCTAATATGTACGCGGCATTTCTGATATAAACGCATTATCAAAATCGAAAAATACATATCAAAAGTACTATTTTTACTACTTTAATTCAATACAATGAAGGAATAATAAGTTGTAATTAAAATTTAACTAATTGACTAATACTAACCTCAATACAGTGCATCTTTCTATACAGGAATAATTACGATATATTAATTGGTTGATTTTCTATTGATTATAAAGAACCAAATTTTACTGTCCCGCGTTAATGGGTGTCCCGCTTTGGTGGTGCCGACTTGCTACAGCAAGTCGGTCAATTGTTTCGAATTAAATTCAAGGAAACCGACGATTAGCTCTTATATTTTTCGGACGGACCTGAGTAGCGAAAATAGAGAGCGACGAGATAGTACATTATGCAACATGTGGTTATTCCAGTCCGCGGGATACAAAGGAATCGGCTTTTGATATGATGGAAAGAAGTTCTGGAAGGAATTTGAGCAGGGCATCTCACCTCTGTCCAAAATAATCTCTGGGGAGAGGTTCGTAAGCCCAATTGTGACATTGCTGCGAATCGGATCAGCGGCCGAATACCACACATTTCTGGATATTCCTTCCTGTCCTGCCTTGAGTCCAGCGTGGATTCGTCCCCTAGTCGAAGCTCGCTGAAGTCTCTGGCCATGCAACAGTCACGACTACGATTGCGTAGGAGGCGATCAGGGTTTCGACTTGGTAGCTTCGGGATTTGAAGTCTCACTGCCACCCTGCCCTCTCTGTGTCTGTCCCTGTCCGGCCGCAGATCCAGCGACCGTCTCCTCTCCAAGCACTTTCGATGCCGCCATGAATCTGGGTGGCGACAGTTAGCCTGGTCCGTAAATCTCATTGATCCGCCCTCCAGTCCGACGAAATCCTCCTCAGATCCAATTTGGAAGTCGCCACAGCAACGAGTCCACCACCGAGGGCCAATATCTGCAATCCGGCCTCCAAAAAGATACCCCACAGAGGGAAATGGCGGCACCACCTACAGTCCACCATGCCAAGCTCCCAGTCCTCGTACACTTTCCGCTTGCACACTCGTCATCCGCAACAGGTTTTCCAGATCTGCAAGGTTCGCGGAGAGCTGGGCGAGTTGCGCGTGGAGGTGGTTCTGTGATTGCTTATTAGCCACGGATCTTCTGGGTATGAGATTTCTATGGAAGGAGAACCGAGGTAAGAGAGAAATCGAGCGAAGGTATATGGATTAGTTGGATGGGCGTGAATAGCATTGAAGACAGTAGAGAGGAGACTGTACCAACTGTCGCGGTTTGATACTGCTCGGGGCGGTAGACAGACGCGGCACGTTGGTTGATGGGATGCGTGTCGTCATTGTGCTTGAGTTTGATTCAAGCTGAGAGTGTGGAGCGATTTGCAACGATTCTCTGTATTGTCGTCGAGCGTTGGGCAGAGAGCTTGGTGTTTCTGCGCGATGTGGGGAGTTGTTTACATTGGAGAGCACGGACCATGTCGATATCACATACCGGTATCTGCGACATCGAGTTGCCCTGCTCCCTACATACGGAGTAGAATATCTCTATCATTACCCTTCTCAAAAGAGAGAAGGAAAAAAGCATTCAACTACGCATAGCACTAGTCGAAGTGGCTCCCAATTCAGATGACAGGACTTTTGCTCTGTAAACGGCCAGGCAATACCGTCTAGGGAGGTACTTCAAGCCACACTATCACATCTATCTATCTCCCTTTCAGTTCGTATACATGCTAACAAACAATCGCCCGTAGGAGTTGCAGCAGAGGTAAGAAAGTCATTTCCACCGAGTCAGCAAACTTTTAAGCGCCGAAATTTTCAAGAGATTCGACAGGGCTCAAGCTTCTGGTCACTGTTCGGTCCAAACATCTACGTGATTCTGCAACAGACAGAATATTTTGAGACACGATGACGAGCTTTTGAGAACTCTGAAAAAGCCTATCTGGTTGCTGCCTCCGAGAACATCGATTAATGAGGCATGACTCTTGGGTCACCAGTCCAGGACTATCAAGGGTATCGTATTAACCAAGTTTACCATCGGCCCCGTAAGCCTTTCTCGCTGCGTGTATACGAGTGAAATACATTGAAACCTCGCTCGAACAGCACCTCTGTGTTCACCTTACCTCTCAACTTGAAGTCCGGTTCCGCTGTCATCATTCTCATCAATCTGCCATGCCATCTCACAAGGTAAAAGACCTCAAGCTCGCTATTGATCTCTTGTCTTGATCTTCCTCCAGCAAGCACAACAGCGAACCCATCTCTTCTGCGGAAGAATCTCAATGAGAGGCTGTTTTTACCCGGCTCTCATCAATCTTGTTCGATCATCATGCTGGCACAGGCTGTTAGTCACCCTTACATAGAGCCTAGTTCTGAATGTATAGTTACTGCTATGCACCGGAATCCCACCGAGCTCTATCGCGAAATCCAAACGTCTGTGACAACTCTTTGACACTTTCAAAGTTATCAATACGAGATACAAGATGGCGTTGCAGAGCTGAGCTGGCTGTTGCAGCAATGGAATGAGAACTCTCTACGTAAATCTGGAGAGACCTCAATGCCTCATTCTGCATTTATTCTCAGCTAATTCTGCAAAAGGGGAAATGTCAGCTAGCTGCTGCCTAGTCTCTGGCTGTATGACCTCGGAGTCTATTCTTTGAATTGCTCAAGTGCAGATTTGACCTTTGTAGGAACGTATGAACTGTCTGTGTCTATTGATTAAACATCGATGGAAAGGTTCGGATTCCGGAGAGTCTGACAATTCTAAAGAGTATCGTCACGGAAATATTTTTTGGGAGGCTAAGCGAGATCATCTTCCTTTTGAGATGAGCACTTGGATTTTTTGGGGGCACGAAACCATATATCCACAGATCCAATGCAGGGATGGGAGTTAATCTGGTGAAAGAGAACCCAGTCTTAATACAGTTCGTTCGTCGATAGTAGTCGATTAAAAATCCACACTTGGAAGAAGGAAAGAGCGAGCGCAGAGATTCGTTTCAATCTCGTAGTCTCCGCAACGACCCTTTCATTCATTCGTATTATACTACACCTGCTCATCAAACCTCCGCAGCTTCAGCCTCCCAATCGCCAGAGAACCCTCCATCATCCTCGGCTGGCAAGCGATTCCCGTGCAGCTTAACCTAGCCCGGTATCTACGAGACGCCCGTCTTACTATCCTGCCCCTAGAGCCCCCAACCACCTTCTCGCACCTTTCCTGTTCGATGGATCTACTGAAAAGACGGTAAGTATGCATGTCTACGGCAGTAGCGGAGACTTCCCATGTCACTGCATCTGCTCCTGTCTTGGTGCGAATAAGGCGGTTCCCCAGCGGGTTGGATGCTGCAAGACGATGCCGCCATTCACTATAGGACGATACGTTATACACTAGCCCGAGCCTCTATATCAACCAAGCGAAGTTAGACGCCGCGTCTGTCTTTATTCAGAGTAGAAATGAAAGATTTCGTCCGTCTTGATGAGAGCTTCGTGAATTGTCCGGTTTCGGGCGGCCTGGCATCCTAGCTCTGGTTTCCAGCCTTGAGACGTCGAGCTGGATGGATTAGTTGGGTTAAAGGACTGGTTCCCGATTTCGATCCCGTATGCTGTTTGACAGACATGCATAAGAGGACACTTCATTATTGAGTCTTGAGTTCCACAATAAAATGACATATCGTCTTCTTATATCACCCTTCTCGAGAGAATGCAATTCTTGCACCTCTTCTCTAAATATGTTAGCAAGGGAGCTACGGCCACGGGGTTCGTCGTAATTCCATAAACCGCCTCTATTAATCACAATGAAGGACTCGTCGAATAATGAGATTTCGAGCTCCAGAGAATAGATCAGCTGATAAGCTGCATCAAAACTTGTCGGGCATGTTGGGTGCTAATAAAGCCGCAAGCAGCAAAGACTTCGAGGTAGGAATGAGCAGATACGAGCTGAGAGTTGAGTTAAAACGGTTGTTGGATAGGCGGTCGATTGAAGTAGTATTCTCAAAGGTTATATATATATATCATATACAATTCGTACATGACTTCGACCGGAGAGCGTCATCGTTCTTTGGAGCAGCTTCTCTTCCTTTAAGAATCCCGGTTCCGGATTTGCTTTCTGTTCTTCGTATCGAGATCTCTACCATGATCACAAACTCGCCATGTATATTCTACGGCAGAGATTCGAGTCGAAGTTCCAGCCACAGCCCCGACCAACAGTCATCTCCGTCTCCAAAATCTCAAAAACGAGTCCAGCTCAAAATCCCGTCTTGATCTCCCTCGTTGAGTATTTCTTGGGCACAACGAACAGCGCCCTGCCCTCCACACAGACCTTCCCATCCGCAGTCTCCA
Source organism: Drepanopeziza brunnea f. sp. 'multigermtubi' (assembly GCF_022702325.1). Classification (NCBI taxonomy): domain Eukaryota; kingdom Fungi; phylum Ascomycota; class Leotiomycetes; order Helotiales; family Drepanopezizaceae; genus Drepanopeziza; species Drepanopeziza brunnea. The sequence continues at coordinate 86,334 of NW_027094064.1, read as the reverse complement.
GCCGTCCTTGTACCCACAGCTTTCGTCTTGCTCCCTCCATCTTCTCTCCCGCATCCACACTCGGCACAGCTCGGATGACATAAAAGCCATTCGTCTGAACCGGCTTCAAATAGTTCAACTCCAGATTCGCCGTGACCCCCGTACTCCCCTGCAGCCACCTCACCGCGCACCGTCCGAAGTTTTCGTCCAGCACCGTCGCAATGGCACCCCCGTGCGTCACGCCAGGCCATCCTGCCACCGCCCCTCCAAACCAGATAACGGTAACCACCTCCCCCGTCTCCGTATTCGTATATATCCGCTGGAAGCCCCCCAGGGCTCTCGCCCCCGCTAGAGGCCCCGTGGTGATCCTCTTTTCCCGCTCCTGTTGCGGGAGAGATGTGTATGCATCGTGGCTCGTCCAGGCCGAGTCCATCGAGAGGGATTGAACGATAGGCAGTTTGGACGCTTGCTTGTGGATGTATTCGACCATGGCATCGTCTTCCTTGGAACCCGCGGCTGGTAGTTCGGGCGGCGCGACGATCATGGACGTGAATTGGCCGCCCGCGACGCCGAAAAGGGTGAATAGAGCCGCCCAAATAAAGGGGCGCAGCGAGCGTTTGCTGATGGGTGGCGCATTAGGTGAACGTTCAGCTGGAGGAGGAGGAGGAGGAGGATTGTACTGCGAAGAGGGGAGTTGTGATCGCAGGGTCCTCGGGAGGTCAGCTGTGGGAGGTGTGGTATATAGGCGGATAGAGGACATCCGTGGAGTCGAAGCGCGGGTTCGTAGACATTTTTGAGATTGTGGTGTAGTTCTTCGAATCGCAGATTTCCCGCAGGCGCGCAAAGGGAATCGGGTACTCATTGCGATTTGTTTCTCCACGGTGATTTTTGGGCGTCGAGTATGGAAGCTTGGAATTCCGAGGCTCTCGGGAGCAGCACCAACCAGACGGCTGGACGACAGCAATTGCAACCCGGGTATTGGCTTCTCGAAATATAAAAGATGCCGTTTTGGTTGTCTTCAGCTACGAAAAGAAGTTGTTGTGCAATGGCCCCGTGCGGACTTTGAAAGCACGAAGTCCTGTTCTCAAAATCTAGCCTCGGTCTCGTTTCCGTATATATTCTCGCTAGACTTAGACCTCCCCCCTATTGCAGCAAAACAAATACATACTTCGCAGACACTTTGGTTTGAGAAAGCCACAAAGAGCGTAAAAACTGCTCTGCCCGATGCCAATGCGACGGAATTTCCAAGAGACTTTTCCTTGCAGCAAGACTTCTAAAGCCAAATTTCGGGAGTCGGTGGTCAGCAAGTGAACATCTACAAACAGCTTCCACAGATCTAAAGAAATCTCTCGCGCAAGCTTCTTTTAGGACCACAGTTGGAACGCTAGTCTTCAGCTCCTCTGGCGTAGAAGGTGGTATCAGAGAGCTCTTCTCATGCGCATCTCCCAGATATACGAATCCCCTACACATGGCTAATCTCCAAGTTCAATACCCAGGCTAGAACGATAGAAGCACTAGATATCACTCGACCCCTTCTCCCTCTCATCAATGTAGCTGTTGTATAAAAGCACAATTCCTCTCTACGCTGCTCGACACCCCAGCAAGTTCTTCTGGCTCTCACTATTGCCCAGACAGCTCTAACCTACCAGGCATCGCTTGATATGTATAACTTCTACGTTCTACACCATTTCCCATCTCCCATATCTGAAAAAAAAAAAAAAAAAAAGACAAAAGGAAGATCACGCACCTGCATTACGAATACCAATACCAATACCAGGTAATTTTCCCATCCATTGATTGTCACGAGAGCGAAACATCTTCGATCCCTCTATGTCACGAGCTACCCTCAAGACTCAAGATAGTTGGACCCTGGATCCTTCTCGGTTACCTAGCTAGCTGGATACATATGTGTTTGTTGACATACCGCTACCTCCACATATAATCCTCCGATTTCCAACCCTCTGTCCTCCCCTTCCTAATCCCCAGCAATAGTACAATCATCACAAACCCTCCCTCCCTTCAAATTCCCCGCCCCACTGACACTCAGTAAAATCCATATCCTAGTAAATGGCTGTACATATGAATAAAACTCACGCGCCAACTTCATCGATGCGTGTCCGCGGCAAGACAACGGTCGGCTTGCTGGGCAGGTCCATTGGCAGCGAGGGGTGGTGTATCACTGGGTATCTCTACAGAGATCAAGGTCGTGGACACGTGGTAACGGAGAAGCGAGATTGATGAATTGCAAAGAAGTAGAATGAACATGTCGTCGCTTCGTATATTTCATTTCACATATGTTGTACCTAGTTCTGTTCCCCTTTCCGTTTTCCAATGCCAAATCAACGGCTGACAAACCACCCCTTACACTTAAAGATCCTGAACGAACCTCTCCAGCCTCGTCTTGAGTTCCTCAACATCATCCTCCAGCTCCTCGGCAGTGCTCGCAGCACCCGGCGTCTTGGGCGGGACCAACACCGAAGAAACAACGTGAATCACGCCATCCTTCGCAATGCCATCCTGTACCGATACGCTGGAGAACCCGTTAATCTTGATCGAGATCAAGCCTCCCCATCGTGCCACATCGATACTCAAACTCTTGTTCTCCAACAGCGTCGGGAGATCGATATGGAAGCGACCCTTGGGGACATCCTCCGTATCCTCCCCCGACTTCTCTTTGTAGAAAGCATCCGAGTACAGGGTTTGGTTGGCAACGATGTGGTATTCCAGTAATCCTTTCAAGTACTTCTGTCCGTATTTGGAGAAGAGGAAAGCATTGATGCGTGGGCCAAGTTTTTGGAATGCCCAGTTTGAGGGTGCGAAGAGGGTACCCCCTTCGTGGGGTGCGGCAGCGATCTTCTCAAAGAGACCAGTCTTTTCGAGTGCGAGGTTGAGCGTCGAGAATTCGCCCGGGAGAAGCTCGACGATCTTTAGAGCGGGTGGCGGTGGGAGGAGGAGCGAGTCGACTCCGTGGATCACGCCGTTCGTGCCAAACTAGACTGTGTTAGCTATAGAAAGGGGACACGGAGAACACTGAGCGTACAATATCGATAGCAATAATGCGAGAGTAGAAGTTGATGTTCAGTCCCTTGGTCAAAGCAAAGCCAACACGGAGTCTCTGCGGGTTACTACCAAGCCGCTCCTCTCCCAATGCAGTAGGGATGGTATGGGTCACCAGCACCCTGCCGGCTGGATAGAAGTCGGGCGAGACGTGGTACGCCAGGATCTTCTTGATGACCTCCTTGCTCGGCTTGTGGTGTTTAGGAATCTTCTCGAACGCCTTGTCCGTCGGTGCGAATACTGTGTAGTTGGCCGCAGTGCCGTTCAGAGTCTCGACCAGGTCCGGATATTCGTTAATCAAGCTCGCGAGCTTAGTCGTGTACTTGCTGCTGGCAATCAACTCATATACGGTCTTGTTCGGCTTGTCATGTCCCGGGTGAGGCTTGTGGTGCTCCGGAGGGCCGTGGTGAGGCGGCGGCTCGCGATGGTGATGATCAAAGACATCGATGTCCTCAGCCTCTGACACGGCCGAGTCAAGCCAGGATTGCGCATCGAACTTGGTCATGGAAGCATAGCACTCGAATGTGTTCTTGGCCCTCTCCGCTGTGTCTGAAGCAGCGTCGATGGCATTGTCGATGGCGTTCTGGCCGAAGGCGACGGTATCCTTGAACGACTCTTCGACGCCAGACCAGACATCTTCCACGTTGCCTGCGATACGGTCGAAGAAGGTTTGAGGCGCGTTCTGGGACTCAATGATCTGGGTGGTGAGCTGCTCGTCAGGAATAACGAAGGCGGTTGTTGAAAAGGCTAGGGCGGCGAGCGGTAGGAAGGTAGTTGTAAACCTCATGATGGTGGTTGATAGCTGTCGATGGAGAAGAAGAGAGTAGAGTAGATGAGAATAGAGTAGAGAGATAAGAGAGATGAGAGATGGGAAGAAATGGATAGAAGGGAAAAAGAAGTTTCCGAGCCCGAGGGAGATCAGAGGAAGAGTCGCGGGAGAGGTAAGCTAGTCCGATAACGATGACGACGACGACGTTGACTCCCCTTCCCCGCAATCCGTCGATTGGGTCGGATATGAGGTCAAGATGCAACGACATCTCTTTCACAGCTGATGTCGATCCCCCGACCAACCAACGTCATTGATGGTCGTGCGGAGATGTTGATATTCTCTGCACCATCTCGGTACATCTACAGTATCAGAATCGAATGGATCTCACGACTTGCTTGGACTCCTACGAAGTACCGGTACACGTGCTGCGCATATCATGTGACATGCCAGCGGCTCAGAGCAGGCCGGAAGGGATGACCAGAGGACCAGAGGACCAGAGGACCACAGGACCCAGGGGACCCTCTTTGCCGGGACCCCGACCCCGACCCGACGACGTTCCGAGCCGAGCCGAGCCGTCGTTGTGAGAGTCGCATCGGGCTGGACAATGGAGAGTGGAGACGGAGGTGACCAATACTGTATACGTAGTACTACTACTACTACTACTGTACTTGTATGCGGATCAATATACCGTATACGGACTACTACGTACAGTACGGTACTGGCTGTATGGGGGTGCCGGCGATGCCAAGACGCTACCGTAGCTACCCTTGAGCACGGCATGCATCCGGTATGGTCGGGATGGGAGGGATGGGACTATAAGTATTGCCTTTTTCTCTTCGACCCTACCAACCAAATCGACATCAATCGCACCGTGATCCTCGCTCGGGAAGATCGCCAGATGCGGAGACGATGGCGAGGGGTCCCAGAGATACCACCGCTACCAAGGGACTAGGGTTCCCGAGGGACCGACGGAGTACTACCTACAGTACGGAGTCGGGACGGAGTTCACCAAGCCATGAATGAGCCCACCGACGGCTGAAGCGCCCACGTGGCATCGGGACCGAGATCGCTGAGCTTCCTTCCGTATTCGGATTTCGGCCTTCGGGTCTGTCCGTCTGTCCGTCTGTCCGTGGGGCGTGGGGCGTGGGGCATGGGGCGTAGGGCTGTAAACAAGCGTTGCCCTTGAACGGGGGAGAAAGTCAAAGAGGGACGTAGTACGTACTACTACGTACGTAGTACGCAGTATGCAGTACGCAGTACGCAGTACGTAGGTTAGAGTACGTTGCCTTCCCAGCTTTCTTCTTCTCTGCCGGGCCAGCTGTCCCTCTGGTTTTCACTCTTTCGCTTTTCACCGCCCAGAGAAAGTCTGCTGGGCGCGCGGATGCACCACACAGATCACAGATCGCACGACCCCCCCCCCCCCCCCCCCGGCAGCGTCAGGGTCCGAAGGCAGGAGCGGGTCGATATCCGCATCATCGATTCGTCATGGCGATCTGGGAAATGCGATCCGGGGCAGGGCCGTGGGAGCATGGGATTTGGATATGATGAGTCAGCATTGCATTCATTGCCTTCCTTATTTGCTGTCCGTACGCGGTCCGATGCTCAAGTGAGGGACGGGAATTCGAGAAGAAAGAGAGAGAAAGGAGAAAAGAGAGAAGAGAAGAGAAAAAGCGAAAAAAGAGAAAAGAGAAAAGAGAAAAGAGAAAAGAAGATAAAGAAAAGGGGGAGAAGATGAGATGGGGAGAGGGAAGGAGGGAGGGAAGAACAGGAGGAAGGAAGGAGCGAGAGAAACATGGCACTGGCAATGCATTGCATTGCTTTGCTTTGCTTTGCGGTCGTGTTATGTGTATATATGTATATATGTATATATGTATATATGTATATATGTATATGTGTATATATGTATATATGTATATATGTATATATGTTTATATATATACATTTATACATATATTTACATACACACACACACACACATACATATATATACATACATCTACACATGTCGTAAACAACACAATACAATACCTACAGTACCCGACGACGTCCTTACCTATACATACATACCTACCTACCGTACAACCGTACAACCGTACAACAGCACAACAGCCGGCGGTGAAGTAGACAAGAGGTAGGTTCCTAGGTGATGCTAGTCCTATTTGTCATGGTATGAGGGATCCTTCTTGGACGGAGATTTGTACCGAATGCGTCCTGGTGTGGTGTCGTATTATACGGAATACCTACCGTACCTGTTGTCTTCTTGTACCTCTACTGGTACTTGTCCTTGTCAGTGCTGCTGTTGCTGTTGCTGTTGCTGTTGCTGTTGCTGCTGTTGGCGTGCGTGCTGGACTAGCTAGACTAGCCCCGACCTGGCCTTACCGTGCCTCGCCTCGCCTCGCCTCGACTCGCCTCGCATCAACTTCCTCAACCTCCTCAACCTCCTCCATCCCCTATCTCACACTCTCTTACTCTCACTCAATCACTCTCACTCTCTCACTCTCACTCTCTCACTCCAACTCTTTCCACCTCTTCCGCCGAATGAACGCATGAATTGAATCTCGCATCGACATCTCTCTCTCTTTCTCTCCCTCTCCCTCTCCCTCTCCCTCTCCCTCTCCCTCTCTCTCTCTCTTCCAATTTCTCCTCACTGTACTTAACCCCCCCTCCCCCTCCCCTCCCTCTCAGACTCGCCTCCATATCGCGAACAGTTACAAGATCGAGTCAACGGCGCAAATCGTTTACGAGAACGACGTCGACGCCAGCATCTCTCTTCTCACTGTCGCTCGAGATTGATCTACCCATCTACCTGTCTCATCCTTCACCATACATCCTCCTCTTCCCTTCTCTACCCTCCTCTACCCTCCTCTACCCTTCTCTACCCTTCTCTACCCTTCTCTCCGCCCAGCCGGCAGTCACCCCGTGCGTGCCGAACCCCGAGTCCAGTCTGACCAGCTAGCCTCCACGACGATTTCCTCCTGTGCGCCGGGCTACCGTCCTTCGAGAGGAGAAGAATAATTCAAAATTCAATATTCAAAAGAAAGAAAAAAAGACGAAGAGAACCCCCCCCTTTCCAAAAATAACAAAAAACTGACCGTCACGACGGATCACTGACACTTCCCACGCCTCCTCCTGCTGTATCCTCATCTAATCTCACTCCTACTCACCTCCTCTTGATCTCAGCGCTCCAGTCCACCTTCTTCTGTGACCGCCGCTCGCTGGGAACCAAAGAGTGCGCCACCTCTCTGACTCGTGGTACATGCTGCGTTGCCACTCTTCCCCCCGGCGCCTGGTCACATACCTATCAACCCCCTCCGCGAGATCCCACCTCGCGACCGCCAGAAACATGGTCGACTCAAAAGTCTTGATCTATCTCATGCGGAGAGACCTCCGCATCTCCGACAATCCCATCCTCCACTCCCTGGCGACCACTACCAAGCAGCACGGCTTCACGCATCTGTTGCCCCTCTACGTCTTCAGTGCCCAGCAGCTTGAGGTCAAGGGGTTCATCGCCGACAGCGACATCAAGAGTCCGTACCCCGAGGCGCGGAGTCCCGTCGGGGGCTTCTGGCGGACAGGACCGCACCGGGTCACGTTCTTGGCAGAATGCATCTGGGATGTCAAGGAGGGATTGGAGAAGCTGGGGAGTGGATTGTGTATCCGAGTCGGGACGGTCGGTGCTGTGGTCGACGATCTGCTGAGCAAGTTCGAGAGTAAAGGGGAGGTCAAAGTTGGCGCTGTATGGATGGTCGGCGAGGAGGGAGTTGAAGAGGCCCATGAAGAGTCGCAGGTGAAGAAGGCTTGTCGAGAAGCCGGAGTCCAGTTCCAGCTGTGGACCGACGAGAAATATCTCATTGATGAGTGAGTTCGCTCGGGGTCCGGAACGAATGGCTTGCTAATCCCACCAGTCGCGATCTCCCTCTCCCCAACATTGATGAGTTATCAGATATCTTCACCAGCTATCGGAAGACCGTCGAGCCTCTCCGCGACCACCCTCGAGACGCCCTACCCGTACCAACCAAGGGCGCCCTTCCACCCTTCCCAGCAGAGTCGATCCCCGACCAGCGCGAGCCCTTTACTATCCCCGGTAGCCTCGACGACCTCCAGAAGGCTCTGCTGAAGCCCCTCAATGCGGAGGATCTCGTCCGTAACCCTCCACCCTACCCGGCCGGAACGACCTCCGCCCACCCGTTTCTGGGCGGGGAGTCGCAGGCTCAAGACCGACTGGAATACCTCATTACCAAGGGCAACGTCGTCAACTACCATAGCACTCGTAACGGTCTCCTGGGCCACGATTTCTCCACCAAGCTGTCCGCCTACCTCAGTCTCGGCTGCATCACCTCCCGCCAGATTCACGCGTCGCTCCTCGCGTTCGAAAACGGCACCAATGCCGCTTACGCATCCGTCCCAGAGTACGGCAAGGGTCAGAACGACGGCACCAAGAGCATCCGCTTCGAGCTGCTCTGGCGCGACTACATGCGTCTCTGCACCCGCAAATTTGGCCCCAAGCTCTTCCGCCTCAGCGGTTTCAAGGCCGAAGGCGAGGAGCGCTGGTCGTCGCCATCTCGCCCCGGCCCAGGACTCACACCCGCCCACGTTCGCGAGCAGATCGACCGTTTCCTCAATGGCACTACGGGCATGGGTCTCATCGACGCGAGTCTGCGGGAGATGTACCACACTGGCTACACATCCAATCGCGCCCGCCAGAACGTGGCGTCTTTCCTCGCCAAGCACCTGAAGATTGATTGGCGCATTGGCGCGGAGTGGTACGAGTGTATGCTTGTTGACTACGATTTATCATCCAACTGGGGGAACTGGCAGTACCTGGCGGGCGTCGGCAACGATCCCCGCGGTGAAGCGCGCATCTTCAACCCGGTCAAGCAGGCCTTCGACTACGATCCTCACGGCGACTATGTCAAGGCCTGGATCCCCGAGCTGCGAGGCCTCACAGACTCGAGCGAGGTCTTCCAGGCATGGACCATCAAGGAGGAGCGCCGAGAGGGTCTTGGGCTCAGCGGCCTGGAGTGGGTTGAAAAGCCTCTCCTGAAGATCAATTTCACCGTCAACCGCCGCGGGCGCCATCCCGGTGGTCGATCCCGCGGAGATCGGGGAGGGGGAAGAGGGGGCAGTAGCGGGCACGGTGGGGATGCAGGAAGCGGACCAGGTCGGTATACGAGCCCCGAGAGCCGAAAATACTACTCCTCGCGTGGCGGCGGAGGCTACGGTGGCCGCGGGTACGGATCCTCGCGAGGCCATATCCGTGGGTATGGACGAGGTGGTGCGGGTGGTGGGGGCGGCCGAGAGGCGCGCGTGGGTATGATGGACCGCGAGCGTGAAGCTTACGCCGACTACACCGGCGGGCAAGACGCGAACTGAACCTGGAATCTGAAGTCTGGGAAATGTTGGAGATGATTTCACCTCTGCTTCTGCACTGGCATTGTGATTGCGATCTTCGCTGTGTCGAGACTCGACCTTTTCGCATGGCACCTCCACTTTTGGAAAACGGGATAGCATACTACACCACATCTCTGGCGTTCCGGCCTGATATTTCTTTGGGAGGGGGCGCAAAGAAACGAAATTCTCTTCGGTGCTGGACATGGCGTAGGCCGGGCTGGAATAGAATGGGATGGGATGGCATGGACGGGCGGGGGAAAAAGAAGGAAAATGGTGTGATACCCACATGCTAGATTTTGCTAGATGTTCTGGAGACACAGAGGAAAGGACGGAGAGATATAAATCCCAGGCTAGATTTTGCTAGATGATCTGGGTCCGATCTAGTTTCTCGTTTAGTGTTTCTCTCCTTTTGTTTCGCGACTGCATAGTGTTCCAGCGTGGATTTGTACATATATACATACACATACATACCTATCAGGGATCACGGCGGTGAGCAAGCTAGGAGCTAGGAGCTAGGAGCTAGGCGGAGCATGGATGCACGAAGTAGCTAGCTATCTAGATGACAAGATAGAGCTAGCTAGAATGGAAGTTGATTCCAAGAAATCTTTAGCGATTGTAAGAGACAAAACCGCTGTGATGCTAACGGAACAGCGACATTAATACCTGTTTTTATCTGAGAATTGAAATACCGGAGAGCAGGTGGTACGGAGGAATGTATAATTACAGTTATATGTATATATATATATATATATATAGCCATGCGCCAGAAAGGCAATCTCTCGGCTACCTTTTCTCAGCCAGTCTCGGGTTCCAACGAGTGCGCTCCGTACACCGACTTTTAAAAGGACTGTTTCTTCCATCGAATTTGCTTTGTCTTGAAGAAAAAAAGAATTTCAAAATTCTATCAAGGCATACGATCATGATCTGATAGGTATTTACATCTTTGATTTCGCAATGTTGAATGGAGACTGGCAATATCAACGAGCTCTGTTGTTGTAAACGTGCGAGAATCTTTTGTATTGTTACGATAATTTTGGTGTTATTTGGAGATGATTAAGTTGCGTTGGGGTGATATTAGGGATTTTTTAAAAAAAAAAAAAAATATTATAGACAATTAAAGATATCGATATCCGTTTGAAAGTCAGTGTATCGCACTCGTAGGAACCTGACGGCAGATTGAGAGTAATAATCTACTTACCCCTGGTCGAAATACAAGTCAAAGGGCAAGGGTTGCGGTTCCTAGTACCTACTCGTTAGCGATACGGTCAATTTTCAGCGATACGATCAATTTTTTTTATAATTTCCATTTTTTTTTATCATACGCGATCGATGAACAATACGATAATTAAATTTTATATCGATACGATAGACACACGATTGCTATAGCCATCGTTTTTAGAATATCTAATCCTGATTCCTTATATTACATCGAGTACAAGTGCCGTTAAACTCGTTGTTTTTCTTTGCTAATTCGACTCGAGATTCAAAGGCCGAAGATTATAGATTATAAAACGAGGGCGTAAACAAAGCATTATCGCGTATACAAAACGCAGGCTGGCGTAAGTAAGTATGTGTTAAATTCAATACTCATCGATTAGTTGAAAATTAGATATAAGTTATAATACATTAAATCATGACGTAAAGAGAAATCGAAGGCTTTTCGGCTGCTAATTAACGATCAATGCATCTCAAGAAGCATATAGCAAGCGCTAGCTAATATTATAAATTTATAAGACTTAATCCACTTCTTATTAATTTAGAATGTAGAACACGAAGATGAGAATAATACCGAGGCTAGTGATTACGAGTTTTGAGAAGGTTACGTGTAATTATCCACAGTTGTTAATTTGTTTGGTTGTTTCTAGAATGGAAAGCTGTTCGAAGGGCGCCGACGAGGTTAGAAAACGAATATTATTGCGTTTAAAAATCCATTGACGGGTGAACTTTTTCCCGAAACAGGTCTAATATTAAAAAGCGATATCGTTTTTTACTATTAGTTTCCATATTGAAAAGTGCCTTGGTTATTTATATTGTAATGAGAAAGGCCAAGAAGTTGACCGTACCGCTGAATAGTGTTTTAGCAACCGCAACCCTTGCCTCTTGTACTCCGACCAGGGGTACGATTAGTGGGGCTTGTTGACGCAACTGCACGATTACATACTACTAGGTATTGTACGTAGTAATTAAAGGAAAAGAAGCTTCACTCAAGTTACTACGTATGATGCTGATTTGGATAAGGCTTGCATATATGTAAATATGTAAATAAAAATCCTAAACGAAATAGCATTTAAAGGAAGACGGGGAGAAAGTAGAACGCCAAACAAACAACGCTCCAGTCTTTTACGAACACATCCATTATCCAAGGAATAGCATGCAGCATATATATCCATTGTAGGCCAGGCTTTTAAAAAGACCAATCCAACCCCTCGCTAAAAATCGAGACCTCAACACTGCGCTGGCAAGCAATGCAGCAGCTACTAGATAGACAATATCTTACTATTTCTTTCATATCCTCTCCTCTCGAGAGCTTATGAAGCTACGCGAGACTTCTCCCTGTCGAGGAATACCTTGAGCGTAAGTCGAGAGGATAGTAAGGGGGGGGAGGAGAGGGGAGGAGGGAATACTATTTGTCGGTTGAAGCTCAGATATATCAATTGGCTTATGGTATTGGCAGCTATCTTGCATGTTCAAAGTATATAAGGCTGAGAAACAAAGAGGGAAAGCATTCCGTTATATCGGTTGAGATATGAATGATAATGTATGGAAGGTTGGTTGGATCTACGAGACTCGTAGACGGTTCATGAAGGAAGAATATAATCTTACTGACCCATGAGAAGCGAGGAAAGAGAACACATTACGCACACGCATATAACCACAGCCAGGGCATCAAAAGTCCAGTTGTTAATCCCCAGAGGTGATATGTGATGCACACTCATGGGGTTGGTATAGTACATACATACCTCTCAAGCCTATTCCTACATCAGTACCCTTTCCCCCCTCACTGAGCCTTCTCCCCCGAAACGAGCAGCACCACACTCCCCAGCTGCCTCCTGACATCTTCCCGTTCAACATCATGCGTATCCTCCACCGCGCCCCACATCCCAGTCTGCCAATCGACCTCCAAACTCGCCACCTTCGCCGCCTCCTCAACCCCAAACTTCTCCCCCGCGCCCTGAGCGCCCGCCCTCAGATGCCCCAAGTCCTCGCTCCACTCGACCACCAGCCGGGCGGCGCCCAGCAGCCCCTTCCCGGCCAGGACAGCTCTCTCCAGTCCCGCCAGCTCAAAAGCCGGCAGCCCCATGACCCAGCCTTGGATGACATCCCTCGTCATCCGCGGTTGCTCCTTTGGCATGATGGAATCCTCGTCGAGGATCTCGACGATTTCCACACCGGGCCAGACCTTCTCCGTGAGGTACGAGATGATGGGCACCGCGTGGCGTTTCTGTATACTCCTCAGCCCCTCCGCTTCCCTGCTCTCGTGCCTCTCGTAGCCCGGCGGGTCGGCCACGGCTTCGGGGGCCCAGCAGAGGAGGGAGTCAGTATCGAGGTAGCGCATCAGGCTTGTGGTGATACCGGTGCGGATGGGTCCTGCGCCTGAAGAGGTGGAGGCATCTTCGTCGGCGATGTCCAGCGCGCGGGATACGAGGGATGTGAGTGGGATGAGGTGTTGTTGCAGCGCTTGCTGTGCCGAGGTCAAGAGGTCCCATTCGAGGGCTATCGCGGTCGCGAGCGCGGGCTTGGAGGGAGGAATTGTGAGGATAGTTTTGGACGGGCGACGGAGGGGACGTGTGTCGAGGTGGATTTGCAGACCTTCTGTATTTTTTGGGGGGCACAGTATCAGCACTGATAAGCATTATGATACTCTGACATCGACAGTCGTTCCACCGTCCACCATAAGGAGGGAAAAAACGAGAGGGTGTAAGGAATGGAATCTATACCATCAGCCCCCTTGACATGTACCTCTCTCCAAAACCGCTTCGTCTTCGCACTGCCACCCCCCGCGCCGCCGGCGATAGCCTTCAGGTCCATCCCTCTCTTGAGCAGCTCCGCCTGCTTCTTCCGCCGGGTAACCCTCGCGTCGACGTGCTCAGCGCTCGGGACTGGAACTTTCGGTGGCGGCCCCGAGGCCGTGAGGGGCTGCACCGTTGCGAAGGCCGACGTCGAGGTTTGCAGGCATCGTACGAGATGGGGGCAACTCTGGAGGAACGAAGAGGAGGCGCCCCGGCATCGCGAGGGCACTGGTAAATGGGCTATGCGCTTCATGATTTTGTGAACTTCAGGGTTGTAGTTGTTGATCTCGATGGCATTCTCAGAAGGATGCTTGAATTCAATTCGATTCGTACCGAGGCAACATCCTGGCTCGCTCTCTTTTAGTGGCCGCCTCGGTTACTCACTCTACAGTACTTAGAAGTACAGATTGATCCGGGCGGCTCCCTGCCAGGCGATGTTTATTTACTATTGCCGAGTGATTGTCAGATCAATTACTGTGAGGACTAACTAGAATAGTATGTAGTAGTAACCTTGGTATATATACGTTGTTGAATGCGTTTCAATTCATCGCACCGAACGTGATGCTTATTATCTACACAATCCCAAGAGTCTCATAGCCACCTACCTGCCTCTCTCTCATACAAAAATCGCTACACAAACACAACCAGCGCCTGCCATGAATACACCACAGCATCCGCCACCCCGTGGGTATCTAGAAGATCTCCTCCACCATCCTCCAAGCTTCTCCTGTCGCAGCCTTTTCTCTCTCCTTCCAATACTTGCCACTGAATTCCCAGAACTCCTCACCCGTAATCGGACACTTCGATTTGCAGAACCAACGGGGCTCAAACTCTTCGCCCTTCTGCTCACGTTCCCGCCGCTTGGCTCGCTGCTTCTCCTCGACCCGGTTCTTCTCGGTGGCGGCAAAGTCGTACTCGCCGTCTTCCATGGCACGCTGATCCGGACGCAGTCTGGTATCGGTAGGTGGGAGCCAAGGCTGGAGCTTGTCATTGATATCGTTTAGTGTCACGACGAACGGGGTGAGATTGAATGGAATGCCTGTTGGTCGCGGGTTTGCCTCCCATACAATGAAGACCTGGTTGGGGTCGGTGACGCTGCCTCGCTGCCGCGAGCCTCCATTCTTGGGCTCCTCAACAGTGGCCTCGTAGCCAGGAGTGTAGCGGGCATAGATCTTGTTGTTCCATCGTCCACCAAGACTGAAGCAGGTCTGACCCTTGGCATCATTGACTTTGCCAGTGATGTGGTAGGCACTGGAAGCTTTCCATCCGCGAGCCTTGAAGTCAACGAGACAGGTCTCCCCCGTGGTCCAATTCTGAATTTCCATGGGACCGTAATTGTCAATCGTGGGTGATCCGGTGATGATTCCAATGACGGAAGATGTGACCTTCTTCCACGTGTACATCTCTTCCTTGCCGTCGGCCGTCCGAAGCTTGAGGAACCAGGTACCGAGTGGGTTGATATCAAAGGATTTGCCGTAGAACTTGGACTTGACCGCAGACTCTCCATAGTAAGTCCATCTTGGCGATTCTGCCCACGCAGCTCCAATCGGTGGATGATGGCTGACTTGCTCGATGAAGAACCGGTAGTTCTTATCCGGTCGTACGTATTCGAAAGTCTCACCCAGCAACGGATTGAATGGTTTGGCGACACGGCCAATGGTGGAAGCGTACTCACTGGCAGCAAATGCGGCAACATAGACCATACGCTCCGTAGCCTCGGTCCGGTCGGCGGCAATATCGAGAAGGTCAGCGTACTCCATGTCCTCAGCACACCGTTGGAGCAGAGATGTGGGTTCGTTGAACGAGACGGGAAGCGTCATCTTGGTCATGTCTTTGCCGATCATAGACTTGAGGATTCCCTGCGGAAGGCGTTAGCAGTTGATCATGTGACACACCAATCACACATACCCAGAGAGAAACCTTCGGCCTATTATCAACTTCCATCTTCAGCCTCGTACGGACACCATTCTCGTATCCCCGGAACGAGGAAGCGATGTCCACGGTTCCATCTGGCACCAGATCATCCTTGGATTTCTCTTCTTGTACAGGGCTAGCAATCCGGAGTGGCAGCATCGGGGCGGCTTGGACCTCTCCGGCGTCGACAGCATCAAAGAATTCGTCATCTTCCTCCTCAGAATCCGTTTCAGATAGTTGGCCGGCATCAATCAGCAAGGATTTTCGCCGCAAAGAGTCTTGGACAGTGGATCTGCGCACCACAGCTTTTCCAGCGGCATCAACAGGGACTTTGTCGAGGGCATCAGCAAACTCCTCCCCCTTCAGCAGTTCGCCTCTACTCTCGGGTCGGCTTTCCATCACGACACTACCAGACTCAATGGCTTCGCGAAGAGCTCGCTTCGTCATCTTGCGCTTCTCCTCCGACTCGCCAACCTTCGCCTCCAGTATTTCTTGCTCACGAGCGACCTGTGCCATGCTATCCTCCCACATGCGTCTCATGTCGGCTTCGCGGTCCAGGCGGTATTGCCAGTAAGCATCTCTGTCCTTCGAGATCTTGAGCAAGTCGCCCACGAGCCCCTTCAGATTCCGAATCGACGAATCGAAGGTTTGAACAGCCTGCGTTGCCACGAGATCGGATATGAGAAGGTTCGGATTCTTGACTTGCTCGGCTTGGAAGGCAGCATTGACTTGTCCAATCATATCCAGCTGCAGCTGTGCTGATTGGGCGGTGATCTCGAATGCGTCTTTGCTGGCTGGTGCTTCTCTATCGCTGGAGCCTTCACCATATTCATCCTCATCATCGCCATCATCTCCGTTGGGCCCAACAATGCTTGGGACCTTGGGAACGTCGCCCATGTAACTGGGCTCGTACGAACCATAGTTGGGGCCTTCGTCATCATCTCCGACGCTGGGACCGCTGGCGAAGGAGACCTTGTTGCTGCTTCCCACCTTTCCAACGCTCGACTGAGGCATTAGATGGGTCGTCTGAGTGCTGGCCCGTCGGGTATCTGTAAAACTGAACGCCTCACTGTTGTTAATCTCGAGAGTAGACGCATCTCGTCCCGAGCCAGAGCCAGAGCCCGAGTGGTCGGCCTTAGCCTGTCTGAGAAGCTCGGCATTCCTCTGCGTCTGCCTCTCTTCTTCCTTGGCTTGATCCTTGGTCCACTGGATGGAGTTGTTGAGGGCCCAGAACCATCTCTTCGCTTCCACCTCGTGATTAGCCTTCAGATTGTACTTGACAGAGGATTTGCCAATAATGTCGAACTTGGTCTTTTCAGTAGGATCCATATTGAGACTCGCGATTTTCATGTTGATAGCTCCGCGACATGCCGATCCAGAATCGTCCTGGTGCTTGTAGTAGCTCATGACGCCGTCCTCGAGGACAAACCATCGTAGTTGATAGCCCTTGCGGTAGTTGGTCCACTTCTTAAGATATCCCTTCATCTCACGCCCTTCCTTACCGGCCAGAGCATCACCAGGCTGGTTGGAGGCAAGGCCTTGCTGAGAAACATTTCCCAGAACTGCCTTTTCTTGTATTCCTCGCTGAGCCGCAACTGCTGCAGGAGACTTCCGTAGTACACTTTTGATGTGATCGTCCTTGGTGATATCCTGGGGAAGCTTTCCTCTGCGATCGCGTCGGAAGGGATCGGCTCCGTGGAAGAGCAACACTTTGATAAGCTCTTCGTTTTTCGATCTCGCAGCCTCGTGTAGTAAGGTGCCTCCGGCTTGGATGATGGTGGGATCCGACGCAAACTCTCCGCCATTGATATCCAACACCATCTTGACCCTGGGCTCTTCCAAGACCTCGCTCAGTCTCTTGTAGTCGCCCTGGCTAACCAGAGCCTGAACCTGCCTGATCTTGCTATCCACAAATATCGATCGTGATAACTGCAGCTGTTGGAATATGTCCGGAGTGCGAGCCAGGTCCAGAGGGAAGCGTCCTTGGTAGTTGGCAATGGAGTCATTGATTCCAGGCTGATCCAGCAGCAGGCGCACAATCTGACCCCGCCCTTGTGCAGCAGCAAGATGCAAAGCAGTGTTTCCCTCTTTGTCCCGCGCATTTAGGTCGATGGTTCCCGCTCCGTCCGAGAGGACATACTCTACCACCGAGAGCTCGGCACATTGTATTGCCAGGTGTAGGATAGTCGTGTCTTCTAGCCCTAATGATCCAGATCCAGAGCCCGACCCTGATCCAGTCGCACTCGATGTGCTGTATCGTGTACTATCCGATTCCCGAATCGCCTTGGAGATGCCAGCTGTGTCACCACTTCGCAATGCCTCAAAGATGCGAAACTTGCGTACTGATGATTCGATCGACGCCGTCACGCCTGGTATAGATGGGGTATGGCCGTGGCCGGACATTGCTCGCGTAGGCCGGATGCTTGTATGGGAAGTGGATCTAATCAAGCCCGCAGTGCCGGTGGATAGTTTCTGGGAATGGTGTCGGTGCTGGTTGTTGTTGTTGTTGTTATTGTTATTGTTATGATTGTTGTTGATCGAGGTGGAGGAAGGACTTCTCTTGGGGAGAGAGGAGCCGTCTCCAAGTCCGAGGCCGACGCCAGCGCCAATCGCCAGTTGGTCCTCGTCCTTGCGACGTCCGAGCAACGAGCGGGTGGACTTGTTTCGCCTGTGGCTAAACATGGTGGTGGTCATGATTAGCAATGCGACGTAACATAATATGAGGGAAGACGCGAGGAGAGGAGGAGGAGGAGAAGGGGAAGGAGAGGGAGAGGGAGAGGGAGAGGGAGAGGGAGAAGAGGTAGAAGGGCTTCGGAGGTAGATGTAGACAGAAGAAGATATACGAACCCGTCACCCGCGTCCGCCATGTTAGTTGGGCAGTGGGGATTTCTTGTTTGTTGTTGGCAAGGAGAGAGTCAGTCTGTTCTTATGGTGGTATGAGGGAGGGGGAGTGGTGATGTAGGTATATCGGTGTGGAGGTGGAGGTGGAGGTGGAGGTGGTGGTCCCTAGGTGGATGTGAAGAAGTCAAATAAATGCCAATCTCAAAATCCAAGTGCCAATCAATGCCAGTGTGTAGGGCCAGGATCAGTTAATAAGTACAGTACTTACAGTAAAGAAGTAAATAAGCATTCAATAAGTAGGGAACCGCAACCCTTGCCTCTGACTTGTACTCCGACCAGGGTTACGATTATATACAACTACTAATACAGTACGTATATAGTAATATATTTATCAATCTTTTGAGTTGCTTGCTTGGACTTGGCTTCTTCTTCCTTGATGACGTCGGGCCGGATGGCATTGCGAGATGCCCACACGTGATATTTTGGTATCTAATAAGACTTTGGCACATCGATTCACCTTGGCGACATAGACAACTCATACAGGATTGCCGTATCCCTTGCTCGGAGGATATATGTATATATTTATATTTAATATAATGTTGAGCTAAATGTGGATCCTAGCTGAGATCGTAAACTATGAAAATTAAAATGCGGTCGCTTGACCCAAGAGGAAAACGTTGATTGGGTGCATCCATTTGAGCTCGGGCCATTGAGTAGCACTGAGAGCGTGACTAAGCACTTAGTAATAGAGGAGGGAAAGGTTTTTTCTTTTTACGTATTTTACGTATTCTACTTGCGTGCTTCACTTCGGTTACGTTTCGATTTGTCTATAATGTAGTCATATATTCTTTTCCTTTCCAATACTTGATTACTAGCTGATTCACGAATAGGAAAAGAAATGCTTGAGAAACAGGTGGCTGCATCGCGCTGAAAGGCGCTGAGAGGGGCTGAGAAGGGCTATTGCTATAGCTTGAATGCTCGAAATATAGCTGGCTGCATCGCATTGTAAAAGGGCTATTGCTGTAAAATAAATCCTCGACAAATAGCTGACTGCATCGCGCTATAGAGGGCTCTTATTACGAATCGAATACTCGAAAAACAGCTGGCTGCACCGAGCTGAAAGGAAGTATTGTAATAGATTGACGGCTCGAAAGACGGCTAGCTGCACCAAGCTGAGAGGAGCTATTGCTATAGACTAGATGCTCGAAGAACAGCGAGCTGCGTCGCGCTAAAGGAAGCTATCATTATGAATCATATAATAGTAGCTACGAATGTTAGATCGCGAAGTCCGGTAGCTTGCGGCCGGGCTGAAGCGTTACATTTTCTTTACATCTTATTAAAGCGTATTTCTTAGCAAAAATTGATCTTGCATGGTTTCCTACAGCTCCGTGGAATAGAAATCGAACAATAGTGGCAGAAGAGCAAGAATCATAGAGAAAAGCGAGAATGAAACGAAAATGTAAGGAGAATTCAGGAAATGATAACTAATGACATGTAGGCATTGTGGAACTTTGCAATCCATCACGCGCCCTTCGATACCAACTAATGCCCAGTCAGTTTTCCATCCCGGCCTTCAACCTTCAATCAGCAAAGATACGGCGCTCGTGGAGATTTCCCTACCATTCTGAAGCCTCAATCACTCATTCAGTCCGCTTGTAAGGCGCCAGCTACTTGTATGTACAACCGACCAACCAACCAACCTGTCCGAATTGCATCCGCATCATATGGCCGGCTTCACCAGCCCCGTAACCTTCTCCTCAATCTGCTTGTCGGAAAGGCCTACTAATGATGCGCTCTCCTCGTGTCCGAACTCTGCTGAGAATTAGCACCTGGCCCAGATCCAAGCTTCCACCGAGAGCCTGTTCCGGCCGCGGCCGCGGCCTCGGAGAGAGAGAGAGAGAGAGAGAGAGAGAGAGAGAGAGAGAGAGAGAGAACTGGCAGACCGACCATATCGCGCGTAGACCCTCGGTTGCGTACCAGCAGCCTCGCGGAGCAGAATGGGCGTGTCTGGGTTGTGCTTCTTCATCGTTGGGTATGTGCGGGCGAGGAATGATCTGATATGCGTTGCCCATCAGCACTATTCCTGCTCCTGGGTCCGGTGGTTCGCGCAATCGATTTTCCCTTCGCATTCTATTTCAAAGCCTCCTTCCTTTGCCCCCAATCCAGATTCCAGTCTAATCCGTGATCAACTCACCTCGTCGCGCCGCTTTGCTCGCCCGTCTGGCAAAACAGAAATCGCACCTCCTTCAGCGTCTGCGAGAAGGCATGTTTGGCCGACATTGTTGCGGGTTGTTTGACTTAGTCGACCACTTAGATAAACCTGGCTCTCGAGTATCGATTGGTCTGGCTGTTGTTGCTTCGACTGGTGGTGTTGTGATGGAATCTGATAGTCGTTGTAACAAGTAAATATGTAGTTGTTATATCACTTGCCCAAGCAGCTCAGGTGGGGCTAGTTTGATCCGATAAGTAAATATGATAGGCCGTGCGAGCAAACCCTATTCCAATTTGCATTTCAACATTTTCCTACAATCGGGAATCCCTTCACTTCCTTATGACCCTACCCCTACTCACTCACTCACTCACACATACACTCTCTCTCCAATTCCAACCGCCTGGATTCCCTGAATTCCTCCCACCGAAGCCTCCCCAACCTCCCTCCCGGCTTTCTCGAGCGCACACAACAAACCTTGAGCTCCAGCATCAAACCGACCGACTCACCTCATAATGCCTGCACCCAGCACCCTCTTTCGCGCTGCGCGCCCAGCCGCCTTCCGCAACTCCCCTTTCTTCACTCAACAAGCACAATCGACCATCTTCCGCTCGGCGCGGACTCGGTTCCTGCAGGGCCAGCAGGGAGGAAACGCGGGGAGGAGATGGCAGAGCACTGCTGCGCCTGGGGAGACCCAGAGCTGGTTCAAGAGGATGTGGGATAGCCCTATCGGCTTGAAGACGGTGCATTTCTGGTACGTTTGACTCTCTGGCGGAGGAGCGAGAGAAAAAGACAGATAGACAGACAAGATATAGAGAGGCAGGGAGGGAGGGAGGGAGGAAGGGAAAGAGAGACCATCCAGGTTGGATTTGAGAATGGAATGCTAATTGCGACTCAATAGGGCGCCGGTGATGAAGGTATACATACAGGCTATTTTCGGAGAGGACATACCCAACAGAAGCTAACTAGACCAGTGGTCCCTCGTCATCGCAGGAATCTCCGACATGTATCGGCCCGTCGAGAAGCTGTCTCTCACTCAGAACCTCGCCCTTACAGCCACCGGTCTGATCTGGACCCGGTGGTGCCTGATCATCAAGCCTAGAAACATCTTGTACGCCCCCCCTCCTCCCCTTTCCCCTTATTTACCTATCCATCTATCCACCTCCAGCGGTGAAGCCGAGAACATGTAACGTGCCTGACAATCGCATAGGCTCGCAACCGTGAACTTCTTCCTCGGCTTCGTCGGCGTCATCCAAGTTACCCGTATCGCGTTGCACAACTACGCCGGTGGTAAGACCACCACCGCCCAGATCGAGGAGGCTAAGGAGAGCGCTGTCGAGACCGCCGGAGGATTGAAGGATGAGGTTGTCAAGGCTGTCAAGCCGTAGATATCACGCCGGGCCGACAAGCTATTAAGCATCGAGAAGCGGAAGATGGAGGATAGTCGATGGCGGACGTGTACGGGAGGTGGAGACATGGCCCGAATCATTGAATGCAGATGAGTGATTGGGCCTAGTGGGCATCCTCATTGCATTTTCCTTTCTTGAAACGGTACCTGTCATATTTGTGCATGAAATCAAGGCAGTTCAGAGGAAAGGGGTAGAAAATCGATTCTCCATGACTTGATGAAAAGAATTTCCGCAGCACTTGAGTCCGGCTCTCACTTTTGTTTATGGTTTACGACTTCCATCTCTTTATGCGTGACCAAGTCTTGCTTAAGCTGTCTGGAGACATGAAAAGCCGGTAGAATTTTGACTAATGGATCTGAGATTTATTTTTACCTGTTCTATTGGCAGGCGTATTCAGGAAACTCACAACTCCTTCAAAAATCAAACAAACACTATTAACAATTATCAACTCGAGCCGGCATCATGACAGAAGATCATTTAGAGATCCTGCATCCATGTGTTGTAGACGCCCGCCGCCAGACTCCTATCAAGCGCAATATATGCATGCAAAGAACTCCAAACCAGCGACCCTGAGGCACCGTAGTGTACAAATACAGAAATTCTCCCAGCCCAATCATCCGAGTAGCAACGCCAGTGATATGATCTCCCTATCGTAACATCCTTCTTCCCAACTAGAGCCATATAATGCAGACTGCCTTCCACGTACACGGGTCCAGCCCATCCTCCCTTGCTTCACGAATAGCGCAATTAATTCATTATCCCCAAAGATCATCCGGCCCATCAAGTCATCTCTACTTTGTACACATCGTCCCTCACATAACAGCACACTCTCCTTCATTCTGCTTTCCAACCTTAGATCGCGAGATACGTTCTCTGGATGTGGGGCCAGCCTTGCCACCGCCTCTCTTGAGATCCTCCAGCCTCTCACGGGCTTTGGGGAAGTTTTGTGCTACGAATTTTTTAGCACGACGTTCGTGGAAGCAATATCAGATCGCATATGGGGGGTAAGATATCAACATACCAGCAGCTCTCCAGTACCATCTCTTTGCATCCTCCAAGTTTGCCGGACTCCCGATTCCAACCTCGGTGAAATAACCCATTGCATACTCCGCCTTGGCCAACCCAGCCATAGCCGCCTTCCTCGCCCAGAGATAAGCCTCCGTGTCGCTCTGCTGCAGCACGCCTTCGCTGCCTGTCAGGTACCAACCCGAAAGCGCGAGTTCACTCTGGTGCTCCTCTTGCGCCGCGGCCTTTGAGTACCACATTATACTCAGCCTGGGGTCGATCGGGCACCCAAACAGTCCGTACTCGTACGCGGCACCGAGACGAAATTGAGAGAACTTGTAGCCGAGGTCGGCAGATTCGCTGAACAGAGAGAAGGAGTACGCTTCGTCGCGGACGATGAAGCTATCCCCTCCTTGTGGCGCTTCGTACAGGAGACCGAGTTCGTGCAAAGCGTGTGGATTCTCAGCATCTGCGCGCTCGGCCGCACGTTTGAGCCAACCGACAGCTTCGCGAGGATTCTTCGGCTGCCCGAGAAGACCCTTAAGCTGGATCATACCCATCTTGTACATGGCTGGCGTATCGCCCAGCAAGGCGGCACGCTTGTACCATTGGATCGCTTTCAGGGGGTCCTTGCGGGTTCCTCCGCCTTCATCATTTCCAAGTTCGCAACAAACAGCTGTGCGGTAGGCGGCTGCAGGGTGGCCAGCTTTGGCGGCGTTTTGGTAAAGTGAAAAGGCTTCCTTGTTGTCAGGTGCGAGGCCGAGGGCGCCACGGCTGTAGCAGTCGGCGAGGTAGAACATGGCTTCCACATTTTGCTGGTGGATGAGCTTTTTGATTATCTTGTGAGCGTCCATGATGTACCTTTCGCGCATCTTGGCTTGAGCTCGCTTGTCCGGGATTCGGGGGGCCAGCACATCTGCAGCATCTACTAGTCGGCGGGCGAGCAGCATCGCGGAAGTTTGATCAGCTGGATTATTCTTTACAGTCACTCTCAACTGCTCGAGCTCTGCGGAAGTGACCGTAGATGGGTCGTCGGGCTTGACAGCGTTGACAGCGGGAGAAGCTCCATCCATTGGCGGTGGCGTCTGTTGCAGTTGCTGGGTAGTCGTGATATTGCTGTAGTTTCGAACCGGAGGTGGCTTGTGATTCGCTTGGCTGGCAACTGAGTTTGCTGTTAAGCCAGGACGAACTGGTACTGGATGACAAGGTAAGCTGTCGGCGGATGATTGAGTGGGCATTGCGTTTGTTCTTCCCATTTGAGGGTTGGGACCTGGCTCTTGGGCAAAACCATTGAATCCGGGTCTGGGTCCATTTGACAAGGAACCCAGAGGAGGCCCACGCCCGGATCCTGGAGCTGCTGACTGGCTGCGAGGCGGAGGTACAAAACCATTCTGTTGTGGTGGATCGTCAAATCCACCATAGCCCCTGGAACCTTGATGATACCCATTCCCATAACCATCATCCCGAGCATAATCGTCTGGCATGGGAGGCGCATCACCAGCCATTTCAAAAATCGCTGACTGAGGTTGAACCTGGTGTCTAAAATCTGGTTGAGACTCCTTGGGCCTCATCTGGTTATAAGTATTCTGCTGCGGCGGCTGAATATGCGCATCAATCGAAGTACCTCTCCTGTGCAATCCAGGAGCAACAGGAGCATCATCAAAATTTGGCATTTCCGAAGCTTCAGAGTCAGGTCTCCCTTGGCGGGGTTCCTCATAGTAAGCATCATAAAGGTCGCTTACACTCTCTCGATAGTCGTAATTTCCATCCGAGTGACGTGCGTTGTTGGTATATGGATCTGCAGTAGGCGGCTGGGTCGTATATGATCGTTGAGGAGGTGGTCGGTTTCCGTTCGCGGTACCAGGTCTTTGGGCTCCTCGACCTACCGGGCCGCTGTATGGCGCACCTTGACCCAGTCCGCCCATTGGAGGCTGACGCCCTTGTGGAATCGGCGCTTCGCTCGGCATATTCATGCCTCGGGAAGGTGGTCCGTAACCTTCGCCTCCCCATCCGTTTGCGCCTACGGGACCCCCATATCCGTTTTGTCTCGGTGCACCATAGCCGGGACTGGATCCATGTGGACCTCTGCGAGGTTCGGAATATCCTTGTTGAGGTGGTCCTTGAGAAGGATATCCTCGGCCCGGTCCGCTTCTCGAGCTTTCTACCGAACTCCGTCCATAATGGTCTGGTGGAGGCCGCCGTTGATTATCCAAGGAAGACCGTCCAGAGTTGTCCACCGATGAGCCCCTGAGCGGATATGCTCCCTGACCTTGGCTACCAGGTCCTCTCGGCCTATTCTGCGCTGGTGGCCCTCCGACTTCCATGGCTGCCATTTTCTGCAAGATGTCTTGCTCTTCCGAGATTGATGTCTTCTTCTTTGCGCCTGGGAATGTAGGGAAAGGGCTATCCCAAGCAGCTTGTTCTGGAGACATGAGTGGAGACTTGAGAGGTTTGCGAGGCATAGCTTGTCCTTGTATTTGTCCTCGCGCTGTTAAGTCAGAATGCGCCAGGCCCCCAGCAGGTATTACTCACATGTAGGATCAGAATTTCCTCGTCGGTTGAGAGGACCAGGTCTGCCTCCTCTTCCAGCTGGGCCTCCGTTTGGATATCCCCTGCCTTGCCCACCACCTCGCGAATCATACGCCCCTCTGGGCCCGTCGCCGGTCGGTGGTCTCTGCATAGGGGGTCTCTCTCCAGGCCCAGCTCTGCCTCCTCCTCTTGGTGGCAGCATCCCCCCTCCCCCTCTGCCGCTCTCGTTCCCGTAGTACTCTTGCTGAGGAGGGTAATTGTTATTGTGCGGCGGATATCCATTCCCTCGCCCCCCACCAGCCAGCCCCTGATATCCCCCATCGTGGCCCTGATATCCTCCACCGTAGCCCTGATCCTGCGCATGCCCATTGCCATAATCGTCATAGCCGTGGCCATCGTCCTGGTATTGGTCGTACAGTCGAGGAACATATTGACCCTGCGGCGCTTGGGGCTGCGAGGAACCTTGCGGAGGTCCGGCTCTCTGCGCTGCTCGCCCGTCGTAAGGTCGTTGTGGGGGCTGGTAGTAGTTTGGATCGTAGGCCATAGTGGTGGCGTTTGGGGAGCCGACGTTTGAATGATATCGAACCGCGCGGGCAACCTCTGTGCCTGGCCAAGAAGTTTATTCCTTCCCTCCCTTGCGATGCCCTTCCCAGGTCTGATATTGTGATTGATAGATTTGAGGTAAGAAAAATGCGTATCAAAGTGGCGTTTTTGTGATGGATCTCTCGGTCCTGCTTTGTTGTCTGTTGTTTGTTGGGTTGTAATTGAGGAGGAGCAGGAGGAGCAGGAGGAGGAGGAGGAGGCTAGCGCCAGCCTTGGGCACCTCGCTCCGTTACTAATATAACAATCAGCCAAAAACCCAGCAGTCAAGTCAGTTAATTCAAGCTTTGTACGACTTTGCATTTGACATTAGCCTTCGAATATATACGATAGATAATAGTAGGACTTGACTTCGCAGCTTTAAGGGCCCTATTTTACAGTGGACGAAACAATTATATCCCGCGAAATAATTATATATCGCGTCGCTTATAAAATGGCGGAGAAGCCAGATATATATTTTGATTAAAATATTAACTACATGACTTGATAAATGTATATTTATATTTATTATTATTACATTATTAGATCTGAATCAAGCTGAAAAAGAAAATTTATTATATCGCATGTCTTTCGAATTGAGTTGAGAGAAGCTACAGATTAAAGTATCACGGTACGAGAGCAAGGTCTTCGAAGTAGGTCTAAATTGTGTACGAGGGGTGGAAGAGATACTGTGGAGGGAAAGAGCTCCAGCATATACCTGATTGCGAATCAAAAGATATATAAGAATATAATCATAGTAGAATCGTAGGTAAAAAACAGGGAGAAAGGAAGATATTCGAATAGCACTCGAATAAGTTTTGTATATACCTTAAAGGCAGGTAGGGGGTCATTTGAGCGGTCCTTTGACCCTCTTTTATAAAAGACGATTATTGGACCGTTTAAAATCAGTACTAGTTACAAATCAAGAATAGTTCACCTTTTTGATCGTCCCCGAGCTTAGGACCGTCCCACGGCCGTCCTATGGCCGTCCCCGTCTATATTTTTAAAACAGGCTTATTAATAAGCTCGTTTAAAAAATTGAAATAGTTCGATAATAATTTTAAAGAAAATATAATTATAAATAAAAATCGTTTTTTAAATAAAATCGTTTTAAGAATGATTTAATAAATTCAATGCCAAGATATTTCTCGGTATCGCTGCCACGGCTTATATATCAACGCTTTAAATTTTTTTTAATCGGAATCGATCGATTGAGCAAAAGTTCACCCGCGCACGTTATGCTCAGTATCACTTGCTAGGAGGGGGGGGGGGGGGGGGGGTTGATAGAGGGTAGACTGCCTTGCAATTGAAAGAAAATACAAATTATTTGCTTACTAATTTACGTTTTCGGGGACGGTTTCAAGTTCGGGGACGGCCTTGGGACGGCCTTGGGACGGCCACAGGACGGTCTTAAAACGGTCTTTTCATAAAAAGACCGACTTTTATAAACGACTATTTAATCGATTAAAACCGTCTTATTTTAGTAATAATCTTTTCACGAAAAGACGAGCTCTTATAAAAAACGATTCAATCGATTGAAATAGTTTTATTTTAGCTACGATTTAAATAATTTAAATCGTTTATTTTCAGATTCTATTCAATTTTAAGTATCGGCCTAGGGTGATCCACTAGCTATGCCAGCCTCTTGGAATCGTCTTCTAAAGAGACCGTCATCGGATTGTCAGCTGACGGTTTAAATGACCCCCTACCTGCCTTTAAGGTATGTATATGTATTATTGATAATAGCTCAAGGAGGAACCAACCATTCGTCCATATACTGCTTTACACGTAATGCATCCACGTGCCAGGGGTACCTGATGATACATGGACAAAATAAATACAGACCGCCAGCTCCACCATAATACTAAGGATCGAGGCCGCCCGTAGGGCCACACGTATTCGACAGTTGTCGAGAGAAAACTCGACGCACAGCACTATGAATTGCTTTTAAGGGGCTTACAGGTATATAATTCCTCTACTTAGCACGTCGCAGTACCCTATGGGAGGTCCCCAGGGTCCAAGGCTCCAAGCATTGCGTTTTGGATACCCGCCCGACGTTAATAAAATTAAATAAATACAACAACAACAATAACAACCATAATACTAAGGTACAAGAAGAGATGAGTCTATTGTAGAGGTCCGTGCGTTCCTTAGCCTTAGCATTCTTTGGCCGAATTGTTTGTTTTTTCCTTTATCTATAATCTTTTTTATTCCTTTCTTTACGCTTTAGTCCTCTACAAAGAATTAATTAAGCGTCTCTTTAAGCAGCAGTAAGCTTTGCTTTGATAGGTTTTGGATTCTAAAAGAAGTGTTTTTCGAACTTTAGAATATGAATAAAAGATCGTGCGTTGGCTACGTAAAAGAAAGGTTTTTAAAATTTATCTTTTAAATCGTGTTCTTTTTATAAAATCGAGTATTAAAAGCTTTTGGCCTTGGTTCTTTTAAAGTCGAGAATAGCTTTTACCGCTTATAGCTTTTCGTTATTTGCATCTATCGTCGGTACATCCATATCGATCCGAGGCCCCAAAAGTTGCCACGTCAAGGCCTACTATTAGTAGTTAAGGGTGATGTGGCTAGTTCGGGTATCTTATGCACGGATGAGCATACTGTTGGATCGCCGGTAGCGATCTTTTGTAAATGAATATTCGTAACTGTTAGATTGCTTCTAAGCGATTGGGAATATATATTCGTAACTTCGTAAAGTCGTCAAAGTACTTGCAATTGCAAAACACTCGGTTGATAAGGTATTTAAATTCTGTCTACTCCTTAAGACTTAAAGGAGCTGATTCCTTTTATATGATTAGAAGGAATCACGTGTACTAGCTAACTAATAGGTTTACTTGTCAAGTTAAAGGTCCCTTGATTGCTGATATGTTAAGCGAAGCATGCTAAATAGCCCGTGAATTATAGTTCACGCGTAAGCTCCCTTAACTACTACTACTAACTACCTTAGCGGAGCAAGCCGAGATTCTAGAACCGTGTAGCGGACCGTGTAGCAGGTCTATACGGTTGGCCACTATCTTTCAAAACAGCTCGGTTGATAGATTTTAAACCGTGTAGGTATTTAAACCGTGTAAAAGTTTTAGACCGTGTAGATATTTTTAGACCGTGTAAGACTTAAGCGAAGGCTGCGCTTAAAAGGATAATCCGAGCGGGGTAATTGGTGTGGCTGTGCGCTAAGCTATTACATCCAAATAGAAGCAAGTCTGAATTCAATTGGTAAAGGCTATTTACTACTACCTCCACTTCTGCTAGATTGCCACCTCTACCTTAGCGCTCTCTTTTAGACCTTTTATAATCTTCCAGCTTATAAAATGATGTTAGTGATATCGGACCGTAAAGTTGGAAAGAAAAGGAGCCTAAAGACTTAAAGATCAGCTTACTTATATTAAGAAGAAAGAAAAAGAAAAGGAAAGGGAGAAGGAGAGGGAAAGAGAAAAGGAGAAAGAGAAAAGGAAGGAGCTTGAAGGCTAGCGCGTCTATCATTACCAGGGCAGAGGACCAAGTTCTCTGTAGTGTCACCAACGGGCTAATTACTCATTAGTATATTATTAAATTAGATTTTTATACAATTAATAATTAGCCCGTTAATAATATTATATCGGACTTTATGTTTTGCTAAATATCAAACTTATTAAATAGATCGTAAAATAAAAGTAAATATATATAAAAGTATTATTATATTAAAAACTATCGAGTTTATAATTTATTATAAGGGGGAGACCCCTTTAAACCCCCTTTTATTACTCATCTTTTTATTTTTATACCGGGGAGACCCCGGACCCTTTTTATTACTTATAATTATATATTTACTTATATTACGAAAATATTAAAAGTTATAGAAGTTACAAAAGTTACAGAAGTTATAGAAGTTACAGAAGTTATAAAAATTACAAAAGTTATTATCGAGTTTATATTTTATTATAAAGGGGAGACCCTTTTAAACCCCCTTTTATTACTCATCTTTTCATTTTTATACCGGAGAGACCCCGGACCTTTTTTATTACTTATATTTATATATTTACTTATATTACGAAAATATTAAAAGTTACAAAAGTTATAGAAGTTATAGAAGTTATAGAAGTTACAAAAGTTACAGAAGTTATAGAAGTTATAAAAGTTATAAAGGTTATAAAGGTTATAGAAGTTATAAAAGTTACAGAAGTTACAAAGGCTATAGGATCATACAAGTCACAAAAGTTATAAGAGTTATTAAGTCTAAGAATATGTATTAAAGAAGGTTTAAACCCGAATCTTTAACCCAGCTATAAAAGGTGCACCTAGAGGAGGGGGGAGGGGGGGAGGGGGGAGGTCTCGAGCAAAAGAAAGGGGTCCAGGTCTACGTTTCTTACGTAAGCTCTTTTTAAACGCAGTACACTTTCGAAAAGACCACCGATAGCGAGCATACGCATCTTTCGAATTAGATATTTATGCTTTACCGGCCGAAGAGTATGCTTAGCACTCTTAGCGGGCAGCAGCGCACGCATCGCAAGGCGGGTCTACTAGCTTACTTTTATATATTTATATTAGCTTAAGGTTGTTAGAAAATAAAAGAAAATAATTCTTATAATTCGGTCTTTATAATACAGCCGACGTGGCCGATGATAGCACGGCGAAGGAGAAGGAGCTTTAATAAGTCCGATTGCTTATACGACTATTATATGCTTATAGCGGAAAGCGTATATAGGTCTTTGTTCTTCTTTTAAGTAGTCCAGGCCTAAAAGAGCCGCGCAAACTCGGCAGTCGATTAGGCTTGTTTAAGCTAGGCTTTAATAAAAAGGGTCCTTTTACCAACGGCCGGCGGGGACGCAAACATCTATTGATTTGATTAATAAGTATTAATAAAAGATATGAAAATATACTTACGCTTATATCTTATTATAAAAGTAAGATCGGTCTAAAGCTTATAAAGCGAAAGGTAGCAGGTGGCGTAGCAAAGGGGGGCACGGCGGCGGCGAAGAATATAAAAGCCGGGGCGAAGCTAAGAGCCGAGACGCTAATAAGAATCGATAGCGCAGGAAGGACGAAAAGAAAAAAGGAAAAAGAGCGAGAGATTATTAGCTCATTTATATCGTCGTCTTCGAATCTATATATATATGTAATTAGCGTAGATAATTCGAATGTATCACTTGATCTTAAGATAACTTATATTAAAAGCTTAGAATCCTTTATTACTTTATTTTCTTTTACCTTTTTCTCGACCTCTTTTATTGCTAAATCTATAGCAAGGAGAAGGAAAGAGAGAAGAAAAGGCAAGGCAGCAGCGGGGACGGCGGGGACGGCGAGGACGGCGAGAACGGTATAAAAAGGGGAAAGGGAAAGAGAGCGAGAGATTATTAGCTTATTTTTATTATTATCGTCGTCTTGATTAAATCTATATATAATATTAGCGTAGGTAGCTAGAGTGTATTACTTATTACTTACACCGCGGGCTCAATTAAAGCAATAAGCAAGGCAAAAGGCAAAGCTTATTAAGAGGGGAGGAAGAGGTGTAAAAGCAGCTATTGCTGCTTGCGAAGTAGTTGTACCTGCCGCTTATAGGCCGGATCCGGCCGACCCACCCGCTTTATATAAGGTCCGTCTCGAAGGTTGCGCTAACGGAATGAGATCATATTGCGAATATAATTGTAATTATAATTATAATTATAATTAAAGTTAAAGTTAAAGTTGAAGTTGGAGTTGAGGTTGATGTTGATGTTAAAGTTGAGGTTAAAAAGAATATTTAAGTTATAGTAAATATTGAAAAGTAATAGACGAATTCACTTTTCAAAAAGGTCCGTGCTTAGCTAAATTCTTACACTTGCCGTATTCGTCGGTATAGCAGTATATCTATATAATATTTTATATAATAGCTTGTAGCTCTTGTAATTCTTGTAACTCTTGTAATTCTTGTAACTCTTGTAACTTTTATAACTTTTATAACTTTTGTAACTTTTATAACTTTTATAATACAAGTAAATTTTCGCTTTTGCTAAATCCATCGGCTTAGTATGCATAATCATATAAAATTATTAACGTTATAAAAGTTATAGAAGTTATAAAGGTTATAATTGATTCGGCGCAATTAACCGTATAATTTAAATACATTATTTACCCTTGATTAATTACTAATAGCTATACAACTACCTTTGATAATAAACCATTAGTATATATCTTATAATTCGTTGAGCTTATACTTTTTTATAGCTATTAATCGGTGAGCCTTAAGCTCGATTTATGCGTGAGCTTTTAAGCTTTGAATAGCCCTTTTTATACGCTTATTTAAAATATATAAGCGCTAAAAGGTCCGCTTGTTGCGGCAGTGGTAATAAATATATAAGCTATCTAGCTCTTTCTACGAGAATAGACTCAAACAGCCTTAGCAAAGTTCGTCCGCTAATTTCGCCGTATATTCCGATATTATTATATCTGCTAAATTGCTAACCAAAGCCTTTCGAGCTGTATTCCGAATAAAGTACTCTTTAGCTAGCTTATAGCGTCGTTAATAATAGTAATCTAAGCAAATAGTAAATCGCAAACTAATGTTCAAGATAAAGAAGTATAGTAATAAGCGGAAGGTATAACACTTAGCGCATTCGATTTTAATAAGTCCTTTAAGTAGCTAAGCAAGTGCGAGAGGCGCAAGACGCGGTAAAGATTGATATATCGTATTTATGCTTAGCTTAAAAGTTAGAAAAAATAAAGGAAAAGGCAAATTTAGCGCTAAATCTAATGCTTTTGCTTTAGCTTTAATCTTTTTGGATTGGTCGATTTGTTCGAAAGCGCGGTGTATATCGAGATCGTCGTATATTTTCTTATCTTTATACGTCGTATATATGAATTTAAAAAAGTCCGTAAGTATAAGACTTTAGCTTCTTTTGCTTATTTCGTTTTTTCGTTTGCTTTCCGCATCATCTTATGTTTTATCTTTGCTTTAAGCATTATCTTATATTTTATTTTTGCTTTAAGTATTATTTTATATATTATCCTTGCTTTAAGCATCAACTTTGATTTGTTAGCTGCTTAAAGCATCGATGAGCTTTTTAAGGTTGATCTTATTTATAATGCGGGTTATCTCGTCGTTATTACCGAAGAGATCGAGTGATTTATATCGCTAGCGTGGTAAGCTAAGTGATAATGCGATAAGTGCGCGTTATAAGGTTGCGTAATAAAGGTTATTTAATAAAGGAGTTTTCGATAGTAATATAGTAATCTTCTTTTTCTTCTCTTTTTTAATCTCGGCCTTCTCAATCTCGCCTTTTTCTTTAATCTCGCTTTCTTTTTTAATTTCGCTTTTCTTTTCAATCTCGCTCTCTTTTTAAATCTCGCTCTCTTCTAGCTCCCTTTCTTCTTTAATCTCTTTAGTATAATTGGTAATACTTTCTTTTTTTTGCTTCGTATTTATGATCGCGATAAAAAAGGTGATTTGTTGCTATATATTATTTGATTTCGGTATATCGTAAATGCAAAGTATTTAAATGTAAAGAAAATACTTTATTAAGGCTAAGTGCACGTAGAAATAAGCCTTTGTTTAAATTAAGCGAGTAATAATGGATTCTTATTAGATCTTATAACTTTTATAACTTTTGTAACTTTTATAACTTTTGTAACTTTTATAACTTTTATAACTTTTATAACTTTTATAACTTTTATAACTTTTATAATTAGCGATAACATCTATACCATTTGTATCTATTTATAAGTTTTATAATCGTTGTGTAAGCTGCCTTTTGTATATATAATTTGTATCCCGATCAATATTAGTATTAATAGACTTCTTCTTGAAGCGGCAAAAATTAAATATATTCTTAAATATAACCCCCGCTAAAGTCTTTACTTTAAAAGCTGATACATAATATAGCTTATAAGCAAATTCAGCTTTAGCTTAGCTAATCACTGCTTTAATTAAGGAAATTCTTTGACTCTTGTATACCGTGATTGCGTAAGCTACGCGAAAAGAAAGCTGCCGACGATTGCAAAGCTTATTATCGTAAAAAAAGTCTCGATCGACGATAAATACTAAAAACTATCTAGTTTTTTCGAAGGTAGGACTAGTATAATCTTCGATCTCTATTATAATGCTTTATAGCAGTTTTTCGCGTGGTTTAGCGCTTGCTTTCTAAAAGATATCTTTAATTATTTTTATAAACTTATTAACTACTTTTATTTTTATTTAAAGATTTTGATTCAATATCACTTTAGCTTTAATATATATATTAATGCTTTGCTTTAAGCTTTCAGCTTCTTTCTAATCAGCGTTATAAGCTTTCGCGCTACTCGTATTCTTTGACTTAAGTCTTAAGATAAGCGCGTCTAGCTTTTTTAATTGCTCGTGATTGTATTCTTTCACTTTCGCGTTCGTAAAGTAAATACGAAAAGCATCTTTGAAAGATTCTTTATTAGCCGGCCGGATATTCATTTTGGCTCGAGAAATAAGGAGTTCTTAGTTATCTATCGAAAGGTTATCTTCTCGGAGTTTTAAAAGGGCTTTGCGGAAATTAATAGCTTTTAAGGACTCGCTTTCTTAACGCATAATAACTTTAAATCGAATAATTTTATTAAATAATCGATAAAAAGACTAATCGATTTTTTATTCCGGCGAAAGATTATGAGTTATAAATAAAGACTTCCTTTTAATTAGCGGTAACTAATAAAAATCATTATAAAAGTAAATACTTAGACTTCCAAATAGCTTTTAAGATTTAAGGAAAATCTAAGCATAGCGCCTTTGAATTCGAGCGAAGTCTTTTAAATCAATTATTAACTTTTTATTAATAATTAAATACTTGCAATCCTTGAATTTCGCTTAAAAGGTTTAAAAGGTGGCAAAAGAATTATCTATAATATAATGTTTAATTAGTAGCGCTAATAAAGAATATAATATAGCTCTCGCAATGCTAAAGGCAGCAACACTTATAAGCGCTGCTCGGATAACTGGATTTGGCTTGCTAGCTTCGTCTGCTATATCTTAAAGCTGGACGCAAGTAGCTAGAATAAAGTAGGTTTTGTTCGTGCCAGCTTTGCTATCGAAATAAATCAGCAATTATAAAAGGGGTTAGTTTAGTAATACTATAATATAATAGTCTATTATAAAATAGTAAAACCTTTTTTGCTTATCGGAAAGTCTTTTAAGGTCATAATCTCGAGTAGCGCTAACTCGTAAATTAAATACTCTTGCAGCAGCTCTTTAATCTCGGACATAAGTCAATAAAATGTTGTATTTATTAATATATAAATCTTAATTATAAGCAAGATCTTTAAGCCGGTTCGATATATCGTCTTCGTTTATAAGCATAATACGAAGGTTCCGAGGGTTGCGCAAATTCTATTTTTCTTTTGCGTTAATATCATTACGGTCTCGAAGCTTAAGGCTTTCTATATCGTATTCATCGTTTAAACTAGCCTTATCTTTTTCGTTAGCTATAAAAAGAAGATCGTAATAATCGAGCATATATAAAAAATCGCTATAAGGATTTCGATAAAAGCGCTTGCAAGCGTTATAAGCTAAAGCGAATATCGGATGTTCCGCTCCGATAATATTAATAAGTAAATCGTTCTTTTTTCGATAAAGATAATGCAATATTAAATAAGTACGTGCGTTATGCTTATAATTATCATAGACTTTAATATTTAAGTATTAAAAGAAGTAATTAATAATTTAAGGCTTGCTTTTTCGTAAGAAATTCTTTTTTTTGCAAGTGTATATATCGTAGACCTTAAGGAAATCTAAAAGAGTAATATCTTTAACTCGCTCGAGGCGTTATTAATACCGTTAAAAGTTAAAGAGTTTGGGTTTTAATCTATACTTATTTAATTTTACTTAATACTTCTTATCTTCATTTGATCGGCAATTTAAATTAATAAAGTTTCGAATAGATTTAATTAAATTAATCTTAAAAAGCAAATGATATACTTCTTAAGCGCTATAATCCTTTTCCTTTAGCAATTTGTTAAGCATTTTAAATACTAAAGATAGCGCCGGAGCCTTAGCATTAATATGTTTTAAGATTATATTAATAATATCTTTATAAAAATCCGATTTTTTCTTATGCTTAAAGCAATACTTAAAAGCGTATTTTAAAAGACTTTTAAAGCTGGACACAAGCTGTATATCCGTATTAGCTAACCAGCTTAATATAAAAATAAGTAAAAAAGGGTTTTGCAAAAGATGATTGCGCTAAGCGGCGAATTAATACTTGCGAAGATTAATCTTTCGATTATAATCAGTTATAAGCTGCATAAGGCGCTTATAATAAAATCTGCAAAAAAAGACTTTTATTTTTTTATTTTTACGTAAATAGTATTTAATTAAGCAAACGCAATAGATCTGCATCCGATTAATTAACGCAATAAGTTGATCGACGGTATTCTTAATCATATTAAAAGATAAAGAGGTCGGGTTTTGCAGATCTAATAAACGAATAGCATTAAAATTATATGCAATAATATAATCTTCTTAAAAGCTAACGAAATCTAAAATACGAAAGTAATCGTCTTTTTTAAAGTTCATATTAAGTTTAAGCTCGCTCGCATCGTTCGGTTTGCCTTTTAATTAAAATATATCGTAAATATAGCTTAAGCTACGGTCTTGCTATTCTTATCGTACTTAAAAATCAGTATACGGCAAATAATGACTTAAAATGTCTTGTAAGAAAGCTTGCTAATAGATATAAATATAATAAATAATAATAGCCGAATTCTTTTAAACATCAACTTATACTATCTTAGCTCGCTCAGCTTAATTAGCGGCCTTGTATTTATTATACCGAGAAAGATAACGCTAAAGGTCTTTTTATTACATGTCCGCAATACTTTATATAAGAAAAGCTGCTATAGCGTTTAACTAAGACTTGGCTAATGCTTTTAGCTAATAGCTTTACTTCTTTTAAAAAAGACGAATGCCATCGATAGCTTGCTTATAGCGCACGATCTGATTAAAAAAGGCTAGCTGCTTTTTCAATTAATCTCGCAAACTATTAATACTTAAATTTTTAATATCTTTTCGAGACTTAATAAAGTAAAAGGATACTTTTGCGACTTTAAAGCGCATTAAAATATTAAAAAAATAGAACCGGAAACGAAAGTAAGTCGTAAAACGCTTATCGCGGTACTTTATTAAGTGTTTAGCATAATCTTTTATATTAACTTTTCGGAATCGTTAAATATAAAAATCGCTTGCGCCGATAAAGAAAAGTATAAGAAAGGCTAAACTAAAAAGCTTTTAATTAAGTTTTAGCTTAAAGATTAAAGTAAACCGCTAGCTTAAAGCAAAAGCAAAAACATATTGCTTCGATGCGAGTTTATTAACTTAAGCAAAGAGCTAATTAGATTCCGTAGTATTTAAATTTAAATCGAAAACGATAGTTTTTAAAAAAAGACGCTTTTAATTATTAAGTAAGTTATCGTCAAGATCCAAGTGATCTTTTATATTAAGTAAAGCATTCTTATCGTTTGCAAAAGCTTTATCTTCGCTCGAATTTTCTTTAAGATTACCGCGAGCTTTTCGGCGCAAGCGGCGGCGTTTTTATGCCGATGATTTTATAGCTAAAGCCGCTATCCTTAGTAAAAGCTATTTAAGTGTTTCGTTTTTAATAGTTGTGACCCGCTTTTTCATATCTTTATCTACGAGCAAGGAATCTATTAGATTTTAGTTTATATTAATATTAATATATTCAAGATTATTTGCTTTTAAAAAAGTAAGCTAAATATAAATTACAAAGCGCCGAACTCGGCATTCTTTTTTAAACTGCTTACTAATCCGAAGGTCTTTATCAAAACCCTTAAGCTTAAGAATAATCACGTTAACCTTTTCAAAAAGCAAAGGAAGGTTTTTAAAGAATTTAGCGTTATTAAAAGCAAAGGTTACTACGTAGCCCGAGTACTTATATTAATAGCCGCGGTAGCGTTAAAGCGATATATTAATATATAACAATAAGATCAACGCTTTTTTTAATACCGAAAGCTTCGGCAAGTAATCCGGCACTTTACTTAAATTTATATTATTATTAGCTATTATAAGATAAAGTTGTTTAAAAAGATCTAGCTTTTTAATAAATTTATTATAGCGGTCATACTCGTAATAAATGATATCGCCGCGGACTTCTTTAAGTCGCATTTCGAATTATCTTTTATTGCAGCGAAAGCAAAAGTCTATTTAAATAGCTTTTATAATCGAATGAAAATCTTGAATCATTTTCTATTTTTTTTTATTAACCGCCGGCTTATACTCGGCTAAAATAACATATAATTGTAATATATCCGAAAGAAAAATAGACTTTTAAAACTGAAAGTTTCGGCGGCGTTTTTACTCGGCTTAAGCAGCCTTTTTAGCAGCTTTTCGTTTATCTTTCCGCTATAAGCGGTTCTTTCGTTCGATATTAGCTTAAATCCTTCGAGCCTTACGTATTTTACGACTTTGCTTTAAATCGTTTAAGCGAAGGCTAATAACTTTTAATTCGAATCCGAAATCAAAAAAGAACATTTAGCGATTAAAAAAAGAGTTTCGTAAGACGCTAGACGATTGTAAAAGAGATAAGCTAGAAATTTGTTTTTTAAGACGGCTACGACGCAATTGCGATTTTAATAAGATACGAAAAGCAAGCTTTTTTAAGCGACCTTTTCGCTTTTTTATTAAAAAGGATAAAGACGAGAATAAGAGTTTATTATTTTTAAAATCCTCTTCTTAATTATTATCTCGCTATAATTGATAAAACGATAGCAAAGTACTAAGAACTTCTTTAAAGGAAGACGTGTTATCCGTATTAAATATATTAAATAATAGCAAAGTGTATAAGATCAAAACGATAAGCTTAGATCGCAGATTAAAAGAACTTAAGTAATATTAATAACTTTAATAACTTTAGTAACTTTAATAACTTTAGTAACTCTAATAACTTTAGTAACTTAAGTAATATACTTAGACCGCTTAAGCTTCTTTAGAAAGCTTTAGATTCTATTGCAAATTTAATACGCCGATTCGAAAAAAATAAGCTTTAGCAAATTAATAACTTTAATAACTTAATTAAAAGGATTTACTTATGCTACTTTGCGGCGGCTTACGTATAAAATTATATAAACCTTTAATAAAACTTAAATCTTGCACGCGTTAAGCCGTAAAATCGAAACCTCAATAACTTTAATAACTCTAGTAACTCTAATAACTTGGCTAAAAGTACTTACTTATGCTATTACTTGTGCTACTTTAAGCAAGCTTACGTATAAAACCGTATGTATTTTTGCCGAAACCTAAATCTTAAACGCGCTAAGCCGTAGAATCGAAATCTTAATAATATTAGTAACTCTAGTAACTTTAGTAACTTTAGTAACTTAGCTAAAAGGACTTACTTATGCTATTTAGCGCTAGCCTACGCATAGAATTACCGTGTGTATCCCTGTTAAATCTAATTATATTATTACTTCGAGCAAGCTTACGCATAAAACTATTATATATACTTTTATATAAACCTTTAATAAAACTTGAAACTTAAGTGCGCTAAGCCGTAAAATCGAAACCTTAATAATATTAATAACTCTAATAACTCTAGTAACTTAGCTGAAATGACTTACTTATGCCACTACTTATGCTACCTTAAGCAATTCCGCGTATAAAACCGTATATATCTTCGCCGAAACTTGAATCTTAAACGCGCTAAGCCGTAAAATCGAAACCTTAATAATATTAATAACTTTAATAACTTTAGTAACTTTAATAACTTAGCTAAAAGAACTTACTTATGCTACTTAACGCTAGCTTACGCATAGAACTACTATATATATCTTCGCTAAAACTACTTATGCTATTACTTTAAGCAAGCTTACGCGTATATCGTAATAAAAAAGGCGAAAGCGAGCTAAGCCGAATTGCAAGATCGCGTAAAAGGAGTAGTTTGTTTAAAGTACGCCGCAATAAAAAGGATGATCTATAAAAGTATTTGCGAAAGGTACGCTACGTAAAGTGAAAGTGACTAAGCTTTAATAATAAATATCGTAAAAAGCGTGGTTTTCGTAAAAAGGCTCGTAAAAGAAAGGCTGCAATTAAAGCGCGCCGAAGTCGGCCGCGAGGCTTTTTTGCTAATAGATCGTGATCGTTACTAAACGAAGGTAAAAGATATTTTGCTTTATATGCAAATTTAAAAGCTTTGTTTTTAACTTTATAATTATTGCAAAAAGCGAATATTTTACTTTGACTATAGTCTTGAAATGATGTAATAAGCTAAAAGGTATTCTTAAGTATATATCGCGTGTAAATATAAATACGAAAGTCTATATTATAAATTGGTAGAAGTTGCAATAATACTTAAGCAGATAATAAAGGACGAAAAAGTTGGGTACGTACTTAATACGTGCAAATGCTATAAAGTATTGCGCGTGCTGCCAAGCTATTTATCCCGATTAGGTTTAGTTATTATATATAAATTAAACGGGCCGACCCGTTCCGAAAAAAGTTTAATAGATTGATATAAAATAAAAGTTTTAGCACGCTTATAAATCTTGCCAGATTCGTATAAAATAGTCTTACGTAATTAAATGACTAACTACTATTATAATTACTAGATGACTAACTATTACTACAACTACTAGATGACTAATCATTACTATAATTATTAGATAACTAACTACCATTATAATTACTAGATGACTTATTACTACTATAACTACTGGATGACTCATTATTACTATAACTATTAGAATTTATCTTAAGTCACCGTTAGTGACAATAAACAATTGATTAGTATGCGTAGCAAACAAAAGGAATAAAAAGAGGGGGAGGAGTGGCTGATTTGCCTTACTATTCGGCCAATCCATATTCGAGGGAATGGTCCTTGCAGGTGAGCAGACCGAAGGACGGACCGAAAGAAAAAGGACCGAAGAAGGGATCACTTGCTTTTTCGATACTAGCACGTTATTAGTATTATGGAAGGAAAGAGCTCCGACATATACCCAACGTCAAATCAAGAGATGTATATGTATATAGCCATGATAAAATCGTAAGTGAATAAGAAGGGAAAAGAAGGACGTTCGAGGACACTCGATTGTATTGTATATATATAAGTATTATATTATATGATAATATAGTGCTGGTTCAAGAAAGAACTAACTACTCGTTTATATAAAAGCTTGTACGTGACTTAACCACGTGCTTAATAAGGCTAAAGCATGCGGT
The DNA here is from genome assembly GCF_022702325.1 of Drepanopeziza brunnea f. sp. 'multigermtubi'. Classification (NCBI taxonomy): domain Eukaryota; kingdom Fungi; phylum Ascomycota; class Leotiomycetes; order Helotiales; family Drepanopezizaceae; genus Drepanopeziza; species Drepanopeziza brunnea. The sequence continues at coordinate 45,500 of NW_027094064.1, read as the reverse complement.
GCACCTACGTAATAAAAGTGCTTAGCATTAATATTATATATACCAGGGCAAAGGACCAAGTTCTTTGTAATGTCACCAACGGGCTAATTACTCGATTATAAAAATCTTTATATATTTAAGTAAATTATAAAATAAATAACAATAAAAATTAGATAAATATAAAGGTAATAACGTAAGAAATAATTTATCTAATGATTTATTATAAAAAAAAACCTTTTCAAAACCTCTTTTTTACCGGAAAGACCTTAAACCCTTTTACAAATTACTTATATTTAATAATTCAATATAAGGGGGAGACCCCCTTAAACCCCCCTTTTTGCTAAGGAAATTGTTGGATTGCTTCCAAGCGATTAGGAATATATATTCGTAAGGTCGTAGCGTTCGTCAAAGTACTTGCAATTGCAAAACACTCGGTTGATAAGGTATTTGAATTCTGTCTGCCCCCAAGGCTTAAGGGAGTTGATTGCTTTTATATGATTAGAAAGAATCACGTGCACTAGCTAGCTAATAGGTTTACTTGTCAAGTTAAGGGTCCCTTAACTGCTGATATGTTAAGCGAAGCATGCCAAGTGGCCCGTGAACTTTGGTTCACGAGTGAACTCCTTAACTACTACTATTACTACTACTACTAGCTAAGGTCGATATAGATATATCGACACCGGCAACTTTCTTTTTGGCAAGCAGTGCCTTGCTAATTATTATATCGACCGAAAAAGAAGGAAGGTGATAAATAAAGGAAAAATAATCTCATCCTTCCCTTTTTTATAACGGCTTTTCCATTTATCCATCTACTTGCACCTTTAAGGTATTAGTCAAAACTAGCTCTTGCAAAGAAGTATTGGCCCCGATTTTAATTATGGCGTTAGCAAGGTTAGATTTGCCTTCGATTTAGCGTACTTTAAAAAGCTCTCGCTTTTCGTATAACTCTCGAATAGCTATAATATCGATCATAAAGCGCTTCTCCTTAATAGTTCTTAGCTTTACTATATACTCGTAGAGCGAGTAAGAGTCAATGCATATAATTACGAGGAAATTAAGGATCCTTAGCTAAGCTGTGATTTAAGTAAAGGTAATCGATATAGCAATAGCTATATCGATACTTAAAGATATAGCGTATAGCTTAGAAGCTAATACCGCCTTTATTATCCTTTTGCACTTTTATGACACCTAATAAAAGATATTACTCGTTAAAGTGAACTCGTTTTCATTTACGTAAGCTTTATTATTAAAGATAGCTACGAAATCGATTTAAGAGCTAAGATTAACGTTATTAGCAAACGCTTTATTTACGAATATAAAGAGCTTCGCCGTCTTTAAGTTTAAAAGCACGTAATAGATCCCTTGAGTTAAGTGATCGATTAGCTATTAAATCACTTTATTAAAGGCTTTATAATCTTCGTCTTTCGGTTTTTAGTGCTAAGTAGCTATCGATAAAGCGCAAGATGCTTTTAAATAGCAAATAATAGCTAAATACGCCCTTCGAGCACGTTGCTTTAAGTACTTTTTAGCCCGTATTGCTAAATCGAGCTTGATTACGGCAAGCCTTTTACTTTATCTTTTTTGCTTAATTAATAATTCGAACCCGTTTTTATTCAAAGATAGCTTGCATTTATTAAAAATCATCGGTTCGGCGTATATAAAGGTCTTTATTTCTTTGCTTTTTAGCTTATATTTAATCAACTCCTTTTCCTTCTTTACCTTTATAGCTCGATTAATAATTATAAAAATATCGTCCGTTTATAAAGCAGCTATTTTTAATTGATCTTTATTAGTTAATATAAAAAGGCAAGAGTTAAAGCTCGATTGCTTTATGCCGAAGTTTTTTATAAAGTGCCCGGAAAAACGCTTATACTAATGCGTCTTTGCCTTAAGGATGCCGTATAAAGAGCTAGTTATAAAGAACAAAATGCTAAAAGGAAATCGATAAGTAATCTTTTTAAGTGATCGTACGACGATTATTCGAATAAGCTTCGTGCTTAATTAAGTGTAAGCTTGCGTAATATCTTTATTATAGACTTGATACTCGTAATCCTTTATTAAAAAAAAAGCTAAAGCATAATAAAGTCTTTAGCTCGCTCGTTGCACCGTAAGTAACTTGATAAGTACTTTCGTTTTGCTTTTATTTTAAAAAGCTTAGACTATTATACGAGACTTTTCGTATAGCGTAAGTGTTCTTTTGCTTTTAATCTTATTAATAAACTTAGATCCGAAGATCCTAGCGCCTTTAGCACGTAAGTCGATGCTCGGGATCACTTAAAAGATGCCTTAAGCTATTAATCTAGCTAATTCCTTTACTTTAAACTTTTGAAATAATGCTTTAAAGCTTTTAATAATCCTTTCGGCGCGCAGCTTAGCTAAGAGCTTATAATTCCGGCGTTCTTTATCGGTAATGAATATTTCGGCGTTTTTAATAAATAAAACGTAAGAATCGCTTTCTTTTTCGTCGAGCACGATCGAGATATTAAAATCGTATTTTTAATAAAGTATTTAAACTATTAATATTATTGATCTTTAAAAATTAATAAGTTAAAAGTTAAAAAAGCTGTTTGCTAATTTTAGCGAAGTTGTCGGATTAAGCGAATGTTAAAGTTTAAGCGAATTTCTCGGTTCTAGCTTTTTTTCGCTTTCGCTTTTATCTTTTTCTTTTTCCGCTTTTATTTTAAGTACTTGCAACTCTTTTAGCAGCTTTTCAACTTTAAAGTAATATAGTTTTATTAAAGTCGATTTGAATTCCGTAAGTTTCGAATATGCTATTATGCACGTATGCCTTTGCTTATTAAGCAGCTAAAAGGGGCTCTTCCATCTTTAGTTTTCTCGCTATACGAATACTCGTAAACTAATAAAAAGGTTTAAAATATGCTTCGTAATTAGCTTATTCTTTTTTTTAAGCGCGTCTTTAATTTTCTTCGCTGCGTAACATTTTCGTACTTTCTTTATAGCTTTATTAATAGTAATAACACGCTTTTAAGTAAACGCGGCAAATCGATCTTATTCCGTTAGCTTTAATAAGGTCTTAAAAACGAAAAGCGTAAGAATCAAGCTATTAAGTCCCGCCGTATCGTTAATAGCTTTAATAGCTATTTAAAGCCGATTTTCTTTTAAGGCCTTAAGAAGCTCTTTTATAACGATTTTAAAGGCGCGTCGTATAAAGACGTAATAGCGTTCTATTAGCCCGACGCTATAATAAGCTTTTATAAGCATCTGCTTGAAGGTGCTGCTAATACTTTTAAAGTAGCTTTAAAACGTTGCTGAATTAAAGTTGGTTCCGAGATTATATACGACGTTTATAAAAGGTTCGACGTAAGTATTAATTTAATATCGATTGAATTTTTTAAGTAAGTGCTATACGGATATGCTTTTAAAGAAAGTAGCGGCTTAAAAGTTAATAAAATCGCAAACGACGTATAATACGTTTTTGCTATTAAAATGTATTACGTTTACGTATATCGTATTATTAAAATTAATATTATCTTTAAATTTAATATTAAACTTCTTCGGAAAGCGTTCGAATACTTAATAATAATAGCAAAACTTTTAAATGTTATAAAGTAAATCTCGTTTAAATTCGTGCTCGGCCCTCTTAAGAATAGCAGCAAATCGATTTGCTAAAAGGTGGCCAAAACGCTTATAAATAATCCTTAATTGCTTTTTCGTAAAGTAGCAGTAGACGGTTTCGCTTTTAATGCTATAATAAATAGCAGCATGCTTTTTACTTAATAGCATCTATACGTGCTTAAACATCTTTATTATTAATATTTCTTTTTTCTTTTAGACTAGCACGTTTCGCAAGTTATTTAAAATCATTTTATGCTTATTTATATTAGCTAATAAGAATAAGAAAAGTACGTCGCTCTTTATAACGTAGAACTTTACTTGACTTAAAAGAGTATCCAAAGTAATTGCTTTAATAAAAGTGATAAAGCCGATCTCGTATTTAACAGACTTTTTTTTTACTCGGAATATATTCAATTAGACTTCGAAGTACCTTTTTTAAAGTGCTCGTAGTTAAAGCAAGCTAGCGGTAAAGAAATTAGCTGCTCCGCTATTAATTATAAAGCTTATAAATACGTTTTCAAAGTACTTAAAAGCTATATAAGTCTTTGCTTTGCTCGCGAGCATACGCGGATTTTGCTCGAGCATCTTTTAAATCTTTACTTAGCTAATAAAGGCGTAGAATGCCGTTTAAATCTTTAATTGTTTATATACTTCGTTAGCGTTAAAAGTGCTATAAGTAATTATAAAACTTTTTGATATATTAGCGTAGCTGCTCGATTCGAGCGGCTCGTTTAATAAGCTTGCGATAAATTAATCGAATTCTTTCGTAAATACAAATAGCAAGCTTTTAATCGATATTATATATTAAAAGAATTTGCTTTTCGTTACTTTTTTTACGTCTTTAAAGCTCTAGAACTTAGCGACGGATGCTTTCCTTTCGTCGAAAGTATAATTAATACTTTAGCAACTTAGCTTTTTGCAAATAAAATACTTTTTTTTACTTTTAATAGCTTTAACAGCTTTCTTATTTTCAAAGTATTAGCGGTTTTAAATAAAGCATTCGTATTTTTCGTTTAAATCGAAGTTAGCTTTTAAAATATGCTAAAAGCAAGTGTAATCGTATAGCTCGCTAAAGCTCGCGTAAGCTTTATTCGCTTTAACGAGTCGAAAGGTCTTAATTGCAAACGCAATTGCTCGGCGGATATCGGCAATTGCAGCGGTAAAAGTAAACGCAAAGTTTATTTATATAATAATAGTTTTTAGCACGTTTTTATAAGTTGAATATAGCTTATCGATAAGACTCTTATCGTTTCTTAAATCCGATCGTAATAAGCCTTAAATGCTTTTAAACTCTTTAGCGAGCTTTTTAAAGCACTCGCTAAGCGAAATCTTTAGATTCTCTTTTTTAATCAACTTTAGCGAAATTTCTTTTTAGCGGTTATATTTTGCTTGCCGCCGATAATTAATTTCGAAGTGATCTTTTACTACTATAGCGTTCGCTTTAAACGTAAAAAGCCGAGCTTTAATTACGTAATTATAATAAAAGGTAATAGCTTTTTTCGTAAGCATAATAAAGAACGCCGCTAAATAATCGTTTAAAGTTAAACCGTATCGACTTACTTAGTTAGTAAAAATTTTTAATTAAGTTTTAAAGTTATCGTCGAGCTTCGAATACTTTAGCTTTTTAAAAAAGCTTCGCGCGAATAAAATCAATTCCTTTGCTTTTAAGTAAAGGTCTGCTGCTTTTAATTTAAAGAAATCGTTTTTATTATCGTTAAGAGCGCTTAAAATGCCGTACGCAAGCGTGCCGTGCTTAACTAATAATCGGATCGATAAAAGGTTATCGATATAATTGCCGATCGTAAGCTTTACTTTTTTAAGGTCTTTAAAAGGCTTATTTCCGGATCCGAAGTCCTTTAAAAATTCGTTTCCGAATCCTTTTAATAGTCTAAAAGAGCCGTTTTTACTTTTTTCGTATCCGTGTCCTCGATCTTTTTACTAATCTTTTCCGTTTTTTTTTCGTCGGTTATCGTTAAAATCGTTAAGGTTATTCGAGTCATCGGCTAAAGCTTTAGCTTAATAATATTCGTACTTTTAAGTGCGCTTTTAGCGATTCTTATACTTTTAATATTCTTTTTATTAATACGTAGCTTATTAAAGGATCTAAAAGGCTTATCGATACGTCCGAAAGTGCTAGATTCCTTTTTCGAGTTGTTAAAGTTGGGCACGGAAATCTATACGCTATCTTTAATAAAAATTGATTTTGTTCGAAATGCTTTTAAGTTTTAGCGGGTTTTCTTTTAGCGTATAGCTCTCGTAGCTTCGTTCGTTATCTAGTCCAATAATAATTTTAAGACCGTTTTTATTATTATTCGGTCTTGGCTTTTCGAAAATTCGGCTATAGCCTTTAAAAAAAAAGTTTAAAAGCCGCTAAAATGATTTTAACTCTTTTTATATAATTAACGTATTGCGTAGCGATTAATAAATTAAAGATAAATACGCTAAAATACTTCGTCGTAGTCCTTTATTAAATTATATAGCGTAAATTCGTAATTCTGCTACTTGCCTTGCTATAGCTTTTATATTTCGTTTTATATTTTTCTTTTTTTTTAAAAACTCTTTTTATAACCTTTAAATTTCCTCTTTTTTTTCTTTTTTGCTTAAGATCTTTTTTTCTTTTTTTTTTTAAGCTTCGCGGAGGTAAAAGTAAAAGTAATTAAAGTATAATATCCTCGTCGTCCGTAAGGTTTTCGACGGTCTACTTTAAATCGAAGCTTAAAAGTATTGCTTATTGCTTTTTTATTTCCTCGAAGGTTTATTAATACTATTGCTCGTCGTTTAAAAGCTTAACTATTTTATTAGCGTAGCCCTTTTGCTTTAAAAAGCATTATACGCTTTTAAATAGCAAGTGTTTTTTAAAGCTAATAAAAGTAGCAAACTTAAGGCCTCGTTTTATATTGTCTTTCGTTATCGTAAAGCTCGTTTAATCTTAGCGTGAAAAAGCGTGCCGGAATAAGCTTTATAAGTCGTAATCCTTTAGCCTTTTATACTTCGCATTCAAAAAGTCTTTTACTATTGCTCGAGCCGTAATCTTATTATCGAGCTTTGCGTATAATAGCTCGTTTAAATTAAAAAAGATGCTCGACATCTCGTCATTTAGCTTTTTCGATAGCTTTAAGAGCTTTAAGTATAATAATTCTTTTAACTAAATAGCTAAAGGTTCCGTAAGTGGTAATAAGACTCGAAAGGTATAATACCCTATTGTTTTTTATCAGCTAAACTCTTTACTTAAAGGTCTAGTTGCTCGATCGGCTATATTTGTTATCTATTTGTATATAAGTCGATTTAAATTTGGTTAGGTTGCTATATATAGCAAGCGCGGCTTTTATAGCGTTGAAAATTGTATAAAAGTGACTTGGTTCGGAATCACTTTTTCGTAAAAATAAAGAATTCGATAATATAAGCAAGCGACTTAATACGGAATCGCTTTTCCGTTATAAAAAAAAAGTATCGTAATAAAAAGTATCTTCGCTATAAAGTCCTAGCTTTTTTATGATTAATCACTTAATAGTAAATCAACTATTAATTAATATTAAATTGCTTTTAAGCGATTAAGAATATATATTCGTAAAGTCGTAGCGTTCGTTAAAGTACTTGCAATTGCAAAACACTCGGTTAATAAGGTATCTGAATTTTATCTGCTTTTAAGGCTTAAAGGAGTTGATTCCTTTTATATGATTAAAAGGAATCACGTGCACTAGCTAGCTAATAGATTTACTTATCAAGTTAAGGGTCCCTTAACTGCTAACATGCTAAGCGAAGCATGCCAAGTGGCCCGTGAACCTTAATTCACGGGTGAACTCCTTAACTACTATTACTATTACTACTATTAGCTAAGGTCGATATGGATATACCGACAAAAATATTATACCCTTTTGAGAATTACTTATATTTAAAGCAACGACGTGCTTTACGTATAGCAGCTTTACGTAGGTTACGTATAATAGCCTAGCTGCCTTACGTATTACGTAAGGCAGCGACGTGCGTTACGTATAGCAGCGGCGTGCGTTACGTATAGCAGCCTTACGTAAGTTACGTATAGCAGCCTTACGTAAGTTACCTATGGCAGCCTTACGTAAGTTACTTATAGCAGCTTTACGTAGGTTACGTATAGCAGCTTTACGTAAGTTACGTATAGCAGCGACGTGCGTTACGTATAGCTGCTAGCAGAATTAATAGCGGTGGCTGAATTAAGCTTAGCTGTTATATATGAATTAAACGGGCCGACTCGTTCCGAAAAAAGTTTAATAGATTAATATAAAATGAAAGTCTTGGCACGCTTAGAAATCTTGCCAGACCGGTATAAAATAATCTTACGTGATTAAATAACTAACTACTATTATAACTACTAGAATTTATCTTAGGTCATCGTAAATAATAATAAATAAAATAAATATAAAACCTTAACTCTATTATATACGTTTTGTAAAAGCATTAAAAAAGACGTGTCATATAAAAGCTTAACACTAAGGCTAGACCTTATGGTCTTATAAAGAAGTGCTAAAAAGATAAGTAGAAAGCTCGTTAATTATTTTAGCTAAAAGATATATGCCTTTTTATAAAAGATAAGTCCGTTTAGTATAGCTTTAATGACTATAACAAGTACTCTATTAAGCAAAGTGTTTATATCCGTCCTTTTATAAAATAAATAAGCGCCTCCGCTTATTATTAAGCAAAAAGAAAAAAGAAGGTATAAAAGAAAGAAAAAAAAAATTTAATATATAAAAAAAAAAAAAGGTATTTTATCTTTAAATTCTAAACGTTTAAACTACTTTTCGGCAGCTTCTTTATAATCTCTTTCCGTGCTTACGTCTTTAACTCCTTCTATTAGATTGCTTTTAAGCGATTAAGAATATATATTCGTAAAGTCGTAACGGTCGTTAAAGTACTTGCAATTGCAAAACACTCGGTTGATAAGGTATTTGAATTTTAATTGCTCTTTAAGATTCAAAGGAGCTGATTCCTTTTATAAGATTAGAAGGAATCACGTGCATTAACTAACTAATAAGCTTATTTGTTAAATTAAGGGTCCTTTGATTGCTGATATGCTAAGCGAGGCATGCTAAGTGGCTCGTGAATTATGGTTCACGGGTAAGCTCCTTTTATTACTTTTACTAGCTAAGGTCGATATAAGTATACCGACACCGGCAACTCTTTTTTTAGCAAGCAATGCTTTGCTAATTATTATATCGATCGAAAAAGAAGAAAGGTAATCAAATAAAAGAAAAACAATCTTATCCCTTTCTTTTTTATAGCGGCCTTTCTATTTACCCGTCCACTTGCACCTTTAAGGTATTGGTTAAAACTAGCTTTTGCAAAAAGGTATTAGCCTCGACTTTGGTTATGGCGTTAATAAGGTTAGATTTTCCTTCGATTTAGCGTACCTTAAAGAGCTTCCGCCTTTCGTATAACTCTCGAATAATTATAATATCGATCATAGCGTTTTTCTTTAATAGTTCCCAGCTTTATTATACACTCGTAAAGCGAATAAAAATTAGTACACATAATTACGAAGAAATTAAGGATCCTTAACTAAGCTGTAATTTAAGCAAAAGTAATCGATATAATAATAGCTATATCGATACTTAAAAATATAGCGTATAACTTAAAAGCTAATATTGCCCTTATCACCTTCTTGCATTTCTATAATACTTAATAAAAGATATTACTTATTAAAGTAAACTTGTTTTCACTTACGTAAGCCTTATTGCTAAAGATAGCTACGAAACCGATCTAAAAGCTAAGGTCAGCGTTATTAGCAAACGCTTCGTTTACGAATATAAAGAGCTTCGCTATCTTTAAGTTTAAGAGCACGTAATAAATCCTTCGTATTAAGTAATCGATCAGCTATTAAATCACTTTATTAAAAGCTTTATAGTTTTCGTGCTTCGGTTCTTAATGCTAAGCAGCTATCGATAAAGCGCAAGATGCTTTTAAATAGCAAATAATAGCTAAATACGCTTTTCGAGCACGTTGCTTTAAATACTCTTTGGCCCGTATTGTTAAATCGAGCTTGATTACGGCAAGCTTTTTACTTTATCTTTTTTAGCTAACTAATAATCCAAATCCGTTTTTATTTAAAGATAGCTTGCATCTATTAAAAATCATCGGTTCGGCGTATATAAAGGTCTTTATTTCTTTGCTTTTTAGCTTAGATTTAATCAATTCTTTTTCTTTCTTTGCTTTTATAGCTCGATTAATAATTATAAAAACATCGTCCGTTTATAAAGCAGCTATTCTTAATTAATTTTTATTAGTTAATACAAAGAGGCAAGAATTAAAGCTCGATTACTTTATGCCGAAGTTGTTTATAAAGTGCTCGGAAAAACGCTTATATTAATAGGTCTTTGCTTTAAAGATGCCGTATAAAAAGCTAATTATAAAAAACAAAGTGCCGAAAGGAAATCGATAAATGATCTCTTTAAGTAATCGCACGACGATTATTCGGATAAGCTTCGTGCTTAATTAAGTATAAGCTTGCGTAATATTTTTATTATAAACTTAATACTCGTAATTCTTTATTAAAAAAAAAGCTAAAGCATAATAAAGTCTTTAGCCCGCTCGTTGCATTATAAGCGATTCGGTAAATACTTTCGTCTTGCTTTTATCTTAAAAGGCTTGGACTATTATACGAGACTTCTCGTATAGCGTAAGTATTCTTTTGCTTTTAATTTTATTAATAAACTTAAATCCGAAGATCCTAGCGCTTTTAGCGCATAAATCGATGCTCGAGATCACTTAAAAGATGCTTTAAGTTATTAATCCAATTAATTCTTTTGCTTTAGACTTTTAAAATAATGCTTCGAGGCTTTTAATAATTCTTTCGGCTCGTAGCTTAGCTAAAAGCTTATAATCCCGGCGTTTTTTATCGATAATTAATACTTCGAAGTTTTTAATAAATAAAACGTAAGAATCGCTTTCTTTTTCGTCGAGCACGGTCGAGATATTAAAATCGTATTTTTAATAAAGTATTTAAACTATTAGTATTATTAATCTTTAAAAATTAACAAGTTAAAGATTAAAGGCTAATCTTAGCGAGCTTCTTAAATTAAGCGAATGTTAAAGTTTAAGCGAATTTCGCGGTTCTAATTTTTTTTCGCTTTCGCTTTTATCTTTTTCTTCTTTCGCTTTTATCTTAAGTACTTGCAACTTTTTTAACAGCTTTTCAACTTTAAAATAATAAAGTTTTATTAAGATTGATTTGAATTCCGTAGGCCTCGGATATGCTATTATGCACGTATGCCCTTGCTTGCTAAGCAATTAAAAAGGGCCTTTTTACCTTTGGTTTTTCCGCTATACGAATACTCGTAAATTAATAAAAAGGTTTAAAGTATGCTTTATAATTAGCTCATTCCTTTTCTTAAGCGCGTCCTTAACTTGCTTCGCTGCGTAGCATTTTCGTACTTTTTTTATAGCTTTATTAATAGCAGTAGCACGCTTTTAAATAAACGCGGCAAATCGATTTTGTTCCGTCAGCTTTAATAAGGTTTTAAAAACGAAAAGCGTAAGGACTAAGCTATTAAGTCTCGCCGTATCGTTGATAGCTTTAATAGCTATTTAAAGCCGATCCTCTTTTAAGGCCTTAAAAAGCTTTTTTATAACGATCTTAAAAGCGCGTCGTACAAAGTGTGACGAACTAATGAATTCTAATCTTAAAATACAAAGTGAAAAGAGGAAACAAAAAGCTCGGGGAGCTTAAAAAGGTTTATATATATAGCCATAAGCGCTAGGCTTGAATGAGTGATTAGCTGACTGCAAGTAATAAGGCAGGCTGTCATATTACCCTTTTAAAGAGTTGTCTTAGCTCTTTTAAAAGTATCTAATAAAGGAAGGAAAAATAAAAAAAAATTTAATCGTAAACTATGGTTTACGAGTAGAATTGCTAAAAAAAAAACCAAAAAAAATACGCTAAAGCTACCGATCGCAAAGAGCATGCGTCGTAGCTTTTAAAAGCGTTTTAAATCCGCCAAAATATTTTCTTTTTCGTTTAAATCAAACCCTTTTAAACTTTTGTTTTTTCGAAAAGAACTCGTCTCTTTGTTTAAGGCTTAGCTAAAAAGAAGAAGCATTTAGCAATTCAAATTAATTATATTATAACGGATAGATTGATAAGCTTGCTAATCGAAAGAGCTATGAAAAGTATGCTAAAAAGTAAGATTTCGATCTTTTAAAAAGCTAAATCTTTGTTTGATTGCCGAAAACGACGAATTCTATTACGCCGAAAGAATCGAAAGCGTATTATAAGTGCTTAAGTATTAAAAGGTCGGTTAAATCGCCGAAAGAGAAAAAGGGGGGCCCGTAGCCGTGCGAAAGCGGTTTTAAGAAAGGGCCGAAAAGAGCCGAAGGACGAAGAGAATCCGTAAGACGGGTCGAAAGGAAAACTAAAAGGACCGAAAGAACCGAAAAGCCGAAAAGCCGAAAAGCTGAAAAGCCGAAAAAAGGAACTCGTAAGAACGAACCGAAAGGCTAAAAAAGCCGAGAGAAAAGCGTTCAGGTTGCTAAATGACGTGCGCGTACTCGATATACGTTAAAAAGTGTCAATTTAGCTATTTAAGCGAGTCCGTATAATTGAGTTCAAATTGATTAAATAAGGACCGAGAGCCGTATCGAAGTAAACGTAATTGAGTTAAGTAATAAGTCCGTTAAAAGCTTTACTGCTAATAAAAAGCTAAGCCGTAAAAAAAAGAAGCTTAGCATCTTATCGTATATAGTTTCGAATTTCCGAACTTCCGGCCGCCGAAGTCTTAAGCTAAAGCGTTAAATAAAGACCGTATTATTAAACTTATCGGGATCCGAAAAGAAAACGCATTGCGCTAGCGAAGGGCTATTCGTAATTGCTTTACGAGAGATTCCAATTAAGCGATTTTCGTAAAGAAGGAAAGGCCGTCGTCTTCGTAAGAGGATATAGTAGTGGAAATGGTAGAATAAAGAAAGGCGTTTAAATGTCGGAAACGCCAGGAAAAGAATAAGGAAAAGAGTTCGTTTTGCAACCGAAGTGCAAAAAATAAAAAAAAGCTCTTTTAAGTCGGAAAAGCTAAGAAAAAGGTGAAGTCGTAAAAAAGATAATAATCTATAAGCAATAAATAAAGACCGTAAAGCACTTAATAAGTAATTCACTCCGTTCTTAATAATAATCAATAAGCCGTAATTTATAATAATAAGCAATAACAATAAGCTGTAATACGAAGACCTAATCGAAGGACTTTATATAATATAACGAACTAATGAATTCTGACTTGAAAATACAAAGTGAAAAGAGGAAACAGAAAGCTCGAGGAGCTCAAGAAGGTCTATATATATAGCCATAAGCGCTAAGCTTAAATAGGTGATTAGCTAACTGCAGGTAACAAAGCAAGCTGTTACACAAAGACGTAATAGCGTTTTATTAGCTCGACGCTATAATAAGCTTTTATAAGTATCTGCTTTAAGATGCTGCTAATACTTTTAAAGTAATTTCGGAACGTTGCCGAATTAAAATTAATTTCGAAATCGTGCACGACGTTTATAAAAAGTCCGACGTAAATATTGATTTAGCATTTATTAAATCTTTTAAATAAATATTATGCGAATATGCTTTTAAAGAAAGTAGCGGCTTAAAAGTTAATAAAATCGTAAACGACGTGCAATACGTTCTTGCCGTTAAAATGCATTATATCGATATATATCGTATTATTAAAGTTAATATTATTTTTAAATTTGATATTAAACTTCTTTAAAAAGCGTTCGAATACTTAATAATAATAGCAAAACTTTTAGATATTATAAAGCAAATCTCGCTTAAATTCGTGCTCGGCCCTCTTAAAAATAACAGCAAATCGATTTGTTAAAAAGTGGCCAAAACGCTTATAAATGATCCTTAATTGCTTTTTCGTAAGATAATAGTAAACGGTTTCGCCTTCGATGCTATAGTAAATAGCAGCGTGCTCTTTATTCAATAGCATTTATACGTACTTAAATATCTTTATTATTAATATTTCTTTTTTCTTTTAAATTAATACGTTTCGCAAATTATTTAAGATTACTTTATGCTTATTTATATTAGCTAATAAGAATAAAAAGGGTACGTCGCTCTTTATAACGTAGAACTCCACTTAACTTAAAAGAATGTTTAAAATAATTGCTTTAATAAAGATAGCAAAGCCGATATCGTATTTAACGGACTTTTCTTTTGCTCGGAATATATTTAATTAAATCTCGAAGTACTTTTTTTAAAATGCTCGTAGCTAAAGTAAGCTAGCGATAAAGAAATTAGCTGCTCCGCTATTAATTATAAAGCTTATAAATACGTTTTTAAAGTACTTAAAAGCTATATAAGTTTTTGCTTTACTCGCGGGCACGTTTTAAGTCTCGATTTAGCTAGTAAAGGCGTAGAATATCGTTTGAATTTTCAATTGCTTATATACTTCGTTAGCGTTAAAAGTGCCGTAAGTAATTATAAAACCTTTCGATATATTAGCGTAGCTGCTCGATTCGAGCGGCTCGTTTAATAAGCTTGCGATAAACTAATCAAATTCTTTCGTAAATATAAGTAGCAAACTTTCGATCGATGCTACGTATTAAAAGAATTTGCTTTTCGTTATTCTTTTTGCGTTCTTAAAGCTTTAAAACTTAGCTACGGAAGCTTTGCGCTCGTCGAAGGTGTAATTAATGCTTTAGCAACTTAGCTTTTTATAAATAAAACACCTTTTTTTACTTTTAATAGCTTTAACAGCTTTCTTATCTTCGAAGTATTAGCGGTTTTAAATAAAGCATTCGTATTCTTCGTTTAAATCGAAGTCAGCTTTTAAAGTATGCTAAAAGCAAGTATTATAAAAAGGAAAAGCTTCGATATATACTTAACGTCAAATCAAAAGATATATATAAATATAGCTATAATAGAATCGTAAATAAATAAAAGAAGAAAAAGAGGACGATCGAAAGACACTCGAATGTGTACTATAAGTACTATGGTGGAGTTGGGGCTTTGTATTTGTTTTGTCCATGTATATAATATTGATGCTAAGCACCTTTGTTACGTGGGTGCGCTGCATGCCCTGGCCTTGCTAGGCACGTGGTTAGGTTACGTGCAGGCTCTTATATAAACGAGTAGTTGGTTATTCTTTGAACTAGCATCATATTATTATATAATATAATATACGTACTTATAGCACACATTCGAGTGTCTTTCGATCGTCTTTCTTTTCCTCTTTTATTTACTTACGATTTTATTATAGCTATATTTATATACATCTTTTGATTTGACGTTAAGTATATATCGGAGCTTTTCTTTTTTATATATATTTAATGACTTACGCAAGGAATCGAACTAAAGGTTGGTCTTTATACCTTTTTTAGACTTGCTTTTTTTACGAAAAGCTATATATTCGGAGTTCACGTCATACGTTAAGCTATTGATTATATGCTTTTGCGGTGCTCTTTCGAAAAGCATTCGATATACGCTAAGCTAATAGTCAAGTGCTTTTGCATATAAGCTTCGAAGCTATTATTTTAAAAGCGATCTTTTTTTGATTTGTGTCCGTCGAGCATGCTATTCGATATACTCGATAAGTACTATTTAAAAAGTCGTTACTTTAATTCGAGGATCGAGCTAGCTAAAGTTCAATTCGATATTTATAAAGTACTATTTACTTAAACCACTTTGCACGGCGATATACCCGAGGTATTATTCGTTTAATATACTTCACCCTTTCGATTTAATATCGCTTTTAATACGAATCTATTGCTTTTTCTTTTTGAAAAAGGTAGGCAATAGCTAAGTACCGGAAATATTACGCCAAGCTTAAAAGGTTAAAAATTTAACATTTACTTCGCAACGGAAATTACGCATAAAAATCCCGAATTGCTTTCGAACATCTTTCGCTTTAACAAATGAAAGATACGATAAACGAAAATGAGTATTATACAATTCGAAACCGTTTCGATGTCGCATTATACTAAAAGCAAGCTATATGCTTATACGGAAGCTCGGCTAATGATCGACTTCGTTTTCATTTCGATATACTTAATCTCGGCAATTACTCTTCCGCTTATTACGGATTTTGCGTTATAAAGTTAAACGTATTACTAATATCGTTTATTATATCGATTTGATTTCGATTATCTAACTCGACGCGATCGATACTCGACTCTTTAATAAATCACTTTCGACGTATCGAGATCTTATATCTTTATAATATTTCTTTATGTATTTAATATTTGTTATAAATTATACTTATTTCATTTCTATTATTTATTTATATTTATATTATTCTCGTTCCTTTTTCGCATCCGTTTCGAAACACTTTCACATTTTAATCGATATCTATTAACTTAATTTAGCGAGCTTACGTTAAAACTTTCGAAAATCAAAAGGAGCTATAATTTCTTCGACTTAAAAGGATTTTGGATTTAACGAGGATGCTATTCGCAAGCTAACCGAAGACGAAGTAAAAAGGATTCAAGCTTTCTTACTTTTCGTAAATGCTTCGAACTACGTAAGTATCCGTAGACCTTTCCTTAGACTTAAAGCTTTTAAAATGCTTGCTTTCGATAAAGCTAATATTACGGATTATATTCGCTAGCTCGAACGAGCGTTTAAAGACTACGGTATCGTTATCGATTCGAAGAAAAAGCAATATCTTATTAAATATAATATTTCTAGCCCTTTCGATTATAATATACGTTGCAATATCGAAAGCCTCAACGGCTTTTCGAATCCGAAAGTAACTTAGGACGACTTCAAATCAATAGTTAAAGAAAAGTATAAGGCCTTCGACTTAGCTAAATAGAAAAATAATATTAGCTTCTTAAACAATTTAAGCAATAAGTAGATAATAAAAGAAAAAGCTTTTAAAGCGGAGCTTTTATAATTCACTCGATAATTTAATCTTACGAGCCTTGCTTGCTTAACTAATAAAGATATTATCGATAAGCAATTGAAATAAAAGTTCTTTAATTGCTTATTATTATCGATGCAAAATCGGACTTAAAAAAACGTTAAACTTAAAGAAGATCACTTGCAAACTTATAATATAATGTATATTATAATAAGCGACTTAATCAAGCAAAAACAAATCACAGCGGAACGAATTAAAAAATACAATTACGCCGAGATCTTTAAAGCTTTTTTTCGTTATAACTTTTATTAAAACGAAAACTCTCGTCTTTAAGTACTATTTATTATTTTCGAAAGCAAGCGAAACTTATACGTTTCGCTCTTTTATAGCATTTACTTCGATAATACTTATCCTTTTCTTTTTTACCGCGCAAGCATTACTATTACGAGTTCGATTACTTCGTTTATCGATCTTAACTTAAGGATCGAGGCTTTTATAAAACAACTAGCGAAAGTTAATATTCATTTAAGACTTATTAACAGCTTCGTTCTTGTATCGAAAGAAGCTTATATGAACTTATTAAAAGCTACTTAATATAAAAAGATTTAAAAAATCGCATTGCACCGGGTCTACGAGATTAATGCGGCCGATACTTATTCGAATCGAAACTACGCTATATCGGAAAGGAAACGGTCCTTAAACGATTCTAATTGCATTTTCTATTAATGCTAGCAAACTTCTGATTTACTTAGCTATTAACAAAAGCTTTATAAATATTAAAATCAATGCTACTTGTTTATGCTTTAATACGGATTAGCTTTTTACTTTAACGAAGCGGACTTAATGTATATAAAACCGTATCGAAAGGAAATACTATCGATTTCGTTTTAATTTCGAAACGACATTTTTAAGTACGAGCAAGTTCTAAAAAGAGTTTATAAGATAATAAATAATCTTAATCTTAAGCGTCGTTATAAAGCTTTAAAAGCATAACGAAAATCTATTAAAAAGGTTGCACGAGAACGTATTAAAGCGCTTATTCGAGCAGCTAACGGCGGCAATGCGAAGGCTTTTCGTATTAACGACTTTAATACTTCGAACATAATTCGCTAACAATATATTATATCGGCGGATTCATATGCTCGCGTATTTAATACGAAAGCTATTATTGCATCGGTAAAGACTCGAGCGCGCAACGCAGCTTTTCGAATTACGTTATACTCGTTAAAAGACGCTCTTTCGATAAAAGCAAAAGTTTAATCTACTTATAGCTAGCTTAAGGTTATTTTCGCTAAGCTAATAGAAATAAATAAACTCGAGCTCGCTTATATCGCGATTCTTAATCGAAACGCTTTACGATCGAAAGACTTACGGAATTTGCTCGTTATATTGCTAAAAGCTCTTAAAGCTGCACTTAAGCTTAAGGCTAAGCCTTTTAAAACTGCTAAATCATACGAAAAGCTTAGCAAAGTGATCTCTTTTTTAAGAATAGACTACGAAGCGACTCGTATTAAGCTTTTAAAAGAGCGCGATTTGCTAAAGAACTTAACTTTTAATAAGATTATTGCGTTCTTCGCTGCTCTTTTTATTTCCAAACGATTTTCTTTCGAAAGTATAATCGATAAAATGATTTAGCAAACCTTTATTAGCGAAAGCGCTATTAATTGCTTTTAAGCTACGATTAGCGTTGCGGAAGCCTCGAAGGATTGCTTAATTATAAATAGCAAGCTTATATCGAAAGCGACGGATGATACGGCGAAAGACGGATCTGCTTCGAAGCTTTAACGATCTATTTAAAAAGAAAGTAATATCTTTTCATTTAATAGCGATCCATTTTGCAAAATTACGGATCGTTTTATTAATAAAGCGCTTTATCGTAAGAATTTACTTTCTTTTCTTTCTTTTGCTATTTCGATTTACGACCGAATCATCGGTGAAGCAAACTTTATATAAGTCTTTACCCGATTAAAATAAATCTTATATCGAGATGCTATTGCTTAGCGGTCTTAGCTCGAACGCTTATTCGAATTCTCTTAAATAATCAAGCTTTAATTGCAAAAGAATATCCGTAGCAGCTAGATTAAGCACCGCCGGCGCAATACGCTTTTTGCATCTAAAGCTCTTTCGATTTAAAAACGGTTTTGCTTTATTTTTATTATCGGCTTTATTTCGATTCTTTTTACGGTTATATTTTATAATGTTTTCTAGTTTCAATACCTCTTTTTCGACTAGTTTGCTCGTAAAAATCGACGTACTTTGCGGACCGTAATCGAAAGCGATTCGAAACCTTTTTCGACGAAAATCGGCTTTGCTTCGACGTTTAGCTAACTATTCTTTAAATACTTTTATTATCATTCGCTAACTCTTAAAGTTATTATTAATATACTCGGACAATCTTTAATTATTAATGCGCGAGCTACACTCGATATAAGTGCGGAAGTTAGCGTTATTATTTATAACGCTGCGGTTAAATTCGAAGTTTTTATAGCTTACGATTAAAAGATAATCCTTCGAATAATTACCGATTTATTATCGCGCTTTATCGAATACGCCGATAATGTATTTATCAATATCGGAAGTGCTACGATCCGTACTTGGTTTTACGTTATAAATTCGCTAAGGTTTCGACTTATACTCGGTTACCTTTTTATACGTAAAGCAAGAATCGGTCTTCGATACTTTTCGAATCATAAAAGTAGCTTTATTATTATTATAATTACTAATCCGTTTACAAACCAAGTTACTTAAGCTAAAGTAAGCGATAAAACGAATTAATACGACGAAGCCGTCGATCGCTTAAAAAAGCAAAGTATAAGCTTTATTTATTACAATAAGTCTTCGAGTAGCAGCAGCAGCGACTCGGAAAACTAATAACCGGCTTCGTTAAAAGCGCTAAAGTCGGTATATTAAAAGCTTTTTGCTTTTCGCTTAGTTTTAAAGGCGAAACGTTATAATATCGAAAAAAAAACGATTTTATTATTTAAAAGCAATTTATCGATATTCTTACTTTTACGAAATGCGATCTTTTTATAACTTGCTAAATAAATGCCGTTAACACCGATAACTTTATAACCCGTTGTTACGATCATATCGATTATTAGAATTCGACACTTTATCAAACTCGAAAAGAAATCTTTTCGAACTCGATTAAAATATTCGATATATATAAAACTAAAGATAAAAAGATTAAGCTAATTAACGAAGCAAACGGCGTAAAAGCAGCACTAAGTAGCAAAGTTGATTAGTATAAGCTATTAAAAGCTAAAGATACGCTATAAAAGCAAGTAAAAAAATATAAGCAATACCTTTTTCCGCGCATTGCCGATATACCGAAAGGCTTTCGAATCATACTCGAACGTATAGCGAACCTAAATATCAGTAATATATTACAGCTTAAAAAAAAGGATTTGTTTAAAAAAATAATATTAAGCAAAGAAAAATCAATCGCATTCGCTTAACAAAAGTGCGATAAGTTTTACGACGACGTATTATTATCGATTAAGCTTAAAACCATTTTATATACGGTTTAATAAGCTTTTAACTATTCGTATCCGAAGGCCTTATAACTTATTATTATTAAAATGCTTTAAAACAAGCTTAATAAAAGAGTTTTAAAGTATTGCGAAAAATCGTATCGGAATCAATAGTTCTTAATAGCTAAAAAGCAGCCGGGCCAATACCGACTTATCAACTTAGCAACTTTACTTAATGCAATTATACGAAAGAACGCTAATCTACCCTTAATTGTAAATAAGTTTGCTAAAGAGTTTTCTAGTTGCTAGATAGCTAGCTTAATCGACCTTTATTCGAGCTATAATTAATAAACACTTTATAAATCGAGTAAAGACTTTACCGCTTTCTTTATACCGCTAAATCTCTTTCGATACACTACCTTTCCGCAAAGTGCTACGAACTCGATAATTTAATTCGTTCGAATAATTAATCTTATTTTAAAGCTTTTGCAACTTAAAGTCTTTATGCTATTTATCGACGATATTAAAATAAAAGGATTATAAACGAATTATTTCGACGAAGAAGCATTCTCGAGTATACGCCGATTCGTGCTCGAATATATTTAAAACATCGACAAAACTTTAAAACGAATTAAGCGCGCTAATATTATAATCGAAGAAAAGTTATAATTTTATTAAGATAAAATAAATGTAATAAGATTTGTATGCAATTCGAAAAGTCGAAAACCCGTTACGAATAAAGTTATTAAGATTAATAACTAAAAAACCTTCGAAAACGTTATTAAAGTTAAAAGATTTTTAAGCTTTTACTTTTATTTTCGCATTTAAGTTAAAAGATTCGTATATATTACTAACCCTTTTTATAATCTTATAAAAAAAGATATAGATTAGTAATAAACCGAAGCGCATTCGAAAGCTATGCGAATGCTATAAAACGTTTTAACGATAACCTCGGTTCTAATTAAGATCGATTACAAAGATTAAAATAAAAAAATAATAATAAAAACGGACGCTAGCTTAAAAGGATAAAAAAGATATATCGGCTAACGCGAGATTACCTTTAGCAAGGTGCAGCCGGCTCGATACGAATCCGAAGCTTAAACGAAAGCAAAACGGAATTACAACGCTATTAAACGAAAGTGCCGTAAAGTATTTAAAGTTTTTAAGAAACTTAAGCTATAGATTATCGAAATGCACTTTATCTTTAAGACTAACGCTAAGATGCTCGTTGCTTAACTTCGACGAAGAGCTATCGATATACTTTCGGCTTTGATTATACGCTAGCTAACTTAAATCAATCTTTTCGATTTTAAAGTTCGATATATTCTTAATAAAGATTACACCGTTGCTAATGCATTATCGAAACGGCTACGGCACTTCGATGATTCAAGCGAAGAAAATAAGAATAAGTTCGATGATAGTCTGCTAGCTGACTTAAGATTTATTAAAGCTCGAGACGGCTTCGAAAAACTTTCGACGGACTTTTTAATAAATATTCGCTAATCTATTTTTAAAGATATATTTTAACGCTTGAAAAAAGCGGAGAATGCAAACCTAAACGAGTTTAACGACGACCACGATTACGAAAGTCTTTTAAACTTAATCGAATACTTTTCGAAATCAATTCGAATAGCTACTTTCTTAACGACCTTACGAAGACTTAAAGATTTAAGCAAAGTAGAATGCCGTAAGTTCAAAAGAAAAGCTATTAAATATAAAATAAACGATAAGAAACTTTAAAGACTTTCGATAAAAGGTCTTTCCTTTCGATTAATAATCGATAAGCCTTCGATTAAAACGGATATTATCACGATTTATTACGATAAAAGTAATTATAAAAGCCGTAAATTAATTTATTATCGTGTTTCTTAACGCTACTTTTAAAATAGATATTATACGAACGTTAAACGATTCGTTAAAACTTATAAAGAATGCTAGCATCGAGCAGCTAATAAGCTCGAAGAGCTATTGCATTTTACTCGATTTAATAGCTTAATAAAACGCTAAGCTATCGATATTACTTATTTACTTGCACGCAATAGTAAAAGCTACTTAATTATTACTAAGAATAATATAAATAAATAGGTCGAAGCGAGGGCGATTCGGACCCGAGACTCGCTTTCGGTAGCTAAGTTTATTTAAAAAGATATTATTTGCCGTTATAAGATTTTCTTTTAATTGATAATCGACGGAGGTTCGGAGTTTAAAAAAAAAGTAATCGATCTACTTAATAATTAGAAAATCAATCGAGTCGTAGTCTTAGTATACTATTCTTAAGCGAATGGAATAATAAAACGCGGCTACGGATTAATTAAAAACGTATTAAGTAAGCTTAAAGGCACCGATTAGATTGCGCAATTACTAGCCGTCTTATTCGCCGACCGCACTTCGATGCATACTCTTATCGGATTCACTTTTTTTTATATAATATACGGCAAAAAAGCAATGCTTCCGATTAAAACTCGAATCTAGTTTTAAGCTACGTTATTTTAAAAGCTAATAATTAATCGTGCTAAGCTTATCGAATTAAAAGCACGCTAGTTTCGGATGCGAAACGAAGATACTACGAAGGTTATACTTAAGAAAACCCGTTGCCGCTAAAAAGGAAAAGATGCTTTTAATAATAAGAAAAACCTTCGAATCAAACCTTTAAAAGTAAGTGACTTAGTCTTTAAGCACGACTCGATACGTAAAATAAATATATTTAACGTTAAGAAGCTGGATTTTCGATAGCTTAGCTTTTATTAAATTTCGTCGGTAAATATAAAAGGTTATTATAAGTTAAAAGAGCTAAGAGAAGACGAGGCTTTGCTAAATAAAACATTTGCCGGCAATCGATTAAAAAAGTTTTACGTACGATATACTTTCGAAGCGTTATTACTTCGCTTTAAGCTTTATATAAAAAGATCTTTAAAACAGCTTTTATTAAATAAAGTGGCCGAATCCGGCTTTTAAATTAAGCGCTTAAATAGATTTGTTATTCGATTACTTAGCTTTACGGAAAAGCAACGGAGCTAATACGCAAGAGTCTTTATAAGCAGTGATAAAAAGGCAACGGAAAGTGATTAAATCATAAAGGCATAATTATACGTAAAAAAAGGACGAGTTTAGATTTGATTTTTAATTTTTTCTTTATTTAAATTTGGTTTTCTTTGTTTTCCTTTTTCTTATACTCTTTTTATTTCTTTTTTTATATTAAAAAGCTTTACGTGATTATATTTATATGCCTTCGATTTATTATATACGAGCATATCATATATATAAAGCGGACCTTACTTGGAAGCTAATTAAAAAAAGCATACGAAAAATCTATTATATTAATTATTTAGCAAGCTGCCGATACGCGATAAAAACCCTTCCGACTTTACAATTTAAGATTAAATAGAATAGTGCGAGAGCCTTTCGCAATACCTTAAGTACTGCTTTTACTTTTCGAAGTCTTACCGATATTGCTACGATTCGAACCTTTCGAAGAATTACGGGTATTGCTACGGCTAGAACTTCGCGAAAAAGAATTATCGGTATTGCCGCGAATAAAAGCTTAGCGAGCACTTCGGCGAAGCTTTTTCGCAAAAGGCGTAAGAAAAGCAAAAGGTGCTAGCGATAGCGATGATAAAGATAAGCGAGACGAAGACTTTTCGGCAATCTATCGTAATTAAATCGAAAGGGAATTATAAAAGGTTCGCAACGTATATTTACGCAGCTAAAGAAGTTACTTAACAAAATATTTTTTCGATTTATTATAGCTAAGATTTAACGCAATAAGTCTAGCAAAGCTGGATCAGCGGTAATAGCGGCGGCAAGTAAGCGTAACGCCGGAACGGGACTTAAGCTAGCTAAAAGACCTTTAGCATTAGCGGCGGCAAAAGTAGCAGCGGCGATACGGCCTTAAAGAAAAGAAAAAGCATTATTAACTCGAAAGGCAAAAGCACGGCGAGTCTTTATAAAAAAGTTATTTGCAATTATGCTTTTACGAAAAACGTCGTCGGCCGTTTTAATTCTATTATTTATAACCGTTATCGCATCTATTAAAACTATGCCGGCACTAACGACTTTTGCGAAAAGCTATCGAATCGAAATTAAAACGAGTATAAAACGAAAGGTAAGATAACTTATAAAGATGCAAGTTGACTTAATAGTACGGCAACGCTCGCATTTAATAAAAGTATTAAAAAAAAAGATGCATCGACTCGTAGCATTATCGATAGTTCTGCTTGCGTAGCTTACGCATCGAAAGCAAATCGAAAACATAATAGCAAAAAATAAAGTTAAAAAGTAATAATATTAAAAGAAAGATAAAAAGGTATAAGGTTGATATAAGAAAAGAGTATTGTTTATAGCAAGACTTCGAGTATATATTGCCGCCTTTGTTTTCTTTATTACATTACCGCTTTAAGCTTCGCGCTATTACCGATTCGATAGTGCGTCACCACTTGACCGCTTAAACCGGCGCACGCTTATTTTAACGATAATATTAACGCTCGAGTTGATATTGTTCTTATAATTAAATAAAAGAGCTATAAAGGATATAAAAGAGAGTTAGACCCGAAAGATTATCTTGCATTTTCGTTGCTATTTTTATCTTCTTTATTATATTATATACGCTCCGTATTAACATCGATCCGGCGATGTATTATTAAATAGTACTTTAAGACCGTATTGCGATCATGCAGTTCGGCTATATACTCGTCTTGCAAACCTAACCTTATTACCTTAATAAAAGGTGACTCGAAAGCGAGTTTGATTCGAAGGAAGGACGTATATAATAGAGTTAAAACTTTGTATTTGTTTTATTTATATATATAGTACTAATACTAAGCACCTTTATCACGTAGGTGCGCTGCATGCCCTAGCCTTGCTAAGCACGTAGTTAAGTTACGTGCAGGCTCTTATATAAACGAGTAGTTAGTTTCTCTTTGAACTAGCACTATATTATTATACAATATAATACACGTACTTATAGCACACATTCGAGTGTCCTTCGATCGTCCTCCTTTTCTCCTTTTATTCACTTACGATTCTATTATAGCTATATTCATATACATCTCTTGATTTGACGTTAAGTATATGTCGGAGCTCTTCCCCTCCATAGTACGTATATTATATTGTATAATAATATAATAATAATTTAAAGAGAAACCAACTACTCGTTTATATAAGAGCTTGCACGTGACTTAATTACGTGCTTAGCAAAGCTAAAGCATACAGCGCACCTACGTAATAAAAGTGCTTAATATTAATATTATATATATAAATAAAATAAATATAAAGCTTTAACTTTATTATATACGTTCCTCTTTCGAATTAAACTCGCTTTCGAGTCATTTCTTATTAAGGTGGTAAGGTTGGGTTTGCAAGACGAGCATATGGCCGAATTGCACGGTCGCAATATAGTTTTAAAGTATTATTTAATAATGCATCGCCGGATCGGTATTAATACGAAGCGTATATAATATAATAAAAAAAATAAAAATAGCAACGAAAATGCAAAATAATCTTTCGGATCTAACTCTTTTTTATATTTTTTATAGCTTTTTTATTTAATTATAAAAATAATATCAACTCGAGCGTTAATATTATTATTAAGATAAGCGTGCGCCGGTTTAAGCGGTCAAGTGATAACGCACCGCCGAATCGATAATAGCGCGAGGCTTAAAGCGATAACGTAATAAAGAAAACAAAAGCGGTAATATATACTTAAGGTTTTGCTATAAATAATCAATTCTTTTTTTATATTAATTTTATACTTTTTTATTTTTCTTTTAGCATTATCATTTAATAACTTTTTTTAATTATTATATTCTCGATTTGCTTTCGGTGCGTAAGCTACGTAAGCAAAACTATTAATAATGCTGCGAATCGATGCATTTTCTTTTTCGATACTTTTATTAAATGCAAGCGTTGCTATGCTATTAAGTTAATTTGCATCTTCGTAAGTTATTTTACTTTCCGTTTTATACTCGTTTTAATTCCGATTCGATAGCTTTTCGTAAAAATCGTTAATGCTAATATAATCTTAATAAATGCAATAGCGGTTATAAATAATAAAATTAAAACGGCCGACGACGTTTTTCGTAAGAGCATAATTGCAAATAACCTTTTTATTAAGACTCGCCGCGCACTTGCTTTTCGAGTTAATAATGCTTTTTTTTTTTCGAGCTCGTATCGCCGTTATTGCTTTTGCCGCCGCTAATGCTAAAAGCTTTTTAGCTAGCTTAAGTCCCGTCTCGGCGTTGCGCTTACTTGCCGCCGCTATTACCGCCGATCTAGCTTCGCTAG
This sequence comes from Drepanopeziza brunnea f. sp. 'multigermtubi', assembly GCF_022702325.1. NCBI lineage: Eukaryota > Fungi > Ascomycota > Leotiomycetes > Helotiales > Drepanopezizaceae > Drepanopeziza > Drepanopeziza brunnea. The sequence continues at coordinate 19,378 of NW_027094064.1, read as the reverse complement.
ACTTATTGCGTTAAATCTTAGCTACAATAAATCGAAATAATACTTTGCTAAGTAATTTCTTTAGCCGCGTAAGTATATATTACGAACTTTTTATAATTCTTTTTCGATTTAATTATAATAGATTGCCGAAAAGTCTTCGTTTCGTTTATTTTTATTATCGCTATCGTTATTACCTTTTATACGTCCTGCTCTTTTTGCGCTTTTTACTTTTTTTACGCTTTTTACGAAAAGGCTCCGCCGAAATGCTCGCTAAGCTTTTATTCGCGGCAATACCGGTAGTTCTTTTTCGCGAGGTTCTAGGCGTAGCAATACTTATAGTTTTTCGAAAGGTTCGAATCGTAGCAATATCGGTAAGTCTTCGAAAAGTAAAAGCAATACTTAAAGTGCTACGAAAAGCTTTCGCACTATTCCACTTAATTTTAAATTATAAAGTCGAAAGGGTTTTTTTTTATCGCGTATCGGCAGCTTGCTAAATAGTTAATATAATAGATTTTTCGTATGCTTTTTTTAATTAGTCTCCGAGTAAGGTCCGCTTTATATATATAATATGCTTGTATATAATAGATCGAAGGCATATAAGTATGATAACGTAAGGCTTTTTAATATAGAAAAAGAAATAAAAAAAGTATAAAAAAAAAGAAAATAAAGAAAATTAAATTTAAAAAAAAAAAATTTAAAAATCAAATCTAAACTCGTCTTTTCTTTATGTATAGTTATGCTTTTATAACTTAATCACTCTTTATTGCTTTTTTATTATTGCTTATAAAGACTCTTGCGTATTAGCTTCGTTGCTTTTTCGTAAGGCTAAATAATCGAATAACAAATCCATTTAAGCGCTTAATCTAAAAGCCGGACTCGGCTATTTTATTTAATAAAAGCTATTTTAAAGATCTTTTTATTTAAAGCTTAAAGCGAAATAATAACGCTTCGAAAGTATATCGCACGTAAAACTTTTTTAATCGATTGCCGGCAAATATTTTATTTAATAAAGCTTTGTTTTCTTTTAACTTTTTTAATTTATAATATCTTTTTATATTTACCGACGAAATTTAATAAAAGCTAAGCTAGCGAAAATCCAGCTTCTTAACGTTAAACATATTTATTTTACGTATCGAGTCGTGCTTAAGGATTAAGTTATTTATTTTTAAAAGTTTGATTCGAAGGTTCTTTTTATTATTAAAAGCATTTTTTCTTTTTTAACGGCAGCGGATTTTCTTAAGTATAGCTTTCGTAGCATTTTCGTTTCGTATTCGAAACTAGCGTGCTTTTAATTCGATAAGCTTAATACGATTAATTATTAATTTTTAAAATAACGTAGCTTAAAATTAAATCCGGGTCTCGATCGAAAGCATTGCTTTTTTGCCGTATATTATATAAAAGAAAGTGAATTTGATAAAAGTATGTACCGAAGTACGGTCGGCGAATAAAACGGCTAGCAATTGCGTAATCTAATCGATGCTTTTAAGCTTATTTAATGCGTTTTTAATTAATTCGTAGCCGCGTTTTATTATTTTATTCGCTTAAAAGTGATATGCTAAGATTAAGATTCGATTAATTCTTTAATTATTAAGTAAATCGATTATTTTTTTTTAAAATTCCGAACTTCCGTCGATTATTAATTAAAAGAAAATCTTATAGCGATAAATAATATTTTTTTAAATAAACTTAGCTATTAAAAGCGAGTCTCGAATCCGAATCGCTTTTGCTTCGACTTATTTATTTATATCATTTTTAATAATAATTAAATAGCTTTTGCTATTGCGTGCAAATAAATGAATAATATCGATAGCTTAGCGTTTTATTAAGTTATTAAATCGAGTAAGATGCAATAGTTTTTCGAGCTTATTAGCTGCTCGATATTAGTATTTTTTATAAATCTTAACGAATCGTTTAACGTTTATATAATATTTATTTTAAACGTAGCGTTAAAAAATACGATAGTAAATTGATTTACGGCTTTTATAATTACTTTTATCGTAATAAGCCGTAATAATATTCGTTTTAATTAAAAGCTTATCGATTATTAATCGAAAGAAAAAACCTTTCGTCGAAAGTCTTTAAAGTTTTTTATCGTTCACTTCGTATTTAATAGCTTTTCTTTTAAATTTACGGTATTTTATTTTATTTAAGTTTTTAAGTTTTCGTAAAGTTATTAAAAAAGTAATTATTCGAATCGATTTCGAAAAGTATTTGATTAAGTTTAAAAGACTTTCGTAATCGTAATCGTCGTTAAATTCGTTTAAGTTTGCATTTTTCGTTTTTTTCGAGCGTTAAAACATATTTTTAAAAATAGATTAGCGAATATTTATTAAAAGGTTTATTAAAAGTTTTTTAAAATCGTTTCGGATTTTAATAAGTCTTAAGTCGATTAACAAGCTATTATCGAACTTATTTTTATTTTTTTCGCTTAAATTATCGAAATGCCGTAGCTGTCTCGATAATGCATTAATAGCGATGTGATTTTTATCGAAGATATATCGGATTTTAAAATCGAAAAGATTAATTTAAGCTAGCTAGCGTATAATTAAAGCCGAAAGTATATTAATAGCTTTTCGTCGAAGTTAAACGACGAGCACTTTAACGTTAATCTCGAAAATAAAATGCATTTTAATAATCTATAGCTTAAGTTTTTTAAAGACTTTAAGTACTTCGCGGCATTTTTATTTAATAGCGTCGTAATTTCGTTTTACTTTTATTTAAGCTTTAAATTCGTATCAAGCCGATTGCATTTTATTAAAAGTAGTTTTGCGTTAGCTAATATATCTTTTTTATTTTTTTAAGTTAGCGTCTATTTTTATTATTATTTTTTTATTTTTATTTTCGTAATCGATTTTAATTAAAACCAAAGCCGTTATTAAAATATTTTATAGCATTCGCATAGCTTTCGAATGCGCTTCGGTTTATTATTAATTTATATTTTTTTTTATAAAATTGTAAAAAGAGTTAATAATATATACGAATCTTTTAATTTCAATACGAAAATAAAAACAAAAGCTTAAAAATCTTTTAATTTTAATAACGTTTTCGAAGGTTTTTTAATTATTAATTTTAATAATCTTATTCGCAACGGGTTTCCGACCTTTCGAATTGCATACGAATCTTATTATATTTATTTTATTTCGGCAGAATTATAATTTTTTTTCGATTATAATATTAACGCGCTTAATTCGTTTTAAAGTTTTATCGATATTTTAAATATATTCGAGCACGAATCGGCGTATATTCGAAAATGCTTTTTCGTCGGAATAATCCGTTTATAATCCTTTTACTTTAATATCGTCGATAAATAGCATAAAGACTTTAAATTATAAAAAACTTAAAATAAGATTAATTATTCGAACGAATTAAGCTATCGAGTTTATAATATTTTATAAAAAGGTAATATATCGAAAAAGATTTAGCGATATAAAGAAAGCGGTAAAGTTTTTATTCGATTAATAAAGTATTTATTAATTATAGCCCGAATAAAAATCGATTAAGCTAGTTATTTAGCAACTAAAAAACTTTTTGGCAAACTTATTTATAATTAAAAGTAGATTAGCGTCCTTTCGTATAATTGCATTAAATAGAATTGCTAAGTTGATAAGTCGATATTGGCTCGGCTGCTTTTTAATTATTAAAAACTATTAATTCCGGTACGGTCCTTCGCAATATTTTAAAACTTTTTTATTAAGCTTGTCTTAAAGCATTTTAATAATAATAAGCTATAAAGCTTTCGGATACGAGTAATTAAAAGCTTGTTAAGCCGTGTATAAGATGGTTTTAAGCTTAATCGATAATAAAACGTCGTCGTAAAACTTATCGCACTTTTGTTAAGCGAATGCGATTGATTTTTTTTTGCTTAATATTATTTCTTTAAATAAATCCTTTTCTTTAAGCCGTAAAGTATTATCGATATTTAAGTTCGCTATGCGTTCGAGTATAATTCGAAAGCTTTTCGATATATCGATAATACGCGGAAAAAAGTATTGCTTATATTCTTTTACTTGTTTTTATAGCGTATCTTTAGCTTTTAATAATTTATATTAATTAACTTTGCTACTTAGTGCTGCTTTTACGCCGTTTGCTTTATTAATTAGCTTAATCTTTTTATTTTTAATTTTATATATATCGAATACTTTAGCCGAATTTAATAAGATTTTTTTTCGAGTTTAATAAAGTATTGAATTTTAATAATTAATATAATCGTAATAGCGGATCATAAGATTATCGGTGCTAACGGCATTTATTTAATAAGTTATTAAAGAATCGCATTTCGTAAAAGAAAGAATATCGATAAATTACTTTTAAATAATAAAATCGTTTTTTTTTCGATGCTATAATATTTCGCTTTCGAAATTAAGCGAAAAGGAAAAAGCTTTTAATATATCGACTTCGGCGCTTTTAACGAGGCCGATTATTAGTTTTCCGAATCGCTGCCGCTGCTATTCGAAGACTTATCGTAATAAATAAAGCTTATATTTTGCTTTTTTAAGCGATCGACGGCTTCGTTATATTAATTCGTTTTATCGCTTACTTTAGCTTAAGTAACTTAGCTTATAAACGGATTAATAATTATAATAATAATAAAGCTATTTTTATAATTTAAAAAGTATCGAAAACCGATTTTCGCTTTGCGTATAAAAAGGTAGCTGAGTATAAATCGAAACCTTAGCGAATTTATAACGTAAAATCGAATACAAATCGTAATACCTTCGATATTAATAAATATATTATCGGCGTATTCGATAAAGCGCGATAATAAACCGATAATTATTTAAAAGCTTATCTTTTAATTATAAATAATAAAGACTTCGAATTTAATCGCGGCGTTATAAATAATAACGTTAACTTTTGCATTTATATCGAGTATAGCTCGCGCATTAATAATTAAAGATTATCCGAATATATTAATAATAATTTTAAAAGTTAGCGAATGATAATAAAAGTATTTAAAAAATAATTAATTAAACGTCGAAGCAAAGCCGATTTCCGCTAATAAAAGTTCCGTATCACTTTCGATTGCGGTCCGCAAAGTACGCCGATCCTTATAAATAAATTAATCGAAAAAAAAATATTAAAACTAAAAAACACTATAGAATACGGTTATAAAAAGAATCGAAATAAAGCCGATAATAAAAATAAAGCAGAATCGTTTTTAAATCGAAAGCGCTTCGAGTATTAAAAACGCAAAGCGTTAACGGTACTTAATTTAATTATTTCGAATATTTTTTTGCAATTAAAGCTTAATTATTTAAAAGAATTCGAATAAGCGTTTAAGCTAAGACCGTTAAGCAATAGCATCTTTATATAAGATCCGTTTTAATCGAGCAAAGATTTATATAAAGTTTGCTTTATTAGTAATTCGGCCGTAAGTCGAAGTAGCAAAAAAAGGAAAAGGAAGTAAATTCTTGCGATAAAGCGCTTTATCGATAAAGCGATTCGTAACTTTGCAAAATAAATCGCTATTAAATAAAAAGATATTACTTTTTTTTTAAATAAGTATTTAAGGCCTCGAAGTAAGTCCGTCTTTTACCGAATCATCCGTCGCTTTCGGTATAAGCTTGCTACTTATAATTAAGCAATCTTTCGAAGCTTTTGCAACGTTAATCGTAGCTTAAAAGCAATTAATAGCGCTTTCGTTAATAAAGGTTTGCTAAATTATTTTATCGATTATACTTTCGAAAGAAAATCGTTTAAAAATAAAAGAAGCAACGAAAAACGCAATAATCTTATTAAAAGTTAAGTTCTTAAGCAAATCGCGTCTTTTTAAGAGCTTAATACGAGTCGCTTCGTAATTTATTTTTAAAGAAAAGATTACTTTGCTAAGCCTTTCGTATAATTTAATAGTTTTAAAAAGCTTGGTCTTAAGCTTAAGTATAGCTTTAAAAGCTTTTAATAGCGTAATAAGCAAATTCCGTAAATCCTTCGATCGTATAGCGTTTCGGTTTAAAATCGCGGTATAAGCGGGCTCGGGTTTATTTATTTTTATTAGCTTAACGAAAATAACTTTAAGCTAGCTATAAATAGATTAAACTTTTGCTTTTATCGAAAAAGCGTCTTTTAGCGGGTATAGCGTAATTCGAAAGGCCGCGTTGCGCGCTCGAGTTTTTATTAATATAATAATAGCTTTCGTATTAAATACGTAAGCATATGAATTCGCCGATATAATGCACCGCTAGCGAATTATATCCGAAATATTAAAGTCGTTAATACGAAAAGCTTCCGCATTGCCGCCGTTAGCTGTTCGAATAAGCGCTTTAGCGCGTTCTCGTGCAGCTTTTTTAATAGATTCTCGTTATGCTTTTAAAGCTTTATAACGACGCTTAAGATTAAGATCATTTATTATTTTATAAACCCTTTTTAAAACTTACTCGTATTTAAGAATATCGTTTCGGAATTAAAACGGGATCGATAATATTTCTTTTCGATATAATTTTATATATATTAAGTCCGCTTCGTTAAAGTGAAAGGCTAATCCGTATTAAAGTATAAACAAATAGCATTGATTTTAATATTTATAAAGCTTTTATTAATAGCTAAATAGATTAAAAGTTTATTAATATTAATAGAAAATATATATAAAATCGTTTGAAGACCGCTTTTTCTTCGATATAACGTAGCTTCGATTCAAATAAGTATCGGCCGTATTAATCTCGTAAACTCGGTGCAACGCGATCTTTTAAGTTTTTTTATATTAAGCAGCTTTTAATAAGTTTATATAAGCTTTCTTCGGTACGGAAGCGAAGCTATCGATGAGTTTTAAATGAATATTAACTTTCGCTAGCTATTTTATAAGAGCTTCGATCTTTAAGTTAAGATCGACGAACAAAGTAATCGAATTCGTAGCGATAATGCTTGCGCGATAAAAAAAAAAGCATAAATATTATTAAAATAAATGCTATAAAAGAGCGAAACGTATAAGTTTCGTTTGCTTTTAAAAATGATAAACGATACTTAAAAACGAGAGTTTTCGTTTTAATAAAAATTATAGCGAGAAAAAGCTTTAAAGATTTCGGCGTAGCCGTATTTTTTAATCCGTTTCGTAATGATTTGTTTTTGCTTAATTAAGTTGCTAATTATAATATATATTATATTATAAGTTTGCAAGTGATTTTTTTTAAGTTTAACGTTCTTTTAAGTCCGATTTTGCATCGATAATAGCAAGCAATCGAAAAACTTTTACTTTAATTGCTTATTAGTAATATCTTTATTAGCGAAGTAAGCAAAGCTCGTAAAATTGAACTATCGAGTAAATTATAAAAGCTTCGCTTTAAAAGCTTTTTTTTTTGCTATCTACTTATTGCTTAAGTCGTTTAAAAAACTAATACTATCTTTTTACTTAATTAAATCGAAAGCTTTATACTTTTTTTTAACTATCGATTTAAAGTCGTTTTAAATCACTTTTAAATTCGAAAAGCCGTCGAAGCTTTCGATATTGCAACGTATATTATAATCGAAAAAGCTAGAAATATTATATTTAGCAAAGCATTGCTTTTTTTTTAAATCGTTAACGATATTATAGTTTTTAAACGCTCGTTCGAACTAGCGAATATAATTCGTAATATTAGCTTTATCGAAAGCAAGCATTTTAAAAGCTTTAAGTCTAAGAAAAGGTTTACGAATACTTAAGTAATTTAAAGCATTTATAAAAAGTAAAAAAGCTTAAATCCTTTTTACTTCGTCTTCGGTTAGCTTACGAGTAATATTTTTATTAAATTCGAAATCTTTTTAAATCGAAGAAATCATAGCTCTTTTTGATTTCCGAAAGCTTTAACGTTAGCCCGCTAAATTAAATTGATAAATATCGATTAAAGTATAAAAGTGTTTCGAAACGGATGCGAAAAAAAAACGAAAATAATATAAATGTAAATGAATAATAAAAATAAAATAAGTATAATTTATAATAAATATTAAATATATAAGAAAATGTTATAAAGATATAAAATCTCGATGCGTTGAAAGTAATTTATTAAAGAGTCGAGTATCGATCGCTTCGAGCTAAATAATCGAAATTAAATCGATATAATAAATAATATTAATAATACATTTAATTTTTAAACGTAAGATCCGAATAAGCGAAAAAATAATTGCCGAAATTAAATATATCGAAATGAAAACGAAGTAAAATAATAGCCGAGCTTTCGTATAAGCATATAGTTTGCTTTTAATATAATGCGATATCGAAATAGTTTCGAATTATATAATATTTATTTTTATTCGTTATATTTTTTATTTATTAAAGCGAAAGATATTCGAAAGCAATTTGAAGTTTTTATACGTAATTTCCGTTGCGAAATAAGTATTAAATTTTCAACTTTTTAAGCTTAGCGTAGTATTTCCGGTACTTAATTACTACTTATTTTTCTAAAAAAGAAAAAGCAATAAACTCGTATTAAAAACGATATTAAATCGAAAAAGTAAAGTATATTAAACGAATAATACTTCGAGCGTATCGCCGTGCAAAGTAATTTAAATAAATAATATTTTATAAATATCGAATTGAATTTTAATTAGCTCGATTTTTAAATTAAAATAACGACTTTTTAAATAGTATTTATCGAGTATATCGAATAGCATGCTCGACGGATATAAATCGAAAAAAGATCGCTTTTAAAGCAATAGCCTCGAAGCTTATATGCAAAAGCATTTAACTATTAGCTTAGCGTATATCGAATACTTTTTAAAGAAATACCGCAAAAGCATATAATTAATAGCTTAGCGTATGACGTAAACTTCGAATATATAGCTTTTCGTAAAAAAAGCAAGTTTAAAAAAGGTATAAAGACTAACTTTTAATTCGATTCTTTGCGTAAGTTATTAAATATATATAAAAAGAAAAAGCTTCGATATATATTTAACGTTAAATCAAGAGATATATATAAATATAGTTATAATAGAATCGTAAGTAAATAAAAAAAGAAAAGGAAGACGATCGAAGGACATTCGAATGTGTGCTATAAATACGTGTATTATATTATGTAATAATATAATAGTAGTTTAAAGAAGAATTAATTACTCGTTTATATAAAAGCTTGCACGTAACTTAATTACGTGCTTAGCAAGGCCAGAGCATGCAGCGCACCTACGTAATAAAAGTGCTTAGCATTAATATTATATATATAAATAAAACAAATACAAAGCCTCAACTCTATTATAATATAGTCGTATGGCTCGCTAAAACTCGCGTAAGCTCTACTCGCTTTAACGAAAGGTCGAAAGGTCTTAATTGCAAAAGCGATTGCTCGACGAATATTAGCAATTGCGGCGATAAAAGTAAACGTAAAGTTTATTTGTATAATCGTAATCTTTAATACGTTTTTACAAGCTAAATACAGCTTATTAGCAAAACTCCGATCATCTTTTAAACTTAATCGTAAAAAGCCTTAAATGCTTTTAAGCTCTTTAGCGAGCTTCTTAAAGCATTCGCCAAGCGAGGTTCTTGGATTTTCCTTTTTAACTAAATCTAGCGAAATTTCTTTTTAACGGTCGTATTTTGCTTGCCGCTAATAATCAATTTCGAAGTGGTCTTTTATAGTAATAGCGTTCGCCTTAAACGTAAAAAGCTTAGCTTTAATTATATAATTATAATAAAAAATTATAACCTTTTCCGTAAGCATAATTAAAAACGCTATTAAATAATCGTCGGATATTAAGCCGTATCGATTTGCTTAATCAACGAAAATACTTAATTAAGTTTTAAAGTTATCGTCGAGTCTCGAATACTTTAGCTTTTTAAGAAAGCTTCGCGCGAATAAAGCTAATTCTTTCGCTTTTAAGTAAAAGTCTATTGCTTTTAATTTAAAAAAATCGTTTTTATTATCGTTAAAAGCGCTTAAAATGCTATACGCAAGTATGTTATGCTTAGCTAATAGTCTGATCGATAAAAAGTTACCGATATAATTGCTAGTAGTCCGTCCTTTTTTAAGGTCTTTAAAAAGCTTATTTCCGGATCCGAAGTCTCTTAAAAGTCCGTTTCCGAATCCTTTTGATAGTTTAAAAAAGCCGTTCCTACCCTTTCCGTATCCGTGTCCTCGATCTCTTTGCTAATCTTTTCCGTTTCTTTTTCGTCGATTATCGTTAAGATCGTTAAAGCTATTTAAATCATTTGTTAATGCTTTAGCTTAATAATATCCGTATCTTTAAGCTTGCCTTTAGCGATTCCTATACCTTTAGTTTCTTTTTTACTAATACGTAGCCTTTTAAAAGATATAAGTAGCTTGTCGATACGTTCGAAAGTATTAAATCCTTTTTTCGAGTTGCTAAAATTAAGTACGGAAATTTGCACGCTATCTTTAATAAAAGCTGATTTTGTTCGAAATGCTTTTAGGTTTTGGCGGGTCTTTTTTTAGCGTATAGCTTCCGTAGCTTCGATTGTTATTTAATCCGATAATAATCTCAAAACCGTTTTTATTGCTACTCGGTCTTAGCTTTTCGAAAATCCGGTTGTAGCCCTTAAAGGAAGGGTTTAAGGGCCGCTAAAGTGATTTTAGCTCTTCTTATATAATTAGCGTATTGCGTAGCGATTAATAAATTAAAAATAAATACGCTAAAGCTCTTCGTCGTAATTCTTCGTTTGATTATATAACATAAATCCGTAATTCCGCTATTTGCTTTGCTATAACCTTTATATTTCGTTTTATATCTTTCTTTTCTTTTAAAAACTCTTTTCGTAACTTTTAAATTTCTTTTTCTTTTTCTTTCTTGCTTAAAGTCTTTTTTTCTTTTTTTTTTAAGCTTCGCGAAAATAAAAGCGATTAAGATATAATATCTTCGTCGTTCGTAAGGTTTTCGGCGGTCCACTTTAAATCGAGGCTTAAAAGTATTGCTTATTGCTCTTTTATTTTCTCGAAAGTCTATTAGTGCTGCTGCTCGTCGTTTAAAAGCTTGACTATCTTATTAGCGTAGCCCTTTTGCTTTAAAGAGCATTATACGCCTTTAGATAATAAGTGTTCTTTAAGGCTAATAAAGGTAGCAAACTTAAAGCTTCGTCTTATATTATCTTTTGTTATTATAAAGCTTATTTAATCCTAGCGTAAAAAAGCGTGCCGAAATAAGCTTTACAAGTCGTAATCCTTTAGCCTTTTATACTTTGCATTTAAAAAGTCTTTTATTATTGCTCGAGCCGTAATCTTATTATCGGGCCTTGCGTATAATAGCTCGTTTAAGTTAAATAAGATGCTCGACATTTTATCGTCTAGTCTTTTCGAAAGGCTTAAGAGTCTTAAGTATAATGTTTTTAATTGCATAGCTAAAGGTTCCGTAAGTAATAATAAGATTCGAAAAGTATAATACCCTATTGCTTTTTATCGGCTAGACTCTTTACTTAAAGGTTTAGTTATTCGATCGGCCATAGTTATTATTTATTTATATATAGGTCGATTTAAATTAATTAAGTTGTTATATATAATAAGCGCAGCTTTTATAGCGTTAAAAGTTGTATAAAAATAATTTAGTTCGGAATCACTTTTCCGTAAAAATAAAAAAAATCGATAATATAAAAAGCGACTTAATACGGAATCGCTTTTCCGTTGCAAAAAAAAAGAAGTATCGTATTAAAAGGTATCTTCGCTATAAAGTCTTAGCTTTTTTATAATTGATCACTTAATAATAAATCAATTATTAATTAATATTAAATTGCTTTTAAGCGATTAAGAATATATATTCGTAAAGTCGTAACGGTCGTTAAAGTACTTGCAATTGCAAAACACTTAGTTAATAAGGTATCTGAATTCTAACTGCTCTTTAAGATTCAAAGGAGTTGATTCCTTTTATAAGATTAAAAGGAATTACGTGCATTAGCTAATTAATAAGCTTACTTGTTAAGTTGAAGGTCCTTTGATTGCTGATATGCTAAGCGAAGCATGCTAAGTGGCCCGTGAACTATGGTTTACGGGTGAGCTCCTTCTATTAGTTTTATTAGTTAAGGTCGATATAGGTATATTAACACTTTCGTTTTCTTTAAGTTAAAAAGGTTTTTTTCTTTTAGCTAAGCTAGCATTAAATAATGACGTGCTAGCAATAACATTTTTAAAAGTAAAAAAGCGCGTATCGTTTTTACGCTTATTATTAATAGCATCGTTGATAAATGTAAACTTGGCCGACGAAAGGTTAGCAAAGCTAAAATAAAGTTTAAAGCTATTAATTAAATCGTCTTTGTTTTCGAACAAGTTATTTAAAGCCTTTATAGCTTTATCGAATGCGCGGTTTAAAGATTCTAGCTAAGAAGATGATGCCTTAAGATCGTCGATTTAACTCGTGAATTATAATTTACGAATAGATTTTGCACTTTTTAAATTAATTTTTATATTTAAATCGAAATCGTTAAAAGATAATTTAATCGATCGCATGCTTTCTTTAAAATCTTTTAACTTATCGGCGTTTATAAAGTCGTTAGTTCGGCGGCTTTTGCTTTTAAAAAAGGATTTAACTCCGTAAATCTTAGCTTTAGCATTTAAAATAATAGCAAATTTTTTTTTAAATGCCGAAAACAACTTTTTCTTATATTTAATAAAGTATTTTTAAAATTAAGTTCGAAATATAATAAAAATAGCAATCAATTCTTTTATTATTCGAGGTTCGTTTTAATTTATTCTTTTAATTAAAGCTTCCGATACGTAATTAACGTAGTTTAATTAAATTATAGCGGCGAAAGATTAGCTTGATTTATTAATAACTCTTTACCGAAAAGTTAGCGATATGCGTCTTAAGACGATCGTATAAGCGTGCTTTGTAAAGCTGACTTTATTTTCTAAAATACTATTATTTAGTAAAGCGGTATAATTATTAAAGAAAATTGCTTATTCGCAAAAAGAATTTTAAAAAGCGTTTATATTTAAGAAAACACTTTGTTTCGTAATAACGGATATAAAAGTAGCGAAATTATTAATTATAGCGAAAGGTTAGCGTAGCGCAATGTTTTTAAAAGCATTTAAAGTCTTCGATTTAAGTTTCAAAGCTTTTTATTTAATAGCTTTTTTAAAAGTTGTTATACGGAACAGGCATAGTTTTACCTAAGCTATATATAATATGTTATATGACCTCGCTTAATAGCGCCTTTAGCATACTAAAGCTCTTAAGTATATATACATAGATCTTAACGAGCTTTTTAAATAAAATATATTAAGCTTTATTCAATTTACAAAATCTCCTTTTAATTTTAATGCTAATAAGCATTACAATTAAAAGCTATATTCGTATTCACGAGCTATTTAGTTAGTCTTTAATAACTTTCGAATTAATCGAAAACGAATTTTGCAATTTACTTTAACGCTATTTTATTATAATTTTCATTTTTGCAATCTATCTTTTTTTTAATTATATTTATTCCTTATAATTAATACTTACTACCTTTAAGAACTCTAACTAATTTTTAAAAGCTCTAGTCATAAAATCAATTGCTATAATAATAAACGACAAAATAAAAGAGGTTCTTTTAATTAATAAAACGAACTTTATAAATCGTAGCGACTTCTTAAAATAGATTACGAACTATAAATACTTTATTAAGCGCTTTAGCATAAAACAATACGCAGCTCTTAGTATTAGCGTAAAAGAATTTGCTTTTTTTATCGAGCAGATCAGATTAAAAACGAAGTTTGTTATAAAAATAATAACGGAGCTTAATAACGAATAGTTTTAAAATTAAAAGCGCTAACGAAAAGCTTAAGATAAATAGCATTTAAAAGCTTTTGCAAACGATTTTAATAGACTTTTATAATTTAAAAAAGCTGAGTTCGAAAACGTTTGAAAAGCGTATAACGATAATATAAAGAAATATAACTTCGCTTTAATGAATTAAAAGATCTTAAGTAATAAAAGCAATCAAATTATAAATTAGATTAAATAGACGGTTAAAAGCTTTATTTTCGAAAAAGCGATTTTAGCGGCTATAAAAGAAGATAACACTTTTATTTAATTTTTAATAAAAAAGCTTTAAGAAATATGCCGTCTATTTAACTCGAGCTTTAAGCTATCGATAGCACGAGATTATAATAAATCTTTGCAAGTAGCTAAGCAAAAAAGCGTTTTTTTAGCGGTTTAAATTAAAAAACACCGAGCTATTTATAAGTTAACGAAGATAAACGAGCTTTACGAGACGATAAATATATTCGCGATAAAAGCATTTTTAAAAGCTATTAGCGAAAAATAATTATTAATTTAAGCGTCGCTAAAGCTCGTAAAAGTTATTCGAAACGACGAGCTATTATTACTTTAAAAGCGTATCTTTTACGATTATTTTAATTAATACGAAAGCTAAGTTAACGAAAAGATTAGTAATCCGAATTTTAACCTTTTTAATATATTCGTTACTTTCGGAAATTAAACGATTCGCAACACTTTCGAAAGTAATAAGTTTAACGATATTACTTTTAAGCAATCCGGTAAACGCTTCGATAGCTTTAAAGGATTTATTAAAGGGTTTAAATGCTCGTACTTTAAAAAAAGAATATACTATTAAAATGCAATCAAGTATAAGATCTTTCGCTATTGCTTTAACGATCTTAACGAAAGTGGATTCGTAAAGCCGAATCGAAATGATATCGTCGCTATAAAAAAAAAGCTTTAAAAGCTTAAGTTTAAAGCGCTTCGAAAAGAGATTACGAAGGAAGGTTAAGCATAAATTCAAGTCGATAAAATCGTTTTAAAAAGTAAAGAAAAGCAATCGAATAATAACGATAAGTCAAAATACTTTAAAAAAGTATTAATAGCTATTATCGATCTTAAGCTTTTTAATACGCTCGATAATCTTATCCTTAACGATCTTTATAGCACGGCTAATAATAAGCATCAGCTATTTAATAGCATTCTTTTTAATAATTGCGGCGTTATTTATTTTATTAACGATAAAAATCTTTTAATATTAAAGTCAATTTAGCGCTTCCGCTTAACCGAGTTTATTAAAGCTAAAACGAATAGTCTTTTAATCGTCGGGCGAAGTACTAAAGTCTTTAAAAGAGCTTTAAACGGATTAAATAAAGCTAAGACGAAAGATTTAAAGTTAAAAAACGTCGCTATCGTTAAAAGGTTTAATATTAATATCATTTCGAAAGCTCTTTTAAGCAAAGCTAGCGTATAATACTCGAGATATAACGCAACTCTTCGTTACGAAAAGGTCAAAGAAAGCGTCGTATTAAGAAAGTTAAAAAAGAAGTTCAACTTTACGTTTTTTAAATATAAGCTATTTAATTATTCTTTGCTTTAATTGATTTATAGCTCTTTTTGCTTAATAATATTCTTTATAACTTAAAAGCGCTTGCAAACACGTTATAAATTCTAAAAAAGCAGTATCTTTCGAGCTTTAAAAAAGGATTTATCGATACTTTAGCATTTACGGACAAGTTATTTAAGCAAAAAAGCATTCGAAGCGCTAGCTTATAACGTTAAGAAAATAAAACTTAAAAGAATTATTAAAGTTAAATATAAAGTATATATTATTACGCACGCTTAATAAGTTATATCTCGCCGTACGTTAAATAATAAAGCAGCTAAGCTATTTTATAAGATCGCTTAAGATTTATTCGACTTTTTTAACGGTTTCGATAAAAGCAAATGATTATTAATAATTAAAAATAAATACAATAAAAAGCTATTCGGCTTTATATTAAAAGACAAATTGCAATTAACGGTTATAAAAATGCTAAAAGAATTTAAAGCATAAACGAAACGCAAATACGGTTTTTTAATAGCTATTATACGCTATAATAACGATTCTTTAGTAATCGCAATCAACGTTATCGGCTTTATTAAATATTAAAAATAAGCGAAAGAAGTTAAGATCGAGTTAAAGCTTTTATTATTTTTTATAAGCTGCTTTATAGGGCCTTATAAGGCCCTACGGAGTTTTGAGTCTTTCTTACGGGGGAACCTACGGAGGGTATAGAATTCTGCCCCTCTTTATAAGGAAACCTTATAAGGCGTAAGGTTATTTTATAAGGTTTATATACATAAAAATATATATATGCATAATTATTAATTAAGTTTACTAATTATATTTATTAATTATATTTATTAATTACATTTATTAATTACATTTACTAATTATATTTACTAATTACATTTATTAATTAAAGACTTAGAGTAATAGTTAAATTTACTAGTTATAAAGGCCTAAGGGTTTGAAAGACCCGTTCTTTAGCTTAAGTCTATTAGTTACAAAGAGTTAATAAAGATCCGTCCTTTTACAGTTACGTAAAATACGTTTAACTCGGTCTCCACTTTTGGTCTAAGTTTTTGCTTATAAGCATAGTTTAGATAAATCTCGTTTAACTCAAATAGCTCTCTTAGCTTTTAGCACTTGTTGCTTTACTTAAACTTATTTTTATTCGAAAACTTAAGGGTGAGGCGTTTGTATATTAAAGTGCTATCGATAGTAAAAGGGTATAGCATTAATAGCTCTTTTAAGATGCTTTTAGCTTCGGCATAATCGCTATCGAAAAGCTTAAGAATAAGATCACTTAAAATCAATCGAACCTTAATATCCTTATAAGTGAATTGCTTTTTAATTAAGTTAAAGAAAAAGATAAAGTGGTCGAAGAAATAAAAGACTTAAGCGCTTTCTTTTTAAATAAAAAATCAATTAATGATTATAATATATAAATGTTATTATTAATTTTGTTAGCACCGTAATACTTAATGCCGAACTCGTCGATAAAACCTTTGCGACCTTTTTATTCGTAATCGAGGCCGATTAGTTTTAGAAACAAAGCGGTATCCTTTTCGTTATAGTAAATAAATATTAAATTAATAACGTTACTATTAGCATAAACGATTACGAAATCTTTATAGCGACTAAGTATCTCGTTGATTAGCTTATTGCTACCGGTGCTAAAAAGGTTGACTTCGATTATAGCGTTATGAAAGAAAGGAATCGATATTGCTAAATAAAAAAAATAATTAGCTTAAAGCAAAGAATTAAAAAGCAAAGAATTAAAAGGAAAATAATTACTTAAGTTGAATGTAATTGTAGTTGAGTATTAAAGTTAGTTAAGAAGTTAAATATTAAGGTTGAGAAGTTAAAGTTAAGTGTTAAGGTTAAAGTTAAAAAGTTAAGTATTAAGATTAAAAGAGAAGTTGGGTATTAAGGTTAAGAAGTTGAATGAAAAAAAGAAAAGGAAAAAGAAAAAGAGCGAGTACTTATATAAAAATAAAAGTGTAGCTTAATCGTAATCGGAGTATTGCTTCGATTTATTAAAAGTGAATTATAATATTTAAAATAATGAATCGACGCGGAATAAAGAAAATAACGCGTTTTGAAACAATGAATCGACGCGGAATAAAGAAAATAACGCGTCGCTTAATAATAATCGATGCAATGCTTCGATTTAATAAAGATGAATTATAATATTTGAAACACGAATTCGACGCGGAATAAAAAAGGAACGCTTCGCTTAATAAATCTGATTAGTAAATCTGATTAATAAATTTGATTAATAAATCTGATTAATAAATTTAATTAGTAAATGCTATACGAAAAGAAACGTTGTATGCTGCACGTCCTTTTGCTATACGTGCTTAGCTCTGCTATAGCTCGGCTATAGCTCGGCTATAGCACGTGCTTTATCGTACGTAATCTGATTAATAAATCTGATTAATAAATCTAATTAGTAAATCTAATTAGTAAATGTTATATAAAAAGAATTAACGTACTTAAGGCTGCTATACGTAACCTACGTAAGGCTGCTATACGTAACCTACGTAAAGCTGCCATACTTAACGTACTTAAGGCTGCTATACGTAAACTACGTAAGGCTGTTATACGTAACTTACGTAAGCCTGCTATACTTAACGTACTTAAGGCTGCTATACGTAAACTACGTAAGGCTGCTATACGTAATTTACGTAAGGCTGCTACACCTAACCTATTTAAGGCTGCTATACGTAATTTACGTAAGGCTGCTATACGTAATCTACGTAAGGCTGCTACACTTAACGTACTTAAAGCTGCTATACGTAAACTACGTAAGGCTGCTATACGTAACCTACGTAAAGCTGCTATACCTAACGTACTTAAGGCTGCTATACGTAACTTACGTAAGGCTGCTATACGTAACTTACGTAAGGCTGCTACACTCAACGTACTTAAGGCTGCTATACGTAACCTACGTAAGGCTGCTATACGTAACGTACGTAAAGCTGCTATACGTAACTTACTCGTAAATTATAGTTTACGGGCTATATAGCTTTACGAATAACTTAACTTTATTAAAAAACTTAATAGTTATAAAAAGAATTAGCTCTTTTAAAGTTTAATAAAGGTAATACTTATGATTAAAGGAATTACGTGCATTAGCTAACTAAAAGGTTTTATAATTAAGTTAAAGGTCCTTTGATTAATATAACATTTTAAGCGAAGCATGCTAATTAACCCGTGAACTATGGTTTACGAGTAAACTCTTTTTTTAATTATTATTATCGGTATTCTTAGCTAGCTAATTAAAGTCGATATAGATATATTAATAATAATAAAAAAACTAAAGATATCGATAAAAAAGAATTCAATTAATTATTGCAATCAATTGTAAACAAGTAAATACAAAAACTTAATAATATAAAAAAAGCAATTTAATAAATAAAATTAAAGTCGTTAATTATAAAATTTAATAGGAGCGATACTCTTTGCAATTAAACGCTTGATTTTAAAAGAAGCTTTTTTCTTTTTATTTTATATTAATCCCGCTTTATTATTTTCTTTTTCTTTTATTCGTTTGCGCTTTAAAGTTGATGATAGATTTGTAATTCGTTCGCTTATAAAAGTATTAGATTTACGGTCGTTAAACTTATATATAATAATCGACTTACTTTAATTTTAAATAACGATTAAAAGAGTTTTAAGTTTCGAAATACTAAGTTTCGAAGTTTAAGCGGCATTTAAAGTTTTATAAGATAGCGAAGCCGAGTCCGGTATTTTATTAGCTTCCTTTTTATTTATTATTTTTTTATTATCTTGCTTAAGGCTTGATATTTCTTTTGCGTTAAAATAATTTTATCGAGAAATATTATTCGAATCGTTTTAATTATATAAATTTGCTATCGCTAATATTTAAGTTAAAATTTATATTTAAATAAAAGCGTATATTATATAATATCGTACTTCGTTGCATTTTATTTTTGTAATTTATATAGCGTTTAAAGCTAATCGATTCGTTTGTACCGTTCGAATTTGAATTTTCTGAATCGTTTTCGTTTTTTATATTATTAAGAACGTTTTAATTTATATTATCTTAAGTTTGCTTATCGAAAGGTAAATCCGTAGCTACTTTCGATTGATTTACTTTGCTTGGTTTTCTTTATAAAAAATATAATCGATTTGCTACGACTTTGCTTTAAGAAGCGGAAGAATGCGCTTTTGAGTTCTCGTAACAGGACGCAATTAACCTTAGCAATACGTAACTGAACG